>NC_143190.1:53187500-54387500 GCF_051530095.1 Phoenix dactylifera | reverse complement strand
ATCCGGATGAAAAACAAATGCCATATGATATTATCTTTATTATCTGCATCTTTACTACATCTGCACATTAATGTAGTCATTGCACCTATGCATCAAAGATAATTCTGGAAAACAGTGTTATGATTCCACCACTCAATCAGAAAGGGCAATGCAAATGATAATTTTCAAGAATCTTAATAGGAAGTATTCAATGTAATGCTAATATTTTTATTTTTGACTGAATTGAAAGAATATCAATCTGTTAATATGGGATTCAAAACCTATGATTAAATTTTCATCTTTTAAAAATAAAGAAACTCAGAACAGTCCATCAAGATTATAGTAATAGTAATACGAAATAAAAATATCTTAAGTTATTGAATTCAACGTGACAATAATGTTTAGAACTTTAAATTCATCTAGAAACTTCCCACCTAATAGTTAGAATCATGTATGAACAGATTCTCTGATCTCCAAATAGTAAATAAAAACATAAACATCCATTGCTCCTTTTTCTACAACTTTTTCCTCGTTTTGCTATTCTTCAAAGTGAAAACCACTTGAACCTTTTATTAAACTCAACCATTGTGCCAGATTCTAAACAATCAAAATTGGAATTTCGATCTTGTATATGCAAAGAAATACCAAATCGGGCCAATCAAGTACTTAAAAAAGTAAAATAAAATAAAATAAAAATTTATCGAAAAAAGAAATATTTCTTACATTAAGCAAACTAGTTTCTTGTTCCAGTCTCGACCTACATACGAAGAAAATTACAAATCCAGACCTAAAAGGGTGACTTATCACCAGAAAAATCCACAGTAAGCACATCAATATCGGAAATTTTTCAATTCCATCAACGGATTTCGTTGCGATCCTTCAATCAAGTCGAAATCGAAGACCGATCAAACGCAAAAAATTGGGAATTCCAGAAAAGACGAGAAAGAGCTAAAAATAAGAGGTGCTGTCACACCTGACCCCGCTTCCGCTTCTGATGGCTGGAATTCCAGGCCGAGGACGAGGAAACCTCCATGACATCCGGATCCTGGTATGACGCCCCCGCGGGGAAAAGGCGAAGCCTGGAACAAAAGGGTAAGCCTCAAAGATACGGAGAGGAACGGAGGCGGAGGGCATGGTACCAAGATCGCTTACTTGGAATTGTGGGTGGCGTAATTGGCGGCCGGCGGCGGCTCCATGGAGCCGACCAGGAACAACCAATGCCGACGATCGGTGGGATTCCGATCGGATCGGCGCCGGGGTCCGCTCCGGCGGCGGCAGCTAGGGTTTCGAAGCGATCGCTCCGATGGCGAGAGAGAGAAGGGAGAAGGGAAGGGAGAGGAAGCGACAATTGGGGGAGAGATTGATCGCAGATGGGGAGGAGAGGGTGGAGAGGGAAAAAAGAGAGTCTGGGTCTTCCGATTTTCAAAGGACCTAACTTTTATTGTTTTATTGTTCTCTTATTATATTTTTTTATAAGGGTTGATATGTTCGCCCCTGTTTTCATAAACTCCGCCGCTACCAGTGTTCGAACTCGAAAAGGGGTCGTCCCGTTTCATCATAGCTAATGTCCGATGACCAGCCTAATTGGTATGGACTATGGTGTGAACGGTGATCCCACTCCGTCCAGCTTGCGACGCATGATGACTGTGATCCCGGCAATCAGTTGAGAGGAAGAAGCAGTTGATGGATGGTCATGATTCGATTAAGTAGTGCATTATAGTTTATATTAAACACTTGAAATTAATTCAAATAGTACTTGGCGATAACTATGACACCCCCCCCTTGAGGACTCTGTGAAGGATGGGTCATACATGATTATCAGCTAAATAAATTAGGGTTCCTAACAAAAATCTCATTTCGCAAATGTAATGAGTTGGCTTATTTTGGCAAGTGTAATGAGTGGGTTCATTTAACCAAAAAAAAAAAAAAAAAATCTACCTGCAGACCTTTTTTTTAATGTAAGAGTGGATATGAATGAGATGCAAGAGCTCAATGTTTGCACCAAACATATGAATCGTCCAAGATTTTATCTTGAATGTTATCGGTTGCGGATAATTACCGTAAGATTCTATGCTGCATGTCACCATTTGGGTGCACCCAAATTACCGCATAAAGTTGCTTAATAGCCATGTATAAATATAATGACACTCTTTAGGGAATGTTAAAGACCGCTTTAGATGCATGTATAGATTATAATATTTTGTGATTGTTTTTGTGTTTTTTTTTAAATTATAAATTATGAATTGTAGATGCTAGGTCTATCATATTATTTCCTATATGTCCTTCACCCATGAAATTGAGGATTTTACCATAATAATTAAAATAAAATAAAATAAAATGCCCTATACCCCAAATGGTAATGAAGATAGGAGCTGAATACGAATCTATGGTACAATCACCAAGTGATTTGTAAGAAAGTTGCAGCTTTTCTCTTTTTTTTCTTTTTTGAAGAAGGAAAAGTAGATTGTTAGATTCTAATTTTCGAGTCAAGATTATTCTCTCTCTTTATCATCCTATATTATTCCCATTTTAAACCATTTACTTTAAAAACCAAGCATTTTTCAAAAATTGCCAACTTTTAAAATTTAAAAACTTAAATTCAGTAAAAGGATAGAATTATTGATTTGAATATTTATTTCTATATGCATAATAAGTTTGAAATTAAAGACTTCAGATATAGTCTAAGAGTAATATCTTCATTTCCTTAAATATATGTCAACATTTAATTGAAGGTTAGACTGTATGGATTCTAAAGCCATGGATCGATATCAATGTTGTTTATATTATTGTTTCATTATCATAAATCTCAACCATCATATGGTAAGAAAAAAAGGAACAGCTGCAGTATAAAAATATGGTAACGATTGAGATTTTGAAAAAGAGACATATCAGGATATTGAGATGGAGCAAGCTTAGAAATATAATTCGTAAGTAGATAAATTTAATTAAACAATCAATAGTAAAGAAGTATATTGGGAAACACCATAATAGATATATTCTCTATCTTCTAACATTAATTCTAATATAGTAGCATAAAAAATTGACTGAAAGATCTCATTGTTATAAATTCACTAAAGTTAAACTTTAGTAAAACTTAATTGAGTGTCAACTGCATGATTGCCAATGATGTAGAAATTACCAAGATTACAATATTTTAATTATAACAGTGGATTATCAGATCCGGATAGAAGATGAGGCCCGAAGCTATCACCTTATCCATGCAGGTCAAGTATTTGGTGACTGTATCCATGTATCCATCAAGCCATTTTGTTAATCCATGAAGTGATCTTTTCATATATAGATAACCAATGCCAATACTATTTTCCAAGCCACATCCTGCATCACATCATATATGTCAATCCTTGTATTGTTTTAGAGGCAGCTAAATATTTTTTTGGTAAAAACTTAATTAACAGCTTTTTTTTTTTTTTTTGCAAGCTCGTGGAAGAGACATTCTAGCCCTGATGCGAGGCCAGCTACACTAAGGAATAAAGGTTGCAAAAAAGGTCATTTATGCATCCAACCAAGACTTCCAATGCTTAGGTCAAGATCTGCCCTTTGTTTAAGCCAGATATTGGACCTTTCAGCCTTCGTCCACTTTGGTCTCGAGTGCACTAAGAACGAGGCTGATGAAGTCTTGAACTATTGAGGTGCTATATCAAGAACTAAGGACGGTAAAATTTACTTTATTCTATTGCATATCTGATGCAGCTCGATCGGCAGGTTTTATTCAATCATAGTGGATCCATTATGGGTACGGAATAATAATAAAATTTTGTCTCCAATCCAATTCAGATATTCATGATTCTCCTTCTCTGAGGTAAAAAAATTAATTTTATAGTTTTATCCATTGTGGGCACGATTCGTTGAACGCGCCTTGTCTCGTTATCTAACTTTACCGGAGACACTTCCTCTTGGGTTAAAAAAAAAAAGTGCAACCGACATCATAAGTGGGTGGAAATATCAATACACTTGGTTGACATATTTGACGTCATCTAGTGGTTATTATTTTATCAATCCCCTTCCTTAAACTAATATTACCCCTTTGCCCCCTACAGCGATCGCTTCGTCCTACGAGTTAGATCCGCTGAAAAACGCCGAACAAGATGTACGTAAATGACGCAAATTGTAAGGCGGTCAAAGAACGCGTCAGTATACGATTAGTTATCAAGTCGCATGTTCTCCGGATGCGGCTGAGTCGCTTGCCTCGATCCCCACCTGGTGGTCGGGATTCGAGACGTTCGTTCGGCTTCCGCTTCACACTTCACAGACACCAACTAGAGAGGCGGAGGAGTAATTATCGATCGTCTGATCCAGATCAAACAGCTAGATCGAAGGATACCCACTGTACTTCACTTTCGAGCAGCGCATTAGAAGTACTGAGTCCCAAGCGCAGCACACGTGGTCTTTAGCTTTCGTGCTAGCGTCAGCGTAACGCACTCGCTCCTGGCCGAACCTTTCTGACGTGCTAAGGTGTCGTTTATTTCACTTCTAGAAACCGAGCATTGACCATTCCATGCATGCTTTAATAATTGTGCAAATTGAGGCCTGAATGATGAATGATGAAGGATGAAGGACTCCGATGTGTTGTTTCGGTATAATTTAATCAGTCTTCTTACTGTTAACTTTTAGGTTCTCAAAAGAAAGAAAGAAAAAGAAAAAAAACACTATTGATTTCTAGGGTAGAAAACAAAGGGCAATGCTAAGCCAATAGGGTGACAGCACTTGTCCCCGATTTCCATTTCCTTCTATGATCACTCGCTGAGGTTTCAAACCTTGAAAGTTTCAATCACCCACAAGGAACGAAAATATGAGCTCTTCGTAGTTGGAATTCATGATACAACCCATAGGTTATTCATGGTGGAATTCACCAATTAATCCAGCATCAAAGACTGCAAAATTATTCATTTTCAAATAGCATGAAATGGGGTTTATCCCAATGGACGGGAACCGCTGCTTAGCAAGCAAAGATTTTGGATTCGAATCTTATCTTGAAACATTTGGAATTGGGAGAGTATGGCGCGGCAGATCTTTCTCTCACAGAGAAAAAAATCATTTTTAGATGATGTTTCCTTTTGTGCAGTGTTCCAAGCCCAATGAAATTTTCAATCAGGAAAAGAAAAGAACAAACTAAGCCCATACCGGTTGTTCATCACTCCTGCTTACACCGAACGCGATTCCTGAATCGTGACAGATCTGCACTTCTATAGAGAGCTTAAATACGCTCAATTCCCTGTCCAAGAACAAGCTTGTAGCTACAAATGCTTCCGTTCTCCTTGAGACACTGCATCTGGTCATATCTTTTCAGCAAGATCAACTCACGAAGTTCCAGCTACATATACTAGAAGGCTATCTGTCAGTGACACTGCTTCCTGCACAACTAAGTATGCTTAATTACCTCAGACAATATAAACTTCGGGGTGCTGCTTGTACTGGACCTTGGACTGACGAATGCATTGTAGGATAACATAAAGAGAGAGAGAGATCTATTATGTACTGGAAACACGAGCAGCAAAATAATCAAATAGCAACTGAAACTAATAACTTAGTGCTGGAGATGTCACCTAAACCCTAAGAGAAAATACTTTAAAGCCTAACCGAAGTTGGTATATACAAGGAAAACATTGCATACATATCATTCTAGAAATAAATTCAATTCAGACCAACACACACAGCTCCTACTTGCAGATACAAACTGGCAATCAAAGTATCACACTGGATTTAGAATTCAGTCTACTGATACAAATCAATATACACAAGTGTAGGAGCTATACTGACAAATATTACTTTGATGTCTCCTCAGCAACACAGAAGCAGTCATAGTTAAGTACACACAATAGTTTTCAAACCTCTTTAGACATACCCAAATCAGTTCAAGTCCTAATCTGTACCAGGATATTCATTAACTTTGGTCAAGAAACTGACTGCAATCAATCCCCCTTTCTGTAAAGGCTGCTATAAGCTTTGGGAAAATTTTTGCAAGCATGATCTTGAAACCATAGGAACAGCTCTCCAGACCTTGGTCTAACACCTTTGCACATTTGTAAGCATGTCCAACCGGGGCACCGCCCAAATAAGCTTTGCAGGCAACAAGAATATCATGTGACCTACGAGTAAAATGCTCCTCCACAAGTGCCTCAAAATGCTGCAGTGAGTGTAAACAAACAAGTCAGCTGGGCTCTAGGAGCTGCTGAAGCTTACAAACTAGTTTAATGGACACTGGAAGAAGCAATCATATCTTCTAACAGATTCATTTCACTTTAAAATACTACACATCAGAGATGCGAGGCTACCTTAGGTGGGTTCTGCAAGAGGTATAACATCGACTTGCATGACAGTATAAAAGCATTCTCATTATATGTGATGGAGTTCTTCTCACCCTCAGCTCTACCAATCTGTTTGTCATATCCAGCCTCATTGAAATATGGTTTCTCATTGAGAACAAGGGCCTGAATAGATAGCAGTACTTGAAGAATGGTGGAGCTTTCAGGATTCCAGACTTCAGTGCCAGTGCCCGTCCATGTCTTGAGAAGGCTTAGACAGACCTTTCCCGACTCATATAAGTTTGGGTTCAATCGAAGCCCGCTAGATTTGTAGTGAACCAGCTGCAGAAAGATTAAGCAGGTTCCCTTTAATAAAGTGCTTTCTCTAATATTCAGGTCCAGTGCAGTATATTTATGTAGGCTTTCTGATTAGTTTGTCATAATATAGGAAACAACTGAAACTACCATATATTTAAGAATTCTAAGCAACAAAGACTGCATTTGAAGCATCATACATTGACTCATGACACCAAAACTTGGGCATTGCCTTATAAAGCAACAAACCAATTCAGATCTCTAACCGACCTGTTGTGCTTTAATTTGGGATATCAGTCCTCAGTACAATTGATAGTGAGGATTAAGAAATGAAGAAACTGAAATGAGTGAATGGAATACAGTTTCTCAAAGTCTTTGCTACTCAAGGGTCATCTTTTTTAAGCAGTTTGGTTGAGCTCAGTGGTAAGGTGTACTCCTGTTGACCTGTACGATGTTTGCTCATGGGAAAAACTGACAGGGTTTTGCACTAAAAGCCAGTTTAAACCAGTTCCGATTTGATTTGAGATGCACCGCATAAAGAAGGCCTTGATAGTTGCATAAATGCAATTTATGCAATCTTGGACTAAAGAAAAAAGAAAATAAAATAAGTAACCTGTAAACAAATAACTAGAAACAATTTCATCTTAATAATCTGTCATCTAAGTTAGTTCCTATGAAGTGAAAAACACTTTTATGCTAAAACATAGTAACCTTTTAATATTAATGCATATTGCTTCAGAGATTTAAAATATTTTGAGCATACATGCATTCAATTTGCACCAGGTATTCTTACAATTTTAAATTTCAGATATTATGGCTGCTTCCTTTCCATGACATTTTGTGTTTATTAATTTAAAATTGCAAAATATATAGATTTTAAAATCACTTGCGACAAACTCTATATTGGACAATATGCATTATTAAATTTTACAACGATAGTGGTTGGCTATAACCATCTCAAATAATCTCTCATGTTTTTTTTCCCCATAATTTTCCCTTTTTTCATCATATTCATATTTATTATTATTATTTTAAAAAAACGATAATAGCTATCAACATAATGTCATCAAAAACCATCTAGTGTGCTCACATCCATTTCATACATGCTGGTCTATTGCTAGTTCCAATTACATATCCTCACAGACCTCACTGACCAATATGACTAGCTAGGTATTTGAATCGCCTATTCACCTTGTCGCTGACACTATGAAAACCTCCAAAAAGTGGCATGCTTACATACATGTAGATTCCATGCATTGGACATTGCAAACATTACAAACTTCACACTTAAAAACCAAGAAAGAAACCTCACAAACATCTGGCAGTTTTATGCATTAAAGGCATGAAATATAGAAATCCATACACAGCACGCATCTCAGATAGGATAAGAATAGCTTTTTCATGAAATTACAATTACGCAATAGTTGAGTATGAAATTATCGCACCCACATAAATGATTTTTTATGTATCTTCCATGAAGCAATACCTCCCCACCCCCATCATCCCCCTCCCCCTCCCCCCCCCCCCCCCCCCCCCCCCCCAAAAAAAAAAAAACCACAAAACCAAAATAAATAAATAAAAAGAAAAACCAAACCAACTAAAACAGAAGAAACTATAGAGTTGCGTAGCTATGATCAGGCATAAACCATGACTAACAAATAGCACACTTACAGGTGGTTCATGAGGATAATCAGGAGGAAAGAAAATATCGAAGAAGAAGAGACCATCATGGTAGGGAGTTCCAGGTGCTCCAACAATTGATGCCCTCAAGAGATCCATTCTTTCCTCATAAACTCTGACATAAACACTATCTGCCAAAGTGTAAAGTGCATGCCATTATCAGCTGAAACATTGCTATGCATTCCCATTTAATACAATGACTTGTATAAATTCATGTAGAACCAAATCTGCTTGTATCTACCTTTGCTTCATTGTAAAGAATGGTCAAAGAGGATCCTAATGTACATGTTAGATACCAATTTATAATGTCAACTGTTTCAAACGCATAGTTATAACATACAAAAAAACAAGCAGGATAGAACAAAACAAGCAAAGTTCTTTCCGTAATTAACCAAGTGGCGACTCTAGAAAGAGTAACCTAGTGTCCAATAAATAGAATTGATATTTTCTTGATTGCCTAAGAACTGTCATAAATATAATAAAAGCACCAATGGTAATATAATGAGGATAATGGAATGTATTTATGATAAAACCAAACATAGGAACTAAAACGGAGAATGAACCTGGTAGATCTTTCTTTAGGATGTTCCATTCTTGTTGAACTTTCTTCAACCAACCTCTTGTTACCTGGAAGAACAGGAGATAAAATATATGAAATTCGAATGCTAGTAGCAATATCTGAATTCAACAAACTTGCATCAATCTTTTACCTGGGATGATACCAAACTACTGCCAGTACTATTCACAAAATGATGATCTGAGTAGTCGTCAACAATATCAAATTGCTTGAAGTTTGTTGGTGTGCCATTGCCTGATAAAAATGTTGGTTCTTCACTCTGTTTAGCAGCTTTAGCTTCTTCTACTCGCTGCTTCAAATTTTCCATATCTAAATCATGTAGATCTAATTTAAGTTCTTCTCTCTTCAGAATCTGGTACTTGGACACTCCTTTCTTCTGGAAGGTAAAACACATGAGGTTCAGATCTACAAGAAAGCATTCCTATTTTTACTAAAACCAGTCAAAGTAACCAGACTTAACCGAGCCAGACAGGGAAGTGGAACCACGAGAACCAAATAGACTTGCAGCAACATTTGTAAGGAATCCAAAAGCTGCTTGGGGAAACAAAAAGGCAGTACTTCTCCACACATTCTTCAAGCAATCTTCACTGGTATCATTTACAATATCCTAAAAAACATTTTCAAAGCAATTAAATTCGCTTTATCCAAGCAATATGCAATGTGTGCATTTACAGAATACAAATGCATTGAATAACTATGTTTGTAATGAGATTTGGAAAAGGGATTTGTTTGAGACCTAACCTTTTCTTTCTTATGCAATAATTGTTTCTCTTGCTCAGCTATTTCTTTGCTAACAGTTGCAGGAATAGATTCCTCAATAGATGATGGTGTGGAAGCAGAATCAAGAAGTCTATCTAATCCAATTATTTCAAAAGGCTGAACCTGCAGTAATCAGAAAGAGAAAGTAAGGTGCTAATCTTACTGGGCAGGAGGTCCTTCAGGTATATGGACATGACACAGTAATAAAAGCAGAATAGTTAACAAAGAGGCACAGACTGCATTGTGGCTGTGTCTTAAGAGTTAAGACTCTGTGGACTAATTGCTGTCTAAGTAACTCCTAAGAGCAATACAAGTAGAAAGAGCAATGCCACAACCTAATTCTACATATGATGAACTTACAGAAGATAAATATATTCCTCTAATAGAAAGTGAAGAGAGTCAAAAGAAATTACACCAAAAGAAGAGTTATGTTGTTTGGCTAGATTATCTACATCCAAGGGGGCAGCAAGATATCATTCTTCAAAATGCTGCAGAAAGGAGCATGGGTTTTTCAGACGAAAGGACACCATCCTTCTTTAACACAAATTTTATCTTGTACACACAACCCACTATGTTCCACTTTTTACAGGTAACCAGTAAAGAACCAAAAATCACCACGCTGGCATTTGGCAAGAAACTATTAGGCATAGCTCAAAGCAACCTTATACCTTAGAGACTGGATTTGCAACAGCCACACAATCCTGGATTCCATATAAATCTTAGATCTGCTGATGCAACTTTACCACATCCTTCCCCATCCCAGGCATCATCAATGTGCCATATAGACCAAAACTTGAAGACATTTCAGCATATAACTTCAATATCATCCACCTTGGCTCAGATTCAAGAAGGCCACTTTATGGAACAATTTCATTTCCAATTTATTTTCTTTCTGATATTACCCCTTTCCTAGGATTATTGATTGCGTAGCCTTGCATAAGACATCAACCTGAGTTTGGTCTAACTTATTCTGTTTTACCTTAACTGTTAATCTGTAGAAATACATATTACCTCATGACAACCCCATGAATCACCACTGAAACAGAAGTGCTTCCCTTAAACGTGCAAGAATGGACAGTTTTTGCCTTTATCCCCACCTCAGAATCCTTGGTTCTCTAACAGATACTATTTTGCTCATCCAAACCTTCTAGCAAATCCTTTTTTTCTTCAGCTGCAGAACATTCTTGACCTTGATATTCTTAAAACTTCATAAAAAATCTCCAATGACTTTGCAGGCCAGATCATCAACCATTAAACCATACCATCTTTTTATTGATTGTAGATCTTGAACTACTTATCTGTACATATAATACAAGCACCTTGATACTTAAATACAGCAAACATCTTACATTCATACTTTCTGCAACCCCTTGTGGTCCAAAACTTCTTTTTCTTAGCCAAGTCTTAAATACATGTGTATATGACACTCATAATTGCGGGTAGCATCTCATCTTAGATTTTAGATTTATTTTTTACCTTTAACTAATAGTTTTCCATTCTCCACACAAGAAATCTGCCCTAATTACATGCAAGCCCCTTCAAGCAAAATTTATCTTCAGTGTGGTTAGGTTTTCACCTTGACCCTCAGAATAATAGAGTTTCCAGACGAACCTCCTCCTGTTTGCTACAAGATGGTTGTCACAAAATGTTTACAAAATGATGAAACAAATGTGAGAAACAAATATAGTATATGTATGGATGTATCTATCTTTGACTTCTACTTTAATTTCTGCACCTAAAAAATAACTTATTAATTTGTTGGAAAAATGTTTATGATAATGCATTAGATTCATCTTCTAATCATGAAAATCCCGTAAGAGTGTTGCTTCAGATAAAGTTGTGCTATTCCTTAATATGTAGTAACTCTGACTTCGCCAAACATTGAAGGTAAATTTTACATTAAGGTTACTATACATAACCTTAGTAACAAAGCACAAACAAATGGTACTTTTTAACTTTAAAATTTAAATGCATTTCTCCCAATTATCATTTAATCTACCAAAAAAAAAAACCTTTCTATTATAGAAGAAACAAGCCTAGCACTAAAACAATAAAAAAATCCTCATTTTTTTCTGCACAACAAAAGCAAAGGCATGGAGCAAAAAGTGAAAAAGAAACAGCAACTAAAATTGTTTCTGACAAGTAGCTGCCACGCCTCTAAGTGGGACGAGTGGTGCTCACAGAATGCTCTGATTCATCACAGCTTGCAAAAAGAAACAGAAGTTCCAATCAACTCAAGGCGGTTGAAGGGTGTCTAAAGTAAGAACCTTAGAACTTCTTAAGAATTTTGGTGCTCACAGAACACAAAATGAAAAGACCAGAACTGGGATACCCGCTTGAACCAACTGGAAGTGCACTTAGAATACCAATGATAAAGACAATAACTCACATATTTCTCTTCACCAGAATGAGGTATAATAGTAAAAGAGATTGGATAAAAAGCATCTAATTATGTCTTAATCTTCTTCACCTAGCATTCCAGGCTTCCAGCAGAGCACTGATTAGAAATCTAAAGCAGGAATCGGGATGGAAACGGAAACATGCACTGCAGAAATAAGGAAACAACTTTCTAAAAAAGCTACCGAAGCAGAACTGCAATTCTTACAAATAAGCTGCTAGAAATCGTTTAAGTGTTTGAATCTTCATAATGCAAGATATGGAAGCTGGAAAAAGCTATAGAAGAACAAGTTATCAAAGATAAGGCTCACAAAGTCCAAAGGAAACAAGAGTTTGTTAAGGGCAGCTTCTAGGAGAGAGATTTCAGGAATCAAGGTTTTCTCTGACCTGCACTTTATAAGACCATCAAGGATTATAACATGACATCAAGAAGAACATTAATAATCACCTGATAGTCACATTTTTGTTATGCTGTCCTCAACTAATATCTTTCACACCACTATGGTTTCTGGGCTAAGCATGACTGACCCAGAAAAGACAAGTAGTATGACATTTTTTTTGCTGTTTACTGGAAGAAAGTAAGAAAGTGGAAAAAGCGAACTCTACTTGCTTTATCACGAGAAAGAATGGAATGCATTCTTTTGGACAACATGAAAAAGTTAATGACACTCATATAGTGAACTAGGCAATTACTTCCATTCACATTCTTTCTCACCAAAGCTGGAGCATATGAGCAAGGTAGAGGCCCTATAGTATGTAAACCAATGTGACTATTCTCTTCATATAAGCTAAACTGACTCGACAGTTTCAGAAACTAACTCAGAGAGGAAAAGCAATAATGAAACCAATATGCAGACTAGGTATTTAAGTTACTTGACGTAACATCCAGGTTTTTGTTGAAGCTAATAGATTTCCTTGCTCAAGAAGAGATATGAATAATGGAGTACATTAGAATTTAAGAAGAGACAATCATTAGCAGTATTATGCTTACCTTAGATATAATACCGCTAGCCCATCTTACTTGAATACATTCATCCCTGTAACCTATGACATTGCCTATATATGATAAATAACCTTGAAAATCTTCGTCATGAGTTTCATCAATGTGCTTCTTTTGAAGAGCATCTTTTCCCAGAAGTGAATTGTTTAGTATTTGCTCATGTACAACATGCAATTGCCTCTGCCCAAAACTATGGACCTCAAGGTTATTTTCCATGTTCTCAAAATTTGGAACATGTCTAAACACAATGTCACAAATGGAATAGGAGATGTCAGGATTTTCAACCAGCTCATAAGCACTAACCATCTCCACACTAGATGCACCAGTAAAATCAACAGCCTGTTTAACCTCAGGGGCTATCCATTTCACATTCACAGTCCGTTCATGTGAATCCACACTTTTCACAATCCCCAGGCGTTGAAGCCTTGGTACATGCACATCCTCTAATGTGACCTTCTCCAACACAAACTGCTCTGGCCAAAAATCATGATCACCAAGATTATTCACTGGGAATAAGGATCGTGGGTCAACACCAACTGAGTAATTACCATTTTGCCACAGGACATCAACCTTGCTCTTGGTCTTTGCAATGACGTACATCTGCTTATAGTCTCGACCATTTATTCCCAATTCCTTCTGCATTTTGGTCAGGCTCTTTGGGGCAGCATTCAGAGGTGCTGACTTTTCAGCAGTCACCTGTGTATCATGGAAGTAATCAACTGAAACTGTACACCAATCACCAAGTTGCCAATTTGCATATGGAAAACAGGAGAGCAAAGTAAGGTTTCTCGGATCTTGGGAACGAGGAGGAGTTAATGAATGGATGCCCCAGCTGATCATGATGGAAGCAATCCAATTAACATGCACTAATCCTACTTCCACATGGGAAACAGTACCTTCATCTCGACTGACCTTCCATGAGCCACACGACCATCTCGCAGATTTGGAAATTGTTGGAGCGTTAACCCTTACACGCTGACCTGGATAGTATGGGTATGGTGCATCTTCCAGAAGGTTCATAGAAAGAGGTGTTAAAACTTCTGAGTCTCTCATCAATATTTCACACTTTGCCCCATCATTGAACAAAATTGTAACCAAATCAAATATTCTCTCCACCCTTCCCAGCCATGACCCATGAACTACATAGTCCCCAGGTGCAAAGGACCTGACTCTAAGAAGCTTCTTGCTGTTTACATCTTTTATCAGTTCACCAGAAATTGTCTCCAAATCTACAATCATATCAACATCCATAACCCGGCCTAATTGCCCTGAGGGATCTGTGGTGGAGCAGACAATGTCACCATGTACATAGCCTCTTTCCAATGCAAGAAAGTCATCAATTTTTCCAATGCTCTCATCCAGACTTGACAGGATGCTCTGAGCATGCCCACCATATGCAGATTCAGTGTCATATTGTTCCTCACTATCACTGGAATCTGTGTAGGCCTCACTCTCTGAGTCAACAACAAGCAGATCCATCTTTTAAATTCCTGTAACAAGTGATTAGATCTATTTCAGCATCTATAATATCACAGGTGCTAACATAGACAGCCAGTGTTCAACAAAACTAATTTATAACTAAGAAGGGACCGAATGTATAGCATGCTAGCTACAATTCTGCTATAAACACCAAGCCAATCTTTATATGTAGATAATCTTCCAAACAATGTATAAGGTGCCAGTAATTCCTATACCACAAATTAGTTAAACAAGTAAAAACGATGCTACCATAGGGGGAAATATCATAAAATATTCAAACCACTCTAAATTTACACAAAGAATATTCATATTTTATTAGAATTACAATAAGAACAAGAAAGACAGAAATGAAGTTTACTTACCTTTAAGTTTGATTATTTTCAGAAGTCAAATTGACATGTAGAGACAAATGGGCAGACACTTATTCAGCTCCCAAACTTTTATGTTCAAGCTTACTTCTCGGAGATGAACTGATGATATCACAATAACTAACTAGCCATACAGAACATCAACTGGTTTTTGTATCAGTAATATGCTGTGATGTTCGTGCCAAAGGAGAATTGCCCAGATAAAAGATGCAGGAGTTTGACCTGTATCTGATTCTGTTACTGCCAAAGGAGATTTGCCCTTGAGAGCAGATTTTAATTGCTATTTGCCAAAGGAGATTTGCCCTGCAAAATGAAATATTTGTTGCCAAAGGAGAATTGCCCGAAAAAAAGAAAAAACTTTTCACAAGTTTCTTCCCTGCCAGAGGAGATTTGCCCGACAAAGCAGAATATGCTGCATATACCGACCACAGATAATGTTCTTGAATAGCTAAGTTTGCTAATATCGGATGCTTTTACCGAAACTAGTATTTATCCTTGATAATCAATGCCAAAGGAGATTTGCCCTGCAAAGAAAAGTTTATCCCAGAAACCATTTCTGATGTGGCTGCCAAAGGAGATTTGCCCAACAGAGAGAAACCATTCCTCATGTGGCTTCATGTGTCAAAGATGGCTAGAAAGTGCAACTTAAATCACTCCACAGCCTGTGAGGTGAAGATGACACCGTCACCCAACCTGTCATCTACTACGTAACCTTTCCTTTGAAAGAGAATTCAGCATGCTTTCCACAATCTGTACATCATTTCAGAAAGCAAAACCATCAACTTAATTAACCGGCTTCATTTACATAACAAGGATATGCAAACAAGTCTAGGCAAAGCTTTTCTCAAAATAAAATATTTAATTGCAGATCTTTTCTTTGAATATAAAAGATCGATATCACAAAGCTTCAGTAATGTTTCTTTTATGTAAAAAGAAAATAAGTGATTCGGAAATGTGAAAAATAACAAGGCCATTTGATCAACAAGAACTATTAATATTTCAGCGTAATTTCACGTCAAAATCAATATCAGTTAAGGCAATTCAATCATGTAACTGAAAATAATTAAACCAATAGTCTTAAGTCTTAACAATGGAGAAAGAAACCATCTTTTAATAGTCACTAATCCAACATCAAACTGGAAGGTGACCTGAATCGCGTGAAACTAAGGGGGGGAAAAATCACGGATCCCAGAATCAAGTTTGTTGACAAAAGATACAAATTTTTCGTAGAAACATCCAATCTCCCTGTATCTAAATTCCCCAAAAAATAATTTTTAACCTACAAAACCAAGAAACAGCACAAAGAAAAGAAAATCAAAAGCCAAAACCACTCCCAGAAAAATGAATTCAAAGCTAATATCCAAGTAGAGGAGCCATACCACGATCCCCGAATCCACAACTGGAGCCAAAAACTACGATCCACCGGCTTCTCACCTCCTTCCTTCTGTTTCTTCTCAAGAAACAGTAGCCACAGCAGGCCTCGGCCACAGGAGACGAGAAGAGAGAGGAGAAGAGCAGACGCGGAGAGAGAGAGAGAGAGAGAGAGAGAGAGAGAGAGAGAGAGAGAGAGAGAGAGAGAGAGGGGGGGGGGGGGGGGGGGGGGGGCTTTTACGTGAGAGGCCCGATCCCTCCCCCAGCCATACCCATCAGCCCATCACCGAAACCCCCAACCATCGCCGGGGGACACCGAGACTGGCAATCTCCTCCTCCTCTTCTCGCTCTCTCGATTCCCTCCCGAGCCTAGGTTTAGCTTCGCCTTCGATAACGTTGATCGCGGAGAGCGCAGTGGATATTTCAAACGGCATAGACCACGGAGAGCTTGCGTTTCGTTCTTCCTCACAGTGTGGTGAGAGTATTTTATTAGCAAATATTTTTGAGTGCGGTTTGCCTTTTGGGCGGTTAGTGCGCTACGTATCGTTCCCAGGGCTCCCGATATAATAAAATGTGGATTCACGCATGGGGCAATCAACTTGGCATTAGTTTCATCCTATGATATAATAAATTTTTTTATATATTTTTCACTCTTTTTAGTTTTATAAAATTTTTTATCATGGATTTAAAATAGCAATCATTCCTTTAAAATTATTGTCATTGATCTATGACAATATGCTACTTTGCAAACAATGGCATAATCAGGTAATCACTTAGTTCAATACTATTTTCATTATGCTTCACTATGGTGGAGTAGAATCAGGTGATGATAACATAACAGTATTCTCAGGTTCCCTATTGAATTGCAATATTGTTCAGAAGTAGCCATGGAGAAAGCTTGACAGTTGGTAGTGCGAAGAACAGCATAACTATAATTAGGTCAAGCAATGGCTTAATCTGGGAAGTGGAATAGCACTAAGAGACCCCTAATAATGGATCTTTTGGCTATCTGTTTATAAGGGAAACAATTGAAAGATAGTGCATCCAATAAATATAGGTCCCAATGGTCCAAGGGATTCATTTTTGGTTGATATATAGGCGAATTTGGAACATTCATTGTGATATGCATGATTTTGGAGTATACAATTCATGGATGAAGACATGGTTCTTCAAAAAAGAATATACTATATTTGCTTCACATTTCATGTACATGTCTCTTTCAAAATAGATATGGAATTTGGATTGATAAATTGTTTTGGGGTTTTGCTCTCCGCACTTCTAGAGATTCATTAACAATATCTTGAGTGTGTTTCATTTGCATTTAAACATAATTGATATAGTGTTGTGATTATATTTAACTAACAAATAATTGGAAAATCAACCTAGTTAGACATCATTAAATAGATCATATCATATGTTTTTGGAAAAATTATAAAGTCACACTCCCTCAACTTAAGGCATGGCTCACATACCCCCCCCCCCCCCCTCGAGTTTAAAAAGTTTCAAGCGAATCCCTCAAGTTTCCAAACTAATCCTTCGGCTTTCTAACTAGCGAGCGACTATTAACTTGCCATTTCAAATGACAAAAATATCCTTTTCCTTTTTTAGCCTATTCGAAAAAAATTTCAGATCCGTGTAAGTGGATGAATAATCTAGATCATCCACATAATTGCTTTGAGATCAGTGCAGATGGATGAATAATCCTGATCATCTATAGATTGCTTGAAAATATGTGCAGATGGATAAATAATCTAGATCATCCGTGTGGAAACTTTGAGATCTATGCAAGTAGATGAATAATCCTAATCATCCACTAAATGCTTTGAGAGTTGTATAGATAGATAAATAATTCTAATCATCTACTAATTGCTTTGAGATCTATGCATGTGGATGGATGATCCGAATTATCCACATGACCACCTTGAGATCTATGCAGGCATCATCCCCGACTATTTGGGAACTAGGGCTTGAATGGATTGAGTAAGGAGACCCCTCCCTCTCCCCACACTTCTCCTGTTCTTCTCCACCCTCTCCACCGTCCATTCAACCATTATCCTACCATCAAGAAGACCCCTTAGGTTGGTGCACGTCTAACCCATCCCCCCACTCCTATAAATTCCTCCATTCTCTTTCATTTGTCCCTTCTTTTTTCGGAGCAATTGATGTTGTCCAACTAGCTATCTTGTTAGAATTCTAGATCTTTCCTCTCTGATCCGACTCCTCCCAAGACCATTTCTGGGAGGCCCTCAGTCGTTGCTCGAATTGGAGGAGTATCGGCTAGCCATCGGGGGCTACAACACTAAAGAGAAGTACTCCTTCATCTCTTGGCTATTGCTATTGAGGGAAGGGGTGGCGCAAACAACAGCCAAGATGGATCTCTTCACCCATGCCAACAAGGCCCTCTCCAATTGCTCCTTGTTTGCATAAATCTAAGTCATCCACCCCAACTTTGAGATTTGTGCAGGTTGATGAATAATTTAGATTATCTACATGGTCACTTTAAGATTTTTGCAGATGGACTGATAATCCTGATCATTATAGTCTCATTGAGATTTGTGTAAGCAAATGAATAATCTAAATCTTCCATTGATCGCTTTGAAACTCGTGCAGATGGAGGTGATACTGGTTATGCAGTGATGCTTTGAGATTTGTGCAAGTGTATAAATAAAGGAATTTAGACTGTGAGATCAGTGCGATGGGTGATCCAACGATGCATTCGCACGAAGCAAGATTAGTCATTTCATGCGCAAGATGCAATCTGCTTTTTATTTGTTCTTTAAATCAGCCTTTACGCCAAAATAGATAGATAAGAAGGGCATTTAGTCAAACAAAACATTTATGATGGAAGGGCAATTGGGTTATAATATAATTTTATACTACCATGTGATGGTTATGTGACACCATGCTGTTAACGGAGATGAAAGACAATATCAGTTTGGAATAGTTTGGAAACTTGAGGAATTTGTTTGAAACTTTTTAAAGTCGAGGGGGTGTATGTGAGACATGCTCAAAGTTGAGGGGGTGTGCGTGAGACCTGCCCAAAGTTGAGGGGGTGTTCCTATAGTTTTCCTAATTTGTTATGCTCAAAAACATACTTTGTTGGCACATCAATCTTAAAAGCTTGCCCCAAGATCTAGCATGTATGTATGTTTGTTATATGTATGTATTATCCTTGTATGTGTATGTCTATGCACGCAAGTGTGTATAACATATACATACACATATACATACATATATATATATATATACATATACATACATATATATATATATACATATATATATATATATACATACACACACACACACACACACACACACACATATATATATATATATATATATATATATATATATATATAGCTGGGAATCGATGACTCTCCAAGCTATTAGCTATGATGTATTATCTCTAAATTACTTACTTTTGAAAAAAATATGTGATTTAGAAATTTATAGTACATGTATTTAATGGTTAAAAATGGACAACCTAAATATCACAACAATTATATTTTTGACTATTGAATACATAGACTATAAATCTCTAAATAATGAGTTTTTAATCGTAAACAATTTAAAAATAATAGATCATATTTAATGACTTAGTGATTGATGTTCAGCCACAAATTGTGTAGTCAGGGCTAACCTTATTTAAACTATTGTATAGATGCCCTATAATAGTTCTACTATATATATTCTTATTTTATTTTAAGCCAAAATAGCAATTACATTGTTTTAAACCAATAAACTCTTTTTTTTGCCTTGATCATGTAGTCACGCTTATTTATCAAACCATATATAGGTTTTTTTCTCATGTTTTGAAGTTTTTTGGTCTTTTTCTTCTCATCCTTGACCTTCTGCTCATCACCTTCGGCCAAACAAGGGTATTATAAAAGGAAATGGGCAACTCTACTTTTCTAGAAACGGACATTCCTCCCCCCCCCCCCCCCCCGTTTATCCACTTTAGGGGCACTTGAGTTTTCCCTACATGTTTATCCACGGTTTATGATCTTTTGATGCAAGTAATATGAGAAATACTTAAAGTACAAAGCAAAGGTAAAATGTTTGAACAATTAAAGCAAATAACCAATTGAATCATGTCTTGGTTGAGTTTGCACGATTTAAAGTTATTTGGCACAAGGCTACCTTTCATTGTGTAATCCATTGCCCACGAGCAATTTATTTATATAAAAAGATTTCCAGCCTTCCACTTAACTCTCCTACTATCCCTTGATTTTGCGGCGCCAACTAAAACTCAAAACTATATTTTTAGCTACAAATCTTTGATGGAGTGTTAATATTCTTTTCTCCACTATTTGTTGAAATATTTAGTCACAAATAAGTGTTACATACGTAAGTAAATCTAGCATAAATAAATTAAATATAGCCTTGCTCTATAACGTTTTAATATTATCTTATGGGAAAGGTTCTTTTAAAGCTTACGCCTACCAAATAATTAAAATACGAGCAAAGTGTCAAACAAATTAGCAAAAATTGTGAGATATATATTAAGGGCCCTATAACAAGATAGCAATAGAAGAAAAATAACTAAAGATTAATAGTATTATTTAAATTCATTTTTTTTTCAAGCTTTAAAAATAGGTCTATGGGGTAGTAAAGGCATTCCAAGAGAATGTAACTCCAGTTTTTATTTCTTTTAACCCACATCAGATTTAAAATCTTAACCATTTCTTGGACATTTATAATTTTTAAAACATATTATCAAATTTACATATAAAGTCAAAAATTATTTTGGATTGTAAGCTCGATGAATTTATTACTAAAAGCATTCATGTTTTAAAAAGATAATAGGAAATTGGAGTATTCATGATATTCCGGAATCCAAATGGAATATCCTCGGCTGTTAAGCTGTCCAAAGTTGATAGGAATATTTCGCTTTGCCTTGCCTCGTGCGAAACGAGGACCACTTATCTTGACCGTACGCATGTTTCAAGGGCCCACCAATTGGATGGCCGGGATTGGCAGCTCTTTCCGTTCTAGATACTGCCTGGTTCCCTGCCATCACGTCATTCTTTCTATATCTAGTCATGTTCTTATGACATGATGGATTCCAGGGGTGTTCGGGAGACTCCTCGGGATGTCTGATTTAAGGAATCAAAGTGAGTCTTTGCCAAGTGTTTAGTCCTATCCCCATTACACACTAAACCAAGCCATCTAAATAGCATCTTAAAGCCAACTTTTTTTTTTTTTTGGATGATGTTTTGAATCATCACAAATAGTATTAGAATGGATGCAATCTATAATCCATATAGACGGTAAGATATTGCATTACTAGCTCATTCGGATTGATAATGGATTGACATGATGGTGTTATTAGATTTTAGCCTATATACGGTTCGCATTCTCGAAAATAATATGGGACCTATATGATAACGAAAGTCTCTAGTTTTGGTTTCTCAAAATGAGGTATGCTGATTTTTTTCCTTTTTCTGGTGGAGGGGGCCAAGTTTGTGTATATATATATATAAAAGGACATATTGCCTAGTCATATCCCCTGACTAAGAAAAAGCATGAAAGGAACCTGCTTCATAGGAAATTTCCTCCAATTTTTATCTAGTGACAACTCTAGCCCTTTAGAAATCCAAGCTCATCTTGTTTTGGTTCTATTTGGGATGAGAGTCAAGCAGCATACCAATGCCAGTTTTACATTATCCCATTCTTATTACCTTATCCTAATCTACAAGTCAGTAGAGTAGAAGATATCTAGAAGAACAATGTGGATCCAGCAAAATCTTTATATCCCATGTTATTGTATTTTCTAATTTTCTTATATTCATCAACTATTTGAATTGCACTAGTATAGAAGAAGCATGTGCAAACACATATGTTCGAAAAATCATTGTGACGATCAATTGTTTCACTTGATATTTTGGCTAGTCAAATTTTGAAAATGATGAGATCAAAAAAATAGAAAAAAAGAGATTATCATGAGTAAGGCAGACGAAAAAGCCAACTAACTTTTTTTTCTTCCATTTTTTAACTATAAATAATACTTTATTTAATATAAATTGTTTTTAGCTTTAGCCATGTATATAATAAAAAAATTTAGTAAGTTATTTATTTTTCCCCCTGGAGTAAACTATGTAGACCTCAAAACTCCAATTTTCTTTTTTTTCCCAATATAGTAAAAATGTATTTGGTCTAAGAGAAAAATAGTGAAGATGCACATTTGGCTAGCATTCTCCCGCTGAATTTATGCAAAAATGTATTATTATTGCTTTCGGAGTTTGGATTGGTCTATCTATCTCTAACCTAATTGACAAACCAACTGAAAGAAGGTTATCACATCCATCATAGAGAACTATTGGAGTATTAACTTAGTTTAATGAACCTAATTGACAAGTGACAAGGTATATTACTATTATTAATATCATAACTTTCCAACACTCCACTAAAGTTACCTTCATAGTTAGCGGGCAAAGATACTCAAATGACAACCATGAAGCAGCTAGATGCATGCTTTCTACATGAAATGCTCCTTCTTTAATTATTTAGACTACCCTTGGTTAAGCTTCCTTGCCAACACAAGGTTTATTGGAATTCTGACTCATCTAGCAGGACACTCATAGAAAAATAAATCTCATTGGCTGCACTGGATCCTTCTCGCTCCTGTCCCAATATTGTTTGTGAAAATCTTTACGAAGTTCTATAAATTAAGGTGATCATCTTGGAAGTTATGATTAGATGAATTTGCAAGAGTTATTTGGCTATACCCTTTTTTATTTCGCAATTCCTTTTCTTTGATCATATTATATTATCATCTTCCTCTTAATTAACCCTATCTTTTCCGATGGAACAGTTCTCCAAAAAAAGGACTGTTTTAACATGCATTTTTTCCCTCAAAGAAAGAAAAATTGTTATAAAATGCAAAATGAGAGAGAGGCCTTACAGAACTATAGCCTCATATCGATCTGCAATTCCACGTAAGAAAAAGCAAGTAGATTAGTCCTATTCTTGAGCAGCTGAAGTGGATGTCATTCCACTAAATAATCATAGCAATGGACTGACACAACTCATTGGCTCCCTAATTATTCCATTATTAGCCAATGAACAAGCAACATACTTTATTTTTCGAGTGCAATCATACCAACACTAATGCATCGAATCTCATCAAAACACACTTTATTACTTCTAGCATGTCGTCTTTTTTTAGGAATAGAGTCGATGGCTTTTCAAACCGGGAGAGGATCAGGAGACGGATGGATTAGATTTGGTTGATGAGGAAACTTTTAGTTAAGAAGGCGGTGGAAAGGCCGCCATGGCCTGTCGTGAGAACAAGGAGATGAGTGGGGAGAAAGTAGAGGAGAAGTACTTCATCAAGCTTCCAAGTCCCCAAGTTAGTGACAAAAGAGGCTAATTTTTTAATAATTTCTTAAATACCATTAATTTTTATTTTGATTGACTTTATTAAATTTAAGATGGAAAAGCAGCAATCGCATAGGCTTTGATCTAGTCTAGAAAGTTATATGGAGTAATTATAGATACTCATTTATGATTGTGAGTTACTTTTAGGGGGCAATGGTTAGATTTGATATGATCTAAGTTTGATGCAGCAGCAATCTTGATTTATTATTATTTATTATTATCATTATTAAAGTTACTACTACTACTATTATTGTTTTCTAACTTAAAAAGATTTCAAATCAAGTTTCTCCTGCTTGAGCTTCCTTTGCTAAAATTAACTACAGAAAGATAGTGCTCGCTGGAAATGCGAATAAAGGATAGGATGAGCATGAGCACCATCCTAGGATGTATTAGATGCCAAGTGGGAGCTCTCAGCCACCTCAAAAAGTTGGAGAGAAAAAAAAGGCACTCTGTGACGCGTCCAATGGAAGAAAGCAAGGAGCACTTCCGAAGGATATGCTCCAATCCAAATCCGCACTTCTCTAAGCATATCTCTTGTTTGAAAGCTAGACAGTGCTTCCACTTGCGTCGACCCACATATGACTTATAAGTACACGACATTTGTCCTCGTTCCTTTCAGCATTTGGGTTCCGTTCATTTAGGCTTCGTTTGGCAAAATAGTTTTTTATAAAAGCTCTACTTCAAAAAACTCTACTTCGGAAAGCTCTACTGCCAACAGTTCTGCCAAATGAAGCCTAAATCATTTGCAATCTTTGCAGTGCGAGGTGGGCAGTAGAACATGGTTTTCATGGTGTTTTGCTAAGAGACATGAAAGTTGGGTCTCTAAATTCTTCAAACCATATTAGTGACTCATAAATTGTGCTCAAAAAAATTGTACTTCTGGGAATTGTTACGATTCACAAGCGTTGGTGAGATTTATTTATGGCTAGGAAACCGCATTGACTTGGAACAAAAAAAAAAATTCTAATGAAGAAATCAATGTGAAAGTTTTATGTCACTCCGCAATATGGGCGATGTACAGTTTTTTGGTTTTTGGCAGCACCGCTCTTTTCTAAAGTCTGTCTGGATGCATTTGAGGTGCAACTATTTTAATAGATTAGAGCAACTTTAGACGCATGCCAAGAGTTAAATGTTGATGTTGTTCATCAAAAACACTATACTATTCCAGTTATCATAAGCCGACCATGATCTGGGGAGATCAACATAGCACCATAGTGGAAATCCTTATCACCCCAAGTGGATGTAATGTGAAGTTCTCGAGTGGATGTTAGATGAAGTGTTTATTAATATAATGATAATTGGAGACTCACTAATCTTAGGGACCAAACTAAAGAGCATTTCTTTATGCTTTCGTGGGGCTTCCACATGCTAAAATTGATGAAGAACTACTCATCCAGACCAACCAAGATCTTCCCCTTTCCCCTCTTATTCTGAAGGCATTGCGAAAAGAGAGACAGCAGCAGCCTCATGAAGAAGATGAGGAAGACTCTGGGCATCTGTGCTGAGATATGAAACAACAAAGAAACATTCTACTCATGGCACTTTGATATTCAACAAGATCTAACAGCAACAAGATCTAATAGCAACTAGCTTCAATATTTTTGATTGGATTAGAATCGTCTATTAAGGTTCAGTTACTGGTGCAAACCATCTAACTTAATATCGACGGCCGAATATGTAAGGGCCCACATTTTTTGGGGGGCTGGGATGGCCCGACACATATGAAACGGGAGGGAGACTCGCGAACAGAGTCATCCCTCCCTTGTTTCAACTCCTCCCCGAATCCATCGGAAGGAAGGAAAAATAAATAAATAAATAAATAAATAGTGGAAAAACTGGGATTAAATCTTACCTAAATTAAACCAATCCTCTTCTATAAAAGACCTCTTTCCCCTCTTCGTAGGGCATCAACCGAGAGCCCTTAAAAAAAAAAAGGAAAGAAAAAAAAGGGGGATCCATGAGATGCTTGGATTGTTTGCCGTCGGCCTGCCGGAGGAGTTCACCGGAGGCAAGGTAAGCACCCTCTCCTCCTTCTCCTTTGTCTTTGGGCCACCGTCACCTTGGGAATCCGGCCGGCAAGCCGCCAGATCGATGTGAATTGAACTCCCCTGTTTCGGTCTTTCACTCTTTCGTTTGGCTGACGTCGTCGGGCATGGCGCGTGGCCGGCACCACGTTGGGCCGTCGACTGCTGGGGTCATCGGCCAAGGGCGGCCATTGCCGCGGAGCATGCCCACAGGGAGAAGATAGCAAGAAGGAAGGAAGAGAGGGAGAGAGAGAGAGAGAGAACCATCGCTTTCTCTTCTCTGTTATTTTATCTCCTCTCTCTAGTCTCTCTCTTATTGCTATGTTCCCTCTCTCTAAACTTGGATCTAGAGAGATCATTATTGTTGAGGACTCTGGGTAGTCCTAAGATGCTAGATTTTAGAAGACTCTTTAGAGGATCAAACATGGGTCTTGGATTGTCAAATATCTTGGGTAATTTTTAATATTGACTTGGTTCTGTAGGAGAATAATTTGTTGGACGAGAGGACGCTGAGCGTAGTGCTACGCATTTCGGTTCATAGATCGCTGTGAGGGTGGGTGATTAGTTTGTCTGAGCTTTTCAACAAAATGTAAGAATTCTTGTACGCCGACCTGCATGATATAAATATTTTACACCTATATATGTATGATGTGCTATGATCCTGATAAGTAAGAAGCAAAAAGAGTTTTATATTAAATTTTTTTTTTGATCGTATTTGTTTGTGATTGGTATCATGATGGATGCATGCATGCGCATAACTTGCACCTGCATAATTGGATTAATGAATGTGGTTGTTATGATATTTTGGTATTAAATCGTAATTTGATCATGTTTATTTGTAATTGATAGTATGATGAATACATACTTGAGCATAACTTACACTTATATAATTGGACTAATGAATTGGTGTTATGGACTAACCATGTTATATTGATTGCCCTACCACGGGTTGGAAACGTAACCACGGTTAGTCTAGGTCGGAAATAAAGTGGAAAAAGGAATTGATGTGTGTGTATGAATTGATTAAATGAACAAGGACTTTGGGCTTATCTCGTTATTATTGATTGCCCCATCACAGGCTGGAAATGTGATATTATGATTGCCCCGTCACAGGCTGGAAATGTGATACTATCGATTGCCCCATCACAGGCTGAAAATGTGATATTATCGATTGCCCTGTCATAGGTTTGAAATGTGATACTATCGATTGCTCCGTCACGGGCCATAAACGTGATCGGGATGTAGCCCAAAGTTGGACAGATAATTGATCCGGATCAAGTTAATATAGAATGAAAAGAAGAAGCATGGAAAACAGTAATGAAGATTTATGAGCTATCATATGCTATATCATTCTTGTGTGACTGAACTTTTATTGATGTTTGATGTATATTCTTATATTGATTAATTGAGTCTTTTGGAAATTATTTATGACTTCATGAAATGTGCATCGATTTATCGTGGTTTTCAAATTTATATTATTATTGCATTGGTGTGGATGTGTAGGGGTTCTTACTGGGCTGTAAAGCTCACCCTCCTTCTTTTTGTTTGCTTTTTTCAGAGTTGCAGGATGCATAAACATGGATGGATTGGGCGCGGAGCGCAAGTATCAAAGTCATTAGCTAGTTATTTAGTTTATTTTTCTTTGAAGTCGATGAACATTTGAAGATCTTGTAATTGAACTAATTGATTATCTGGACATGTTGGATTTGTTTATTCGAATTGATCAATTAATTATGATTTTATTTGATTTTTGGTCATCTTAGGCCTTGCATGATCTTTAGGGCATTGCTCTAAGGCTCATGCGGCTGGTCGCGTACCGGACCCGGGTGTTGGGTTCGGGGCATGACAGAGTGGTATCAGAGCTTAAGGTTAAGGTATCCTAGGGTTTAGAGTCGGGTGAGTGTGAGTGGAGAATTATGATAGAAAAAAACTATCAGAGCCTTGGTTTGTAATCACTTGAGATTGTAACAGGAATGATATTATAATCTAAGGTTTAAGACCACTAGAGACTGTGACCTTAGTGGCATCAGAGTTTGAGGTTTAAGATCATTGGGGATAGTGGCAAAATTAGAACCAAAGCATAAGTTTAAGATCACTAGGGATTGCGATAGAATTGTGTCAGATCTTGAGGTTATGAACATTCTGAACTTGACATAAAGTAGCAAAATTAAATTTAGTGCTTAAGTATAAGATCACTAGACATTGTGATAAAATATAAGTATTGGGTTTGATATTCGACGAGTACGGAAGGACTGGATAAATTGTCTCTGATCATGATAAGAGAGGTTAGACCTAACGTAAGTGTATGAAGGTTAACCATGGCATATTAGTTGTACCATATTTAGATGTTGTGTCAATGATTTGGAAGTTCAAACTTGATATGGGTGTAGATGTGGTAGCACTTTTGGTTTTGCTGCTAATTATTAGAGTGGGATTTGTACGTAGACCTTTTATAGTATTAGAGTGAGCTAAGAAGTTTTCATAATATTGAAAGGAATGTTCTTCGAAGTTGAATATGTATGTGGATTATATCTGGTATTGGCATATTGGATATTACAAATAGGTCTATTTTCTATTAATGTATTTGATTATTTTGAGGCCATAGAGTATGCATATTGATAGAGGAATTCTAATTATTTGAATTCTCACATTTGGATTGGGCTACTAGATTTTACTTGTAATTGTAGAAAACTATTTGATGTGTTAATGTAAAATTCAAGCCTAGGTTTAAGATTTAAGCAGGGATTTTTTTTTTGTCATTATTGGTGAAGCCACTAATAAATGTCATATTGAGTAGAGACCTCGGACATGAGATGCTTATATGAATTATCATATATAGCATTGCTGATGGATGTTAAGAATCTTGGTGAAAAAAAAGATCTGGAGATCCATAGAGTTAATTTCTAATCATAGTGTATTGGCTCAATGACTTCTAACCCATTGAATTTGAAGCAAATCTTTTTGGAAAGAAGATCAACGTAGATTATCTAATCAAATTGCTAAAAGAATCCAAGGTTAACTTATTTTAAATTAAACCTAGATATTTTGGATTCTAAAACAGTTGTGAAGATCATGTGGTGACCTTAAACTTGATTAATGGCTTGAGTATTAATTATGGTTAGTATACTCTACATAAATTGGGGACAGAGAGATCTGGAGGTTCTGCCCAATTAAAGTTCTAAAATTTGGATTTTTCTTACTCCTAGTGCAAAGTGATATTTCGATCATAAATCATTTAGAGGCTTTAGAGTATTTAATGAATTAAATCAGAGTGCGCAACGGAAGTGTGGTGGTTTGAGTTATTTTGAAACAGGTTAAGGATATTAATATTTGATCTAAAAGGTATTATGATGGAACAATTGAGTTAGTTTCTAATAGAGAAGAATGTTGTTGATTCTATGGATGATCTAGAGGTAGCTATGTAATTTTCACCAGTGGGTTCTTCTTTAGTTGACAACTTTTGGAAGAAACATGGGCATCTTAAATTTAGCGTTAACGGTTGATGATTTCTTGGTTGGTCTTAGACTTGGAATATTTTAACATGAATCTCCTATGTGTTAGGATGATGTGGGTAAGAAAAAATTATTAGGCCCAGAGATAGTGCAACAAACCATAGATAATGTGCAAGTGATCAGAGAACGACTTCATCCAGTTCAGAGTCGTTAAAAGAGTTATGTTGATAATACAAGGAGAGAATTGAAATTTTAAATTGGAGAATCATGTTTTCTTGAGAGTGTCACCCACTAAAGGAGTGATGAGATTTAGGGTTCGTGGTAAATTGAGCTCTAAGTATGTGGGTCCGTTTCAGATTTTGGATAAGGTTGGAGATGTGGCATATCGACTGGCTTTACCACTGACTTTATCTAGTGTGCACAATGTATTTTATGTGTCAATGTTGAAGAAATACATCGCAGACCCGAGCAATATGGTAGCATATGAGCCATTACATCTTCATGAGGATTTGACCTATGAGGAGTTTCCAACACGAATTATGGACAGAAAAGATCAGGTGCTACGACATCGAACCATTCCTTTTATGAAGGTACAATAAAACAATCATACGGAAAGAGAGGCTACTTGGAAGCTCGAAGAAGAGATGAAGGTCAAGTATCTGCAATTATTCGAAATCTCAGGTGTATAAATTTTGAGGACAAAATTTTTTTTTAGGAGGGGAGAATGTAAGGGCATACATTTTTTGGGGGGCTGGTATGGCCCGACACACATGAAACGGGAGGGAGACTCCCGAACAGTCTTCCCTCCCTTGTTTCAACTCCTCCCCGAATCCATCGGAAGGAAGGAAAAAATAAATAAATAAATAAACAGAGGAAAAACTGGGATTAAATCTTACCTAAATTAAACCAATCCTCTTCTATAAAAGACCTCTTTCCCCTCTTCCTAGCGCATCAACCGAGAGCCCTTCAAAAAAAAAAAAAGGGAAGAAAAAAAAGGGGATCCATGAGATGCTTGGATTGTTAGCCGTCGGCTTGCCGGAGGAGTTCACCGGAGGCAAGGTAAGCACCCTCTCCTCCTTCTCCTTTGTGTTTGGGCCACCGTCGCCTTGGGAATCCGGCCGGCAAGCTGCCAGATCGATGTGAACTGAACTCCCCTGTTTCGGTCTTTCACTCTTTCGTTTGGCCGACGTCGCCGGGCATGGCGCGTGGCCGGCACCACGTTGGGTCGTCGACTGCTGGGGTCGTCGGCCAAGGGCGCCCATTGCCGCGGAGCATGCCCACAGGGAGAAGATAGCAAGAAGGAAGGAAGAGAGGGAGAGAGAGAGAACCATCGCTCTCTCTTCTCTGTTATTTTATCTCCTCTCTCTAGTCTCTCTCTTATTGCTATGTTCCCTCTCTCTAAACTTGGATCTAGAGAGATCATTATTGTTGAGGACCCTGGGTAGTCTTAAGATGCTAGATTTTAGAGGACTCTTTAGAGGATCAAACAGGGGTCTTAGATTGTCAGATATCTTGGGTAATTTTTAATATTGACTTGGTTATGTAGGGGAACAATTTGTTGGACGAGAGGATGCTGAGCGTGGTTTTGCGCATTTCGGTTCATAGATCGCTGTGAGGGCGGATGATTAGTTTATCTGAGCTTTTCAACAAAAAGTAAGGATCCTTGTACGCTGACCTGCATGATATAAATATTTTATACCTATATATGTATAATGTGCTATGATCCTGATAAGTAAGAAGCAAAAAGAGTTTTATATTAAATTATATTTTGATCGTTTTTGTTTGTAATTGGTATCATGATGGATGCATGCATGCGCATAACTTGCATCTGCACAATTGCATTAATGAATGTGGCTGTTATGATATTTTGGTATTAAATCGTAATTTGATCATGTTTATTTGTAATTGATAGTATGATGGATACATACTTGAGCATAACTTACACTTATAAAATCGGACTAATGAATTGGTGTTATGGACTAACTATGTTATATTGATTCCTCTGTCACGGGTTGGAAACGTGACTATGGTTAGTCTAGGTCGGAAATAAAGTGGAAAAAGGAATTGATGTGTGTGTATGTATTGATTAAATAAACAAGCACTTTTTTGGGCTTATTTCGTTATTATTGATTGCCCCGTCACGGGCCGGAAACGTGACCGGGATGTAGCCCAAAGTCGGAAAGATAATTGATACAGATCAAGTTAATATAGAATGAAAAGAAAAAGCATGGAAAACAGTAATGAAGATTTATGAGCTATCATATGCTATATCATTCTTGTGTGACTGAACTTTTATTGATGTTTGATGTACATTCTTATATTGATTAATTGAGTTTTTTGGAAATTGTTTATGATTTCATGAAATGTGCATCGATTTATCGTGGTTTTCAAATTTATATTATTATTGTATTGGTGTGGATGTGTAGGGGTTCTTACTGGGCTATAAAGCTCACCCTCCTTCTTTTTGTTTTCTTTTTTCAGAGTTGCAGGATGCATAAACATGGATAGATTGGGCGCGGAGCGCGAGTATCAAAGTCATTAGCTAGTTAGTTAGTTTATTTTTCTTTGAAGTCGTTGAACATTTGAAGATCTTGTAATTGAACCAATTGATTATCTGGATATGTTGGATTTGTTTATTTGAATTGATCAATTAATTATGATTTTATTAGATTTTTGTTCATCTTAGGCTTTGTATGATCTTCAGAGCATTGCTCTAAGGCTCATGCGGCCGGTCGCATACCGGACCCGGGTGTTGGGTTCGGGGCGTGACAGAGTATCTTAAGGGTGAAATGAGCTCCATGAGCCCATGGAGATCAATACCTAGAATCCTGAAGATTTAGCTTCTTTGAGTATAGCTGGCATGTACAGTAGGTTTCACTTGCAAAAGACCATGAATCCATAATTCCCACAAGTTCATTAGTTTTGCTTTTTCAACTACACATCAACTCCTACACTAACAAAGGAGGGCCAATCTTCCGTATATCTTGAGTTTAGCCTGCTTTTCTGAAGTGGCCATGGATGAAAGATATGCATATATGGATTATTCCCATGACCTACGTCCATGCAATGTAAAGAATAACAAATAGAGTTGGAAATGGGCTCGGGCTGGGCCATGGGCTAGGCCCAAAAGAGTTCAAACCGAGACTAAAACCGAGTTTTTCAGACCGAGCTCAAGTAAATTATTGGCCTGCTTAGGCCCAGCAAGCTCGAGCACGAACAAGGCTCAAAATGAAACCTAGATTTAAGCTTGAACTAATTTATTTTTGTATATTATTATTTAGAAAGAATAATAAGAAAATAAAAAATAAATTAAAATAAATTTAACTAAAAATAGCGTATCATGTATCATTTACATGTGTTATAGAAGAAAACCCAATTTTTAGCTAGCTTATTTATTTGTCAAGTAAGACAAAATATAAATTTTAATTGGGTTCAAGCTAGACCTATTTTTTATCCAAATAGGTAATTCAGACCGGCCTAATCGGATTCAAATTGAGCCCAAGCTTGGGCTCGGGCCTGGCTTATCCAAAAATTGCAGATCTAAGCCCGGCCTGAAGAACGAAAAAAAAAGAAAAATTGGATCACTTTCTGAATCCAACATCTTCTTTCCATGCAGCGTAAAGCAATATCTACATCAAATTACAAACCTGCAAAACATGTACTGACCATGCCAAATAAATTGTTATATGAAACGCCACATTGAATATTGAGAACATTCAGTTTCACTAATCAGCATTTCAGGAATCCAAATTTTTCTGGTTCCACTTGACCAAATATCCTCATTCTTCTTTCAGGGATATGCCATGAGATTTAATTCACTTACACAAATGACTGCAAGTAATTCTTTATCCATTTTCTGAAAAGCTCCGATGCAAAACTTGCAATGCTAGAGGTGTAAGCGGTCTAAATTGCCAGGTGAGCATGCCAGGGAAGAGTTCTAAATGATGCAGTTGTGTCCATTTGCTGATCATTAATATCCACGCTAAGCAGTGGTCGCAAAATTTTCTAACTCGTCTATTCCTTGGATGTCAGTAATTCTTAACTTAGTCAACTCCTGAAAGTATAATGGACCATGGGTAAGAACCAGCTCCTGACAGGTCAATAACTTAAATTTCTCTATTGAAAATATTTTGACTTACCTGGCGATGGCCTTTGGTTCGACGGTAGTTTTTTCTTCTCTTTTTCTTGAATATGATTACCTTTGCATCTAAAGCCTGAAAAGAAAAGTTGCACTTGTTGTTATATGGAAAATGTTCTAAAAACAGCGGAGACAAGAACCCTGAAATGCCTGTCAAACATTCTGAAAATCTAGTAGTACATAGTAGACTCAATAACGCATATATATAACGGAATCATCCGTATACTAAGATTTGATGATTGGTTAGTATATCATCTTTAAACAGATTGTTATTCATTCGAAGCCATGCAAGTTTGTCATTTAAAGATTAAAATTTTTTCTCTTGAAATCATGCAGTTGGATGAAACTGGCAGGCACTACAAAGAAAAAATCATTAGAAAAATGAGGTCAGCTGACTGATTGTGTGTTTTGAGCCAACATCTCAAATTCATAAAATAACTTAAAGGATTTTCAATTGTTGATTAAAAATTAATCATTTTTTGTATACCAAAAATAACTTCCATAAGATAAAACAAAAAATGCATCTGCACAAGCAAAAAGAAGAGAGCGCTAAAAAATAAAAATAGACTTCTCTTACATGCTCTTCGACAACAGCATGCACAGCTGCATCAGGTACTACTGGCCTACCGATGATTGTCTGAGTTTGTGATCCCAGCATCAGAACCCTGTTCAAAATTAACTGCAGAGAAACCAGTTAGACTCAATAAGTAATATAAAATCATGATTATAACATAACATAGGCAAAACGTATGCATTCTAACAACTAGAAGCAAACATGGTTCCATAAATGCCAAGACCAAGAAAAGAAAGAGTTAAATCCATCTGCAACCATAAAAGAGAAGCGTTGGAAAACAAATGAGAAGAAAAGTGTCAAGATAAAAAAGAAAGGACATAAACAGTAAGCCCAAGAGATCACAGAACAAGGCTCCCCTTTGTTATAAGTAGTGCACCTAATGGCCTGGAAACTACGGGAAGAACAAGGACCCCATGATCACTCACTAAATGACATAAAAATCCAGTTTCTCAATGGACCTTCAACTGGGCCAGTTTACTCCTCAGACTGGCTGGCTGCATAACATGGTGTGGCCATCCATCAAGATTTCAGCAGGCCAACAAGCACAACAACAGAAGCACTCCATACAATCGGTGCTTCCATCAGCTCCACCTTTTTCATGCATATCATCCCAGCCACCTAAAATCTTGCAACTCCAAGAGACTGAAACTCGCAAGGGACACTTAAATAGTGGAGGCTCATAGAAGAGAGTCATTTATTTCTCAACTTCTAATACCATGCCAAGGTGAAAAACTTAGGGGCTATTTGGCATCGCTTTTATTTCTTATTTTAATTTTTTAAAAACAGACTCTCAAAAACTGAGATAAAAAATATATATAATGTTATTTTTTTCTATTTTCAAAAGTCATTTTCATTATTTCTAGACAAAATGATAGAAGAAATTTTTACTTTCATTATTTTCAAAAACAAGTCAATCATATTGTTAACCACCAACACCTCCAACTGGTACCACTGCTGCCACTACCACCGCTGTGGTCTTTATTTAATTGATTAAATTTATATTTTTCGAAAAAAAACTTAAACAATATTACCACTAAAAACTTTTAAATAGCAATTTAAAAGGTATACTTAATTAAATGGAGTCCACATAAGAGGCAAACAAGTGCACAAGGCTCCCGCCACTTTTTTTTTTTTTTGTTGGGGGGGCGGGGGTCAAATATACTTAGCCTTAGCCCGCATGCGGAGATGTTGTTTCTACATTTCAAACCCATGACACCTAGGCCATAATACAACCACCTAACCATTATGCTTAGGCTCACCTCTAGTTAAATAACATCCATATATCTTTCTAAAATTCTCATCTTTGAAAAAAAAAAGAGATTTTGTCACATCATAACATCACGAATACCATATCTCTATGCCAAAATATGGTTTTAGCCTACATGTTTAAACAACATAACAAGTATGTTATGGAAGGGAAAACAAAATCCATGAGCAAGATATACCATTAAGCAAGCAATTTGACATATACAAATTATGCAAATATGTACCAAACTGCTTCCATCATAATCCAAACTAGATGATGTAGATGTACTTCTACAGTTTAAACTAACTGTTGAGCTGATGCTACCATAGGTAAATTTTCAAAATGAAAACGAAACTGAAGGAAAGAATTGTTAGATGTACTATTATTAGAATGTGGACACTGGATATGGCACAGATTCATGGAATAGCATCAGAAAAATGACATGAAATATATTAGATAATGAGAACAAACACTGGTCAGAGAGAGAATGACATCATAAAGCAGTGAATTGACTGAAATAAGCACCATTGATGAAGGACAAAGAAACTGAGAACTAGTTAATATGGGTTTGGTCCTAACAACAAAGAAAGAGATCCACAGTGTGCAAGGAGGACGTAACTATGGTATTAAACAAGGAATGAAAGTCCAACGAATGTCTGAATGGAAGTGGCAACAAAGCACTTAATATTATACTGAAGCATTCAGTAATGAAGGATCTGACCTTAATTATGAAGAAATGACAGTACGGAATCTATGCAGTCAACAATTGGGAGCATTGCAATTGGTACGGAATCTACCAGTTTGTCTGTGTAGATCCAACTGCATACTTATGCCCTGATATCTTAACTTGATAGCACCAGGATAATTTAGCTAAGTTGATACTCCAAATATAACACCATGGGGAAGATATATTATCATCTATTGGATCATAATCTTTACAGATGAATTTGTCATAATTTTTGCTCCAATACTTAGGTCAAAGGCTGATTCTTCATGTACCATTGGTTCTACATCAACGAGTCAAATTATTGAGAATATGCGATCTGCCTAAGCATCAATGTTGAATACTTTGTATCATATTCTCCTCATTTACAGGCTCCGAATTGTAATACTCACCATATATCCTACAACCAGCATACCATTATTACCCTAGATAGTTTCCGTTCAGTAGTGTAACCAAGATATCAAGCAGAGAATAGAAAACTAACAAGAGTGGAAGAAAGAAAGGGGAAAAATAACAAGCCATCAACTAAAGCATCCAACCTTGTCATTGACCTCGCAAAATTTCAATCTTTCAGTAAAAATGGAATCCCCATTGCTGACCTTGAATTGATGAGAACCAATCTGAACCAAATAAACAAGATAAGTTACCAGAAGCCTTTAAATGAGCAGCAAAAATGACAGAAAAGAAAGAACCTTTTTTTTTTCCACAATTCGGACCTGAACAACAGCAAAAACCGGCTCATAAGGTTTGAATGGGTTTTCCGATGGATCCAGCGGCCCAATCACCCTGTATCCGATCTCACCCGCTTCCTTTACCTTCTCTTCCCCCGATTTCCCTCTCTGAACCACACAATTCGAAGCCCGAGCTTCGTCGTCCTCTCCATCAGAGCTCTCACCCTCTTCTTCATCCTCTTCCTTCTCCTCGTCGGAAGGATTCGTCGGCCGAGAAGAGAAGAGGCAGGTGGTACTGAATCGAAGGGAAACGACGCATCGGAATCCGAGGGGAGACCCGAAGAGGTTCGAGAGAGGACCTCGGAGGGCCGGGGGATCTAGAGCTCGAAAGATTAGGTTTTGCGGGCTCCCCAAAGCGGTGCTCGAAAGGAGGCGAGATCGGAAATGGCGAGTGAAGGAAGCGACGCATCGCCGGCTCGCCATGATCTCCTCGCCCCTGTTCTCAGTCTCCGCGAGAGGGAAGAAAGGGCCGCGGTTTAGCTAGGGTTCTCTTCTCCCATTTTCGGATCCGGACTTCGAACATAAACCCGAAAGAAAATCTTGATCCGGCATTGCTACGGGCTCTTTTTCGGCCAAAACAACATTTTGTTCTAGAAATTATTAATTGGATCATGCCCTCCTCCGTCGATGGCAAATAAATTCATCTTAATGCATGCTCCTATTACAATAAAAAAAAAAACAAGAGAAAATAAAAAAAAAAAATACTATTACATGTATTGCTTCCTAGTTGGATTGCTTGGACTAGTCCACAGTAGATTTGGTTTAACAAATAATTTTTACCTTGTGCTATTGCCATATGATGCGGCATGAGAGAATGTCTGCAACTCGATGGATGACCAAGATGAAAGTGCTATATTTTTATTGTCCAGTGAAAATTTTGTTTTCACTTCAAGGCCAACTGAATACTTGAGGGATATCGTAAGTAATGCGTCTAAATTTGATAAGAATCTCAAAATTCCTTGTATTTCATAAGTAGGTGCAAATTAAAATAAAATTTTCACTCAGCATGGATACAATTATACGAAGCATTGCTAAATGTAAGAGATTTTGGTATATTGCTAAAAGTAAGATATTTGATCTGGATGTGAAAGATCAGTATGATAGTAAGCAGGTATAAAGTTGAAAGTTAGTTTCCCTTTCATATCAAAGCAAAACCATGCCGCAGAGGAATATGTGTACTGAATAGTTCCTTTTTTCAATGAAATTTCTGTGCTTCATTGGTACTTTACTGAGAGCAATACTTGGAATGTCAGCGGTCAAGAGCTTGCCTTTTCTTGGTAATAAAATTAGGCATATTCCAAAACCAATAACAAGGCCCCCAAATCCGAAGTTGGTAAAAGCTTATTGGGTTCTAAACCCGATAGTCCCCTGAATCCAATAAAACTCCAACGCCGTTGTGTAACTGGGCCGGTACAAAGAGGGCTGGGCCCGAAACCCGGGCCGAGTCCAGTCTAAACTAAGTTTTAAGGTGTCCGAGCTTTTGTGAACCGGACCAACTCGGGCGTGTGGACGACACTCGCTTTTATTATACGCCTTCCGTCTCGGTTTTAGGGTTCTCTTTGCGTTCTCCAAAGTAACAGCAAAGAGGTATTTGCTTTCCTGCCCGTTCTCACGCTACTTTGTTTGGTCTTCGAATCTCTTCCCCTCTTTCTCTCTGATCGGTTTCTAGGGTTTTGATTCGAAGCGGCGCGAGGGTTTTGGCTTTCTCGATCCGAGCATCTAAAGGAAGAGATGGCGGATCGATTGACTCGGATCGCCATCGTGAGCTCCGATCGGTGCAAGCCCAAGAAGTGCCGCCAAGAGTGCAAGAAGAGCTGTCCCGTCGTCAAAACAGGTTGCGTAGACTCTTATCTCTGCAAAAAATATTGATTTGATCTCGAATTTGGGGTTTTACCATCTGGATATTGTGCGTCAATTGTCGAATCTTGGTTTTTGATTCTTAATAGAACTCTTTCTATTGCTCTGTTAACGATGATAGATGTAAAATTTAGGAAAAATGTTTATAGATAATTGAAATCAAATGAAGGTTATGCTAGAACAATTAATCAGTCAGATGAATGTATAATAATGGGGCTACTGAGCTGTAAAAGACCTTAATCATGGTCATGTTTATGGTTTAGCAAGGATTTTTATGTTGTGCTTTTCTTTCGTCATGATTTAATTTATAAGCAAGATAAGACTACGAATGATTATTTGTTCAGCATAAGGATAATGTTAAGTGGAGACACGAAAGTCTCTTCACGGCATCGTCTTTTCTGATTTAATTAATGTTAATTAGTCAGTTTCTGAATATAAAACACGCGAGTTAGGAATTGATCAAGTGACTTTTGGATTGTATTTTTTTCATATATCCTAACACAATCTGCTAGTGGAGAGGGTAAATATTTCCCTTGTTAATGTAGTCTGAAATGTGCGGAACATATCTTTTACTTTTGTCTCTTTCTAAATGCTGGTTCTATTATCTGGGTGCTTTTTGTTTTTTCCCTCTTAATATATTTTATTGTTTTCTTCAGGAAAACTATGTATTGAGGTCACTCCTGCATCAAAGATTGCTTTCATTTCAGAGGAGTTATGCATTGGATGTGGAATATGTGTTAAGGTCAGTAGCTATGGTCACAGTTCTTGTTCCTTTGCTTCTTGTTTTCTGGATTTTCTATTGACTTGTGAATTGGATTTAAGTCTTAGCTTATTATGTTTGCTTGGATGCAGAAATGCCCTTTTGAGGCCATTCAGATTATCAATTTACCCAAGGATTTGGCTAAAGATACAACTCATCGTTATGGGCCAAATACCTTCAAGCTACACAGGTGAGGAGAAATGTTTAGTTAGGAACATGGAATGCTGCTTCATTTTGTCCTCAAGTACTCGTAGCTTTAAGGCTCTCTTTACAGGTTGCCGGTTCCAAGACCTGGGCAAGTTCTTGGATTGGTTGGAACAAATGGTATTGGGAAGTCCACTGCCCTTAAAGTGTTGGCTGGGAAGTTGAAACCCAACTTGGGTCGCTACAATGTAATGTCAAATGGAGCCTATTTACTTATACTTGATTCTGGATGAGGATAACCATTTATTTTCACTTCCTTTGCAGAATCCACCTGATTGGCAGGAAATTTTGACATACTTCCGCGGGTCTGAGCTTCAGAATTATTTTACTCGCATTCTAGAGGACAATTTGAAGGTTTTCATCTCTCCAGTTGATTGTATATTTTTTTTATTTGGATACCTGAGAATACTGAATTTGTGGTATCAGTTTTTGTTCTCTTCTGTATTTTAATTCAATTATTAATATTGTGATATGCTTACAACCTCATGTTATCCAACAGAGGCTTATAATTTCATAGTTGTAAGTATTGGGAAATGTACTATTCAGAGTTCAGAGGCAACAAACCCAGAAAAAAAGCAAAGACAAGAAACACAAACACTTTGAACTGTGAAAATAATTGATCTGAAAAATTTCCAAATTCTCTATCTCCATTTTGTCTTAATTTTGTTGTTTATTTAGTTTCTTCATACCAGACTTCAAAAGTATTTGTGGTCCTTCCAATCACTTTCATCATTTTCTTTGTTCAGAAGATGTACAAACAAAAAGCAACTGGCTAAAGTGGTCTAAACTATTGCTCCAAAGGAATTAAAGTTTATTTTAGTAAACTCACTTTTATGGGGATGGAAATGTGTATCAATTTCTACAGAAAAAAGACTGACTACACCGTATGAACTATTTTGAGACGGTTAGACCATTTCCTTCCTATTGTTTTAATAAAACAACTCAATAGGTTACTATATCTTTACAGTTTCTTATATAGTATATTTTTTTTAAAAAAAGAATTCTAGAATAAAAAGTCCAATGATCCTTAGGGTCTTATCATATTGTTTTATTATGATTTTTCATTCACTGGATACAGTTCTGTTATTAGTTTTTTTTATGATGCAATGCTAAAAATATGCTCAACCCTAGTACGGGGCTTCCTTGACTTATTTTGGTCCATGGCCAACCCCATGATCATAATTTGAACAGGCAATTATCAGAAAGGCTTGGATGTCTTTTCGTAACTGCAGTTGTTCCAGACCTTTACCGCTGTAGGATGTTGCTGAAATGGAGACAGAGCAATTATGTCTCATCAAGTTGATGCTCATATATAAGCTCTTAGTTGTTCAAAGTCTTTTGACATGTCCCATGTGTTAAGTTTAACGCATATCCTATAACTTGATAGGTATGATTGGGAATCTTTGTGCATTTTTCCTTGCTGACTTTACAATGTTTGATATGATTAACAATATGATCTATTTCATGGAATGATTTCCCTTCATCGCTTTCAATTTGTTGTGGATAACTTTATTTGACAAATAACAGGCAATTAACAATCCACAATATTTTTTATCACATCCTATTGCTTACCAAGTGAATTCTGGTCATGCTCAAAAAATGAGAGAGAAATGAAAGCTGAACCCTATGTTGATCTTGAGTTGAATCAGCTTATTGCAATTATGAAAAGGCTTGAATGCCTTTTCATAATTTGTAAAAATTTTTCAGAGCCTTACTGCTGTAGGATGTCACTGGCATAGAGATGAAGCAGTTGTCTCATGAAGCAGATGCTTATATATGAGCTCTTATTTGTTCAAAGTCCTTTGACATGTCCTTTATGATAAGTTTAATATAGATCCTAGAAATTGTTAGCTACTATTGGGATTAGCATGTAAGTTTGATATAGATCCTAGGAATTGTTAGCTATATTGGGAATAGTCGTGCATTTTTCCTTGCTGATATTATAATGCATTTTTTCAATTCATTGTGAATAACTTTATTTGACAAATAACAGGCAATCATTAAGCCACAATATGTTGATCATATTCCAAAAGCTGTCCAAGGGAATGTCGGACAGGTGCTTGATCAAAAAGATGAGAGAGAAATGAAGGCCGAACTTTGTGCTGATCTTGAATTGAATCAGGTTATTGATAGAAATGTAGGAGATTTGTCTGGAGGAGAGTTGCAAAGGTTTGCAATTGCTGTGGTAGCTGTGCAGAATGCAGAAATATACATGTTTGATGAGCCGTCAAGCTATCTTGATGTAAAACAGAGGCTTAAAGCTGCACAAGTCGTTAGATCTTTGCTCAGACCTAACAGGTCTTAATGTCTCTAACATTTTACAGATTTTTGTGCTTTCTAATAGTTCTCTTATTGAAATGTAAATGATAACTTCCTGTTTTTCCCCTTCCACAGTTATGTGATTGTTGTGGAGCATGACCTAAGCGTCCTCGATTATTTATCAGATTTTATTTGTTGTTTATATGGGAAGCCTGGAGCTTATGGAGTTGTCACCTTACCTTTCTCTGTTAGAGAAGGAATCAATATTTTCTTGGCTGGTTTTGTTCCTACTGAAAATCTGAGATTCCGAGATGAATCACTTACATTTAAGGTAATGATTTCGTTTTGTAGCAAGAATTTGGCAGTGTCGCAGTCTGATATTCTTTTCTCTTCTCCAGGTTGCTGAGACTCCTCAAGAAAGTGCTGAGGAAATTCAAACTTACCAGCGATATAGGTACCCTACCATGAGTAAAACCCAGGGTAATTTTAAACTTTCTGTGATGGAGGGCGAGTTTACTGATTCTCAGATTATTGTGATGTTGGGAGAAAATGGAACAGGGAAGACGACGTTTATCCGCATGCTGGTAAAGTTTATTTTCCCTTTTGTTACATGCTTTCCAGCAAATAGATATACCATCTGTCAAACATTTTCATTCGTTGGATTCTATGCTCTAAAGTTTCTCATTTTTGCAGTATTAAAAGAATTTTGTTTATGTTGCTTTGTTTTGATTTATTGTTTACTTTGTTATGACTTCTTTAGGCTGGATTGCTGAAACCTGATACTGTTGAAGGTTCAGATATTGAAATACCAGAGTTTAATGTTTCATATAAGCCCCAGAAGATCAGTCCTAAATTTCAATCTACAGTGAGACACTTGCTGCATCAAAAAATTCGGGATTCATATATGCATCCTCAGTTCACTTCGGATGTAATGAAACCCTTACAAATTGAACAATTAATGGACCAAGAAGTTGTACACCTCTCTGGTGGAGAGTTGCAAAGAGTGGCATTATGTCTATGTCTTGGAAAGGTATGTGCAGGTGTTTATACCTATATCTTTTTTTTTTCCAGTAGTGGATTGGATCATTCACTTTCTTGTTAATGATAGTGCTAGTAGTTTTTCACTTGAGGATGCAAAATGTCTTTGGAGAAGACTTCATTTCTTATACAACATTTTTGGTTGGTTTCTTTGCATTTAAAAGGAAAAAATGCAAGTGAAATCATAACATCATTAACTTCAACTACAGCTTGAAATATTCTAATCCATTGTCTGATATTTACGTCAACACAGCTTGGTCACAAGGTCTTATATGTTAGGTTGCCACAAAAGACCAATCTTCAATACTGTTATTGGGAAGTTTTGTGGTAGTTTAAACAATTTAGCTGAAATACATTAAATTTTGCTTGCAAAGATGCTATTTTGCTTGAAGGTGCAATGACATGAAACAAACCCTTTTTTTGGCCTAAAATGCCTTTTTTTTTTGAGAAGGGTAGAGGATAAGGGAACATAAGGTTAGTTTTGAGCATGTTTTGTACCCTAAACTTCTGTTCCATGAATATTAAGTTAATTAACATATATTGAACTTAGCATGTAGAAGGAGAATGACTTGGTATGATGCCGTAACATATTTTTAATGATTTTTGGAGCAGCTATTGTTTCTAGGTAAGTGATAACATTTTTTTATGTATTATTTTTTTTAATACTTGCAGCTATAATTGACTAAAATCAAAATATTTCTGTTTTGGGCGAAATATGACGACATGCAACTAGTCAGAGTAGGTTGAATTCAATATTTTAATTCTAGATCCTACCGAAGAGCTATGTTCAGTATCATTGGCTCTGCATGTATTTGCACTAAATTTGCACAAGCTTTCAACAGTTCTGGTCTGGATTATTTTTAGTCACAACTACAAACAAGTTTCTTTTGGGGGATCTTGAATCAGCATTACAACCATTTTGGGGAGAGGGTCACTTTGTTGAGAGAAGTTCAGTTATTTGTTTTTGGGATGTATACTTGAATTTCTCCATTGCTAAAACTGCATCATAACTTTTGTTAGTAATGCAGCCAGCCGATATTTATCTGATTGATGAACCTAGTGCTTACCTCGACTCGGAGCAGCGTATCGTTGCCTCAAAAGTGATAAAGAGATTTATTCTTCACGCGAAAAAGACTGCCTTTATTGTTGAGCATGATTTCATCATGGCAACTTACTTGGCTGACAAAGTTATTGTGTATGAGGGGAAACCATCTGTTGATTGTATTGCCAATGCTCCTCAGTCATTGGTGTCTGGGATGAATCGCTTCTTATCGGTAAGTGCATAAACCACTGCATTTTTTATTTTATTTTCTATTTTGGTTGATAATCAAATGTAGGTAACTGTTATTTTTATAGATCCAAGCTTGGGCATATCTATCCGATTTTTTCTTTCCTGATAATAATAATAAAAAAAACTTGGTTGTCTTCTCCATTGGAGTCCGAGTCCACATGAAGCCAGCCTTTTACCTATTTTATTTTAATATATAATGAATCTTGCCTGTCCCACATCATGGGAAAGGTGGTCCTTTCTTTGCATTGGTCTTTCAGGATTCACAGCATATTCCATGTGCTAGTTTTGATTTGTATGAAGAAGTATTTTCCCTAGCTTCTTCTCTGTTCAAGCCTTTGATGGAAAAGTTATTTTGTATTATAGTGTCTTGAATGTTGTAACCACGGTTAGATTTTCTCTAGTTATTCTTAAATTCAGGTAGCTTTTTCCTGTGTTCGTGTCTGAGTTTTGAATTTTTTCCCCTCCTTATGTGATATGATTCACCAAAGATGTTCTGTTTTATTGATTCTGCAAGTAACGACTTACCTGATGCTATAACTGACTTGAGATAGTGTATGTCTTTTGTTTTGGGTGCAGCATCTTGACATTACTTTTAGAAGGGATCCAACTAATTACAGGCCCCGGATAAATAAGTTGGACTCCACTAAAGATAGGGAACAAAAGTCTGCTGGATCCTATTACTACCTTGATGATTGATGTAATATGTCAGCAAGTGCTGCTACAAAAAAATTTCAAACTTGCAGGTCCTCGCCGCCTCCGTTTGCTCATTGCACTTGCTCTGTCTTCTTTTCACCTTCACAATCTTATCCCTTTTTGGCAACATCTTGCTGTAGGGTTTTTATGCCTCTCTTTTATCTAGTCATGGAGATTTGTGTGTAGGGAAAGCGCCACACTGAAGCCTTAGATACTTCAATACCATCGCATCAAATAGTTACATCCGGAGTTGCAGAGCTTGATGGGTATAAGATTTGCTTTCTGCTTTGCTCGAGGAAGTTGAGTTCAAAAATAGCTGCTACAGAAGCAGCAGCAGCAGTAGCAGCTAACAGGCGACCAGATCTCTTATTTTTCTGGCTTAAAACCATATCTGGCTGGGGTGGAGAAATGATTAAATATATTTTACAAATATTTATCATTACCTCTAGTTTGGCAGATATTTTATTGGGATATTGAGTGTTTGGTTTTCAGAGTGTTTGGTTTTCAGAGTGTTTATTTGAAATGATACTACATATAATTAAGCCTTTTCAAGGCTTAAGCTGGTGCTGCAAGGGTCTATGGTCTATATGTCACAGTGGTATCAATCTCAATTTTGACATTCCAATATCTTATGGGAGCATAATTTCGTTATTTCCATGTATGTCACCTTTTTTTGGACTAATCATCTCACTTTGTTCGAAACTCTCTTTGTGCTGTAAAGATCTAGTTTCTAGCATCGACAGCAAGCTATTATTAAATGAGAAAGGAAATTTTCACGATCTGTAGAATTGACAGCCACTCCACGTTTCCTCGGTGGCTGCTGCTGACTCACTTCATTACCGGAAAATAGGTCACTTGGGACGGGAAAATGTTTAGGTCACAGCAAGCTTTTCTTTTTGCCGGCCCAGGTGGGAGGTGTTTAATTGCTGACATCCCTGGTCAAGAAAATATCAGTTGCTGACATACATAACGTGTATCAAATCTTGAACGGGCTTTTACAGAGCTTGTTGCTAGCATGGATCTCAAAGCTCAGGTATGCTGCTATCACATCGAACAGAAATCTAGGATCTCCATGGGACCATTTACTGTCTCATCTAGGAGGCGATGGGCAAATGGCCCTAGTTTGGTGGTCGGCATTTTAAGGTTCATCATCTTGGTACCGGATTCCGTAATGATGTTATATTAGTATTGTGTCGGTACGGTATGGAGTTTTTTTTAGCATACTAAGTATCAGTACGGATTATATTGGATATCGGTATGATATGTTCTATACCATTTGGTTGGTTCGAACTGATACGGTAAATCATAGGACAGACTTAAACAGGAAAGCTAGGCTAAGCTGTGTTTGTTGGAAAGCAAATTGTTTATGCCCGCCTTTGGAAGTTCTTCATGCCTGCTCTTAATTTCAGCGAAAGAAAAACTCATCATCTGGTGTCCAACCAGTGGCGTTAGCATGAAGTGCAAGTCATATCCGTTAATTTCACTGGTTTGCCGATTTTGTGGTGCGTTTGCATTGGACTAACGGGATGCAAGCATTCTACAATAGAAGTGTGAGGACCCGTGTGGGCGTGTGTTTAGTCCCACATCGGTTATTCGCTGGGTAGATCTTGGGTACTTATACAGGATCAAGGAACCCAAATAGTAACTTCCGGCTAGCCATTTTGGGTGAGGTCCTTGGTTGTGATAAATGGTATCAGAGCGGACCCGGCTCATAACCTATGTGGACTAGGGGACACTGCAGCACGGATCTATTGGGGCTGACCACGGGCCAATCGTGGTGTTTGTGATTAGATTTGAATAAATATGAACCCTTAGCCTGACGAGGACGTCAGGGCTTGAACGGGGGGAGTATGTGAGGACCCGTGTGGGCGTGTGTTTAGTCCCACATCGGTTATTCGCTGGGTAGATCTTGGGTACTTATACAGGATCAAGGAACCCAAATAATACCTTCCGGCTAGCCATTTTGGATGAGATCCTGGGTTGTTACAAGAAGGTTGCTTCTGAGTGATGCATTAGGCCAATCGATTCTATCTGAGACTTTTTTTTTTGGCACTAAATCGCTACTCATATGCATCTTCTGCAGATTTCACAATTGATCAAATGTGGGAATGAGGACAAGCTTGCTTTTGGCTGGATTGCACAAAAATTACGTTCGAGCATTACATGTCTTCGTGGTCCCTCAAATACATGCTCGTCAGCCAGTGAAATTGCCTCTCCTGGTATAAAGTTGGGCATGAAACCGTGAAGGACCAACTAAGGCTGTACTTTTCTTTTCTTTTTCTTTTTTTTATAACAGATTGGAAGGGGTTAATACTCGCCATTATATCTTGTCCTCATTCCCTGGGTAAGAGGTGGTAACAATGGAAATAAAGTTTGGTGGTCATGTGAGACTCTTCTCTTGGCAGTACTGAGGAGTGCACAATTACGTCGCTGGTACATCCAAATAAGACAACCTTGAAGTGCATGCCATGAGGCCATGCAGTGGATCCAATGTCTCTCATGAATAGGATGCTTTCCGATTTGTTCGATGACATCGCCACCTAGTCTGTCGATACTTAAGTGGTGCTAGTGTGGAAGGGGCTGCCACGTTGGTGGGACTCCTTTGCGGGTGGAAAGGATATGAGTAAAACTTGTCTGTCCGTATCGAACATTCTCTAGCGAGGAGGGGCCAGTGAGGGTTGCTATGCGGATGAGGTTCTCCTCATCCCCGTCTTTTCTTTTTTCAGCAAAAAAAAGAAAAAAAAAAGAAAAAAAAGAAAGATGCTTGCAAACTATACTTGCAGCTCTCCATCCCTCCCTCCTCTCTCTCTGTCTCTCAGCATTTGCTCTTCACAACAACTATGGAACAACTCTGCAGCCCATGGGGGGTATTGGCTAGGCAAACCACGTCCAAGTGTCCATGGTTTCCCTTTACCCCGCAGAATCAAATTCTCTTCTATTTTATAAGGTCTTCCATTGAAGGCTTGAAGAAAGTCTTGGCAACCTTTCCTAATTCCATGGTCGCTTGTACTTTATCTGACTCAATAACATGTTGTTCGACTGGAAGTTCCGTTTGTTGTTGAAATTCTCTCGGCAGCCACCAGTGCTTGAAGCAGGAAAAATGGATTCCAATATATTAATATTCAGAAAAATATCATAATATTTTAGTTCCTGGGTAGAGTTGGTTCACCTAATGCCTGCTCTCCTACCTAAATCTCAAACCCAAGCAACTGTTCCATCCAATCATGATGTTACATTGGACTTGTAGTCTTTTTAACTCTAAATTATATTGTATTCACACAAGCAATCTCCTCACATCTGTTCTCAAAATTAAGCTTCATCTTAATGGTCTTCTTTTTTCTTTTCTTTTTCCCTTTCTGTGCTGTCAAATTTTGGCTGTATGAACAATACATCCACACTAAGGAGAAGCAGATTCTTTTCATATATTTGGAAAGAGTAATGAGATCACAACACTTCTACTTGCTTATTACACGGAGATACGTATTGCATGATACATTACATGTTTTTCAAGTGAGCCCGCATAAAGTGGAAGCATGATGCTTTAACTTCCTTCAAATATATACTTAGTATGAGACATCACACGATATTATAAACTAATAGTTGTAATTGCTAACAAACATTTTGCTGCTGTAACAATGTGGATTAGTCGCGTTTCCTAAACAAAACTAGAATAGCTGGCCAAGCCAAGAAAAATATGCAAGTCAGGCTATGAAAATAATAGGCAACTTGATTTTTGTTAGTAAATTAGCTACCTTCTCCACTTTATGTTTAACTTGGTTTATGGTGGGGCATGGCCAATATGCTAACAAATTATAAGAAGCTTGCTAAATTAGATAATTAGTTACACTTATTTATCATGTTGCTAAAGTTTTTTTGATGGTTTTAACGAAGTCTTAGGTTCGTATTATGTCTTTACCAAGATTTAATGAATTCTAAAGGTGGGGGGACTTATTGTTGCAGTTGTCCATGCTTCCTTTTATCAATTATAAAATGAAAGTATTTTTGTCTTCATTACTAGAAGGCCTAATCTACTGTAACTTTTTTTTTTTTTGGTGCACCAACGTCTCACTATATTCAGCTATGAGTACGCCGAAAATAACTATGAGCGTTTGGATAGCATGTGTATTTGTAGGGGTGGATAGAAATTATCCCTGTTATTTGAACATGTAAAAATATTTGAACATAATTCAATTATGAATTATGTAATCCAAACAAGCAATATATGAATAATATTGGACTATGGAAAAAGAAAAAATTGATTATTTAAACATGCCGATCCAATGGATACATCCAATATTTGGAATAAAAAAAATTAACTTTAGTTCAAAATATTAGGTTTTGTTAAAAAGTAATTTGAACCTTGGGGGTTAATTTCCTAATTTGATCTCAATTGAACCGTTATCTTTTTTGTTTACAAAATTATCTGTGAAACGGCAAAGAAATATCGGCTCCTCGACAGGGGGATCCCGCCTATTTATACTCAAAGCGGCACGGCTCGTTTCTTATTCCATTCTCCAAACCCCCAAAAGGGCTCCTTTTTTTTTTGTTTTGCTTTTTCCGCCCCAAATCCCAATTCGCTCACAGGAATGGAAGCTTCTTCTTCGTCCTCTCCTTCCAATCTCCTCTTCTTCGGGTCCCCGCACTTAGACGAATCGTATCGGCCGCTCCCTTCGCTCTACCTCGCGTTCTTGACGATCTGGGGCGTCTCGGCCTTCTCCTGGACCCTCAACACCTGGAAGAATCGCCACTTCCAGGTTTTTCCATCGATTCTAGTCGAATGGGGCCTTCTTTAGGGTTTTTGGATTGTTTCCAATCGCCATGTGCTTCTTGATGTGTTTTCTTCGCTCATTTCTTGCATAAGTTCTACGTTTCTTTGTCTAAATTTGGTCTTTTTGTTGCACGGAAATTAAAATTCAATTCTTTCTTCAGTTTACCTGAATTGTTTAAAGATTTTAAAAGAAAGGAGCCTAGGGACTAGTTACCTTTTGTTTCTTAAACGCATTACAATTTTTAAAAAAATTCAATCTATTTTTTTCTTGAATTTGAAGTTATGGATATCAGTTCTTGCTCTTGATTCGCAATTCGAGTTCCTTTTAGAAAAAAATAGTCGCTTTGGCAATACAAATGGCTCATTTGTTATTGAATAATGAGAAAATGATGTCATCATACTATTTGCAATTTGAATGTCTTATAATAATTAAAGTTTTTGTGCATGACTTCTTTTTCTGAATTTTTATTTATTTACCATGCTGGGGTTTTCGTTTTGAGAATCCTGCCTCTTATTTCTTTTAGGATTTGAGAAACCAGATTGTTAGGAAAATACTCTTCGCTGTTTTAATGTGATTTTTATGTTAGAATAGGTGAACAATCTGCAGCGGATGCTGGCTACTGTTCCATTGATTAAATCTTTGCAACTGGGGCTATCCTTTTCATTTTGGTAAGAACTTATTTTATTAGCTAGTGTGGTCTGGTGATCCCTGTATTTTACTGGCTATTCTTACTTCTTTTACATTCTTTTTTTCTCTTAAAAATCCTTTTACCTTGTTTGATTGACTTAATCATCTAGACATTGGCTGGATAATTAATGAGTTGTTTTAGCCGTCTCAATGAATCACTTCTCTTTGTTTTGAATCTTTTGATTGAATTATTTATTCTTTAGTTCCAACAGATTTTTTAGGTGGTCCATGGAGATCAATCTTGAAACCACCATTTAACCTGGACCCCTTTATATTGGATGGGCTAAGGGTTCCAAGAACATAAAAGGAACAAGAGCATCATCATGTTGAAATTGCCAATCCTTTGATTCCCTTCTTGTCTTTTCCATCTTTGAGTTCATTTTCTTTTCTTAAATTTGTCCTTTTTTTGAGAGAGAGAAGTTGCTTTTTCCTTTTGGATTTACATTTTTTGAAAAACAATGCCATTGGATGTGACTTGGTTCAATAATATGATTTAGAAGAATTCCATGAATGATTTTATTAATCGAGGAATATGAGATTTTCACCAACACAAGAAACGTGGACCTGACATCAATTTTGCATAGTTGCAGTAGACTGGGAAATTCCCATGCAAAAAGGAAGCTGAGAAACCTGAGCAACTAAAATGATTTAGAGATGATCTAAATATTGTACCTTATTTCAGTTTTTGAAGAAAAAACATTTCAAGCTTTTCTTTCTTCTTTTCATCTTAGAAAAGAAGGTAGTTTTCCTGTTTGCAATAGATCCACATACTTAAGAAATTTCTCTTCTCATCATTATGGTCATGGTTGGCTTCCAAATGCCTCTTTTTTGCTTTAAAGTCTAATTCCAGTTCAAACTTGTTCAGATAAGTTGTATCTTGAGAACAATTACATTTAAGTGCTAAATATTTTAAATTGTACCAAATTACAGCATTTAGTTTGTTAATATAAAGTACCCCTAAATCACAAAGGCATTAGTTGGACACACTTCTATATTTCGTCAGCCCATGTGTTTTCTATGCTTTCAGAAATTAGATAAAGATGCTGAAAATAGTTGAACCGGTTACCTCTTGACAATCATTATAAATTTGGGCACTTTTTTTTAATTTATCTCCAATAAATTGCATTTACTTTGTATCGTTTTGGTTCCACTAACAACTAATCCATATCCCCATAAACTATCCTCGTAGTTCCACTTTAAGTTTCAATCTTCCACCATCTTATGATTTAACATCATGTCGGCTACAAATAACACAAGTTATGGCAGCTCCTTCTGATATCCATGTTAACTGTGCCAATTACCAGCTGAAAAAAATATGGGCTTAGGTCAATCCCTTAGTGTAAAGCCCATGATGACAAGAAATTCATATATCGTGTAAAACAAACCTTTAATGCTTGTCACCACTCCTACGTACATGTCCTTAGCAATTTGTATGTAGCATTACTTCTTGATGGCAGCCAAATGGCTTCCTTGCTACTCTGTTGCATGCTCTGCTTAAGTCATTAAAGGGCATTTGCATACTTTCTTTTCTTTAAATCTTTTAATTTAATTTTTTTAAGAAGGGAAAAATATCTATATTTATATCTTCTTGGTATAAGGCTAAACTGTTCCATGATACTGCTTTATTAGTTTAACTTCAAAGTTGTTGGTTCAATTATCAATGTCATCTTCACCACACTACTCCAATCATATGTTTCTTAGATCTCCTCGAGAATATACAAGGGAACCCATAATTTAAACTTACAGACCATAAGTTAACCCATAGTTCAACTCCTACCAGATATTAATTAGTTCTCTACCTTATTGACTATTTATAAATTTATATTTTTTGTTCTTGAACTCATGGGTACCAAATTCCATTCAGGACTAGGAGTTTGTGGCAAATTGTGTTCTGAAGCAACTATTATAACTGTTTGGCCCAAACTCCGTTTTGAGTAGGTGCAGGTGTGTCAAAATCCTCTTAGATGTCCAGTTAATCAAATGTAGTCTTATCTTGAACTTCCACGTGGTTACATTTAATGAACCAATCTTTCTACTGTTGTTTCATAACCCTGAATTTTGGTATATGTGAGTCCTCATGATTGCCTTATTTCCATTCCTTTGTATAGACTAGGTGCCCTTGTTTCATCCTTCAAATCGCATAGTCCTTTGCTATGTGTCTATTTAACAGGCCATCTGATGCATGATTTGGTCCTTTTGCCTGAAAACATTTTGAGCATAGGGATAAAGCACTAATGTCTGCACTAAAGGATTTATAAGCCAACCCTAAATTGGGGGGATATAAAGATTGTTTTTCGTTTCTTCAAGCATATTACTACAGAACTTGGTTGAGGTGTTCTTGCTTGATATGTCAAAGCCGAAAGCTCTATAATGAGGTCATCATCACAACCCCCTCCTCTCCCCTCATCTGTCACCCCAAACCCATATGATTTTAACATGCTCTCACGCCATGAATTCGAGCTCAACTAATCCCAAATCGAAGATTGAAACCCAAGAACAGAACAAGGTAAATAATTTAGTCGTACCTCGACCAACTCGTAATGTAACAACCCAAACCTCCATATGCATCTAGAAAGGATGTTAAATTGTTATGCAATTTGTTAATATTTTATAATTCAGCATATCTCAAGCTTGTAACTAAGGGCATTTAGACTGAGACAAATCTTGTACATTTATTTATGTGATGAATTCATATTGCTTGTCCTCTAGAAAAATTCAAATTTGAGCATATTATGCAGGTACTCATGCATAAACCTTCAGATATGCTCATTGTGGATGTCATTTGGGGTGTATGTAACTGGGATACTTTTTCAAACAGCCTATTTCGTGTCATTTATGCTTATCTCACATGGTTACTGCATCACGTACGAGCGTCTTTCAGTGCATGAAAGGCGCGTTACAGCTACATTAGGATGTATCCTGTACTTGACTCTTGTGGGTTACAAAGCTGCTGTGCCCTATTTCACAGTGAGTCTCTCTTCATCACCACCAACCTATTGTTTTATTTTTGATAGAGGCAACACTTATAGCTTAAAGTTGTATAAATATTATTTTGTAATGAGAGTTTTATTGGAAAATATAAACTAAGTGATACTATGGCTAGACGAATGTAAGTTCTTCCTTTGCTTATTTGCTTTAAAAATTTCTAGTTATATTTGCATCTAAATCCTAAGATCTTTTACTTGAATGTAATCCAGGTCTTTCTCATGTTGAATTATTCTGTCTCATTTTATGTGATCTTCCGCCATATCTCCCACAATCTGTTAGTTCTGCGTGAACAGTTGAGTTTCATAGAGAACGAGGATTCTCATGCAATACATGATGCGTTACAAACAAAGTACACTATGCTCAAGTATGTTGTAGATATCTAAATATCTTTGCTTTTCGAGATCTACAAGAGGAAGCATTTTATGAAATTAATGGTGTTTTGACCGGCTCAAACAGGAAATTTCAATGTGCGATGCAGATTGTAGCAGTGCTAGAAATTTTGGTATGAAAATTTTTTAAGTTGCCATGAAGATCATCTATATTTATTAATATGACAAGTTTTAACTTTCCTGTCAAGTACTGCACACAATGTTCTTCAGGTCTATATGAACGCTAATGAGACACCAGATAATTATTGGTTCCGTCTGTTGGTTCGTGAATGGGTGCAATTTGGCATATTTCTGTACATCGGGTAGGTTGAAGGAACATGCTTGTTTTTTGATGTGCATTCCATATGATGAATTTAAATCTAAGACTTCCATGGGATTTTCTGGTATAATTATTCCTAAAGGAATAAAGACTGGTTGCATACTTGCATCAGAGAGTTTTGATATTCAATAGAGATTTTTTTTGTTAACTATATGGTTTGATCGTATTGGATCTTTGAACAAAGATTGGAGTAATGTTAATTATAGTCATCAAAAATTATATCACATATAACTATGCCAATTTGGTTTTGCTTATCTTTTCAGGTGGACTTTTAGAACAAAGGAAGCATCTCCACATTTCTCTGTCATGCCTATTTTGAAGTCCAACTTGGAGACGACGGTGCCCCCAGTTTATAGCATAGTATGCTCCTTTTTTCATACTCTTCCATTACTAATGATTTTCAAACTTTCAATTTAGTTTATTTAGTGTCAATCATATTTTATTGGACAGAATAGATTTTAGAGCTTACAATATTTATATTTCTTTTTTTAAATTCATCATAATTTAACTTCTATTTCATGATGTTTTTTTTTTTGCATTACTGATAATGTGCCCTACTTTGAATCCTCAATAGATTTGACCAAAAAAAAAATAATCCTCAATAGATTCATATGTACTCTGATGTTGTTGAGAAAATTTCAAGCTGTATTGGGATATCTTAAAACCACCAGTCTTGAACCATAAGTACTGTACTAGTACTGTATCAATGTCAAAACTGAGAGTTTGGTAAGAAACAATCCATTTATTATTTAATTTGAAATTTTATTTTATTATTATCAGGGCCAGAAACTTCGATATGTTAAGACAGATATCTTGCAATTATACTTTTAGAAACGAGGATAAGGGTATGCTTTTTGATATGTTTTAGAAGCCTTTGATTGTATGTACAAAATAATCACTCCCCATTTTTTCAATCACATATATGAAGCTCCAAATTATCCAACACAGGACTCGAAAATTTAAATCATCGAGCATTCCATTCTGTCAGCAAGTATGAACTGCTAACTGAAAATATAAGGGTATCAATCATGGTTATGATTTATTTTAACAAATAACAAATAGGATGCTTTAAATTATCCAATGAATTCAAGTAATTAGTTGTTCTTATTATCTATTGCTGGTACATGCATTACATTGACATAATTTTAACAGAGGTAAGCAGCAAGTTTGACCCATTTACCCAAGGCAGAGACTTAAACCCAATCTACTCCCTTGGTTAACTAGATGCGTATCCGTTAGACCAGCTAGGGCTTGACAGCAGAATATTAACAGTCAGTAGTATTTGTTGTTCAAGATTCTCATTATTGCCAGCTTTAACTAGGTACTTCATAAAATAGTTTACAATGATATATTTTCCTTTTGACAACCTCAGAAGATGATATTAGACCAAGTCATGTTTCATAGAATATCATGACGTGCCATATAAAATTTACCATTTCTCAGTATACTTGTGATTAAATCTTGAACTCTTTAGCATGTTTGTTCTTTCAGTTCAAACTTCACTTTTAGGCATCTTGATTTATAGAAATTGATTAAGTTGAAATCTGGTGGTTGCAAATGATGAGTAGTTCCATCCATTAATGGATTCAGTTATCAAATTACATACCGCTTTGTTGATGCATGAAGGCTGTAAAAAGCTGTTTTATGATTTGGTAACGAGAACTTGAAGTACTAATTTATCATCGTGGTTTTTATTCTTAATGCTATGTTTTTCTTTACTTATGTAGTGTATGCCTGGATATAGTGGGCCTCATTGCTCAATGTTCTTATTAAAATTGTAGGAGATGGATGCTGCTGATTTTAATAATCTGGTTTCTCAGGAATGGCATGTTGGTGTGGTAAGTGATGTTAAAACTCAACTACATGAACCACTAATTAACTACCTCTATCATATTAGTGATTTCTTCTGTATGCCCGATTTCTTTCTATTTTTTTGAATCTGCTTTCCTGTTTTTCTTAGAACGTTCTTGAAATTCATGCTCATTATTCTTCCCACTTCTGGTGATGGAAATATGACAATGTAAATTTGCAGCCAACTACTCTTCCTTCTTCCCACTGTGAAAAAACTGTAAATCCTCTGCTGGTCATAGTTCAAAACCCTCGTGCAGCAAGTAGGTTTTCTCCAGAAACTCTCAGAAGTTCAAGAACATCTACTGCTAGTGCTGCCACTGCAACTAAAAAGAGTCAACATGTGGATGATCAAGTCTAGCTTAGAAGGTGTGCGATATGTTGTATTGACCAATTTGCTCACCAGGGTCATCATTAAGGTGACAACAGCTGTTGTAATAGTGATAATGGTATATCTTTCTAATCTTGTATTTCCTAGATATATTTTGCCTTTTCTGTTTAACCCCAAGTGAGGGCCATGATTGTGAATGTTATAAGCTGCAAATGCAATGTATATTCCTCTCTTCCTTTTTTTTATTGCTGCCTTATCTGTGTACCTTCATCTTTGATATGTGTGATTTTTAGTGTCTTCAAATTTCAAGAGCTTTGTCTTCTTTCTTTTTTCTTTTTCTGAAAATAAAAACTTCAGGAGTTTAAGTACCTAATATCACCTTGAACGTTTAGCTTTATAATCAGATAGCAAGTAATTGTCTTCCAGACTGATACTAATGATATTTAACCAAATGACTTGTTTTTCGGGCTGATTTTTCTAATTCGGATGATATAAACTCCAAAACAAAGGCCAGGTGTCCATATATTGTAAATTGGATTGTTACTCAAAAACTTTTATTTCCACAATAAATTTGTGAAGTGCATCCCTTTCATGCATTTATAATTTATTGCTGGATCAATTCAAACCTAAAATTTATTAAGGAAGCTGCTATTTTTACCCAGTAATCTCCCCAAAATTGGTGTAGACCCTGTTTGTTGGTGCTAAACAGAGCGAATAGGTGGTCTGTTAGGAGCCAAAATGTCCACTTTGCCCCTGATGATTCAGAAAAAAACTGAATTGACAAATTTTGGGGAGATTTTTGGAACCTAAAACTTGTTAAGGCTACAGCCTGGAGGGATGCCTCCTCTTTCCACAAGGAAAACACCCAGTAAAATAGAACATTCTGAACACAATCTCATGCACAACCAAGTATCATTTGAAACACATTTATAAGCAAAATGTACTTGATCAACAAGAACTACAATTGTCATCTTATTGTATATCAAATTGAAGCATATAAAGAATGTTCATATATTCGTTACATTACACTGAGTTAAACATGTGGAGCTCAATCACAATGCTTGTTGCCTCTTCTTAATACCGACTTTAGTCACTTCTTTTGGCAACTAGAAGTTCGAACATAGCAGCTTCTTCCGTTGTTATGTCTTGAAAATATGGCTTAACAACTATATTAAGCTCACATTATCCCCTTGACTTCTTTTGTTTCACAATAAAGTCATCATCATCGTAATTGACTCTTTTCTTTGCCTTGACATCTCCATTCTTCGATACCTGTGGTTTCTTTGAGCTCTCTGGTCTCTCTTGCTTTGTGGATTTGATAGGAGTGCCCATTCGCAGTTGCTGCTGCCTCTTCTGCTTTCTCTCATATGCTTTCTTTGCACGTTCAGGGGATAGCAGGCCATGTTCCATCATCCTGTATGTTGAGAACGGCAAAATCTGTGAGTTACTAAAGAAGTAGGAAGAGAGCAGTCTAGATACCACTATCAAAAGCCAAATCAATCACATAGATTAAAAAATCAAACTAATGAGGACAAGTGTAAATAATTTTAGTCAGTCTTAAAATTGCAGATAACTTCAAAATTTTCAAATTGAAGAATTGCATGCAAATAATCGTATACATTTTAATTTCTCTATATATAGCACAAGAAAAAGGAGCAAAAAACTTCTTAGGTTCATGGTAAGGTGTCCAACTATCGTACCTAGTTGGCATGAGTGCAATTTGGGAGCCATGCACATAAATATTAAGTCCCTACAAATACCAAACTAAGGTTTGGTTATAAGTGCAATATTTTCAGCTAGTATCTGTGATGTGAATTCTGCTGTGTCTCCAAACAATCAAAGCCTACATGACTACATAGACAGAAGCTACATACTAGACTTGCATTTGACTACACACCAGAGGAGCACCATAATATTTTGCAGCTTACTGTAGTTGTTTAGCATTGTGTTGTGTAAAACAACTTGAAAAGTCAGGAAAACCATTTGCCCTCTTATTTACTCATTTCAGATAATGAAATACATCTGTTATGAGATTTAGTCTAGAGGAATTCCTAAATTAACTTTGACTATGAAGTGGATGCTAGTTTCCAGCCATTGGAGGATTTGTCATCTTGCCAACAGTTAACCTAGAATTACAGTAAATATCACCCACCACATATAATGAGAGCACCTACTTGAAGAGAAGAAGAAACCTTGCTAGCAGAAAAGAAGAAAGCCAAGAGATCATAATCACTGACAAATAATATTGCAGGGAATAAGTAGTTTATGACCCCACCTCAAAAGATCACAGCACAAGAGACTTCCACACTGGAAATCAAGAAGTCAGAACTTCCTAACATTGGCTCTATTTAGATATCCGGTCCAATTTAGGCATGCACAGTGATGGGGGGCAAAATGGATCGTTCTACTCAGGGCAAGGGATCATTCCATTCCGGCCAGGCAGACCACAACACCGATCAGACAGGACCATGGTACTGCTCAGAATCAGCCCGATCTCGGACTCCACCGAAGGCTCAGTCGACCTCGGCCGGATCTCTCCGCTGCTACGACCTACAGCAACCTCTTCTAATGCTTATTATGACGTCCCGACCCCGAGCTCGGAACGTCTTGTTGTGTCAGCTACGAGCCAAAGAGATCATTGACCGCAGGACTATGCGAGCCGATATGGAAATGTACTCTATAGATGACCAGTACACCCCCATAACGTGGATCAAAAGTGGATAGAAGAAGAGATGCTCCATAGCTTCATCTAGTCAATACTTATCCAACCCATACGAACCCTAATTAAAAAACCCTTGATCCAAATATGATCCAAATAGGGTCAGGTTGGCTCAATTTTTTAGGTCGGGATGGTTTTTGCCACCCCAATTTTGGAGAAATAATTGTAGCAATGAATGCGAAAGGAGATGATAGTAAGGATCCAAAGGGTGTAATTTGTATTTTTATGGTATCTATACATTGGAGAGAAGAAGGGAGAAAAGAAGTCACTTGTCTTTGGTAACAAAGAGAATAAAATGCTCTTTTGGTAGCCTAACATAAGGATTCACCATCTAGTCCTTTGAGAAAGTCAACATTAGAAAGACCAGGGATTGAAGAATAAGAGGATGTTTTACAAAAATGAAATTGAATGCCTATCTTTTTTTTTTCTTGGTACAATGGCGGCTCACACATTACAGGTGTGGATGCGGTCAACAAAGTCAGAAAGCAAAAGGCTACATAAAGGCCTTGGCACGGGTCCACTGTCCAACCAGACAAACCCACCGGAGTGATGGGCTGCAAAGAAGACAACCTAGTCAGCAGTCCCATTTGCCTCCTTATAGACGTGTTAGGTCTGGTAGGAGTGGCACTTTCCCAGCAGTCTGCAAATCTCATGGATCAGCAGACGGTCCTCAGCTGTGTATCCCTGACCCCGGATCCACTCAACCACCGTGGCCGAATCCCCCTCAAGGATGATACGGTCCGCGCCCAGTGTCCGTCTCGTATAGCAAATACCCTCTCAGGCTGCTCTAAGCTCGACACATATCACTGACGAGTCAAAGCTCCATCGGCCTCCCACCGCAACTAGTCTGGCGTTGTGGTCTCGGATGGTGAAACCCACACTGCTGTATCTTCCGTCATTAGCCACACTGCCATCGAAGTTCACCTTGAGAAAACTTGAAGGTGGGGGCACCCAAGAGACAAAGACTATTCTGGATGCTACAAAAAGCAAAATGGGGGCCCCAAATGTCCCTAGCAACCTAGCAGGCGATACCTCTGCAATACCGGTGATCTCTGCCGTATGCAAAAGTGCTCTAATTGTTGTCACCCTCGGGTGAGGGCTGATGCTCTCGAAGACTCGTGCATTTCTATCTAGCCAACACTAGTAGGCCAAATAGGCAGCTCAGATCTCCTTCTCCTCAAACTTAGAGCCCCGTACCAAGGCCTCCAGAAAATGCAGGGATCCTCAATGGACGACCACCGCTGCCACTGGTCCATCTGGGCTGAAGCATAGCACCAAACTTGGCTGGCCCGCGGGCATCTGATGAGGGCGCGGTAAATGGACTCCACCTCCGGGTAGGTCAAACAAGCTGTCGGAATCCTCACACCCCGCCTCTCCAACACAGCTCTGGTAGGCAAGCACTCTCAGGCCACCTTCTAGAGAAACAAGGCAACCCGTGGATAAATGCGCATCCTCCAAATCCATCTAGCTCTCAATCTGTCGAGTCGTAGGCCTCGGAACCAGCCCCAAGAGGTCTCGGACCCTTACCACTAGCGATTCGGTCATGCTCCACACTCTTCTGTCTGTTGTCGCTTCCTCTATGATTGGCATAGCTAGAACCTGCTCGGCCAGCTGCTCCATGAACACGAGCCTGATGAGATCCTTGTCCCACCTGCGCTCCCCTCTGATGAAAAGTTTGCATACTCTGTGGCCCTCCAGCCACCCGTGGTCGACCATGGTGGGTCAGTCCTGCAGTGAAACCTCAGATAACCATCAGTCCTCCAGGATCCTGACTGTCCGGCAATCCCCGATCTCCCATCTGATCGCCGGTAGAACCCTCGAGGCGTGCGCACAAATCTCCCGCCATATAAAGGATGCTCCTCGTCCAGCGTGCATGGTGGGTTGGGAGTGTGGGTCTCCATACTTCGCTCTTAGCAGAGTGCCCCAAAGATTCTTTGGCTCCAGGAGAAACCTAGCTGCTAACCTGGTCGTGGGTATCTCTCTATGCTTGATCAGTGAGTATACTCTCAGTTTGCCCCAATTGGTCGGCTGACTTATGGTTTCCCAAGCCACAAGCTGAATACCCCCTCTGTCCCCCTGCTGCCTCCACATGAAGCTTCTAAACAGCCTCTCCAGACCTCGAAGTGTTGCAAAGGGAACCAGGATGTTAGATAACAAATAAATAGGAATGGAGCTCAAGACTGACTGACTCTGCCCATCATCGATAGAGCACCCGCCTGCCAGCTCTCCAGTTTGTGTCTAATACCCTGCTCCATGCTCGTGCACTCCCCACTGCACAGTCGTCGTCCCGTGATCGGGACCCCGAGGTACCTGAGGGTCTCCTCCTGCTCGCCAATCTCCAGAATGCTCATGACAGATGCCTTCACCCTCGGATCGATCTTCGGGTTGAACCAGATAGCTGACTTGATCAGATTGACTTGCTGACTTGATGCTCCACAGTACGCCCCCAAGATCCTGCTGATGGCTAGAGTCGATCACCTCATCGCATGGGCCAATAACATACAATCATCTACGAATAATAAGTGGGAGATCGGGGTCGTCTCCGACGTCGGGTTGTAGGCCTCCAACCCCTGTGTCACCGTGGCCTGCCGTAGAAAGCGGGATAGAGCATTTGCACATATGATAAACAAAAGAGGTGACAGCGGGCAACCCTGTCGTAGCCCCACCGATGACTCGAAGAAGCGTGACGGGGAGCCATTGATCAGTAGTGCAAAAGACGGTGTCAGGATGCATCCTTGAATACACCTAATCCACTGCGGATGGAAACCCAATCCCTTCAGGCACCGTACCACGAAGTCCCACCGCATCTTATCGTAAGCTCTCTCCATGTCAAGTTTGATCCCCATCAAACACATGCGCCTGGGCAGCCTCTGTAGGTTAGTCATAAACTTGTAAGCAATGAGGATGCTATTAGAGATGGAATGACCTCTAATAAGAGCCCCCTGCTTAGGATTGATCAGTCTGGATAGAATGCCTCTCATCCTCTAGACTAAAACCTTCACCACAACTTTGTACAAGAAAGTACACAAGCTGATTGGCCTGTAATGACTCGGCTCCACTGGATCCTGTCTCTTCAGAATCAGAGTGATGAAGGTCCATCTCCACTTGATGGGGACATCAGAGCCCTTCATCCAGATGATCCCGAGCCTCCGGATTGAGTCAGACCCGTTTATTTGCATATTTATTTTATTATTTTATTTCTGGGCTTATTTGCATTCTAGGGTTTATTTGTGGTTTATTTTATTTCTGGGCTTATTTGCATTTTAGGGCTTATTTGTGGTTTATTTGTGTTATTTGTGGGTTTATTAGGATTTATTTCTGTGTAAGGGGGTTTATGCAAATTGTATATTTGGGCCCTATATATAGGGAACTATTTTCATGATTAGGGTTTAATGAAGAATTAAGAATTTTCTTCCCCCACGTTTTTCTCTCCTTTCTCCTTCTCCCTTCTCCTTCTTCTCTTCTTCTTCCTCCTTCTCTTCCCCTCTTCTTCTGCTTCCATTTTAAATTTGGTTCGGCATCAACTTGGTATCAGAGCCTCGGCTTGCCCCTATGCCAAAGCCTCGGATCCCTACACAGCATCTTTCTCCGTTGCTGCCACTTGAATCGTCACCCACGCCCGCTGCACAACCTCACCCCACCACCTCCACCTCCGTCTTTATCCTTTTGATTTCCCACTGCCCGCTACCACACGCCTCCTTCATCAGGCCTTCCCCCCCCCCAAAAAAAAAAAAATCCTTTCTTCCCACTCTCGGTTCTCACACAAGGAACAGGGGGAAAATCCCTCCGCCGAGCTTTCCCTCCGAACGCCGCCTTCCCCAAGCAGACCGCCCGCAGCGCTTCTTCGTGCCCTCCGAGCACGCCGCCATCGAACCACCGAGCCGCCCCACCTCTGTGCTTCTTTCTCGGCGCCGAGATCCATCCCCCTGCCTCTGCTCCGCTGCCTCGCCGCTTCCGCTCTCGCCCCAACCCGCGTCCGGCTCCCTTTGTCCCTCTCCTCCCCCACTTATGCCGCCCCCGCCCCGTTCCCCTTTCCCCTCCCTTCTTCTCCGATCAAAACCCCTCTTCCCTTCAAACTCCCACGGGCCGACTCCACGGGGGTTTCATCAGGCCCCACACCCACACACTCGCCCGCCCCTTCCTCAACCTTCGGGCCAACAAGTGTCAGGTCCGCGCCACCACCGTAAGCATAATCCACCCCACCCCCCCTTCATCAGGCCATCACAAAAAAGTATTCGGCCCATTCCTCCCCATCAGACCCAGCCTGAAAACCACCCTTTTCCTCGCAATCGGGCCACTGTCGCCAGGCACGCCACTCCTTTTCAGAGCCGCTGAGTATAGGCCTACTAGTTAGAATTATTCAAGTCTGCAAATTGCTGAAGTCAAATTCGGTCCGCCAATTGAAGAGCCTACCAGCTGCATTCGTGCCCCTGATCGTCGCCCTAGTCCACAAGCACACGATTTTGGTCGACTACTTCACGATAGGTGATAGGTTTCTACTTTTTCTGGCTTGTTCATTTAATTATGTTCTAGTTCTCTTGCATGATAGCCATATTCTTGAAAATTTATATTGTTGTCAAAATTCAGAACATTAAACCTTTCACTTCCGAACCCGTCCTATTACCCTTTAAATCTTAACATTAAATTAGCACACCCTAGTAACAGGACGTTTCTCAACATTATTCGATCAGATTACTTTAGGATCAGAACAACTGTACTACTTGATTGCAATCTAATTTCTTAAATTGAATAATCTTAATCCTTAATTCTGAATAACCAAAGTAAAAAATCAGCAACATTTAAACTTTAAGTTATTCTTGTGAAAACTTGCTGATCTCTGCAATCATAATAGATTGCATTAGTAGGTTGTCCTGCATCAAATTTGATCTTGCATCATATTTATTAGGGTTTCATTAGTGACACTGCATTTCACATCATCACCCAGTGTCATCATTGCATGCCAACCTGTAGTGATATGGAGTACTATCTCAATCAACCTAAAACTCCTGTAGCTACCATGAATTCCGATATTTTGAGGTCTCTCTTAGAACAGATCGTTGCCATGCGGGCTGGATACAAGGAATTCAAACAAGAGATCCGTGAGCTCGTGCAAAATTCTAGAACCCCTAAATCGCCAACCCCTGTTACAGCCCAACTTAAAATCGGTTTGGTCGCACCACCTGTAGTCCTTCCCCACTCTCCTAGGCACCAAACCCAATACTCTAGATGTCAACAATTCGGCCATATAGCGCCCCAATGTTCCACTAAGACCTATCCGATTACTGAACCAGAAGTTAGGAACCAAGAGGCCGAATATGTCGAAGAAGTCTATGAAACAAATATAGAAGACTATGAAGAAGACTTTGAAGACGAACCTACAGAATTAGACCTTGTCCAAAATGATTTCCAAAAGGAGACTATTGATCTAAGTACAATCAAGCCACTTCACATCACTACTGTGGAAGAGGTAGTGACAGATATTGAGAGCAAGTCACCTGAATTGGCACTTGTAGCTAAAGATACCCATGCGGAGTCCAACCTTCAACATTCCCCAGTAGTAGTTTCTCTTCTAGAGGAGTTTCATGATGCACTCCCTGATGATCTTCCGGATGCACTTTCTCCAATGCGTGATATCCAACGCGCAATCGATCTAGTTTCTGGAGCATCTCTGTCCAACCTTCCACATCATAGGCTCAGACCGAATGCATATGCTAGGACCTGGAATTTAATGTTACCGACAGTTGAGTTTGCATGTAATAGTTCGGTTAACAAGTCCATAGGTATGAGTCCATTCGAATTGGTGCATGATTACAAACCTTGGCAAACCATAAACCTGTTTTTCATGTCTCATCAGTATAGAGTCTTTGAGTCTGCACAATCAATTGCATCACATCCACATTCATTGCATCAAGAAATCAGCAATTGTAGTCACTTTAATAACTTAAAATATAAATTCCTTACTGATTTACATAGACGTTATAAAGAGTTAAGTAAAAAAGATTACATCATGATAAGAATTAGGCTTAAACGATTTTCTTCAGATATGTTTAAGAAATTGCAAACTTGTAGTGCAGAACCGTTCAAAATCTTAAAGAAAATCAGTTCGAATGCATATGTTGTGGATCTTCCTGATAACTATGGAATTAGTGCGACATTTAATATTGAAGATTTGGTCCCATACAAAAAGATAATATTCATGCCTTCTGACCTCTTTATTGATGTACCTGCCCATGTTGGACACCCTGAACTATTACCTGCTGTTGAGCCAGCACTTCCCAAAGTTCATGCACGCAGAGAACAAATAGAATATATATTGGATGAGCAGGTTATTTCAACCACGAACGGTGATTACCAACGTTACCTTGTTCGGTGGAAAGGTCGATCAAAGTCTAATGTGACGTGGATTTCCAGAGCATAGTTGCAGCGCCTTGACCCCGATCTTCTGGAGCAGTACGACAGCCGGCCAGACCTGTACTCGACGGGGTCGAGTTTTTCTCATCCGAGAGGAGTTGATGGGGACATCAGAGCCCTTCATCCAAATGATCCTGAGCCCCCGGATTGAGTTAGACCCGTTTATTTGCATATTTATTTTATTATTTTATTTCTGGGCTTATTTGCATTCTAGGGTTTATTTGTGGTTTATTTTATTTCGGGGCTTATTTGCATTTTAGGGCTTATTTGTAGTTTATTTGTGTTATTTGTGGGTTTATTAGGATTTATTTCTGTGTAAGGGGGTTTATGCAAATTGTGTATTTGGGCCCTATGTATAGGGAACTATTTTCATGATTAGGGTTTAATGAAGAATTAAGAATTTCCTTCCCCCACGTTTTCCTCTCCTTTCTCCTCCTCCCTTCTCCTTCTTCTCTTCTTCTTCCTCCTTCTCTTCCCCTCTTCTTCTGCTTCCATTTTAAATTTGGTTCGGCATCACCACTCCTTTGGCATCGACGTAGAACCAAAAAATTGCTGGACAGCCTCTGTCACCTCCTGTCTGATGATGTGTCAGTATCTTTGAAAGAAGATCAAGGGGAAACCATTCGGGCCCGGGGATTTATCCTCACCCAAGGGTCAGAGGGCTGCCTGAACCTCCAAGTCTGACACCGGATTGACTAGAGCTGCATTCTCGTCCTCTGATACCTGCCTCTCCAGGTCTGGTCCCCAGACTCGCCATCCACACCCCCTACTTTAGTCCGCCTGGCTCAGAAGAACATCTCTAAGATCTGCCTAACTACCTCCTAGTCCTCTGATACCTGCCTACTACCATCCCTGATCCTGCACACGTGGTTCCGCTGTCACCAGATAATAGTCGACTAATGGAAAAATCTTGTGCTCCGATCACCTTCCTTAATTCATTAGATCCTAGATTTCTGCCTCCAAAGCACGTCCTACTGTCTGAGTAAGGAATAGTGTGTAGCCAGTAGCCCCCTGAGCTTTTCCTGCTCTACCTCTGACAAGCCGCCCCCGTTGTCCTCTAATGCCTGCAATCTTATGATGGCTGCCTCGGTATCCTCCACCCTCCTGAAAATATTTTCCACCTTCTTTTTATTCCATCTGATCAGTCATCGTCAGGTCAACTCCAGCTTTTTGGTTACCCTGTACATCACATCTCCTCCGACTGGCACTTGCCATGCCTCCCTCACCACATCCCAAGACCGCGAATAGGATAGCCACACTTTCTCGAATCGAAAAGGACTATGAATAGGAAAAGCATGTGAGGTACTCCCCAGGACAAGGCAGTGGTCTGATGCTATCCTAGGCAGGTGGGGCACCCCGTAGTCCGGAATCTCTAAATACTGCTGGTCGAAGCAAAGGCACAATCAATCCTCTCCCAAACACGCGCCCGACTTAGTCTGTTGTTGCACTAGGTGAACCTCGGTCCGGAGAATCGAGGTCAGCTAGATCGTTGGACATAATGAAGTCCTGGAACTCCTTGATCTTGATCTTGTTAGTGAAGACCTTCCTCCCCCTCTTCTCCTCCAGGCCATCAATGCAGTTGAAGTCCCCTGCCATCATCACCGGATACCCTAATTGGATGAGATTGGTGCCTCCTCCCATAAAGACCTCCTCTCTTGATAGTCCTTACTCGCATATGCCGCTAGTAAGACCCAAGGGGGGCCACTATCTTTTGAGATCACCATAATCACCTACTGGGTACATTTGTGGAAGACATCGAGGCTACATCCTCCTAGTCTCCACAAGACAATGATCCCCCTGAAAGGCCTTGGGACTCCACCACATACACTCCCCATGACCTCGGGATGGCACGCCTAGCTCGCTGCAAGCTGGGTCTCGAACAGAACACAGATCTCAGGATTGTGCAAGCTCACTAATCTGCAAAAGGCCGGTCGAAAGGATGGTTTTCTGGCGCCCCGACAGTTCCACAGCAAGATCTTCATTGGAGGTTTGGAGGTTTGGCAGAACGGGCAATGCTCTTTGGGCCCGACGACCCATTCACCTCCTCGGTAGACACTGTTTCCCCCTATCCAGGCTTCTCTAGCATTTCCTTAAGCACCTGGACTACTGGCTCATGTGACGACCTATCCACCTCCCTGGATGCCCACCAATGGCTCGGACCTGAAACCCCATGCCCAGGTCTCTCGTGTCTTGCGTGGGACGGAGCCTTCTTCCTTCGAGGTCGGCTGAGCGCTGGACTTCTCCTTTCCGGCCGGCGCCCCTCCTTGGTCGACTGCCGCTTGCGGCAGTGCCCCCATCACGGCTGCTCCACTGTGTGCCAGCGTCCCTCGCCGTGTACTGGGGTCCGTGGTCCATTGTGGTTCGTTGCCTGCTGGCACCGCCTCCTCCGCCGTGACTGGCACCATCGCCTGCCCGGAAGCATGCCCCGACCGCCGGTGACAGGCTCCGACTCCTGAACCATTGCTGTTCGCCAGCCTAGAGCGTGGTGATCACAGCTGGGCACGAAGGCATCGCAGGACCCCGGGCTGTCTCGCAAATCCCTGATCCGTTGACCTCGTGCCTCCTTGTTGGGCTCCTAGCCCATTTCAGTGGGCCAGGCCCACCTCCCGCGCCAACGGACCCAAAGCCCGCCTTGGCTTCGTGGACTTGGGCCCGACCCAGTTCTCCCTGCTCCTCTGCGCAGCTCGGTGGGATGCTTGGGCCCGGATTTGTGGCCTGGTCTGGAGTGTGGTTCAGGCCTGGGCCTGCCCTCTGGGCTTGGGCTCGAATGTCACCCGTTTGAGTGCGACCCGGTGCCGACTCGGCCTGAGCCGCTAGCATCTTCTCCACACCCAACACCAGGTGGCCGGGTCCGTTGCTCTTTTCCAGCGAGATACATCGGGCTATCTTCTTGGGCTTCTACCAGCCCTCAGAGTCTGACGAGGACTCGGGCGTACTCAGCTCCACCTTGCCTGGACTTGGCTCTGGGTCAATTGCGGTTGGTCCCTGGGTCGACTCGGTGGGAGACCCAGTCGTCTTCTTCGTCTGCGCTTCAGCCCTAGCACCGCCACCCCGTTGCATCCGAACATGGGTTGCTGCCATCCACGGGCCGAACATCGTCGGCCCCTGCCCCTCTAGGCCATTTACGGATTTACCGCCCTTTCCTCTGGAGCTTCACCCGAACCCCCAGCCCCTACCGAATTTGTCTTCTTCTTCGGTGCGTGGAGTCGACATTCAGTCGCTTGGTGGCCGATGCGAGCACAGTGGAAGCAGAGACTTGGCAGGTCCTTATAGACGAAGGCTTGCCAAAACTTCTTCTGTCTTCCTTGAACAAAAGATCCAGGTACCAGGGGCTTACCTGCATCTACCTCCACCCGCACTCGAGCGTACCCGATCCATTGCCACTCGTTGGAGATGCCGTCGAGCTCCATCGGCCGCCCCGCCGCCGCCGCCACAATATCGAAGATGGCGACCCTATCCCAGTACTCCATAGGAAGACCCGGTAGCCGGACCTAGATCACTGTCCGGCTTACAGTCTGGGTCCCCAGGGTGAAGTTAGCCTACCATTCTTCCATTGTAAGAAGCTGGCCTGCCACCACCCATGAGCCCGTCGCCATTACCTTCGCCCGCTCTTCTCCGACCCAAAGCGGACGGTCATGAGACCCTCTGCCATTGGGAGCACCTCCACTGGGAGCTGGCGTTTGGCCCGACCTCTGATCTCGCGTGCCACTAGGTCCGCCGGAACTTGCCTCCCCAAGTTCTTCGCAATCACCACCTTCTCCTCCCATTCAGTCCTCGCCAGCTCTAGTTGCTCCGACGACACCCTTGCCACCCATGGAAGCAGCATTCGAGCGTCGCCATCTCCTCCTTGGAGATCCAGTGGGGAAGGAACTCCGGTCTTCACATGGCCCCCTGTGCCACCGCAGACCACAGAGGGGTGGTCTCGGTCAACCTGATTTCTGGCCAGCCTGTCGGCCCTAGTTCCCTTCACCTGGCTCACTGCTACTGGGGGCTGCCATGGGGCAACCACCAGGTGCTCGACGAAATCCCCACTCAAGCCGAAGGCCTTTCAAGATCGTATTTTGAGAGTTGCAGGGGTCAATAATGCCTATCTATTTTGAAGATTCTATATGATGTCTGCCTCTGGTTAGTTGTGAAGGCTCATATGAAAATTTGGCGGAACAAAAGGCAATAATTTTGAAATATCAGTAAATTGAAGTGCTGAGACTGCACAAGTTATGACAAAGCATCAGAGAACCAAGATGGAATCAGCATGCAGAATGAACATCCAAGGTGCAAACAATCCAAATTCTGAAAAGGAAATGAGATCTATTTTGCATGAAAAATGATCATGTTAAGGAACAATATGCTAGAGAGATGGGAAAAGATGAGCAAGGAGCCAGCCATGAGAAGGGAGGGCTGCGGGAGAAGTTCTTCAAATGAACATTGGAATGCCTCGAATATAAGAATGGTTTATACCCTTTCCCAAGACTGTCTTCACAAGCCTCTTTAAATGTGGAGAACAATTCTTCCAACTCAATTTTAGATTTTACATGCACAAGATCAGAAATGAGCGCAAGTTGCAGCTTGTACTTTTGTTCAGTTCAAGATAGTCAAACAAATCTCTTTGGCAAATATCTTTTGGTCGGTCAATTTTTCCTTCAGTTATGAACAATAGCTGCAAAAGATGATGGTGAACATAAAGCAATGTGTTAAGAGATGGTTTTCACGATAAATCTTGCCTTTGTAATGCCATCACTAGATCATTGGGGAGTCAGATCCAGTGGTAACACAGAACTCAAGCCTTACTAAAATCAAGCAAAATATTTCAATGGTTTGATTTTTTTTTTCTTTACCTTTTTGTGTTGGTTGACAAGATAATTAGGCAGTGCAATGTTTAGTATTTTTGATTGTACGGAATTACGGCCTTAAAGAAACCCATGCTATTAGTATGCATTGCCGGACTAAATACTTTCTATCCTTGGTGCGGACACCAGTGCCAGGTCACCCGTCACTCAGGTTTACGGTCGCTGCAGAAGGATGGTCCAGTCAGTATGATTTTATTCTGGGAGTGATTTTATGTTATTTGGGCTTATTAGGATATTTTGCTATTTGACAGTCTTTAGGGTTTATTTTGGTATTTCGTTATTTTGACGGTCTTTTGTGAGACTAATTTCTTTTAGGGTTTTTTTTTGCATTTTTGGATCTATAAATATGTTGGACCGTACATCGTTTAGGGTTATGCTATGAATGAAATAAAAATTCATTCTCTTTCTTCAAGCTCTGGCGTGTAAAACCCTGAGCAGAGCTAGGTGCGAAACCGAGTTCTTTCTCCTCCTCCCTCCTCTCTCCTTCTTCCCTATTTCTCCTCTCCCTTTCTCTCCCTACTATCCTGCATCAACTTTGGTATCAGAGCACGGCTACGCAGAAAGAGAAAATCTTGGGTTGCCGTGGGTCGTGGGCTTGGGCTTCATGCGGGAGGAAAAACTTTGGGGTGTCTTCTCTAGGAGGTTCACTTTTCCCTCTTCCGCTTCCCTGCTCCCCGTTTCTTCTTCCGAAGCCGAACTTCCAAGCCCTATTCTCGTGAGCATCTCCTCCTTCCAGCGGCGTACAAGAAGAGAAAGGGAACCCCTGAGATATGGCGGCTCCCGAGGAAAGCGAAGGGAAACCCCTCCTCCATCGCCATCTTTGTTCGAATATGAGAAGAGGAGCGCCGCTGCCCCTCCCCGACACCCCATCATCCTCAACACCGCCTCTGCCCCTTCATCCTCGTCGAAACCCTTGACCTTGTCGCTAGCCAACGCTGCACTCCACGCGCCCGTCACGGAAGCCGGGTAACCGCCCACAACAACCCGCAAAGAAGAAGCACAATAACGGGTTAGTGGAGCGAGTCGTGCCCGTCAACCCGAATCCGCTTGGTTTGGAAGAAAACGAGAAAAAAAGAGAAAAAAAGAAAAGAAAAAAAAGAGGAAAAAAAGAGAAAGAAAGAAAGAAAAAGAGAAAAAAAAGGATTACCTGTTCGTCTTCTTCGTCTGCATGCCTCGCCGCCGTCGCCCTCGCCGCATCGCCACCCTTGCTACTCTGCCACGCCGTCTCCTGCCGCCACCGAGGATGATCAAAATCTGGCTACACTTGGATCCCGCGCGAGGAGCTACAACGGATTGACCCGGATTTGTTGTAGTACTACCGAGGCTACACCGAGCCGCTTTTATCAAGGTCGACTTCTTCCTACCCGGAGGGAGTTGGTGCGGACACCAGTGCCAGGTCACCCATCACTCGAGTCTACGATCGCCGCAAAAGGATGGTCCAACCAGTTTAATTTTATTCTGGGAGTGATTTTATGTTATTTGGGCTTATTAGAGTATTTTGTTATTTGACAGCCTTTAGGGCTTATTTTGGTATTTTATTATTTTGATGATCTTTTGTGAAGCTTCATAGCTTTAGGGTTTTTGGGCATTTTTGGGTCTATAAATATGTTAGATCGTATATCGTTTAGGGTTATGCTATGAATGAAATAGAAATTGATTCTCTTTATTCAAGCTCTGGCATGTGAAACCCTGAGTGGGACTAGGTGCGAAGCCTAGTTCTTCTTCTTCCTCCTCCCTCCTCTCTCCTTCTCCCCTATTTCTCCTCTCTCCCTTTTCTCTCTTCCTTTCTCTTCCTGCTGTCCTGCATCAATCTTTTCATATGCTCTAAGAAAACGTAAAGAATGCACCATGCTTATGACATAATTATCTTCCATTATTGCAGCTACTTAAATAATCAAGGGGGTTAATGAAAGAAAGAAATCTATCATTTACATGAAGATGCCAAAGTTAACTGACAAATGCAGAAATACATTATACAGTAACCCAAAATTGGAAGTAAGTAGTTCAATTATTTGGCAAATTCAACAAGCCAATACGTACAAAATTTAATGTGTTCTTGCATGCAACAAGGCAACAATCTTTTTTAGTTGAACATCAGGAAATTAGAAGTACAAGCAGAAAAGGGAAGGTCATTGAACTGGCATCTATAACAAGCTCGAAATGAGACATTAATAAAGCATGCTTTCTAAGTTCCATAGAACAGCATGTACTCATCAAGCGCTAGTTCCAAGATAGTAATTATACAAGCATAATGCCCCATGCCCTAAGTTTATGATATTCAAAACCTAAATGTGCGAGTTCTGTTTTAAATTAAAACTAGAAGGAATTTAATAAAACATTCGGCAGAACAGTAAGAATCCAACCGCAAACTACAACCAAAGAAAGCAAGTAGAATATTTACAACAACATAGAAGCTCAAGTAACTTCATTTATTTTCCATTTTGGCATATAGGGAAGGAGGGGATGAAAGGCACATGAGAATAATAGTCTTACCAGAACTCTGCCATTTCACTTGATGGAATCTGCTTTGATAAGGATTCATAAAATATCCGCAAGGGTTCTCTCTGCCATGAAGAATCCACAGCCACAGCGTAAGAAATTTTTCCAAAGGAATTTATCACCTCAGAATAAGTAGAAATAAGGAAGTGAATGTGCAAGTCTGTAACCTCTTCAGGAGGATCATACTTCTGGCCGGCCAAGGAATAGACTTTCTTCTGAGCCCTCACTTTGACAGCCGTTGTTTTGATTGTTTTGGCAACAGTTCTCGCAGAAGTTGATGACGATTTTTCTTTCACCTTCGTTCCAGAATCAAAACTTACATAAATCAAACAGAGGAAATACATGCAAAGAGGAAGAATTAAGTAAATGAGCACCCAAATTGGATTTAAGGGATTGCAAGAAATTTTAATTATTTCACTGTTGATTTAAAAAGCCAGAAGTTAAAATTATGGGGGACCAACAGAAAAGAAAATTATTGCATTCCAGAACCTCCATCAAGATGAACTCTAACATGAACATAATCCAAGAAGGCCCAATTTATTTTAGACTAAATCAAGAAGAAATAGAAGAGAATAAATATGCATTAATTTTTAAAGAAAAATAAACGTCAAATTTTGGGATCTGAAATCGAAACAAGACAGCATAGAGAACAAGTATTCCATCACCACAAATCACTAGAGAACACTACAAGCAAGCAATTTCCTGCCAAATTCTCAACCGGATAATCCAGGAAACAGAGGAACACACCACAAAATCAAAATCTACCCTCCAAAGACCACAAATCAAGCAAAAATGGAAAATCTAAGCGACAATTATAGTAAAATTTGATCAAACAGCATGAATCCTCGCGTGCACCTCCAGCAAATCCAACTAAAAGTTTATCCTAAAGCCGTCCGACAACAAATCCACATACCGCTACCGATAGATCACAGTAATTCTCAGACAAGATCGAAACTTTCCCAAGACAACACAAGAGCATTCGAGGAATACCCCCTGTTTGGAGGCGACAGTCACAGCTTTCTGCTTGGAGATCGAGACCGCCTTCCCCGATCCATCCACCTTCTTCGCCCTCTCCGACGAGACCACCGCCTTCCCCTTCCCCCCGCCGCCGCTCCCCTTGACCGCCGCGGACGAAGACATCCTCTCCCCCTCCCTCCCGATACGACGCCCGATATCGCCGATAACCGATATCTAATTCACAAAAATCCGAGCTTGGAGAGCGGCGGAGGCGTGCGACGGGCAAGAGTATAGAAGGGATATCCGCAATCTTGCGCCCCCGGGAGAGCCGCAGTGGCTTAACCTGCGCCAACGGCGGCGGGGAGGACAAAGGGAGGGGCAGTTTCGTCTTTTACGAGGTGCATGATTCCGCTCTGCACGAACCCTGATGCGGGGCCCGCCATCTTTTCCCGATAGTCGATACGGTGTAGGTGCCCTGAGAGGGTACTTGTAACATTCTTTATGCGGGCGTCAGATCTGCCGGCCGTTTCATCTCGCCAACGCATCCCATCGGCTGCGAGTCGAGTCACGTGCGAATCGGGCTCACGGACCGAGGCAGTTTCGGGACGTGGTTCGAAAATGAGACGATGAAATTGTGACCGTCGATCCGAATGATCTGTCCTAATGCGGTACAATGGGCCCCAGCTGACGATTTATCAAGTCCCGCACCTGTCTTGGATAAGCCGAGGATCCATCAAATCATGTGGACCAGGTTGATGAGCCGTTATAGATTGCAAGCATCAGCACCGTAAGTCTGCCATAGTCGTACGGATGGACAGCGTAGCCATAACTCATTTGCTAAAGTATTTTTAGCATATTGGTTTGCGATAAAAAATGACAGATTTATGTAGTATTTATGTTTGATTAGCCATCAATTTTTTTTTTAATATTATGTATAATTTTTATTATACTCTTAATAAAAAATAGATCTTTAATTCTTTACATCAAATAATAATAGTTGGAGGATTTTTTTTGGAAAAAAATAAAAATATTTTGATTTCCGGCTCATGAGAATGTAACTTTTCCATATTTATCATAGGAAAGACTTTTTCATAAAATGTGAAAATTATATTTCTACAGGAATACAACTTTTTCGTCTCTTTTTTCTGAAAACTCCAATAAAAAAGAGACATCTCTTTATTTTTTCGTTCGTCACATTTTTTTTCTCTTTTTTTCTACGAATCAAACAAGCTCTACAAAAACATGATTCACCATCCACACTGCATGGAAGGATCTTAAAGTTCACATGGCTATAGAATATACACTTCATGGACTTGATTCACCATCCACGTCTCATGTCTGTGGAATGGGAAAAGGGATTGGGCATTTGCATAATAAATTCATGCACAATGGCAATAATTTTTTTGGCAGTAAGACAATAAAAAATTTCACAAACAATGATCGAACAAATTAACTGCCCTTGAAAAAAAAAGATCGGTCAAGATTCAAGAAATGAAAACCGCAGAATTTTGGATGAATAGTTTCGCTCTGAGTCAAATTTTACTTTAATGGACATTATTGGATGCAGTTTTCCAGAATAGTTTCTTAAACTTTTGGCGACAAAAAAAGAGGGCGGCTGCACATGTAGAGATATTTTATAAAAGATACCATAACCCATGAGTTTTGCCAACTTTGCTAAAAAATGGAGCAAAAAAAAAAAAAAACATATAAACATTTCGCCCCTACAAGTGCATACTCTCCATTTCATGATGCGTACCATTTATGCATGCATCTCTTGTAGGCCACGTAGCGTCCACAATTACTTGCTTCTTCCTTCCAATCTCCACAAGCATGGTCAGAAGAGCTTCACACATCTCACTGGCATCAGCTTCAAGCTGGTCCTTCTTCAGAGAGGCCTGCACCATCCATGTGTGATCCAGCTTCCTATCTGGCCTCACAACTACCGATCCTGGCACCTCAGCATCACAACGTGCCACTAACCCATCACTCTTCTCTCCATAACGTAGCCTTAGGTGCAATGCGCTGACCGCCATGGCAGCAGCTAGAGGGACGACAACAGGCACCTTTCGGCCAGCTTGCCCTGAGTGGATCTCATCGAACTCGGAGAAGAAGTGAGGAAGGGGAAGCCATGGTAGCTCGGCATGGGCGATGAGGGACATTGTGGCCAGAACACCAGGAGCCACACTAGCTTCTGTGTGAAAGGAGATCAGCGGGATTTGCTCTGAAGGAAGCCTGTGGTTGGTAATCAAGTCCTTCCGCTTTTCATATGTGAGATCCTCAAGAGCCCTTATATCACCCTGCAGCAAATTTCATGCATTACACTTCAAGATGTGGTACTGAATACTCAAGTTATTAACACTACCCGGTCTTGATGCTAACAATGTTAAGTTCAGGAAGATGTATGAATTGTATAAATGTAAGTAAGAAGTACCTTGATCAATTTGCATATAATGAACTCCATAATCCTCCGGGCTTCCTTGTCGGCAATCTGGCCTTCACGCAGGATATCTGAAGCAAGGGGGCTGCCACCATACGGGCTCTGAACTAGTGCAAGACCAGCAACCTTTTCTTTCAGGTCAGACCAGTACAAGGACAATGCTGCTGCAGCATCAACCCCGCCTTTGCTGTGCCCAAGAAGTAGCACATGCTTTCCAGATCCCCAGTAGAGCTCCTCAATATATTGCTTCAGTTCCCACGCATTTTTCTCCACTGATGCCTGAAGACTTAAATCAAGCAAAATGATCGAATATCTAATATAGCTTCTGTTACTCATATTCATGCAAAGCTGAATTTGTTGGACAGGTTGGATGTGCTAACTAGCTCAGATTCAATGCCGACCAACATAGAGCATAATATGTCTTAGATAATATAACTCTTTACGCCATCGGGCACTCGATAACGTAATTATTTTTGTAATAGATGATACAATGATGCATCGGTTGGCAAGATCAATTATTGGACATCATCTACTTTCCGAGGTAAAGTTTGCAATTAACATCAACAAGATCAAGACTTTTGGGTTGAGTTCGGTAAGCAATTTTAAAGTAAGAACTGATTATAAAAGGGAAGGTCGGGTATTCAGAATTTCAATGAGGCAAGGCATAGGGTCAAGCTTCTCATATGGTCCCGAATAATACAAATGCTGGGAGAAAAAAAAGCCAGATATAGGGTATAAGTATCACATTCGGGCTTGGTTACTGTAACAATTATCAGAAAGCAAATAGCAGTTATATTGTTTTTGATATGTGCACAAGTTCTGAAGGAAATGTATTGAAGCCGGCCTGCTTAAAAGCAGAAAGAAATACCATGTCTCAATTTTTGATGGAAAGTCAAGTGTACAATTACCTATCCTAAAGATCCTAAGCTTGCATGTGGGTCCATAAATAGCTTCATCAGAAAATAAATACAGTAGAATCCCTTCCTTTGCAACAGTAGTGGTACATAATGAACGCTATGCTCATGCCCTATAATGTAAGCTACAATTTTACACCTACAGATGAACCTCCATAAGTGATGCTTGTCATTTAACCTGTAGAACCTCATCAATGACACCGAAATGTTTTGCAAAAGCTTACAAAGCAAGAAAGAAATTGAACTCCTAAAAGTAATGTTAGATTTTGGTAGGTAAATTAGATGCACAATTGCCAATGTGGTAAGGTGAGGAATTTTAATGTTTACATAAATAATCTAGGCCAGTTGAGTGATAGTCGCAGTTACCTCACTATGAATCTTGGCAATATGACAGGTTAGACCCATCTTCGAAAAGAATCTTTTTGTCCTCACAAAATATAAGGGACTATGGTTGCTAAAAAGGCCTGCCAAAAAACCAGTTAGGTCATCATACAAATATCAAAACATATAATTATGAAAGGTGAATACCAACAAATAAAACCTCACCAGGAATTAATAAATAAACCAGAGTGTTGGGCAGACAATGTATGCCATTTCTGGAAAAGCAATGACATCATTAACATCTACATTTATGAAACTGTGTCACTATAATTGTGTCAGGAATCTGACTGATTGAAACTGAAGTTTCCTTCTTTTACCTGTAAATAATTATTATTCCTGTAAAAATATGACAAACCACAAAGCAACTATTGCCTTATTTACCATCAGTTCTATCATGTTTCACATGAATGAAATCCCAAAAAACAGCCCCATTATTGTACATACTTCCAGTGAAAATAATTATTATACTTCACCCAGCAGCTTTTGACCACATTTAAGCTGTTACAACTATAGCAGCTGTTGTCTCTTGCAAATGTTCTTGCCCAAGTTCAGATATACTACTTCCTTTTTCCATTATTTTTTGTTATACTGTGTATTTGATACAAGAGAATCGAGAATGTTGCCAGGACTTTCAAAGCAATGTGACTGCAACATGATATTTGGGACATACCAAGTTATGTACAATCCCTCCTACTTTTGCAAAACAGTCCATTTTACAGGTAGTCCTAGATTATCTGAATTCATATTTGAAGGTAAGCTAGCATCTCCATTAAACAAGTATAAACTTTTAGGCGCTATGGCACTAGTCATTGCTCAAATTGCTCCACACTATCATAGATTTGAAGCATAGATTTAATTGGCTTGTAAAAGGTTCTCATGATTCACACCTTAACTATAAATTGTTTGCCTATAAACCAAAAAGTACTGCAAAAATCCTAAGATGATATATCAGGATATATATAACCAAAATTTCAGATAAGATTGCATTTTCATTCTTCTCTTATAAAGCATATCATAAAGTATTTCTTTTACTCCTCTGAATGGGGAAACTCTGATCTTATAATGATATCAGGTTCTGAACATCTTCTGGATGAGAGAAAGATCCTCTCGCAGCTAAACATGGTGACAATAGGAAGGTTTTCTTTACAATGTCCCTTGTATTCTTTTACACTCATAACAATATGAATGCCGGTCATGCTCAAATTTATTAAACAGATAGTGGAAATAAATTAGGCAAAACAGGCCTCTATGCTTTTCCAGTTCAGATAAAGGAGGCAACAAAGAAATTAAGAGAACATGTATCCGATCATATCCAGCCTAGAAAAAAAATGAATTATAAAGTTGCATATCAGATCAGAGTAGCATTAGTTATTTGCAGAAAAGGCCGAATTGAATTTTTCAATCTGGCAACAAAAAGATACCTTATATCATGGAGCAGCTCCATGAATCGAGTAGTGCCATCTTCCATGGGGGGTAATCCTTCAGTTCTCTGCAACCACCCAATATCCTCAGAAGATCCCTGCAATGTTATCCTCATACGGCATATGATTCTATGGCACAAAAAGCAACAAAATACTGTGAGGCTACACAAGTAAATAGATGAGATATTATAATGCATGAATGTACATATGTTCTGAAGGCCAGATTTTATCATAAAGAGATGCCCAAAGATTACAGAATTGCGGTGGTTGCATAGCACCACTTGAACATATATGTAAAGTAATTTTCTTACCCCTGCAGCTGCATGTGAATCTCTCTAATATAGATTCTGGAACATCTCAGAAAAGTAGATACCAAGCTACATCCCACTCTGAGGCCATACAATGGGAACATCAACCTAGACCAATATTCAACAATATGCATTAGAAATTCCATTATGAAAAGTAATTACAAGGCAGGTTTCTACAAAATGTCCCCTTGCCCACAAAAATAGAAGCCCGACCCCGGGGGGGTGTGCGAAGGGTTGGATCCCCGTCAAATGGTGTTTCCCCAAGGAAAAAAAAAAAAGTAATGTGAGATATGAGCTACGCATAAAGACAGATCGTTCATGGAAAACAAGAGGTCTGCCTATCAAGAGGGAACTAACTGAAATTCTTCCAGAACAATCAGGACAAATGTGATAGATGATGTGCATATATTGCTTGATCCAAATAATAAACAAATAAAACTGGGCATGATATAGATATATTAACGGTGCACTACACATAACCTAAATATCCAAATTCTCATATACCTGGTTCTTTCTCCTTAAATCATAGTTGGGAAGCCAATTGACCAAATAAACTTAATTCCTCTCGTATTATCTTATCTCATTTCGGTACCTTCTGATCTAACATCCTTCCTTCTTCATATGGCATTATTGCAAGCTATCTAGGACTGAGAGGACAATGCTATAAATAAATATAAGGTTCTACAATAATAACTCATTTTACAATATGAATTTCTACTTCATGGAGGAGAAATTGCAATCAGAAGTCTTGAAAAAAAGTATTATAAAAGGACATGAACTAAATCTTATAAGTGGATCTCACAAGTAAAATTAACAATCAAGAGAAAGTTATACCCTTGATAAATAATTGACTGGACGTTCCTTAATCCAACAATTCCAGAATTTCTATATGCATAATTGTTTTTCTTTTGGCTTATGAACTGCCTTTCAGATTCCAGAATATGTGCTCTGGTTTCCAAAGGATTAAAACACATTGAGCCATCCCCAAGGGAAGACTGATTCCATCTGGAAAATGAAGCTTCAGAATCTCGTGAGACTCTTTCAACATCTCTGAACACAAGATACTCTGAAAAAGAAAATTATATTAGACAATTTCAGGACAAAAGCTTATGCTGAAGAATTTCTAGGGTACATCAAGTAGTATGGATACAATGCCCCTAAAAAACTAATAATAGAAAGCTACTAAAATGAGCATCACTATGACAAAAACAAGGCAGTTTCTAATATGTTCAATGCCAATGAAACTACACCGCTTATATAAGGAATCAGAATCAGCTTAAATAAGACATTTGAACACACTAGAATAAGTCATAATAAATAATTGATTTTGGTTCCTGATAAAGGAGGTAATGTTACCTTATTAAACAAACCATAATTCAAAAGCTTATCATATTCTTATCTATCAAGAACATGGTAAAAGCACCAGCACCAATCGCTTTAAAGGCAAAGCAAGGCTTATAAATTTTTTTGAACAAATAGTTTATAAGTCAGAATAAATCATCTTAATTTTTCAAAAATGATGCCCACATAAATAATAGAAAATGATGTAAAGATATAATAGAAGACATTGATTTATCATTACATATAGAAAAAAAAACTCACCAATAAATTGGATGAATCGGCGAGTTATATATGAACTCAATTTTAGAAGTCGAATAAAATAATCATCCATTTCTGTGCTCCTTGAAATATCACTTTCAACCTAATAACAAGGAACATATTAAACATCCATCAATTCTGAAGACTAACTAAAAATAAAACGACATGCCCACCCACCTGCATGCATGTAACACATGCTTCCACAAATATACACAGACACACCCATATGCACATAAAACAACCTGCCAGACTGCACGCATGCAAGTGCACACACATAAATATATGTGAAATTCCAAATACAAGCCATCAAGGATGCAGGGGAGACAAGTAATGACTTTCTTCCAGCAAACCACTATCAAGTTCTTCATATGTGGATAACTCATTAAGATAGAATGCAAATGTGTCATTTATGGAGGAAAAAGAAGATAAGTTTGTTGGTAAACTTGAAGCACCTGGACAGAGGTTTGATAAGAATATGGGGTGGAAGAGAGAGAATTTCTGCTCCAAGGAACACCTTGGTTAAAGCGATTGTGACAAATTTACCAATTTATTACATGCCTATCTTTAATACGCTTGCTTCTTTTCTGGCTCAATTGATTTCCATATGGTTTGATTTCTTAATAAGGGAAAGCAGGGATATGAGTAATAGAAAAGGATTTCAACTCAACAACAAGGACATAATCTCAGGCTGTGAGGGATTAGGTAAGTGGATGCTTAGGCCAAGGTCAATAAGTAAAAAAAGAACCAAATAGAGTTGATAGAAGGCAATCCTACAATACCAAAGATCACTGGATGAAAGAAATGTAACATCAGGCCTAAGAATTCTAACACTAACACCATGATCAAAATGGTGTTAATGTTTCATGGGAGAAGCCAAGCATAGGGTGGACTGGTGGAGGCAGCTACAGAGTTTCATTTCGAAAATGTATGTTGGGGGTGGAGTGTCTTAAACTTCTGAAAATTCCATAGGCTCTAAAATTTAATCTGTATTTTTTTGTTGAATAACTTCGAAAAAGGACGTGGAAGCGGGGTTTTTCTTTTGGGGGTGGGGGAGGGATCTTCTACTGCTTTTTTAGATAGATTCAACCTTCACAAAGGATAAGCTAAAGAGGCTAGTCATTTTTTCTTTCCTTTTTCCGGATAAAACAAGAAGCTAGTCACCTTTTAACCGTTAACAATCTTAATTATGAGAAATTTTGACAGAGAAGTTGATAATGATTGGGTGTGTAGATGGAAGACTGCCAAATCCCTTGACATGGATTTCTTTAAAATGGGACAACATTTACTTGTTAAATGTGGAGGTGCGGTAGCAAGAATACGACAAAATTTCAAGCCTTTGTATGGATAGCTGATGCTGGGTAGGATCCTGACCAGTGACAACTCTGCCAGGAAGCGAACATAAAGATGCACCCTCTATTTTTCTGAATAAAGAACAGTTGACTGCTAGATGTTTCATTAAAGTTTTACTCAGCACATCTAAATGTGCCTTCATTGTGAAACTAAAATATATATAAGAGTAGATAGAAATGTAAAAGGGAAAATCCTTGCATCTAATGATAAAATAGGGAGACTAGAAAGAGAGGAGTAGATGATTTCTGGAAAAAGGAATTAGAGGTCAAAAATTATATACAAAGGAAAACCAGAGTCTTTATCTATCTGCAATGAAGTCTTCCATTTTCTACAGATAGAGTTATGCAAAACTTTTCGGTGTTTGTGCATGTGTCTATGCATGGTATTGTTGCAGTTTGCTTCCTCGACTAACCGCATAACCTGTTCAGAGAGAGTTCCATCCGATTTTGATTTTTAACTTTTGCTCATTCTAGATTTCTGTTATGAAAACGATAGAAGCACCCCCAAACTTCCAATCCTGTTGCATTTTATCTGATATTCCTAATATCTACAAAATTGCAACGAAACCCTGCCAAGATTTCCCAAAATAGTAGTTGCCTGAAGTAATAATGGCGAACAGGTAATGGATGATCATAGAGACAATAAATCCAAGAGGAACTATGTAAGAGATACTCACTACATTTGAGACAGTGTTTATTTCTTCATCCTTGCAGGTTTCCTCCATTGATGCAGCGAAGCCTGAAAAAGGAAAAGGTATTACTAGCCCAAGCGAAAAGAAGTTCCAGCCAATCATCTTCTTGCAAATATTAGAGCATGTAACACAAAGAAATGACCTCTTCTATGGTGTCGTCCAGTCTTATCAAGGGAAAGAAATTCGAGTATGAAGAACTCAGAAAACAGAATTTATAAGGAAAGAAACAAAAAAAGAAGTCAGCGTCAGCAAGCATTCAAATCATTCTGAGAACGAAATAATCCCCAGTCTATGGGCATAAAGCAAACAAAAGGAGTTACAGTAAAAACCAAATCATGAATGCCATCAACCGTACGTAAGCTGAACCAACGAGAAACGCAAAACCCAGTTCAATAAGGATCGAAATACCAAACCTAAGCAGGGTTGAGAGCGAAAGGGAGCAATTGAAAGGGTGACAGAAAAAGGTCATTGACAACAAGTGTGATAACATTTTGGTTTTGGCTTTTTTTTTCTTAGAAAAAGTTGGCACAATAGACTTCAAGTAACGAACCATTAAGAAGAGAAGCTCCGTTGCCTCGTAGAAAGGTTCAAGTCCGAGGCCAAGAAGGAGAGCAGGAGAGGAAGAAAATAAAAAGAGGACATCGTTATCTTATCCAGTTGCCATCATGGGAATTGTAGGCCCCAAAACTCTCTAGACAAGATGGGAGGGAATTTTTTTGTCTACATGCTTCACAAGAAATGCTTCGAGACCCAATTGTGATACCAAAAACTCGTTATACTGACGTGTCGCCAGACTATTTGGTGCCTAATACCACTATCCATGAATGGAATTGAGCCACCTCTCGCATACAATGCCACTCTCATCGCCAAACGTCGAGGTCCACATCGCATCTCAACAACGCGATCCCATTTGGTACCAGAATTGGGCCCCATAGCTTTATTTTTCTTTTCATCGCTCCGCCCTTCGACATTGCGAAATGAGCCTTTCGGATCAGAAGCATGAAAGGCGACTTTTTCAGGAACGGAATTCTGACCTTTCTGTTGTCGGGAAGTGGATGGAGTCTAAGCGGTCGCCAGTTTTCTGGGAGTGCTTCAGACGCAAAATTTTCTTTAAATGAATTGGTTGATGGTCGCGTAAGCTACATACTAGAAGATTTTGTTTGAATTTATAATGTTTTTCGCACAGAGCTCGTTTGATTCATGAGAAATTTTTTGCCTCGTTGAAATGCATTTTCTAGAAAATTGAATGGGTGTTTTATTTTCCTTGTTTAGTCTAAAGACTTCTTGGACCCCAAAAAAGAAATCTTGAATTGGGATGGCAGCGCAATCAAATAGAATCAAGAACTATTCTTGATTTTTTAACGGCGTTTCAGAGAAACAACCATTCTACAACTTCTGAAGAAATTTTATTAAGAAATCAAAAGTCCACGAGGACCACGACCACCAGATCGAACGCCGGAGGGAATAATGGACGAAAGGGAGAGAATAAGGGAGAAGAGAAGCGAGGGGTCACCCCAAATTAAGCGTGTAGATGATCGGTTAGTATCAACTGGTGAACGAGTACAATCACCGTTAATTTATGTTTCGACGGCTAAAACATATTCTTTATTATTTTATTATTTTCTACTTGGGTAAAAATTTTTAGGTATCGAATCAGTGCTCCCTGAGAAACCTCGAGCCTCTCCTAGCTTTCCGCCGCCCTGTCGCCGGGGCGTGTTACCTTCGCCGCCGTGCCCGAGCTCGAGTTCGAGCTCAAGAAACCCTAGCACCTCTTCCTTCGTTGCTTCATACGGCAGATGAGCGCAGGTAGGTCTTTGTATTTTTTGTTTTCCCCTTGTGAAACTGTTATTTAGAATTCGTTCGACATTTAATTTCTGTTTGCCTCTATCTAGGAAACAATTCAATTCTCTGAAGAAAGGGGGAAAAGAAAGAAGAAGAAAATCTAGAAAATTTTTACAATTTTGTGATTGTTAGAGCATGAGATTGAGGTTCTTAAACTGTAAATTAGGTTATATTAAAGGTTTACATCTGATTCTTGTGAAAGAAATTCCATTTGCTGGTGCTTAGAAACAGTTCCTTCCCGTTTCCATCCAGGAATTTTCTTTTTTGCTTCACGTAATATAATTTGGTTTCATTTCTGAGAACTTTGATATAGTTTGCTCTACAGCCCTAGCATTGGATTATTGGGCTGCAGTTTCGGATGCCCTTTACTTCTAGAATTTTTTGATCAGTTATTTAGGTAGTGAACTTGATGAGCGCTGTATTGATACATTTGCAGAAGAAATGACACGAGGGAAATAAGTTTATCGCAACCATGCCTTGTACTAGTGTTTCTGGGGGTCTGGATATGGCGATACGCCATATGCGGCCATTATTCTATATGAAAATTTCTCATATTCTTTGATCTTTTGATCTTATCTACTTTGGTTACTTCCTCCCGAGTTGAGGCTGGTACACCAGTAGTGCTAAAAGAGTTTGTGAGATCTAGATTACTTAACTAATGGTGCCTTATATGGACCCAGATACAATTATTTACATGAGTTTGAACAGTCTGTATGTCACCATTGGTCCATTAGTTGGATTGCGGACTCTATGCTTTAGCAAGGATTTATGTCCACAATATTGATAGGAGTCATGCACCAGTCACAACCGATCTTCTTAATTTAGATTTTGAATTTTTTTTATTGAGCGTGTAATAAATTAGATTCTACAGAAGTATAATACGGGAAATAGAGGGTGCTGTGCTGTTTCTTTTTTAATTTTTGAAACGATTTTTGACAGGTGGGGCATTTGGTGGAAATAGAGGAGTAAAACCTGTACCCCCAGAAAAAGGTGTATTTCCTCTAGATCACTTGCATGAGTGTGACCAGGTAGTACAAATGTATCCTTTCTTTCTTTTTTTTTAATACTTTAATTTAACACCTGAGTTTTTATGGTGATGATGTTCTCATCTTTCTTCTTAGTAAAAGGTAGATTGAATGTTACTCTTCTACAAGAGAACTAAATTTACACTTTCACATTGTTGCATAGGAGAAGAAAGAATATATTGCCTGCCTCAAATCATCAGGCCACAAGTCAGAAAAATGTAGACGCTTCTCAAAGAAATACTTGGAATGCCGTATGGAAAGGTCTGCTTGCTGACCCTTGATTTATTTCTCTTAAATTGCATGGTCAATCTGCACATGCTAAGTTTTCCAGGATGGTAATTCTAGGGGGAAAAAAGAAACCCGAAGATAGAGTTGGTCTTCCATGAGCACTTACAGGCGTAACCATGGAAATTTATCTGTGATGTCAAAGGCTGTCTTAAAAAATATGCAAAATTAGACCTTTCCTTCTCTTCTCTCAATCCTTTTTTTTTTAAAAAAAAAGAAAAAAAAAGCTGCAGCATTGCTGAATATAAACTTGTTCTACCTATCTTAACATTTTATCATCAAATCTAAGCTTCTTAAGAATCAATTCAGGTCAACACTGGTCCCATTGCTAGTGTTGTTGAGATGAAGCAATATGAACAAGAGCATCAGTGTCATTACTAGTTTATCTTCCAAAATAGTTTGATATTAGGCTTGGCATTCTACTAACCAGGAATTTAAGTTCCAGCACGAGTAGTTGTACCAGCACTCGACTGGTGCTGATACAGTGAGTACCGGTATGGTATTCCGGTGCAGTATCTGGTGTTGATTAGGGGCTGTACTGTGTACTGCTTCCCTACTGGCTCCCTCTAGGGACTGGTAGCCTGGTACTTAAAACCATGCTACTAAAGTTACTAGGTCAAAGCTCCTCCCTGGGCTATCAAACAAATTGATGCAGATGCAGTCATCTCATAGAATGCTGCATTTTGTATGATCATGTTTTTACCATATTAGAAAACCAAATTGAACTTTCCTTTGTGGAATTACCATACTCATCCTCTGCTTCTCATGAAGCCTGAAGCTATTAACCATGTTAATGCAATAAAACGTATCTATAACTTTTGTTTTAACTATTTATTTATTTTCAGTGGTTAGGTTTGATTCAATCCCTAGGTTAAACAACAAAATCAGAAGGGTTAAAATGTTTGTTACATTGCTTGCTCGAACTATCTCCAATCTCATTTAATGCCTCCAATAACCAAATGCAGTTTTCTGATATGAAGGGTCCTTTTACTTTGCCGTATACTGCAGTTCCTGTATCTGTTAGGAGCTTCTAATGCTGCAAAGATTGATGTACATTTAGTTATTTCACGTTTGCATTTGAATTCTGGAGAAGTTTTGAACCCCCAACTCATTTCTGCTCATTGGAAAATTGGCAGTCAGAGAAATTTTTGTCTGTTCATTATACCTCCATAATCAGTATAATTTTAATTTAGATGTCTCCTTTTTTTTCAGAAACTTGATGGCAAAACAGGAAATGTCCGAGCTCGGATTTGGTAAGGAATTTGAACCAGATTCTTCTGAAGAGAGGAATGTAAAAATTGACAATCAACCCAGTTCCTTATCTGGGGAAAAGACAACAATTGCTTAAAGTTGCATCCTTACTACTGATTGAGTCTTTGCTTCAAAGGTTGCAGTACTTAGAAATGTTCAAAAATGATAATAATATGTATATAGAGATTATCGCCAAGGTTCTGCTACTTGTACTGAATCTTGGAGGGTTATAATGCCTGATTATGTCTCACATTTTGGAATTCATGCTTTTAAATTATATTTATAGTGTGATTTCATGACCAAAGTATATGCGATAAATTACGAAAAGGCATGCACATGCAAAAAAGTTTGAAACAGAACGTGTAAATGGGCACAGCAGAATGCTCGGTCATCTGTTCTGCATTAGCCTTCGATGATCTCTAACGTGCCTGTATCGCAAAATTTATTTATGTATCATGAAACAGTGATTAGTGCTGGTGTAAATAGATCCTTAATTCTTCTTCTTTAACTCTTAGCCTGCTATCCTAGCAGCTTAGTTGTTCTGTGCTTCAAATAAGAGAAATCTCAGCAGAAGTTCCAAGTACATTTTCAGATGCAACTTGTTTAAGATTAAGGGAGGTTAATTTCCATAAGGGTCATGTTCAGGTATTGATGTTGTCATGTGAAAAGATGAGCCTGTCAAGCTTTCTTATTATCCTAAGAAAAATTCCTTTTTGGATGTAAACCGCACTGCCCGTGCAGAAGCGGGCCGGACAATATCCATCTAGAATTATTTTTATATCCGAATCTATTTAGATATAGATAGAAATTTGAACATTCGACTAATATTTATATGCATATTTGTTAAGAAAAAATAGATATAAATATGGATAGGTAACTACTCAATCTGTTTCGGAATATTCGAGTACATTTGTAACCTTGTTTAGTTTTACATAGCATTCATAAACTATTAATAAAAATATGTAACCATATTGGCATGTTATTAAGTTAATTTATTATCTACTTAGTAATATTTTTGATTTTGTAGTCATAAAATTTAATTATCTAGTTTATTTCGTATTTATATCCATACTTTTAATATCTGATTTGTATCCATATTCATCGAATGTGAATATGAATTTTTGTATCCAACTAATATTTACATTCGTATCTATATTCGTCAAACAAAATAAATATGAATATGGATGTACTGGTATTTGATCCAGTTTCAGCTCTAATTATGTCTATTTTTTACTAGTAGCATTGAAAAGCTTTGTTTGATCTAGCATAACTGGTGGTCAAAATCTTTAATCAATGTTGTGGGTCGGTTCACCATCATATGACCTCCAGCCTTAAATTCTTGAAGCAAATAAGCTTGCATGCGGTTATCCTACAGTAGGTCATATCCTTGCAAATGCTTCCTGGAAATGACCAGTATCCTCTTTTTCTATCACACCTAGGCCTCATTGCTGGGAGAAATACTCGACTTGAACTTGGAATCTCTCCCATTTGGAGGACAGCTCTAACAACCTACTGCTATCAAATATAGTATTTTTAATGTTTTGCCTCCAGTTTCTTACATAAAAACACTACAAGATTTTTTGTGTTACACTGGATTGCTTTACTCAACCTCGTTCTTAATATCAGTATCATCATCATCATAATATCTAATGTCAACTTCAAACATGAGTTTCACTCCTTGCTATGTCATGGACAGCAATGTCGGAGAGTCTTATAGGAAATAAATTCCTACTTTAGAATACCTCTCTTTGTGTGTGGGAATTCACAACTGTTATTTGTATGGCTCCATCTTATAATAACTTATAAGCAATTTCATCATGTGGTCGTGCTCTTCCTCTGAAGAGAGAAAAATATGAGAATTCTACCTCCAAATCTGAGATACACTTCTCATGAATCTCACCCATGTTGAGCGTAAAAATTATCTACAGTGCACATAACTGCAATCTATGATCATGTTATTTAAGCTTAGTGATCTAAAAGTATAGAGGATATTGGTTTGCTGTTGAATCATTTGCATGCTTGAAACATTTTCTCATTCTCCAAGAACTTAGAGTTTGCAAGTAATTTGCATCTCTATATCCTTAATATTATTCTACAGAGTTGATTAATCTAAAAATAATTTAAACAAAGTAGACGGACTAAAAAAAAAAATTTAAATTATTTTATCTTAGATATTGTGCAGCCTCTATATGTGCATTATAACGTGATTATGTAAAAGTCAATAGAGGATTTAGAAGTAATTTTATCTTGCAATCCCTATAGATATTAACAAAAAATTTTAAAAAAACAATATAATGATTAAAAAATAATTTATTTTTTGTACGTCCAAGTTCGAATCCAGACTCTCTAGGGCTAACTTTTTAAGAAAGGACTGTCAACCACCTGCAATTAACGGCTTCCGGCAAAAAGGGAGCGCGGGCTAGCTTTGTACTTGCATATAAAAACTGCAACTTTAGCTGAACTGTACTTATATAAGCAATATATTTTCTGAAATCAAATGATTTTTAGCTACATGGTCTTATTTTCTAGTGCAAGTTACAAAAGCTCTTCTTAGATTTACTTTTATTATACTTGCGAAAAATCAAAATTGCTCTTAAGAGGAGGATATCCCTATTTTTCTATATTTTTAGATGACTATCGTATCATTTAAGATTATTTTGATATTTTTATATTTTTTAAAATGATATTTAGGTTTTATTTTAGATTAATGATTTGATTAACTCTCCATTAAGTTAGTGTTAGATAAAAATAAGTCTTATGGGCCGTTTGAAAAATTCAGCAAAATTAGATTAAATTTTCTATAGAAATTAGACTTTTTAGTCTGCTCAGCTTTTTTTTTATAATAAAAAACTTATTCTAGTTTTGGCTTAAATTTTATTTATGGGCGTCTTAAACTGTAGGATAAAAAAAAAGATTATAGATTTTTTTTTTTCTCTTACAGTTTTTGGGCTGAAGAGGGATTAGATTGATATTCTTTCAAATTAATAGATATGCAAGTCTAATTTATCTTTAATTTCAGAAATCTTTTTATAATTTTCATGCGGATTATTTACAACTACACTAGGGACTCATAAGTAATTTAAGGACAACGGATCACTCGCCCATTCTTTTCCCAACAACGCCGGCCGGCACAACCCCCGCCCCCAAGAATCTCCGATGGCACTCAAATTCGCCGCCCCCCTCCCCCTCTTCCCGCCAAATCCGGCGGTCCCTTCTCGCCGCCCCGCCCCCTCCACCGAGGTACGCTTCTCCCGCTGGAACAACGCCAACGCCGAGCCTTTTCTCCGCCGCCGCCGCGCCCAGCAAGAGATCGAGGACGACCTCCGCCGCCTCCGCCGCTACCGCTCCGCCCTCAAGATCGCCGAGGATGCGGCCGCCGCCGACCCGTCTTCTTCCGCCGCCGCTGACGCCCTGCCCCCCTCCCCCGTCGGTTTCCGGTCCCACGGTACCCCTTCCTCCCCCTCCTCCCCGTCCATCCCGGGCAAAGCCTCCAAATACTCCAAGCCCCCCCTAAACCCTATAAGCCCTAGCTCTCCTTCGTCCCACCCCGCCTTCGGCCGGATCGCTAGGGTTTCCCGGCCGGCTCCGGTTCCGCCGGACAGGGAGACTGCGATTTCGGTCGGGGAGAAGGGACTTGCGTATAGGATCGAGGGGGCGCCCTTTGAGTTCCAGTATAGTTACACGGAGACGCCAAAGGTGAAACCTTTGGCACTAAGGGAGCCTCCATTTCTGCCATTCGGGCCGAGCACGATGCCCAGGCCGTGGACGGGGCGGGCACCGCTTCCGCCGAGCAAGAAGAAGCTGCCGGAGTTCGACTCGTTCAAGCTCCCGCCGCCAGAGAAGAAGGGTGTAAAGCCGGTGCAGTCGCCAGGGCCTTTCCTGGCTGGGTCGGGGCCCACTTACCATGCGGTGTCGAGGGAGGAGATTTTGGGAGAGCCGCTGGCTGAGGAGGAGATCAAGGAATTGGTCAAGGGCTGCATGAAGACCAAGAGACAATTGAACATCGGTTCGTTTTGATGCTTATATTTCTTCTTTCCTGAAAGTTTTTTGTTTAAACGATTTCCGGAAAACTTTCTTGTGTTTATTGGATCGGTTCTTTTGCTGCCAATGAAGTATCCACCGTAGCAACCTTTCTTTTTCTTTTTAAAAAGAAAACTTTTGTTCACTTATACGGGTCCGCTATGGTTAATTAGTGGAACTTGATGGCTTTTGAGTGGTAGGTGTCATATGTGGAGGGCAGTTACAATGCATGATCAATTTTTTTTCTCTATGATTCAATATACTGGTCTTTTGGTTTTCTTCAATTTTGAACTTGGTAGATATTATGGTTGAAATCAAGGCAGCACGTAATGGAATTTTAACCATCAGATGAGGTTTCCAATTGCAAGCTATATTTATTTTATTGAAAAAAGAAAGCTGTATTTATATGTCTAACCATGAACTTCACCGTTAATATTTGAGAAACAACTCATTTACTAGTGGTTTTCTATATGAATCCCAGTGTTTTAAAGAATCAATCCTAGACTACTGGTTGGCCACTTAGTCCAGGCACAAGGCACTTTAGTTTTAGAATCCTAAGTCCTAGGCCTTTAGGTAGCATAGAGCCTCTGGAGGCTTCTTTCACTGGTATTGGAAAGTGGAAACCATGTTACTAATGTCCTAATATCATTGTTTACTGGATTCCTTGTTGATTGGAAATTTCATGCTTGAAGCATCCAAGATAGTCTATCATTTTGCAAATGAGGTTATCAAAATAAATAAAGAATTATTATATCTACAAATCTACTAAGAATTGCAACTTTTATTATAGGTGGGATCAAAGGATCTTTCTTATTCTTTTCTGATGAAGGACATCTTTTTTGGTATGATGTCGTTGCTGGATTGGATCATCAAGTCTTTTCTTTTAGAGACTATTTGGTTTTTAAATTTGACGCATTTATAAAATCACCATGACATGGATTGTAGGTTCATTATGACTTGATGATGGTGATGTTTTTTTGATACTCTTTGCATGGAGAATTGGTTTCATTGTTCGGCTGCCTTGTAGAGGTTTGGGGTTTGTTTGAGTTCAGTTCCTAGGGTTCTGTCCTATTATGAGGTAGTCCCCCATGCCATCAATTTGTTATTTGGGCATTAGAACCATGTTGGTAGTGAGATTTAATGGGTGGCATTTTTTTTCATGTGGAACACATTTTAAAGTAGTATTGGGAACAGGAGTGGTAGAGTTGGTAAGAACATATTGAGGGAAGGGTTTAACACTATGACATAGAGATTCGTGCTCTCAAGTTCTAAAAATCTAATGTAACTAGACTAGGGCAATGTATCTGCTGTGGAATCTTTTTAGAATCGTGAACCCACTCCAGCTTACCAAGTGCTTCCATATGAGAAGTGTTTTTAAAGTATCTACTTTCTTGCCTGCATTTGGACCCACTCCACTTGCATAAGCACCTGCTCCCGACTTTGGCAGCTAAGGTATTATGATGCTCTTTTGATTGATTATATTCTCCTTTTCTGATAAAATCTAAAGTAAGCTGCAAGAAACATCGGCTATATCATTTAATGCCTTAAATATCTGAAGGAAGACTTATGGGGTGAGAAATAAATTATGCAGGAAATAAATGAGCCTGGGTAAGAGTGTTCGGTTAGAAATGAAACATTTTATTACTAAATTCAGTTAAGCAATATTCTGTTGTATTTATGTTACAATACCAACAATAAACTGTTCTAATACTCGGACAAAATTCAAAAAGAGAATTTTTTTTATCTTCATATATCAGGATACTATGTAATGAATTACACTTCTGCAAACTTATACAAAAGTCTTGACTGAAACAAAATGCAGTATGAATTATCCTTATTTGCAGCAATATTATAAAATCACCGAAACTTCGTATTAATCACTTGAGGGAAGTCATAGTAGGTAGTGGTTGATACAGATTTGTCCTAGAGCCTTGATCCATTTGCATATTCTATTAATTATCACATACTACAACATGTAGTGCATATATCTCTAAATAGTTTGGCCATTGCATTTACAAGCTGCTCACTTAACCAGTACACTATGTACTATTAATTATCATTTTTCAAGACTGTCCTTACATGATTAGCTGTTAATTTGTTATGCATGATTTACATTCCTTATTTATACTCATTTTTATGACTTGTAACTTCTGGTATTTTTTTGCCATGATTTCTATCATCAAATTTTTGCAGGTAGAGATGGTCTAACACACAATATGCTGGAAAATATTCATGCTCATTGGAAAAGGAGGAGGGTATGCAAGATAAAATGTAAAGGTGTGTGCACAGTCGATATGGATAATGTCCGTCAGCAATTAGAGGTCAGTAAGTTAAAAGCTTCTATTTTCAGTTTATTTCAGAAAACAAAACTTTTTTCCTATTACATTCTTCTCGATGCAGATATTAATTGCTTTTCTAAGTGGGAGGTAACATTGGTTATATTAATACCATTGATATTGATTGAAAAGTGGTAGAAGGATATCTGTGCTCTTTAACAGGATTTTCTGGTGGAGAAATTAAGGGATTTGTTTTGAAGTAGTTTTTCAACATTATGAAACTGAGGACCTTTGTACAGGGTAAATTTTTTCTATCTCTTTTGATTCATTCTAGTGGCAGAAATGTGAAGTCAAAGGTTAAATAGGTTCTCTGATTGTTACTTACTTGAGGGTTCTCATTTTAAGTCAGCCATCTTCGATTTGCATATGATTGCCATTTTTCTTTATGATGTTTTCTCGAGAGCTTAATGATCCTTAAAATTTTTTGTGCTTCTTCCATGCTTTAAGATGATCTCTTTTGACGAGGTTAATTTTCAAAGTACTTTCATGCATTGTCTTGTCAATGTGGTTGCCAAGTAAATATCTTTCTTCAAGTGTCTAATCTTTTCTTACGGCCCTTAAGAGTTTCAATTCTAATATTTTCATCTAGATAGTTGATCGAGTATGAGGAGGTCTAGAAGGCGATCACTTCTTTTTGGTTGGTTGAAACACTCTACCTTGCATTCTTACTGATAGCTGTTCATGCTCTATCTTGGCTTTCATGTTGGAGTCGTTGAGGAATAGTCCCATACTGGATGGGTTGGGGCTCTAGTTGGTGTTATATACTCATAGGTCATCCACTTAGTAACTTAATTTTGAGTAGCAAAGTCATCTTTCCTTCTTGCCTATTGATATCTCCACACTTCCACTAATCCACGTGTAGCCCCTCTTAGGGTTCCTTCCCTTGGGCTATACAAGTGAAAGTTGGTGTTAAGGGATAGTCCCACATTGGATTGGAGACTCTTAAGTGGTGTTGTATACCCGTGGGTCATCCACCTATTGCTTGCCATCTCAAACTTGAAGGCTCGGAGTGTCAATAAGGTTCTGCCCCATCTATGGAGTTGGGAGGTTTGGAAGGGGGGAAAAGATAAATATACCAATAAAGTTTCCTTAGCTTAGATGACATTTGGAAGCAAATAATTATTTACATCAGTTTGTGGTATTCGGAAGACCTTCTTATGTTTGGAGAGCGAGAGATCTTTTTTGCCATCCTTGAGATTCATCCTTTGTGTTTTCTTTTTTCGCTCTCTTGTTTCATCTTTCTTCATCTTCTTGATGTATTTTTTGTCTTTGTACCTTGTTTCTTATGTTAACAAAACTTTTGATCTGCTCAACAGCGACCTTTTCTTATGATGTGTATTATTGAACTTCTCTTTGGACCATTCTGTTTCCTTGCCTCTTTTGGTGGTCCTGAGTAGATCTGAAACCCTGAAAAGAAATCTGTGGAGTGGTGACCGAGATAAGACAAAGGAATGTGTCTGAATTATGGAGATTTCTAATCTGTACAGCGGTGGATTGGTCTTGATATGTTTTAGGAATTGAAGTGGTTTTGGAAATTAATAGATAACTATAATGATGTGTCAATTGATTATGAGAACGAAGTACTGTCAAAAGAGAAGGGGGGGATGACCTCTCATTTCAAGAATGTTTAACACTCTCTTTTTTTTCTGGATGTGACTGCTCAAATATGTGGAACATTTTTTAATTTGGTGTTTAAGGCTGGGAAGGGGATACTATGAAATTTTGGTTGGATTTGATGCTCCAAGGTTTACCGGAAAGAGGCATTGCCAACTTATTGTGGATTAAAAAGAGACTGGGGTTGGTGACTATATTTGAGAAGAAGCTGAAAAGATGTGGAGAGAAAAAGATGTAATGAAGTTTTCAATCTTTTACTTGACTGGGAGGTTTATCTTTATGAAGATGAAAGGAAACAAATATGTAATCAATTGGTTTGATTTGGTGCAATTTCCTCATTTGTCTTTTGGTTTTGTTGATCATGGGTGATCAGTATGTGCTAATTAGAAGAACATCTGAAACATGTGCTGTCTGAAAGCAGAATTCCTCAACGTGGACTTTGCACCTTATATAGTCTCTTACTCATGGTATCTCTCATCCTTGTGTTCATAAATGCCACTGAGTTACTCTGAGTTGAAGAATCTCATGGGAACAGAAGAAGGCATAGAAATATCCTTCTGTGATGTTAAGATCAACCATAGAATATGTTGGGTAACGTGTGGTTTAGCATGCCATAGAAGGAATTGAAAGGGCTCTGACAAGCATATTTGCTTTTTGCTAGAAATCAGCTGTTTCATAGGAAGACAGAGGACCCTCCTTTACAATATCTTATAATGAGATTTCATCACCTTCTGTTGTTTTTCTTTCATTTATTTTTTCTATGAGTTCATCATGTCATTGTATCCTCAATCTACATTCTGACAATGGCTTTACTCTTTTAAGGTCAGATAAGGTGGTTTTACAGCTCCCTCTAAGTATTTCTTAAGAGTTTAACTATCAATATTTTATGATGCCATTTTCTTTTAAAAAAGATGGTTTTTGTGAAGCCAAAGCATATGAAGTCATTTTTTGGAAAAGATTGAAAACCAGTCTATTCGAGTAATCATGTTGCAGCACCAAGCATGAAAATTCGATATGTAACTCATTGTCATGAGAATGTCCCTGAGGCACTTGAACAACTCCATATGGCTTAACAGCTGCTACATGTTTTATAATTCTCATTGACTGTACGACATCACATCTAGAAGGTCATCTTTTATGTTTTGATAGGAGAAAACTGGAGGGAAGATTATATACAGTAAGGGAGGAGTGATCTTCCTGTTCCGTGGTCGAAACTACAACTGGAGGACCCGCCCTAGATTTCCTCTTATGCTGTGGAGGCCCGTAACACCGGTGTATCCACGATTGATTAAGCGGGTACCAGAGGGACTAACTTTGGAAGAAGCAACTGAGATGCGTAAAAGAGGGCGCAAACTACCACCAATATGCAGACTTGGTGACCATTTCTCTCTCCTTTTGTGCTTTCGTTTGTTTATTGCATCATCTCATGAACAGCATGATGAAGCATATGTTGTGATAACTATTTCTCATATGTGGTCTGAATGATACCTCTAGTATCTCATACAATGTGGATTTGATCTGTATTTTAAACCGGATCCGTAATTTATTTGTTAAAATTCTTGCTGAAGTGGAGCTAAAGTTTCTTCCATATGTGCATGAAACAGCAAAAAATGGTTTGTATGGTAACCTTGTTAAAGACGTCAGAGAAGCATTTGAAGCTTGTGAGTTGGTCCGAGTAAACTGCACGGGTCTGAACAAAAGTGATTGCAGGAAAATAGGTGCCAAGCTCAAGGTTGGTATTTCCCATTGCATGATAACATCCTTTCTGGTGTCATTTTTTGTAAGAGTTTCTTGAAATTGGCCTTGCAGGATCTAGTTCCGTGCATCCTACTTTCATTTGAGGGTGAGCATATACTTATGTGGAGAGGGAAGGATTGGAAATCATCTCTTCCGCAAGTAGAAGACAGTCATACTGAAGCTGAAGTAATTGCCAGTGATCCAACAAACACTTCATCCAGCATCAATGATCCATTATTGAATGGCCAGGACATCCTCATTTCAGGTACTGGAAGGAGCTTAAATAAGGAACTCAGTGTTGAAGTGCCTACTGAAGCGACTCTAGATGACAATATGGGTATAAACCAAACTGAGGATCTTGTGAATTTAAAAATTTTAAGTGTCCCAGTGCCGGCTCATGTAGATCCAACCAAGAAGACTGGCAAGGCACTTGATTTCTCAACTGAGACTCACCAGGAATTTTCAATTATAAGTGACCAAGAAGCACCTGCTGCAGGTGCTGGAAACAGCTCAGTGGGCTCATGTCTTGAAATACCTTGTCAAAGCATTTCTCTAGGCACAAGTTTGAACACAATGGAAAAAGGTAAGGACCTTTATCTTCTAGGAAGAGAAGCTGCTCCGCCATTGGCAGCTTCTTATGAATGTTGCAACAGGCATGACGACATTGGTCCAGCCACCAGACTGGATGATGGAATTCTAGACTGCAATAAGTATGAAAGGAGAGAAGCAGATAGTCCAATATGCCAAGATAATACGGGTTCTAGTAGGGCATGTTTGGAAGGAGTTATGCTACTTCTGAGGCAGGCTGTTGAGAGTGGCAGGGCAATCATCTTGGATGATCATTCTTTGGATGCTAACATTGTTTTTGAAAGGTCTGTTGCTCTTGCCAATACAGCCCTGCCTGGACCAGTCTTCCAGCATAGAGTCAGGAAATTTACTGTTCAGAGGACTCAGAAAGACAAGGGTGACAAGATCGAGGAGCAAGATACAGAAGTTGAAGCTGTGCCAGTTTCAGAAAAGAGATGCAGTAAGAGAGACAATTCTCGGAGTTGGAGAAGGGATGATTTCCCAGGGGTTTTGTCAGATGTGGTCCCACATGGAAGCTTGAGAGTAGATGAACTTGCAAAGTTGCTGGCTTAGTTATGAAGTTAAAAAATTGTGGAATGAATTAAAGTGTTTCATTCATCTTTCTGTCTGGTTATTATCTTCAGGAGCATGCTACATACTGGTTATATAACAAAGATATGAAAGGATCTGTTGAGGACTGGTTTTATGAGCCCATTATCTGGAGCTAGTAATCAGATGACAGTAGAAACATGTTATGAAAGGTCAAAAGCCTGTGAAATTATTATCGTGAAGGGCAGAACAGAAATTCAGATGGTATGATGGAATGCATCAGAACAATTAAGACTTTTATGGCATTGACTTCTAATGAGTTTTCAGTGAACAAAATACATCAACCACACATCGCAGAGAGAACGGTGCAATAATAACAATATTTTTCTTCTTCATTTTTACTGTCACTCTTTGCAAGGAGGCCTTCCATTCAAGTGTTCCTACAGAAGACTATCCTATACTTAATCAACTAAAAATTAAAAAAAGACTTTGTTTAACATTTATTGGTGAAAAAAACTTGCACAGACTAGAGAGAATGGTTGAGGAAGGGGAGGAATAGAGTTCCTTATTATGTATATTGATGTTTTATAACAACTTCCCTGTCTATATCAGGTCCATCTACAATCTTCTTCCAATACCAGTGCTGCTCCCACAGTTGAGACATCTCAATTGGCAGTTACTATGTCTCTGATAGAAGGAAGATGATAAAAAAGGTCATAATGATGATAGGCAGGCAAAAGGGATGAAGACTCCATACCTGAGGTGGCACGATGGAACAAGGAAACATTGTGCTACTGCAGTGGTGAAGAGGAGGTTGACACAAACTACCAGGCTTTGCCCTGCTGATCTCATCTCAAGCAGGAAGATCTCACTCCGAACTAAACAGGAAAGAGGCCCCCATAACCAGCCGTATGCCACTAGAAGTGCGCATGTTGCAATCGCTAGAAAGACTTCTAGGTTTCTGGGAAGCACCACCCCATTAACAAATATCAGTGCAAGAATGACAGCGACAATCACCTGTGGACATAATGATATACTTGGCATAAATAAAACAGGTAATTTCGACTTATCATTAATCTGTTTCTACATGGGATTTTTTTCTTGATCCAGCAAAATTGAAATTGATCTTGGTATTTATTTATTTATTTTTTCCCTTTTTTGATAACTTATATCTGATAGATAAACACAATTTTTCTTTGTTTTTGGTGGAACAGCCGTTATAAGATTTAGCAAGCGAGATACATACATATCAGTTAACCATCCTCTTGGTAGAAATTTCAGTAGTAGATCTATGAAGCAAATGCATATGAATTTCCATGTGAAGGTGAACAAATTTCAAGATCAACTGACATTTCTATATTTTCTATGTCTTCTAGTTTAGAAAAACAATTTTGTAGGACTGGCAAGCAAAACAAATTAATGGTACCATGCTACATGGAGTGCTTACTATAGAAATAACGTATTTGAAATTGATTGACTTTGGTCTTCAACTTTTTTGAATTTGGGTTTAGGAAAGCAATTTTCTAGAACTGGCATGCAAAATAGATTTAATGCTAATCATGCTACATAAGAATGCTTACCATAGAAATAATCATCTGAATGCACCTTCAATGAATGGGAACATCCTCCCAAACTCATCAACCACTGCCATCGAGACAAGTGCACCAACCAGTTAACATTGAGCTGGTTGTAATAGATGAGTATAAAGAAGCCACAGACCCGAAACATTAACTCTGGAAGAGTACAGGTCCATTGAACAGTATGGAATTTGTGCCGGTGAGTTGCTGGAATGCAGGGATCCCAAGTGCTCCGATCACAAGGTGGGGACGTTTCCTTGGTTTCATGGGGTTTGTAAAAGGGTGTTTTTGCCACTCTTACTGGTTCACTTGACTCCACTAGGTCCTCAAATTCTACCTCCCCCTTCTTGGTACCCCTTACTTTCTCTTAGATATTCCTTGTGGAGCTTCTCTGTAAAGTAGTTGATAATGTCAGGCAATCAAAATCCCCAAGCAGTTTCTTAGTTGAAAAGGTTGGTTGACTGTCCCTCAGATTTTATGGGGCGCTATCTCACAGAGAGAGAGGAGAACCGCCTGTTAGCAAAATGGAACATAGAAAGTGATTGCATGTGTACAGGTATATATGTATGTATATGTATGTCTGCTTGTCAGAATAAGAATTAGGCATTGTGTGCGTGTCTACATGTATGCATTTGTTTGTTTGGTTTGGGGGGGAGGGGGGCTGAGATTTGGTCTTGGTCCTGTGGGTAGAGGTGGGCATTGGGCCGGGCCGCCCATGGCCTGGCACGGCCCGCTTGTTACAGTAACGGACCGTGTTAGGCACGGCCCATAAAAGGGGGCCGGGCTGAGTTAAGAATTTCTGGCCCGCGGGCCGAGCCCGGCACGACCCATAAGAGCTTGGGCTGGCACGATTCGTGGGCCAAGCACGGCACGGCCCGCGGGCCAGCCCGGAACGGCCCATAAGGGCCTGAACCGGGCCTGGGCCGGGCCAGACATGGCTCATCTCCCTTAAAATAAATGGGAATAAAATTTATTTTAATAAATGTTGGGAAATATTAATATAAAGCCACCTTAATGGTGGGGGGTTTGGCATAGATCCCTACTAGTTTATTAATTTAAATCAAAATGGTACATGAAGGGAGGTTTGGTCTGACCTCCAGAATACAATAAGAAAGGAGAAAAAATAGAGATGACTCACTTTAACAATTAAAAAAATAAAAATGTACAATTATAAAAAATTAAGAAATAAAAATAAATGATCAAAATCTTACTAATCATCAGTATTCACTATTCAGTAGTGTTTGTATCATCATCATCAGAGGATGTTGTATCATGTCCACTTTTATCTGGAAGTCTCGCCTCAGCATCCAACCAATCTTTGAAGTAGAGAAGCATCTCAACTATTTCGCCAGTCATCCTACTTCTCTTTTCGTCAAGAACACGCCGACCTGCACTAAAAGCGGATTTTGATGCTACTGTAGACATCGGCACAGCTAAAATATCACGTGCAATTGCAGACATAACAGGATATTGATTTTTAACACTCTTCCACCAAGATAATACATCTAGACTCTCTATTTGATTTTCATCATATGCAGACTGAAGATCATTTCGTAAATAAAATTCTAGTTCACTACTTAAAAATGAAGAAGATGAAGATGAACTTGAAGCATGTGTGTGTTTTCTCTGTGCAATAAATGAAAAAATAGATGACGAACGAGAACTACTAGAAGAAGAAATAGAGCTTTGTACGGAGAATCTAGATCCACGAATTTTTTCATCATATATAGCATAAATATCATAAAGAAGTTGTGTTACCTCAATTTTAGCAGGTTCAGGATCTTGAATTATATTTTCACAATATGCATCAAGTAAAATTAGTACGCCATTCAGTTTAACTCTTGGATCAAATACAACAGCTAAGTTATGCATAGGACATATCTTGTCCCAATACTCATTCCATTTAGATTCCATTTGTTCAATAATAGGCATTAAAACATCATCATATCTATGTTCTGCAATTTTTTGACTAATCATATATGCTTGTTGTAAAAATGAACATGAAGTTGGATAATAAATACCAGAAAGAACATTAGTAGCATTATAAAAACTAATCAAAAAATCTTCTAAATTTTTTTCTTTATTCCAATCAATTTCAGTCAATGTAAAGCCTAATCCACGATCATTAATATATGCACTTAATAAGTTTTTATATGGGTATGCATCATGTATCATGCTATATGTTGAGTTCCAACGAGTAATTACATCAAGTTTAAATTTTTTAAAACATTTACCATGATTTATACATAGTTCCTTAAATTCTTGAAGTCTTGATCTTGAAGCATGAATAAAAGAAACTGCATTTCTAATTTTTGAAAAGACATCTTGAATCATGCCCATGCCAGCTTGAACAGAAAGATTTAAGATATGACATGCACATCTAATATTCAATAAATTTTCATTTAACATGGGATGCAATGAGTCCTTTAGTAATGTAACAGCAGAATTATTATTAGATGCATTATCAAAAGTAATAGACATAATTTTATCATTAATATTATATGAACATGCAGTTTGATAAATGGCATTTGAAATTTGTTGCCCAGAATGTGGAAAATCAAAAGCACGAAAAGCAAGAATACGTTTATTTAATTGCCAATCATTATCAATATAATAAATGGCATTTGAAATTTGTTGCCCAGAATGTGGAAAATCAAAAGCACGAAAAGCAAGAATACGTTTATTTAATTGCCAATCATTATCAATATAATGAGCAGTAATAGCAATGAAACAATTACTACCTACAGATGCTGACTAAATATCAGAAGTTAATGAAACTTTTACATTTAAAGTAGAGAGTGTTTCCATTAAACTTTGTCTCATTGCTAAAAAGTTAGTCATAGCCACTCTTCTAAATATACGCCCACTAGTTCTTTTGTAAGCAGGTTGTAGGTTTAATTGAATATATTCTTCAAAATTAAAAGATTCACATAAATTAAAAGGTAATTCATCCTTAACGATCCATTTTACAAGTGATTTTCTTTGATTTTTATGATTATATGCAAAATTACCTAAAAGTGGTCCCCCTTGTATATTAAGGGTACTTTAAAGACGAGAATCATGCATCCTATGACTCTCTTGATGTCTTTTTAAATGGCCTGTTCCCCCACTACTACTACAACTATAAAGTTTGGCACATTTTTTACATTTGCTTTCCAGACTCCATCAACCATAATTCTATCAAATTCATTCCATACAGCACTAGTCTTCTTACGAGAAGAGGTTTGATCTTCACTCGGTTCACTGGTTCTAGAGGAACTAGGAACATGGGGTTGGGGATTAGTTTCTTCTCCCTCAGAAACAGGAGGAATGCCAAAATGATTTTTATCATAAGATGACATATCTAAATTGATAAATGCAAAAAATAAAAATTAACCACAAGGAGAAATTGAGTAAAGGACCAGAGGTAGAGCCGAGATTTGTGAGCTTCCTCTTGTGCTCTCAACAAGGAGTGACCTTCTCTTTCTCTTGTACTTCTAACTTCTCAACAAGAACCTCCTCTTGTGTAGCACTTGAACACTTGCTAAATGCAAACTAAAAATTAAATTGCTAGAAGCCTAGAGGACTTGCTAAATATTGCTAGAAGAGAGAAATAGTAGTAGTAGAGAAGGAGAGAAGCGTTGGTTTGGTGTGGTGAGAATGAGGGAGGAAAGGGGTATTTATAGGACTCCAAATTTTTTCCCCAAAATATCCCTCAAATTAGCCATTTTATGATTGTTGGGAGGGGCAAAATGGGTAAAAACCACAAATAGCCGTTATGGGTAACGGCTATTTTTTTTGACAGACGGGCCGTGCCGGGCTTAGCCTTTAGGCTAAGCGGGCCGTGCCAGGCACGGCCCGTTTAGTAACAGGCCGGGCCAGGCACGGCCCATTTGGTCTGTGGCCCGGTGGGCCTGGGCCGAGCCCGGCACGGCCCGATGCCCATCTCTACTTGTGGGACTGTGATTTCATATGAACAAACATAAGTGCTATCCTCCCATCATTTTAAATATGATCTCCAGCTTCTTATGAATTTGGCACACATGCACATAGAAACCTGAATGCTGCATGTTTATTTAAGTACTTCAGTTTAGCATGACTTAATGTCAGTTGGGAATTCTTCTAGGTGCTGCCATTCTGATTGGCTTTCGTGCTATTGTTTATATATGAAAGGCTTAGTGCAGTTTAGTTTTAAAGCAGGACCTGGAAAATTAGAGGGGAAACTTAGATCAGGAAAATGAAAAAACTTGGTAATGATTGCTAAGTTTCTGGTTCGCGCCTGATTTCTGAATCCAATTCTGACTCCAAGAATTCCGCCAGCGATCAGCATGGTAATGTAACCTGCATTGATGGCTCCAGGGAAGAAGCTGATTCCGCTGGCCATGATGCTGGCTTTCTTCCATTTTTGTGGTCACAGTTGAGACTCCAAGGGTAGAGATGCGGCTGGCAAAATAGGGAGGGTGCGAAGAGTGTGAGCAGCTGGTTATCGTTTCTGCATTCATGGGTTTCATTTAGGTTTTCCTGCTTCCTTCTGGGGAAGAATTCCTTCAAGAAATCATCCCTGGAAGGTAATCCACCTAGATCAGAGAAGTATGTTAAATAAGCTCTGCTGCTCTATCTTCAATTTTTGTTGTTAGGTTACTTAACAAGCTGTGGATGATGACAGCATTATTTTATCTTGGATTATCGTCCTCTCTTGAAATTTAACATGACTGTTATCTTTAGGAAAACCGAGTCTGAAAATACTAAATCAGGTTTCTATTGTGAAGGACTAGGATTAGCTGACTTAAAGAAGTCTTCTCAGAGAACTATTGATAATGATCCAGTTCATTTATTTTGTCTGTTGATATGGTAGCTTTCATCCCGTCCTCGTATCAAAATACTGACATATCGGCTGTAAAAAGTTGGGAATTTTATACAGAAAAAAGAGGGAAGAAAACAAAGACAATAGGGGCACAACTAAAAAAAGGAAAAAAAGCATAGAAAACAAAAACAAACAAGGAGGGCAAAGCCCAATTGGAAGTTATTAATAAGAATAGTTTAATCTTCTCTTTTCCCCCACTTTTTAGATGAATAACAAATTTCTTTCTTTTTTTTTTTTGAGTAAAGATATGACCACACAAAGTTTGGTGGAACCCATGATGAAAGTGGCTAATCAATCCATAAATGGTCTTTAAGGACGAGGGTAAGTTGTCTCTTATTTAACAAAAAAATTTCATTTATGCTTAATTTTAATATAGTAATGGTCATGTTCTCTGTCCATATTTCTATCCAAAATAATTTCATTTAAGCGCAAAACGTAATTTGATAATGTTAAGGCGTGTTAAACGTTGTTTCGATTTCAGCGAGTCTTTCTAGGCTGTAATCTCACAAGGCACTTTTGAGAAGAAGCACCTTTTTGGTACTGTTTCTTAAACCGAACAGATAGTGGTAAGAAGAGCCATTCAACTTGAACGCTAAAGAAGAAGAGAGGAAGGTTAATTAAAGAGATAGGGGAGGGAAGATATTACTAGGCCTATAGAAGATGAATCATCCAGCTTCTTGACTATCTTAAATGGCAATCATGTGTTTCAAGAGTATGGATCAGACAAGGAAGATAAAAAAAATGAAACGATGACAACAGGTGACATATAGATGCCAATGCACATGAATTTAAGTATTGCCAATTTCACCTTGAACTCAGACCTCATACTTGAATTAGACTGCGGTTGGTTTATAATTTAACAGCCCTGATTCTGACATCAAATCAATTTCCAGTTGGATCTTGTATGCTTGAGATCAAGGTTCATGACATAATCCGGCAAAAAGGTCCAGATTCTAACTTTGGCGGGATAGGTATTACTTTGGATCGCATTTGTGCTTGTCTAACCTATTTTGGTCTTCAGGGAAAATGCAGCCTATATACTTGGGACTACAAGGTAATAGTATCCCACATTAAAACGAAAGAAAGAAGTTTATGTACCCAGAACACTACTCTGAATGTGTTTGCGTGGGAAATAGTTGCCAATTAGAACACCAGAGGGCTTGCCTAACAAGAGCCTAATGAAAGATGGCAGTAGCTAATCACGAATAGTGCATGAAAAATAATCATACACTTCCCTTATTGCTGCTTTCCAGAGTCACAAAGAGAAGAAAGAAGTCCACTAATCAAACAAAAGCATAAATCTATCTAAACAGCTGGTGCAGCCTTGGTTGTTTCCTGTCGATCCGAATCCGGTCTGCACACAATGCTCTTCCAGAACCAATGCTTCTCCCACAGATGAGACATCTCCTCAATGGGCACCTGCTTCGTCTCCGGCAGGAGCAGGATTATGAACAAGGACATGATCACAATCAAGCCGGCGAATAGGATGAAGACCCCATATCTTAAATGGCATAGCATGGCAAGGAAGCACTGTGCTATTCCTGCAGTGAAGAAGAGGTTGACGCAAACCACCATGCTTTGGCCTGCTGATCTCGTCTCCAGTGGGAAGATTTCGCTGGGAACCAACCACCCAAGAGGCCCCCAGGACCATCCATAAGCCACCACAAATGCGCAGATCGCCACCACCAGGACGATGGCCAAATCCTTCGGCAGCTCCACCCCACGACCAAACTTCAGTGCCAGAGTAACAGCCACAACCACCTGTAGGGGGGACAAATCATAGCAAGTATCAATCAATCTATGATATAAGCTTGAATGCATTTGAATTCAGTCGGCTTACCATGGAACTAATCATCTGAACGCCAGCTTCGATGAACAAAAACCTCCTCCCCAACCTATCGACAACTGACATCGAAACAAGTGCACCAAGAACAAGCATGGAGCTGGTTATGATGGATGAATAGAGAGAAGCCCCTGATCCCATGCCCAAGCTTTGGAAGATCACAGGAGCATAGAACAGTATGGAGTTCATGCCGGAGAGCTGCTGGAATGCGGGGATCCCGAGTGCACCTATTATAAGCTGAGGACGGTTCTTTGGTTTGAGGAGGTTCCGGAAAGGGTGCTTCACTGCTCGGGCTGCATCACTGGCCTCCTTGAGGTCCTCAAACTCTGCATCCACCTTCGTGGTTCCCCTCACCTTCTCCAGTATCTTTCTTGCTTTATCTAGCTTGCCTTGTTCGACGAGGCTGTTCGGGGTTTCAGGAAGAAAGATTCCTCCAACGAACATAAGAGTTGCAGGCACCATGGCTAGGCCAAGAGAAAGCCTCCAACCCCATGGGTGGAGCTGTTCTATGAAGTAGTTGATAATGTCGGCAACTATAATCCCCAAGCAGGTAGTCAGTTGGAACAGCTGGTTAACTGCCCCTCGGATCTTCGGCGGCGCAATCTCTGATAGATAGAGGGGAACTGCCTGTTGTCGGCGAAACAGAGATTAGAAGCAAGTTTTTAATTCATGTCTGATGATCATTTCTCATCATATTTAATCAAAATGCAAGTATCAAAATGAAGTACTACAAGTGAAAAGAGAGAACTTTTCCGATTCAACATGCAAGCGTTTAAGTAAAATGTGATGTTAAAAACAGATATATTCTGGTGATCACTTTCCATCATACTTTGGGAGAATTAGTGCTTAAAATCTTCCTTGGTTCCAGACAAAGGGAGTTCTGGGCGCTAATAAGACTGCAAGATCTTGAATTTTTAATGCATTCCAAGCGGATTTTGATGACTGGGATGCCTAAAATAGGATGCGATAACATTGGCTCGCACCTGATTTCCAAAACCAATGCCGACTCCGAGGAGAATTCGGCCAACGATCAGCATGAAGATATTAAGCGCTGCTGCATTGATAGCGCCACCAAGGAAGAAGCTGAGTGCGCCACCCATGATGCTGATCCTTCTTCCATATTTTCTGGTCACGTATGAGGCCCCAAAGGTAGAGACGAGGCCCGCAAAATAGAGGGAAGATGTGAAGAGAGTAAGAATCTGGTTGTCGTATTTGCAGTAGTCGGTCTCATGAAGATGTGCCTGTTTCCTTCGGTACACACTGGGGAAGAACTCCTTCAAAAAATCGTCCATGGAAGTAACTCCACCTTAAGAAGCCAGAAGAAATAAGAAACGAGTAAGATGGTGATTATAATCTTATTCCAGAGAAAAACATATTGACCCTCTCTATTTTTGAAAACAGAAAACAGTGTTAGAATTGAATAAATATCTTGTAAAAATTCTAGGCAGCAGAATTTTCTGCTCCATGTCTCTTTATTCAAAAGAAAAAGAAAAATAAGTTTATCTTGTTTCCAACACAAAAACAACTGACAGCATATTAAGAAAGAGAACTGGAAGCACAACTATGTGTATTGAGAGTAATAATGGCTTTAAGAGAAATGCGACACCAAAATTTTTTTACCCAAGCCTCATATTTGAACAGGGGAAAACCGGAAAAGGAAAAAAATCTAGAAAGCCAAAATAATCTTTAGCAACTTTCACGATAAAACCAGAATAAAAAGTTCTCCATTAAATTTACTATAACAAAAAGGAAAACAAAAAGACTCGTCCCAAAAAAAAAAAAAATTATGGGAGACCGAACCAGTTGGTATACGAAACGAGGAAGGCCAAAATAATATTGAGATGAAGAAAAGCCAGATCAGAAGTTCTGAAGACAATGATCGATCGAACTCACCAGAGACACCAAGATCGTATCCAAAAAGGGATCCACCAAGGGATCCAACAACACATGCCAATATGAAGTAACTGGTGATCCTTCCTTCATAGAGCTCTGCTCTCTTGCCTGCATCGCCGCCGACAAAACCTCCTGCCATTTTCTCGACCTCCGTCCAATCCTCTCAGCCCGCCGCCCGAAGACTTTTCAACTCAGCTTCTCAGTGGGGCACAGGAAGGCCTTCTCTGTACAGCCAGAGAACAGAGGAAAACAGGGGAGGTCCCAGGAGTCAGACTTCAAATCCAGTCAGAAATCAAACAAAAACAAACACATCACCGGATAAATATTATGTGCACGAAGGTCTTAAAAAAGCGCAGGGCTCGACATCTTGTGAGAGGAGATGAGGAGAGGGGATCCAAAGATGAGTGTAAGACCCCTATAGAAGTAGGCTTTATACCGCTGACATGAGAAGAACTCCATTTTTAGTACAATTTGATGCATATAATTATTGTGAGTTAAACTAGAGTATTCGTCATTAAGTAAATAATACATGATTGGGGACCTACCAAAGAGACCCAAGGAAATACCAGACCATAGAAGAAATAAGTCTAGCTGCAGATTGCACGTTAACGTATTTCCGATCTTTTAGTTTCTTTTTTTTTTCTTCAAGTTTGTTTTAAGATATTTTTGCCGATGGATCTGTCATTCTGTTCATTTTCCTTTTATATGGTTGCGTGATATCAAAGATTAGTTCCTGGATAATAGGGATCACCTTATCCTATATTTCTTTCATCTCATTTCCAAAGCTCCGCTTCAGGTGGTCTTATCTCCCTCTCCAGTTTTATTTCTCTATTGCATGAGTAAAGTTGGACTTGGACTTCGTCAACTAACTATTTACAAGCCCGTTTCCTTTTTCGTCCTCCTTTTCATGGATATCTTTTATCTAAGACAATCGTAAGATATCCATAATTTACATAGAAAAATTATCGAAGATACCACGATGTGGCACAAACAAATATTAATGTAATATAATGAAGGATTTTTTGCATGAATATTTTTCTAAAAATTAAAATTTACATAAATACTCTCTTAAAATTTACATTTATTTCTGTATCCTCATAAAATAATATTTTTGTACAAATGCTTCTAATATAACGGTTCTTCTAACACCGTGGATAAAAAAACTATATTTATTTTAATTAAAATTAAAATAAAATTTTGAAATTTCTTTTTTGTCTCCATCTTTATTGCCTGTTTCTTTTTGCACATCTACTCATTAAGGGTATTTTAGTTACTTTTAATTTGAAACCATTAATTTTTTAATGGTATTAGATGGAGTAGGTACATATGCAAAAATAAGAATAAAGAAAGGGTAGAATGGCAAAATAAATATTTTATCAGGGTATATATTCGAATATCAATTTTGGAAGGGTATTCATGCAAAATTTGATATTTAGGAGGATATTCATGTAAATAAACCTTATAATGAATCGTATAAGATACGGGCAGAATATATTATTGATAAAAATATTTTTACTAATATCAGAATATATTAATCAGATATAGTTATTAATAATATCATTAATTTTTATATTAATTTACTGAAACTAATAAATAAATTTTTATTTTAATGTATATATAATATATATACATATATTAGATTACACTAACCTCTAAATATCTCCTCAATCTCTCTTCACCGCATGGCATGCGGAGTCATATGCCCATGAGAGGGTGAGGTCTTACCAATGGCGTCGAGAAAATGACGCTTAGTTCTCCAGTGGAAGAGTTGGAGTGGACTACGTGGACCGAATTAGTTCACAAGAAAAATGAGATGGACAAGAAAAAAGACTTGGATTTCTCTCTTTCTCAAAAGAAAGAAAAGGTTATCATGTGAGGAGCAGAAAGAGTTCAGAACGATATTTAAGATCTGGTGTGGCGAGGAAAGGAGATGTTATGATGCCAAGATAAGAGCAAGGAGTGTATTTTTTTTGTCACCATCAAGAGGGCTTAGTGCTTTTTGGTTTCCCATTCTTAGGCAAATTGGTGTGTGTCTTTTTCCATAGCAGATTCATAGTTACTTTGTAAGTAGTATTGTATTTATTAGGTGTGGACCACATAATTTTGGACAAGTGATCTTGATTTTTAGGTTGGAGTTGGGAGATTATGTTACAATTAAGTTTTACATGAATTATTTGGTAACTCAGAAATTTCACTAAAAAATGAGGAAAAAAAATACTCAGCTTGAGTAGAGCTTAACCTTTACTCTGTATGTACAATGCTAGTCAAATAAAGTAGAGGTGTCGCATTTAGCTTGAGTGATAGAATTTCTCACAATTTCATCTTGTAGCACTACCAAGTTCATAGTGTGGGTTCCTATCATTGGCCTAGAACAGGAACCTTGATTCTTAAGACTTATATGGGAAACATTATCCCATCTATTATTTGTTAGTCCGGCTTAATCAATCCGCCAATATGACGGTCCAAAGATTCTAGAAAAATATTTCGCATCGAGGGCAGATCAGTGAGGTATGTAAATTTGAATTCTAAAATTCTGATTCTATTGAGGCAGGTTTTCCGCCCAATTAGCAATATAAATAATGCGCAAGAATCTTCGCTAAAAACATTCGACTAGACCCACAAAAATTTCTCATTTTGGAATAGTTTTAGCAGATTGACTATCAGCTACTGCATCCTCAATTAACCCTAAATCATATAGTGAGTGCACAATATATGGTTCTATAGCTGACATAAGGTTTATATTATATGCTCGAAACAATTACTTCTAAGATTCTAATTAAACTTTATATTGTTAAGTTTAAATTTTATATGGAGATTATGGATCTTTGCCGTCTCCATAGATGATTTAAGGAATTTTTTTTCTTTCAAAAAGCCCTTAATTAGATCAAAAGAAGATTACCCCTCGCCCCTTACTTGTATCTTCAATTATAAACCAATTATTTTCATCTCCTTTCTAGTGTTATAATCATTGATTATTTTTTCATATAAACAAACGTTTAGGAACCGATCAAACCGATAATCATATTATTTCATATAATAATTAGGAAACGTAAAGAGGAAAGTTGGCGACATGTATAAAGTATGTACCAAGCATGCATCCAGTATGAAAGGGTTCATACTTCGAACAAGTATTATCAGTTGCAACAGTTAACATATCAATAATACCACATCACGATAACTCTCGAAAATCAAAAAGAAAAGTTGAATTTATCAGGGATGATTAAAAAAATAAATCAAATAGAAATTAGAGCTACGGATCCATACTTTCTCCCACCGTAAACCTTCTAGTGTATTTGAAAGCTGCCGATGTCTAGTAGCACCAGATCAAATCATAGGTTGGGTGTGAATTCATAATTTAGACCTTATTTTCTTTTCTTTTATATTCTTTTCTTTTCGTATTTTGACTATTATGAACTAACAATAGATTGGGCCAACACAACATGGGAATCTAAGATTAAAAAGAAAGGCAAGGGGGGAAAATACTATTTGATTCTAGCTATGATCTAGGCCAATAATATTGCACATCATGCTTACTTCATACCATCTCTTTTCTTATGGATGGATCCCCAAGTCATGCACATGCACAATAGGAACATGCAAAGCAAACTAAGTTTCACCTTTGCTGGGATTTTATTAGCATTAACTACATGTCATGCGCATGGAAAAGCATGATATGTGATCCCTCAATCGAAAGTAGGAATGATGTGGTAGGCCCTTTGTTTTTCTTTTTATTTTCCATTATATTTCTCGACCGCCCGATTGCCCATGGAAGACACTGTTTTAACATCATCTAAGAAGGACTATACAAAGATGATGTACTTGGCTACAACAGTGTGCTTCCATGGGTGCAATGACTTGCATTTTCTTGTTACATGTATTCTTGTAATCTCCACGTATAAATTAGCTTTGGAAGCTTCTCTTCGCCCAAATCTTTAATCATTTGTCTATAATTTAGCTTTCATTGCCAAAGCTACTTGATCAAGATCTCTGGGGGATATCATAATCAATCTAAGAGCTGGTGGGACTCATTGCAAGGATCCAAGACCAACAGCAACTAGATCAGAGTAAAGACAACAAACAACCATGAAATGTTTAGTTCATGGCCGAAATTAGAATTGAAATTGGAATCGGAATAAATTGGAATGGGATTCGGAACGACCATATCCTTTAACATGTTTGGTTTATGAACGAAATCGGAATGAAATTTGAATACTAGAGGAGAGTAAGAATTAGGCTTTGGAGGATTGAGATATTCCTACCCTCGTTGGAATATGAACAAGAATAGGACTCCCCAAAACAAACTAAAATGGGGAGAGTGAGGATTGGCATTGCATGTGTTTAGGCACGTAGCGCGTGCACTTTGTGGACCACACAAGTCCTTGATTGTAATGGTGAAAAGTATGAACACTATGTGATAAAAGCATGAGCTAATCAATTACATTTAGGATTTGTGATCTTCATGCACTGAGGGTGAAGGTTACATGGGGTGAGTTTCAATGTTGGGTTTCTCATAAACTTAGATTCATACATAATCACGTATTCAAGGATCTTATTGCTTGCCTCATTAAAATTGTTCTGCATAAGAACAAGTAATAGAACCATGGTCTGCAGCTAGTACTAAATGTTGACAATAGCTTGGAGGCTGGTGAAGATACTTTGTTGTCCCTGTTTATAAAATAATTATGCTTGTAGGGATTTTTGTTTATCTATATAAACGTTAGATAACCTAGATCAGACGATAATAGGAAGCATAGATCGAAATTTATAAGAAAGCTTTCTTCATGAATCTATTTTTGTTAATTTTTCTTTTTGTTAAAACAGATGATTCATATAGTTCTAGTATGGATACATCTAAAGAAGTCAAAGAACAGTAAGCTATGGAGTGCTCTAGGCAACTTCCTCTCTCCAACTTATATATCAACCTCGAAGTGGTCAGCCATATATGAGGCCGCCTAATCTACGGTCTTGTTAACCTCTCTAAAAACATGCTTGGCCTAGAACGCCACACTATCACTAATCATTGCTCGGATGCTAAAGATCCTTCAATTTCACATTTCGAGAATAGCGGGTCTGCAATCTATATGAAAAACACTTCTATAATATTTAATCATAGATGTTTACTTCTAACATAGAAAACACCTTCAAAAATGCTTGTATGTTTATTTTTATAACATCAGCTATCCAATTTATCCATATCAATCACAACAATTCTAGGCATATAATGTCTATCATGATTATGAGAAAAATCCTAGGTTAACCACCCGCCCTTCCTCAAACCACAACCTCTGCAAATTTTTTTTTCAAAAAAAGAGAAAATCCTAAATTTGATTAAGACCCTACTTAGTTTTAACAACAATAATTTCTTCTGTTAGTGTATGCTTCCATGACAATTTATTGCCTTCAAGTGGTAAAAAAGACAAATCATTGGCTACTATGTTGATCAAATCCCTTCCTCAATTCCAGGGTTGTGAATTGTTATTGGGCTGGAACAGCCTTGGCCCAGCTTGATTTAAGCCCACTCCAAGAACGGACCCAAGCTAGAATTAAAAATGGTTAATTGTCATCTCTCGTCTCCCCGTCTCTCACCTGAATTCCCTGGTCTCCCCCATTTCTCTCCCTTCTCCTTTTCCCTTCTCCATCTTCTCGAATTAGGGTTTGGCTTAGGAGTCAGGTGGTTTCCGATTTCCATGTGCGATTTGGGTGGTTTACGCATGTTCTGGTGGAGGCAGCGAGAACGAGTCCTGCAATACGCGTAAGCTCTCTATCCTCCCCCGCCACGGTGCCACGCCTCCTGCCGCTTCGGCGATTGATCGCCGCCGGCGGAGGGAAGCGGCCGGTGTACGACCCCTGGGCTGGGGATGTCGGCGGAGGGTTTTTATTTTATCGGATGCTAAATACTCAGTGTACAGAACTAGGGTTTGTGGCAATTGGGTATTTTGGGTCTCTTGCCTCGATTTCCATCGGGTGTACAGAGCTTCTCAATAACCACATGCCGAAGAGCTAAACGCACAATAAAAAATTTTATAAAGACCTTGCTCGCTTCTTTTCTTGAAAATATAACTATATAAGTAAAGAGAGGAAGGAAAACTAAAAGCTTTCAAGGTCGGCGTTGGTTCAGGTGAGTAGCTACATCTCTTTTGGTTTTTGATGAAAAAATTGCCTTTTTCCGTGTGCATTTTCGTTTTCTGCTAGGAAGTTTGCTATATGGGCTTGATTGATTCTTCAACTGTGATCAAGTGCGTAAATTAGTGTCTGGGTTTGTCAGGCGGTGCAGTTTAGGTTGAGGAGTCTGAAAAATGGGGAAGTGGGGGGGCATCTTGGTATGATAGTTGGCATGGAAATGGGGAGAAGTGTTTTTTTTTTTTATTTTAAAGACTACTTCTTTCCCTTTGAAGGCATCGACTGGTTTAGGAATCAATGGTGTAGCAGTATCCATGAAGCGAACCTTTACATATGATGTCTGAGATCATTAGATAGATAGACTTCAAGCTTGATCCATTGGTTGGTAGATCAATTGATAACTGCTTCTCTTGGTTTTTGTGTATTTTTCTTTGCTTCACCTTAAGTTTTATTTCAAATTTCTGATTAATTTGATCATGCCTAGTTCTTATTGAAGCTTATTGATCCATAAAGGAGGAGCCTTTTCTCTTTATAAGTTCATATATTAGTTTGTGTGATTGGTAATGACACAAGAGTGCATATGGTGCTATTTTCTTACTCACCATCAATGATTAGCAAAAATATTAGGGTTTCAGCATTTTCTTTTTCTTTGGTTTCTTTTTCTTTCTGTTAAGAATTGATCATTGATTTTGTATAGCGTGTTGCTGGAGCATAACATTTGAACTACAAACTGTTTTGGTTGGAAATTGACAGCAAGCCTGTGTCTGCTATCTTTGTTACAGCATTCAAATACTTGTAAAGTATGTTCTTGAATTTGTAATGCTCCTATTGATGGTTCCAAGTTATTTAGTCATATATCCCAGTAAATTTCAGCTCTTTTATGCTCCATGTCTTGGCCTGCCAGCATGCATACTTTTTACATGTGTCTTGTATTCGAGCAGCAGTCTTACAACTGTTGATCCTACACGTAGTACATATCAAGAGGATCCACAGCTAGAAGAGAAGGCCTTTGACATTCTGTTTCTTCTAGTGGGTTCAGAGCTCCTCTTTCTTTTCCTTTTTTTTTTAAAAAAAAAAAATTCTAATAAGACCATATTAGAAAATGAGAGGTTTGAATTTTGGAAAAGATTATGTGCAAAGGTTTCTTTCCAGAATGCTATTAACTTTTGTCAAACAACCTTCATAATAACAATTATTTTGTTATGATGTATATTTGCACATAGTAGTAACATCATGACCCAGATCTCCCCATGAATAGATGCTCCTTTTCTAGATCATGCAATGCCACATGTTTCTCTTTCATTTTCTTTTTCCATATTAGATTTCCTCCAAGTAATCCAGACTTATCTCCCATGCCTTACTTCTGTCCACCTACCTGTCATAAAAGCCTGGTTTGACTTGTTCCAGATCAGTCCTTCTCTTGCATGTCTCCAAGATCCTCTCATTGTCTGACTTCATTTGACATCTCTCGTACTTTCCATGTGAGTCGGGCACTCTTACATTTATGAAAAATCCCATGCGCCTCCACTTTAAGGGTTACAAAAATTGACCTGACCTAGAAATTTGACCTGAGATAACTTCTTTTGGACTGGATTGAGTTAGGAATTTTTCATTTTGTGTTGGGTTACGTCGAATTTTTTGATTTGGATTTTATATGGCTTGGACATGGGTCAAAGTTTTAACGGCAGCTGGTAGAATTCTATTTCCAATGATTAGGTCATATCAAGTCAGGTTTATGACCATGGGTTGAGATTTTTGTGGATAGCAAATCCCTTTCAACACTAACCGTTTAGCATACTATAGAACTGAGTCATGAAGAGTTGCAAGGGTTGGGTGATGTGAGATGGAGCAAATTATAGGTTAGTCAGGTGAGGTCAAAAAAAAAAAAAAATCACAGGGTTTAACTTATGGGCGTGCAGAGATTGAAGAGTTCTGACTTATTATCCGGTCACGTTAGATGCAGATCAAGGTTGACTGTGTTATTATTCTAACTTAACCTGGCTTGTACCCAATCCAACCTTGATGCATTGCCACCTTTTCTCCACTTAGTCATCCTGTCAATTCCTTGTGCTGTGTTATTGCTAATATGGTGTGGCATCTTGTGATTGGACCATCCCTTTGAAAATTATGCCAATTTTTGTAAGTTGCACCAACCCCCTTATGCTATGTTGCACTTTTGTAAGTGCATGAAGAACACGATAATCAATTTCCATATATTAAAGCTTGCACGTCCAACAAGTACTCTTTGAGTTGGGATAGCTTTCTCACCTTATCAATTTTCTTTTTAGTCATGCATAAATCTTTCCATATTAGAAAGAATTTAGTTCATGATCATATTAGGATGCAAATGGATGCCATAAGAAGTCGAGCAAATTCAATGGCCAATCATGCCATCATGCAAGCTAGTCTGGTTCCTTCCAATTGTAACCCAGTAATAATCCAAGTTCTGACCATGTATCTTAGTTTTATTTTTATTTACAATTTTTTATGGCTTTTGGAGCCTTCTCTTTATGTTTTGGTTACAATAAGAAAGGAACATGAAGAAGCTAAAATAAAACTTGGCAAACATTTTATGAATGTTGTGCTATGTTATGGTATTAAAATTTAGCTTACGTTTATTTTCCTTTCATTCGAGTATTTTTTTTTGGGGGGTGGGGTTTATTGCCCTCACTATTTTAGCACATCTGTCAATAAATTTCCTTACATTTAGTCTTCTGTTGAGTTCTTGTTTGGTTTTGCTTTTTTCAGTTAAAATTAATGAACACTATTATAGCCTTTTCAAATGTTTTCTTGAGTTGAAAAGGTAAAGGAAAATAAAACTATTCATATAAATTTTTCTAAAACTAATGCAATATTTTTTTAATATTAAGGAAATTCTTTTTTTTTTTCATTCTGTTAAGGTTTTTTCATTTTCCTTTTAGCTATTTCCTTATATTTAAATTTGATTTATTATTGTTTTCTATTATATTTATATTTAATATTTAGAATCTTTAGGGTAGTTTCAACTGTTTATTTGATTTACAATTGGTTAGTGTTTAATGGCCTATCTCCTACTTTAGTAATTGTCTTTTGTGTATCATCATATTTTTTCTAATTTACTAAATTAACTTGTCAAATTCAAGATATAGTTACAATATATAAGATATTTTCTGGCTTTTACTGTTTTTAGATATTAATATTCTTCTATGTGTAATGCATGTGCTGATTTATTATAAATACTTTATGACAGTATTTACTCAAGGTTATGCTTCAAATATAGTTTGCTTATTATGTGCAGCATCACTTTCCTTGTCATGTTTGCCCTTTGCTTACTATAGAGAAAATTAACTTGAGTGCAGTCTCTACACCCTTTCATAGAGGTAATGGAAATCACCCTGATGAATTATCATTTTTCTTTCAGGCTGAAACTTTTGTATCATCAATTGTCTGTCCTATTTTTTCTTTCAATTTTGTTTATTCCCTTCTAGAATTTGCTATTCTGAGCTTAATTCTTTCTTATGTTTTTCCTCATTGACATTGTTGTTGCCCTTTACAGGGATCTCTTTGATTCTAAAAGAAGTAAATTATTCTATGAAGAGCGGATGCAGTGAGAATTTCTTGGCCTAGGAAAGGGAAAAAGGGAGTTGACTGCTGTCTGCCTGTCTGTATAGCTCTGCTGCAAATATGGAGGATGATAATGGGCTTGAGCTAAGCTTGGGCCTTTCTTGTGGAGGATCTTCAGGGAAATCTAAAGGCAGAGATGTTTCTTCAGATACTAAACTAGATGAAGGTAGTAGTTCCAAATTGTTAGGCGGCATTATAACTGCTTCTGACGTCTCATTCAAGAACTTCTTTCAAACAAGTGCTGAGAACCAAGTCCATAGTGGGAAACAAAAGGGTGATCCAGTTTCACAACTGCATGAGAACTTCTGGACAGGCCTTGGGAAGCATCCTGCCACTGGGGCAGATGGCTCTAAAGATGTGCAGAGCAGTCAATCACAGTTCACCAGGTATCAACAGCCGTGGATCCCAAATAACAAAACAACTGACACTGAGGAAGAGAAATCAAGTATCAACAAAAGAAGATTGTCATTCGAGGAGATAAATATTCAAAAGAAGCATGAAAAGGTAGTTGTCCATGGTGATGCACACAGTAAGGGCCCTGCTGGTATGAAGTTATTAAAAAAGTCCCACATTTCAGTTACTACAGAAGATGGTTCATCTGGTGAAAATGAGGATGTTGCAGAGTCAGAAGCAGAAGGCTCAAACTCTTGGTTGGTTTCGCAGCATGAGGACAGTTCCAAATGCTCTGAAGTTCCCAAAGTTACTGATAAACATGTTTTAAATGATCAAAGTGGAATTAATTTTCAAGGGCAGAGACAGCCGCCTTTCTCAGGAAATGATTCCAATCCTGAAATCGGGAAGGTGACATATGGGATTCCGTTGCCACTTCAACCACTGACTGTCATGACTGTGCCTTATCCAGTACCAGTTAAGGTACCAACTACTGCAGGTGTGCCTAATGCAACAGGGTTTTCTTCCCCGTGCATTATGCAACTGATGCCTCTTGCGAATAGTGAACAGCCTGTGGTCCAAACAATGAATACCAGCAACTTGCAGCTTGCTTTTGGTTATTCTCCAGTGCAGCTTCCAACCTTAGAGACAAGTTCTTCCTGGGCTTTTGGTTCTCAGCCTCAGCATGCGTCTTCCTTTGCCATAAAAGACAATGCTGATGGAGCCTCGCAACATTCTGAGGATGATATGAAGAGATCTCATGGTCTATCTATCTTTCTTGACTCCAGTTTTCTGACTATCAATATTTTTGTTGCAATTGCTTTTTTAAATATTGATTCATATCCTAGCAGCATTGAGGTTCTTTTACATGCATCATCCATTATTGAATATTAAACCATTGAAAGATGATGCATCTGCATCTATATCTAGAGTTCTTTTAAGTGTTGGAGTTGCTTAGATTGGCACATCCTGATGTCTAAGAATTTCAAAGTTTGGGTTCATAATTTGATGACAATCATTTCTTAGCCTGGAAAGGGAATCTGCAGTATTAGACATATTAACACCGTTAACGAGCATTTATATTTCCATGTAGCTATAGGAATTTTTGAGAACACACTTACACAGGACCTGTCTGTGGCCTGCCTCTCATCTGAAGATGAGTATCTTGAAAGTTAAGGCGCAGAAAATGTAAACGGAGGCTTATATGTCAGAGTGTTTGACCACATGTTGTGCTACTTGAGAGTATTATTCTTCACTTATTCTTACCAATCAAGGAAGGGGTTTTAGATCTTCACTTATTCTTGCATGATGTTATTATGAATTCAAATGCCAAATGTAGGGGTGGAAAAGGATATTCTGCACTGTAAGTTCCTATAGTTAGAGTATGCATTGTGACGTCCGAAGTTACTGAAGTGTAATAACTAATAACCAAGACCAATCTCACTATTTATCTCCTAATATCGTGATGCCTTTCTTTAACACAAAAATTCTATGGACTGATATGCATTTTTCATACATTGATCTGCTGACCTCCAAACCCCTCCACCCCTTCCCTCTCCTTCCTCTTCCCTTCTTCCTTGCTGTGGGGAAAAATTAAAAAAAGCCCTTCAACTCAAAAATTCTATGGACCAGTATGCATTGTTCATACATTGATCTGCTGATCTCCAGATCTCCCTTGTTGGGGGTTAAAAATAAAAAAGAGAAGGAAACAGCAACCACACCCATACCCACCACCAGAACTTTATACTTTTATTTTCATGCTCATATTTGTACTAATTATACATCGGCCTGTGCTTTTCTCTGTATCATGTTGGTGTATCTTCAGTTCTAACACCTGTTGTTCATCATCAGCTTTCACATATGAGGGAAAGTCATCAGAGCTGGCAAAAGGCAGTGGTAAACCTATTGGGGAGGCTGGTGCATCTTCTTCATCTCAGGTTGAAGAGGAGGGCAAGGGAAGCAATACGATCGTCAGGCAAAAGGAAACAACAAACCAACCTGCAGCAGCAAGCTTATCTTATGAAGGATGTGCTATAAAGCCCGGTATGTTTGCATCAAATTTGAAATTTGGAGGATGTGGCTCTTATCCAGATCTTCCATGGGTTTCGACCACTGGACCAGGCCCAAATGGGAAAACCATATCCGGTGTTACCTACAAATACGACAGAAACCAAATAAAGATTGTCTGTGCCTGCCATGGGTCTCACATGACCCCAGAACAGTTTATTGAACATGCAAGTGCAGATGCGTCCAACCTGGAAAGTAATACAAGTTTAGCATCATTTCCTGCTAGCAATCCAGCTGCTTCAGCCCAGAACTAATTCTCAAGCTTTTCAGAATTTTGTGAGAACATCTACTGTAATGCTGAATTATGCAGCAGGACACTACCGAATGAATTGCTATGATTTTTAAGCTATCTCATGTTTCTTGATCCATTTGCAATCTCCTTATCTCTCTTTCCAGTGTTTGGAGACATCCATTCACTTTATGTAATCATCTAGTTGCAATTGCAGACATAGTTATGGAACCATGAATCGTCTGTCCCCTGACTAATTTATATCTCTGTGCAATTCAATATGAGCCTGACCTGCTGGCTTGGATATTGTTTCACTACGAGTTTTGTAGCGAAAATTCACTTCTTCACGATCCCTTTTCTATTTTAATGAGCCTGACCTGCTAACTCGGATGTTGTTTCACTGTGAGTTTTGTAGTGAAAATTGGCTTCTTGACGACCCCTTTTCTATTTTAATCTTGTATCAACTTGATGTGTGGGAACAATTGTTCTGTGGAAATAGTTTTTATCTTCCATCATTTTTTGGTGCTTATGTTTACATGTAAATGCCCTCATGGAAACTTGGAGGCACGCCTTTCGCCTTTCTTTGCAAATGACTATTAAAGAAACTATAATAGCCAATAATTTCTTGAATCTTGAGAAATCATGCTATTGACTTCTTGATTTTGTTTATTCATAAGCTTATCGTTTGGACTGTGATATATTCTTTATTGCATGTAACTTATGTTATAACATATTTTAAATGATGAGAGATCAAAGCATTGATATCTCAAAGTAATTATTGATCTCAATCTAATTCCATTGTGTTCTTTGCATGAATGATCCAAAATAAGGTTGTGAACTCTTCGTTCTTCTCCAGACAAAGTTATATTTTATATATTACGATTTACTTTTACTTTTTAGAAGACTTCAAGACTCCAAAAGATCCAATCATCTAAGAATGGCGTATATCATGTATTTCCTGATAATAAACTAGCAGCATATGTGATCAAATAACAGATTTAAGGGTGATTGGTGGGACTATTTGATTTCTGTCCTCTGCTGGGGAATCTGGAAGGGATGTGATGCTGGAATTTTTCTTCATAAATCGTCGTCCATAGGACTATAACCCAGCAACTGCTGTTTATTTAATTTTCTTGGTTGGCATAAAAGGTTCTTGATAAAACCTTTGTGACTGAGAGAGTGAAAGACTAATTTCTTCACTCAGTTCCCTCAAAAATAAATAAATAATTAAATAAATAAAAATCTTCGTAAGTAACTGAGAGAGCAAAAGGATTCTTGGGAGTGTAAATGGAGTACCCCAGCACGCAATTTGTTGGATGGAAATAGAGGGTCTCAACAGTGAGCCCATGGAAATACCTCAGTGCCATGTAGTTAGTCGAGGCAGAGACTAAATACAATGAAGTTCGGTTAATTTCATTCTAATACCAGTGAGCCTACTAAGCAATTTCTAAACTTCCATAAGTTTTATTCTTAAAGATTCTACAATATATCACACCACATGAACCCAACATAAGCTATGATATTCTGATGATCATCTGGGATTTGGTGATCGGTCATATGGTCAAGTAGGGCTTGAGAGGAATCAAAGTCTTAAACCATGCGAGTATATCGGAGCCAAATAGTGCCAAACAGCATGAGAGCAATGAATAATAATATGACCGACATCTTCGAAGATCTCTGGGCAAAGATCACAAGGCACAGCAGAAGAATGAAGTAATAATCCATGCTTAAATAGTATAGATTCGCAAAGGATTCCGTTCCAGGCTATTTTCCACCAAAACAATCTAACTTTAGGCATTACCTTATTTGTTCGTGTTACCAGTGGACTCCTACCAAAACTGGCTGCCATTTTTTTTTCTCTTGCTAAGTCAGATCGTTTTGCATTATTCTAATGCGAATATATCTAAAAAAATCAAAATGTATTATGTCATTAGTCTTATTTGCAAAATTTTGAATTTGTTTCCCCAGTTATTTGATATGGGAAATTATTTCATTAGTCTTATGACATAATTGGTGGGGTTCCCACAGTTAATTCTCATTTAAAAACAAAAGAAAATCTTGAATGGAAACCCACAATATAGATCCATGGCTAGCTTGGTCTCTCTTTGAAACATAAATTAGCTCAGAAGTTCAGACCACTGATCGTTCATTGGCTAGCGGAAACGAGCGAGGCCAGGCTCCAAATTCTAAATCCAAGACAAAAGTCTGAAATGGGTTCAGAGGCATATTCCGAGGGTACCTGCATTGTGAAAGCTGCCAAAACCTGGAAGGAAACGATTCGAGGCAAAACATGAAACCAAGGATTCCATGTCTCATTTCTTGTTCCTTTCCCAGTTACTTCTACGTCATGGGCATGCCTCGCTCGCCTCCTCCAAATATATATATATATATATATATAAGCTCGACGGCTTCCCCGATGGCTTTGTGCGAGTGGGGGCCTGCCTTGGCGTTTGGAAGGGAATAGAGAGAGCTAGAGAGGTAAGACTCCACTTCCTGGAATGAGCTCCATCTGTCCTTATCTCTGTCCGCATGGGTCTGCCCGAAGGCCTCTCATGGCCACCCAAATTAGTCATCTGACCACCTCCCTCCCTTCCTCTCTGAAGGTAACTCTTTCTACTCTTCTAAGCTCTGCAATCTTTGTGTCTCTTGCTTTCCGAGGTTGATTTTTGTTTAGTTCTCTCTTTTTGGACCAGCCTTTCTTCAGAGAGCTGCAGCAGGCTCATACGAGAATCGATGTGTGGAAGAACATCAAGAACACCTCACGGAGGTTCCTAGATGCACTTGTGGACTCCACATTCCAATTCATCCATCAGCCCATACTCCCATCTCAGGTAAACTGTTTTTTTTTTCTTTTTTTTCTTGCAGCCAGTTTCATCTATGGTTGACATTGGCCATTTTGTGTTCAACTTAGTTCGGAGTAAATGCATTGAGTAATGCCATCCATCTGCAAAAAAAGATTGCTCTGATCCTTTTGTTAGATGTTGCATTGGTGTGGCCTGTCCATGACATTCTGACCTTTCACACCACCAAATTTTGATGTACTGTAAAACTAGGAATTGGAACTGGACCCTGCACCTCAGCTACTCTAGCTAAGGATTCACTCTCGTGGTGCATTATTGGCAAATTCTGCTAGTATTCTTTTCTAATTTGGTGATACTTTATTTTCTAATTTTGTTGGATGCATCCATACTATACACACACACAGAAAGAAAGAAAGTTAGGATATGTACCAAGTTGGGATAATGGAATGCAAGTTCTTTTCTGGCAATCTGCTAGGATGTGTTCACTGAACTGTGACATCTGTGGTTGTAGAGCAACTTTGCACCAGTTGATGAGATTGGAGATGCCGTGAGGATCACCAGCATTGAAGGGGAGATTCCTGCTGATTTCCCAGAGGGCGTATATATTAGAAATGGTATGCATATAAGGATAACTCAAACCATTTCCATCTTTCCAAATCATGCATATTTGTTCTGTTTTTTTTTTCTTTTTCTTTTTTTAAATGGCTCTGGAACGATAACTAGATATAAAAAAAAATTAATAATAATAAATTGTGAATCACATTGATCCATATTTTTGACTGGTGATGGCTTTTTTTGATATCTTGGGCTTGGGCTTGGTCTGGGCCCAGGTTCTAATCCACTGTTCGGCACGCTGCTGTCGACGGAGTCGCTGTTCGGGAGGTCGAGCAACATCTGGGTGGAGGGGGAGGGCATGCTCCATGCCCTCTCCTTCGCCAAGGACGCCGCCGGCCGGTGGACCCTCTTCTATAATAACCGATACGTCCAGTCCGACACCTTCAAGCTCGAGAAGGAGCGCAACAAGCCCTGCTTCCTCCCCGCCATCGAAGGCGATCCCCCCGCCATCTTGGCCGCTTACGTTTTAAACCAGGTCCATGATGTCCTTCTCTTCTCTCCTTCGCAATCTTGGTGTTTAATCTAATTCTCACAAGACCGTCCATATGGGCGATTAAGTTTTTCTTCTAAATGATTTATTTATTTCTAAATTTATTTATTTATTTCTAAATTTTACCCTTTCTTTTCAATCCCCCAGTAGTCCTCCACACCTCTTAGGTTCTGTTTAGGGGAATTGTTGACAGTAGAGCTTTTAGAAGTATAGCTTTTGGAAATAGAGCTTTTATAAAAAGCTGTTTGCTATTTGGTAACTACATTTCTAAAATATTATGGAATTTTAATATGTGTTTGGTAAACAAATTGAGAAAGAACTTTTGGTATGACAAAATGGCCATAAAGGACATTACATAGTATTATACAACAGAGCATAATAAAATATAATATGTATTAATACATAAATATATGGTATAGTATGATATTAATGTAATATAATATAATATTATTATAATATAGTGATATAATATTGTATCATAAATTATTTGACATAACATATCAATGTATTATGATATAATATAATATAATATCTATAGTATAATATAATAATAAAAGTATAAAATATTATAATTATTAGGCTAAATTAATTTTTCAACTTATAATGGGATATTTTGTGTAATTATTCTATTTTATTATAGGTATTTTGGTCCAAAAAGAAAAAATATTATAACTCAAAACAACTTTCCAATAATTCCTAAAAGTGCTTTTTCGAGAAGCTCCAAAAAGCTGTTTCAGCTTTCTAGAAAAGCTAAAATAACTCTCCGAAAATTTTACTAAACATCTTTATTTTATCTAAAAGTGTTTTTGGAGGGCCAGAAAGTACTTTTTGATCCTTCAAAAGCTCCCCAAATGGGGTCTTACTTTGTGTATTAAGTAATGGAGTTTTAAAATTTATATAATTGAGGGACTACCGTACATATTCAAAATAATTGAGGGACTGATATGCAACTCATCAAGGAGAATTAGATCAAGTATCCGCTTTACCTGAACTCAGCTAGACCGTAGGGACTGATGCAGTGGATTATAAATTTATATATGTCCAGTGACTATTATGTAATTTTAGAGAATTGATGCAAATAAAATATATATGAGGGACTAAACTTTCTATTTCGACTCATGGTGCGTTTTGGCAGCTGAGGTTTGGCAAAGTAAACAAATACATCAGCAACACCAATGTGTTTGAGCACGCAGGGAGAGTCTTCTCAGTTGCCGAGAATCACAGACCGCAAGAGATTGACGTATATAGTCTTGAGACATATGGTAACTGGGATGTTGATGGAGCTTGGGATCGGCCATTCACTTCCCATCCAAAGGTTTTCCATTTGTCCTTAGAACTTCAAATGTATAATAAGTTTAGTGCTCTTAATTTCTGAATGCGGTATCTGATCCGAAAAGTTTGCTGACCATGCATGCAGAGAGCTCCAGGATCTGGAGAGCTTGTCATTTTTGGAGTTGATGCGAAGAAACCTTTCCTTGTGCTTGGAGTTCTATCAGGTTTCTCAAGCATTACTGTTATCGAGTTGTATTAAGATGTTGGTCTGAATGAAAAATTGAGATTCTACAGTAGCATCAGCAAACTGAAAGCCTGCTTCATCTTGTAATTTTATGTTAATATTTCTCATCTTACCATTTGCTTCCAGCTGACGGGAAAAAACTAATGCATAAGGTTGACCTCAACCTGGAGAGGAGCACCCTTTGCCATGACATAGGAGTTACCAAAATGTAAGGCATTTTTTGTAATCTTCACCACCTCTTTACTTTGGTTAATTCAAGGCGCCTGTTAATACAGGACTTTGAGGTTGTGGGATTTTATCAGTCCTAATGATCTGTTGAAGGTACATGTCGTTAAGGCCTGACCCCTTCCCTACCAGCTTAAGCTTTTGGAATCTATTGGTTGGTTAAGGATATTGGTATTTCCTTTTGAGATTCAGAGCGTCAAGCTTCTGAACTGTTGTTTCTAGACTCTAGGTTTTCTTCTTTGTTATCTAGTTGTTGCAGTGATTATCAATTTGGCATGACCAATATCCTTGTGCTACTAAAGAAGTTATCTGACTGAGAAGTTAATAGTTCATAATATTTGGGTCTGAACCGTTATATTTTGGCTTTCAGGTACAACATAATCCTCGACATGCCACTTACTATTGATATTAATAGACTTGTCAGAGGTGGTCCGTAAGTATCGATGGCTCGTTTTTTTTTTTTTATTAGGAGTGAGCTCCTTTTTTTTTAACTATGCTGATTATTTTTGTTGAACTTGTAGGTTGATCAAGTTTGAGAAGGAAAGTTATGCAAGAATTGGGGTGATGCCCCGTTACGGAGATGCAGATTCAATTAAATGGTTTGAGGTGGAACCGTATTGTACTTTCCACATTATCAATTGCTTTGAAACTGGTGATGAGGTAAATATTATGAGCGGAAGCCCTTTTATTGCTTGATTACCCTTTGGTTTCTTCTTCATCATGAATGTTCAGTAAAAATGTTGGTTACTTGCGAGGTTACTTGCGAAAGTATATTTCCTTCGCAGATGTTCGTGATCTTATTATGCTAACAAAATTGATGGAGTAACTAAGAATAATTATTATTTCTTGCAGAAAAGTAGCAAATAATATAACAATGTCTTCCTTTAACATGGCACTAAAGTCGACGAGATCAATAAGAATAAAACCTGTTTTCCTTTTTTTCCTCTTTTCTTTTTTAGAGATAATTAATGGGAACAAAAGGTAGATTTTATTTAATTCTATAAGGAAACCTTTACATCATTATCAAATGTTTATTGTTGTCAAAACAGGTGGTTGTGATGGGTTGTCGAGCATCTGAATCAATCATCCCTGGCCCAGACCTGGGAGTTGATAAATTCCAGTGGTTTTCTAAAGGATTCAAGCCCATGACAAAAAGAGCAACATGTCCTGACAATATCTTTGAAGAAGGATTCTTCTTCTCGCGTTTGTATGAATGGAGACTAAACATGAAAACAGGTGGTGTCGCTGGGAGATACCTAACAGGAACTGATTTCTCAATAGACTTCCCTTTGATCAATGACCATTTCATTGGGTTGTATAACAAATATGCTTATGCGCAAGTTGTGGATTCTGCAGCAAGTTCTATCTGTGGTAATGAGACATTTATGGCTGAAAGTTTCTCTACACAATGTCTCAAAAAAAAAAAAAAAGAAAAGAAGAGTGATGTGCATATATCACATACATACATCTAAATATGTATATGCCTGATGTTTATATCTGCATTATTGTAGCTCTGCCCAAGTATGGAAGTCTGGCAAAGTTTAATCTTGAAGAACAAGTTGATGGCACTGCTGAGGTAAAAATTTTCCCAACTTTTCTCGAGATATAGGCGGTGTCACTGCAAATTTCAAAAAGTTGTTTGGAGATGCATTTTACTTTGTTGCTTAAATTCTGGATCAGCTGGAGAAACACTCTGAAGACCTGGTTACGGTAGAGCACCACCAGCTTGGCAGAAATAAGTTCTGTTCAGGAGCAGCATTTGTCTCAAAACAAGGTGATTGTGATGAAGATGATGGTTGGATTGTTTCTTTTGTGCACAATGAAGATACAAATGCATCTCAGGTAAGTTCAACAACTTAAAATCCACATTGTAGGACTTCGTTGTTGACTTGTTGCCATCTAACCAAATCCTCTAAAAATGTTTTTCTAACAAATTCACTATGTAAGTGCTGCTAGTTTCTAATTAATGGCAGGAGGTATTAAAGCAAAAGAATAGAGAAATTGAAAATAAGAGCTGCTGTTTGATTGTATAATATGACCTTCAGGAGTTCCTCCGTGACAACATAACTTGCTTATAGAACACAACATTAGAAACCCAGATTCTTACTTCAAGACAACACGGTAGACTCCACCCTTAGATATCTCAAGGAGGGTTTTGGCTTGACTATAAACCATCAGCATCATCCATCAGGCCTTTTGGGGGACATTACAGACAAACCCCTATACAAGATCATTGAATGGTGAATCTGCGGTCACCATTTAATCAACCAATGAATAAAACTAACATATTACTCCAAATCATCATCAAGTTTCAATTTATAAGAACTGGGTACTGAACTGCAAACTGGGCCATGTGGGAGGATGTTCTGGATCAAATCTTGGAGGTGCTGTTCCCAAGTATTCAACACAGGTTTTCTAATAGGTGGTGCTCCCACCATTGTTCTCAAAAAAAGAAAAAGAAAAAGAAGAAGTCATATTATGTGCTCTTTTGCTTTAAAAAAGATTCCTGTATTATTGCAGTTAACTTATGCATAATGTCCCTTTGCATTTGACCAAGTTACCACAACCCTTGTTATTATTTGCAAAAACCCTATGGAAACCTTCAACTCTGTCATCAATAGGGGTTTAAGTTCTTTCGTTGAAAGTGACCTCATGTATTCCCTAATCAAAGCTGTGCACCTAGTAATCTGCAATTCCATCCATTTCCAAGGTGCTTGTTTGGATTAGTAAGTAAACTTTTCTCCTAGTATTGAAAGATTCACAGAGATCGATAGTCAGTGATTTATAAATCAAGATATGAGACCTAAATCAACCTCTTAAGCTTATGAATGATGTTTGGTTTTTTGCAGGTCTACATAATTGACACTAAAAGTTTTGACAGTGACCCTGTTGTCAAAATAACTTTGCCACAAAGAGTGCCTTATGGATTTCATGGAACTTTCATATCCAAATCAACTCAATGTCGATACAAATATGTACAGTAAAGGCTGTTTTGTTGTTGATGATAATTCAAATTTGTGATTGTAGAGTTAGAACAAAGTGAAACCACAATTCTGAACAAAGTGATTTCTTCAGTAGGAACTATGTGTTGTTTTATAGTTCTCCATTATATTGTTTTATTCCTTCTTGTATTCTTTCTTTATTCAGTTAATTTATCTATCTCACCAGTAAATGTGTTGTTGATGCTGAAATATAATCATTCAGAAGTTTGAAACAGGCTGAATATAATGGCAACTAAGATTTTTCAATTCTTTCATAAATCATCATCTTCACTAACACATAAGTCCCCTAAGATGACATATCTATAGTCTGAGTAAAATCAGGATGCCCTAACCAATAAACAACAAAGACAGAACATCTGTAACAATTGCAGAAATACAACTTGTGGATGTTTCTAAACCTAGGGCAGCCTTAACATCATAACAGGACTCATGAATTTAGTAAATGCATTGGCTAAGATTAATGCTATCTATAAAATGAATTTAAAGCCTTAGCATCATCATAGTAAAAAGAAAGAAAAAAAGAGAAAATAAAGTGAAAAGGTTAGATACTCAGAGTTTTCACATTGATGATTTTTCCCCATTTAGAAGCCTCATTCGGCATGTCTGGTTGCTATTTCATGAAGTTTATCATAAGGAACTAACCGCGGAGTTTAGATGGGCCATTTTCAATGCTCCCATCAATTCCTGCCTCCCTAAAGTGCTCGATAATTCATTATCCATAAGATATTGTTTTCAACTTAGGTGTGTTATAAGCCCTTTAAGTAGTGCTCGAAATAGGGTGCATGCAAATCCAACCTTTAGTTTGTGTTTTGAGGGCAGATCATCTAAATTTAAGTATAATAAGTGTGTAACTAGTGAATTGGGTGATGCCCTAGTTGTCACACCTCTCCACCCTTTAGAAGATATTCTTTTTTCACTTTTGGCAGAGCATAAAAAGCTCAGAGACGGTTAGCCATTCTCATCTTGTGCCTATTTTTGATGCTTGGAAAAGTAACAAAAGGCCTCTCAAATCCTAGAAAAGTAATTTGACAATCAAGGCAACCAAACTCGCATATTGTTTTCTTCTTTCAGCATCGACTAACCTGTCCTCTCTTTACAGCTATTAATCATGTCCAAAGATAAATGCCCTTTTGTTCCTCTCTTTAACCCAACATTTTTATAATTCTTGAAAGCCCAACCTCATGTCACCTTTGTTTTCTGAGCTTGGAGATTTCCAAGTCAGCCTCATATAACAATGAAAATTTTTGAAGTCCTTGAATGGCTTACGTGAGCCAAGCAGTCCACCTGTCCCATACAAGAGAAAACCAAGCTGGATCAGTAAACTACTACCATATGCCTTGCCTCCCTTAAGACAGATCCATCTCCTTCAACGCTGAAAGCTTGTTCATATGATTAAAAAACTTGAACTTTGCAAGCTCGATATCGATGGTTAACCAAAACCTTATTATATTTTGACAGCAAAATCATCCTCACCTAAATTGCTAGCAGGTTATATGCAAGTGGATACATATAATTCTGGGCCAATATGGCCAAAGATCTTGAACCCAAACTGCTAGCCGAATCCGGAATCGACCTTACCTACCTAAAATCCATAGCTAAATGGACAGAATTCTGGCACAAGATACAGACATGGATTGGTCTTCTTCACTAGACCACCCTCCAAAAGGTTCTTCATGATTTCTTTTCCCTCTCTCCTCCTCTCTTCTAACTTCTAGTCTCCCGGACTCCATCCTCTTCTTTGTTTGCAAATGAATACTATTTGGTCCACTTCAACAGAGTAGAGGATCCTCCACGTAGAAGATGGTGGGCCAAGGCATTGACAACCATCTATTTTTACTTATCATGTACAGTTTATTGCATGTAATCTCGGCGTTAATGGAGCTTAGTGGGGAACAAGGAAATTTATAAGATGCATTGGTTGGCTCAACCAATTGCATTGACTAACTGGAAATTTATAAGATATAACATCTGCTGGAAGCTTCGTCGTATGACTTGAATTATTGACAACCAGATTACCGGCTCTTATTGAGTTCATATGAGCTGAAGGAATTAAGGTGGGTCCGGTTCAATTCAGCTCTTACTTGAGCCAGTGAGGACATTTTGGGTCAGTTTGGATTCAAATTCATGACCCGTTTGATCACCATGGCTAGATTTGCCCAGAAACCAACCTTAACCCAGCTGCACGATGGCTCTGCAATTAGGTCAGTGAAGTTAGGAAGGACATCAAAAATTTTTGGATTAACGTGAGCTGACCAAACCCAGCAGCAAAGTGGTTAAGTTCAGGTCCGAATAAAGTCACCTGCCGTCATAAGTGACGAGGGTCAAGGAGAGAAAGGTCCTAAATCATAAAATATGTGTTCTCCTCCGTGTTCATGGTTTAAGAACTATTCTCCAATTAGCAATTATTGACCTTCAAAGTTACTCCCCCATCTACTCTGGGTTAGACATATGGATCCTACTTTACGATTAATGGTTTCTAATCAAGCCAAAGTAGTAAAGCTCTTTGATATAATAAGTTTACAATAAGTTTCTATATTTCTCGGATATTCTCCCTTTTCTTTTAGAGTAAGTAGGATAATGCTACCTGATTCATTATAAAAAGGTTCCATTGACTTGATAATATATACACACATCGCCATCTCTACCGCACTGCATTATGACTTCGAGCCTTTTCTTTGACGAACATTAGAATACATTCGGGGGAGCATCAGAATTCATTTAGCAAGAGCATGCCATTCATACTTGCATTATTTGTAAAGTTGCATCAGCATCTCGATACTTTTCTCGGACCTTCTATTAGGGGAAAATCATTAGATCTAGAAATAAAATTTTAAGATCTCTCTAAAAGTCGTGATGCATTCTTGCAAGCATCAACATCCGTATGTCAAAATAAGTTTCGTGTTCGACTAGATCATTAGGTCAAGATTTATTAATTTTCCCCCTAAATCCCCCCTCACCTCCACCAGATTCTCTCTCACAAGAAGGTTTCAATACTCATGCAAGTAGCGTTGTGGTTCCACTGTTTTAAAGTTTCCAAACGCTTAGTCAATGCTTTCACCCCTCCTCTCTGAAACTTACCAATTTAATAACTCAACCAGTGTTCTTGTACAGCAATTAATAAATCTTTCTCCCCTCCCTGATTACCTCTATCATTTATCGAATCATGTACAGCTCGATTCCTCCCTTTCTTTAAACCTTAAACAAATCATAATAAAACAACCCATATGAGACACAGCACGGAAGCACGCCACCGGGAACGCCCAGAACAAGCCAAAAAGAAGACAGGTCTGAACGAAGGCATCTCCCCCCCGGGCCCCACCCCTCAACCCCCCATATATAACTACCGACTCCCTCCAAAGCCCCAGGGAGGAATACAAAACGAAGAAAAACCGCTCTCCGCCATCCCCACCGCCCAAAAACCACCACCCATGCTCTCCGGCCAGCCTTAATTAATTCTCCCAAATTCCACTCCCGATGCGTCCACCCAATCCCTCCCTCCGTCTGCTTGTCTTCTTTTCGATCTGGGCGATCGGCACCGCGGAGACGAGCCAGCCGGACTCCGAGGGGGTGACGGTGTCGTTCCGGCCGAGCGTCGCCATCGTCATCGGAGTTTTCTCTCTCATGTTCTCTCTCACGTTTCTTCTTCTTGTGTATGCTAAATTCTGCCACACCGCCGCCTCCGAGCTCTTCTCCTCCGACCCCGGCCGCGTGGACCGACCCAACGGCCACATCCTGTCCGACAACAACCGCTTCTCCGGCATCGACAAGACGGTCATCGAGTCGCTGCCCTTCTTCCGGTTCTCCTCCCTCCGCGGCGCCCGCGCCGGCCTCGAATGCGCCGTCTGCCTCTCGAGATTTGACGACACCGAGCTCCTCCGGCTGCTGCCCAAGTGCAAGCATGCCTTCCACCTCGGGTGCGTGGACCGCTGGCTGGAGGCCCATTCCAGCTGCCCGCTCTGCCGCTGCAAGGTCTCCGTGGAGGACGCCACCCTCTTCAAGTACTCCACCAGCTCCAGATTCTTGTTCCCCTCCTCCCGGAGGGAAGATCCGGCCAAAGACCTCGAGCTCGCGCTCTTCGTCGAGAGGGAGCCCGGGGATAACAGCGGCCGCCACGGCTCCTCGAGATTCAGCGTCGGTAGCAGCTTCCGGAGGATGGAACGGAAGGAGAAGCCGAATTTGCCGATTCTGGAAGAAAGGAATCATGACGGCGGAGAATTCTACCACAAGTTCAAGCATCGAATTATAGTATCGGACGTGGTGTTCAGGAGCAGATGGAGCGATGTGAATTCCTCGGATTTCATCTCTCTGAACACGGACATGCTGAGCTTGGCTTCCAGCAAGAGGTTTTCGAGTCTGGATTCGGATCTGAATTCCTATTCGGAATCGATTCCGAACGAGAAGCGCTCCGCGGATCGGAGCGTGCTGAAGATTAAGGAGGAGATCGAGAAGAAGCGGTTGCTGGAGAGCAAGGCGAGCCAGATGAACCGAGACCAGTCGGCGGCCGTTGGTTCGGCATCGGACGGTGAGGGGAACTCGGGGACTGCTGGATCCAGGGCTCTGGTTTCGTCCGGGAACAACAGATCGATGTCGGAGATCACGAACTTGTCGAGATTTAGGGCGGTTAGCGAGCCGGCCGGGGCCAAGGAGGAGAAGGTGAGGCGGCTTTGGCTGCCGATTGCGAGACGGACGGTGCAGTGGTTCGCCGGAAGAGAGACGACGAGGTCGCAGTCGCCGAGGATTCAAGAGGAGACAAGTGTTTGAGGATTTGTCCAAGCTTCGGCTGGAAAAGCAGGAGATCTTGTTGATGGAGATCATTAATCTTAGATTAATTTAGCCAAGAGAGAAAGGAATATGTTTTGCATTGGATTCCTCCTCTGGTTTTAGAGAAGCCAAAAGAAGAGTGATTACTGCAACTTGATTTATATACTATTGTATAAGCCTTGTTATGTTACTTGTCCGCAAGAAATATTTTTTTTTCAAAAAAACAAAGAACAAGCAAAGATTGAGCTCATGCTGGTTCTTGTATTTTTTCTTTCTGTAACGTCTTTTTTTTTTGAAAAAATATAGTAATGGATTTATCATCAAGTTATCTCAAAGAAACGCAGCAAAATTACTAAGGTAACAACTCGAGTTTGACATGAAGCATCTTTCATTTAAAATCGGTAACGTTGCATTAAAGTTTCCATTTATCTAATAATAGTATTGTAGGCGAAGTCCTTGATTGCTTGGATAAGGTATAATTTGTAGTTCGTAGTGCATACAAACCAAGTATACTTCGTGGTTGCACTACACTAGAGGACGCTTTATACGGAGAAATATATATATGATCAAAGACGCAATATAGATGACATCCATCATTCTTGTGGAACTTTTATGCTTAAGTCATTTAAAATTAAGTGTTTTGTTATAAGCACTTGAAATAAGTGTGAACAATCGTGTAGAAAGTGGCGTCAAATGCGTAACTGTAGGAGTCTAAAATGCAATAAAAATAATTAATGGTAAGTAATGCCCGTGGAAAAATCATGTAAAAAGAGTCGACGCACAAAGGAGACATGAAAAATTAACAAGAAGAGTGAATGGAAAGATGCGGAAGCATCAGATTATTGGGATGAAAGCATGCTTAAATTAGAATAAATAAAACTAGAAATGAGAAGTCTATAAAAATGGTTTATAGGATCAATCTGATGAAAAGTCTATTAAAATTATAATAGTGAAGAGAAAAATACAGCTTGGATGGGACAACTAAAATGACGACGCGGGAGCACTCTAGATTTGATCTTGACGGTAGCCAAGAGCACTTTCATTGCGGAATTTACGGGATAAGATTGGGTATCTATTTTTTATAAACCTTCCTCAGATATCACTCATCCATCTGTCATTTTTCTTACCATCATCAACTGAAAATACATCATGTTTATGAGTTGAAAGTGATTTCTTAGTTTCTAAAAAGGCTGAAAAGAAAATATATTATGCATTAAATAGCGGTTTGGATGACCAAAAAAAAAATAATAATTCTATTAAGTATATTCATACTCGCAATGTATGAAATAACTATTTTGGCACAAAAAAAAAAACATTTCTATGTAGGATATGAGAACCTTAGCTTTATATATGATGGACAAGGCTATAAATGTGTTTAGTGGTATTTAGTATATTTTACCTGCATGTATGTGTATATATTATGCATTCGCTCGAGCGACCTCCAATCACATGAGGTTGGATGATGGGATTGAATTGAAGTCTCTCATTGCCCCTAACACACATTCATCTTCCTTCAAAATTTGTTCATTTCCTTGAAAGAGTGAGACACCAAAATATCTATAAAAAGGTTGGTCCAAGTTACTCCTATCAATTTGTACAAGAAAATCTGTGCAAATTAACAATCTTAATTTTATGAGCCATATACATTTGTCAATCCAATTGTAGGATAAGCTTCAAATATATATATATATATATATATATATATATATATATATATATATATATATATATATATATATATATATATATATATATATATATATATATATATATATATATATATATATATATATATATATATATATATATATATATATATATATATATATATATATCATGACATAGACCCCAATGGTTGAGGCATGCCTTCTGAGTGGTTGGGGAGAGAGTTTCCTGATCAGAAACGACAATGAGATATATCACCAAATCCAACACAATTCGTGAACCATCCCTCCTTGCCATGTTTCTTTTGATCCCTCTCCCTCATGTTTTGCATGTACTCTGCCTGTTTGTTTTTTTTTTTCTTTTTGTTGATTAGTCCAAAATAATTCATAGTATTTTACTCTGCTTATCTGAACCAGTTACGAGCCTGGTTGGCGTAATCGATGAGAACAGCTTTGTTGTCAGGTTGCGAAGGAATCCATCAAACCAGCTTGATGAGTTTCTTGTGACGCCACTGTTAGCTTATTATTTATTTTAACCATAATCAACTCCTCCTTTCCGGACCTCAGCCTGCACCTCTCTTCAAACTTCCCTTTTTTAATTTCTCCTCTGGCTTACCTAATCTTTATACTGCTTTATCTAATATACTTTTTTTATTATTATTATTTGTAACTTCAGGAACCAAAGATGCTTTCCCGTTCTCCTTGCAGGGCTGAGCCAAAGACGGAGGACAAATCTTTAAGAACGTAGAAGGCTAGTAAAGGTGCAAACCTGAGCTGCACCAGTTAATATAGCCCAAGCTCCACCAAGGCTTCCGATTCGGCAAGTTCGCAAGCAGTGTGTCTTTGGAGTGATATATCACTATATTGTAAGTAGGGCTGTTAACAAGCCGAGCCGAGCTCGGGCCTCTGCAGGCTCGGCTCGGCTCGTTTCATAAATTTTCTGGCTCGGGCTCGGGCTCGGTACCGAGCCTTGTATTGGGCTCGGGCTCGGGCTCGTAAACATCATTTGCCCGAGCCCGAGCTCGAGCACGAGCCCGAGCGGCGAGCCCGAGCTCGAGCACGAGCCCGAGCGGCGAGCCCGAGCCCGCCCCATCCCCATCCGGCCATCCCCATCCCCATCTCCATCCCCGTCCCCATCTCCATCGGAGAGAACAACGAGCAGCCGAGCTCGGTTCCGAGTCCCGACGGTTGTCATCGGAGAGAAGAACGAAGGAGAGAAAGAAAGAAAAGAAGAAGAAGAAGAGAAGGAAGAAGGAAAGAAAGAAAGAAAAAAAGAAAAGAAAGGAGAGAAGAATAGACTCACCTCGTCGCGTGCGGCGGCCGCCGGCTTCGGCTGCGAGCACCGCCGGCACGGGCGTCAGCCGCAGGCACAGCCGAGGAAACCGCGGGCTTGGCCACGGGCGCCGCCGGCCGTGGCCCGGCCCTCCCGTGCGAGGGACTCCTTGGCTCCTCCCCTGATTCACCGGTGGAGGAGGGCTTCTCATCCCCTCCTTTGTCGCAGTCTTGCCGGTGGAGGAGTCGGCAAAGAGAGGAAAAGGGAGGGGGAGAAATGGAGAAGAAAGAGGGGGAGGGGCCTCGGGTGCTTCTTTCCCAGGCGGCGGAAGGAGGCAGCGAGGCATCGGCGGCGGTCGGCGGAGGAGGAAGGCGAGAGGGGAGGGACACCGCCACACCAGGTGCGGGAAGCTTCTGGAAAAACCCAAAAGGAAGGAGAAAAAAAAAATAAAAAGAGAGAGGAGGTGGAGGGAATGTGTTATTGGTTCGGGTTCGGGTTAACGGGTTGGGTCCAAATCCAAACTAATCTAATTCGATTTAAAGAAATTAAATGGATTTGGGTTAGCTCAAGTTGGGTCTAATCTAAATCCAACTGAGTTCAATCAGATTAGGATTTAAATTTATTAAGCCAAATAAAATTTAATTGGGTTGAGTCCAAGTTTAATTGGGACCCAATTAAATTGTTAATTTGCCTGAGCCCTCATTTGGGCTCGTGAGCTGCTCGGGCTCGAGCTCGGATTTAAATAGGCCTCATTTTGGCTCGGGCTCAGGCTCGTTTGACTAACGAGCCGAACCCGACCCGGACTTTTACCGAGTCGGGCTCGAGCCGAGACCGAGCAACTCGGCCCGTTGACAGCCCTAATTATAAGGGCTTGTGCAATTAATGAGTGAACCTAATTGAGTCCAAGAGATCGGCTTAGCATGCTTTCAAATTGAGCTTGAGAATTATCTGTCATGGTTCATGTTCAGCTCATTTAGGTTCAATGTGAAAGTTGTTCTCGAGAATAGTTCAATGTGAAGGCACAAGATCAAGATAATTCTAGCTCATCGATGGCTATCCTAAATTGAACAAGCTGTTTGCGACCAGCAACCTAATCAATGTAAGAGGTTTTGAAATTTGAAACGGTTATAAAACCGTTCCACCCCGTTTAAACTCATTTAAACCCGTCGTGAATAGACTTGGGCATCGGGCCGTGCCGGGCCGGCCCGGCCCCGGCCCTCCCGGCCAGGGGTCTAAACGGGCCGTGCTTGGCCCGGCCCGCTTCGTTAGCAGGCCGTGCCAGGCACGGCCCGCTCAGCAGAAAACCGAAGCCCGGCCCAGCCCCAGGCCCGTCGATTGGCGGGCCGGGCCCGGCACGGCCCGTCTCGGGCGCAAACGGGCCGTGCCTGGCACGGCCCGTCTGGAGAGGGGGGGGAGAAAATAGCCGTTTTCAACGGCTATTTTGGGATTTTTCCAAAAATGCCCCTCCCAACAGTCCAAAAACGGCTAAATTGAGGGATATTTTGGGCTAAATTGAGGGGTATTTTGGGTATTTTAATGGAGACGGGCCGTGCCTGGCACGGCCCGGGCCCGGTTCAGGCCCATAAGGGCCTGAACCGGGCCTGGCTCGCGGGCCGTGCCGTGCTTGGCCCGCGGGCCAAGAAGCGGGCCGTGCCAGCCCAGGCCCTAATGGGCCGTGCCGGGCTCGGCCCGCGGGCCAGAAAACCGTGACCCAGCACGGCCCCCTTGAATGGGCCGTGCCAGGCACGGCCCGGTACTGTAGCAAGCGGGCCGTGCCGGGCCATGGGCGGCCCGGCCCAGTGCCCAAGTCTAGTCGTGAATTCCATATATACGTTGGGCTCCAACGTTACAGAAGGTGTGAGAGAGGGAGGAGAGCCCTCTCACCCTCATTTAATTCCTCCTCTTTATATCCGGGGCTTTTCCTTCTTTGGGTTTTTTTTTCTCTTTCCTTTTTTTCTGATTTCTTTTCTTTTCTGATTTTCTTGCAAGCGGTGAAGGGAGAAGAGAAGAGAAGACATCTTGCTGTTGGTCTCCTCTTCGCCAATCTCTCTTCGCCCTTAGGCTCTAAATCTATTGTGTACAAGCATACAGAAAAGTTCGTGCCGAGTTCAAGAAATTTTGTAGTACTGTGCACGTCTACAAATTCAACGGTCCGTTGTATCTTGGAGAGGGATCGCCAGAATCCGGTGCATGTAAAGAGGCGAATCTCTTTCAAAGACAGTGATTACACGCCTCAGACCGATCTACATGTATTATTTATTTTATTTTGGATCGAAAGAAAACAACATTAAAGAGGTACGCATCGGAATCAGTTGTTTTAGTGATATTAAATTATTTGTGGATTATTTGAGTTCTTTGAGTTGACTACTCCAACAATTTTGAAAGAGATTTGGTTTTGAAACACAAAGATGGACAAATTTAAGAACTCATTAAATGATATTCTGAAATCCGAGTCATTCGATGCAAAGAATTTTGTTAGATGGCAAGCAAAGATGGAGTCTTGGTTAGACACATTAGATTTATATTATGTGGTTTCAAATAATCCTTCAACTAAGGACCCAATGGATCATGAACCCGGCAAATCAGCTGCTAAATACAAATTTGATAGAAATGATTGTTTGTGTAAAAGTTTGATACTTAGTGCACTGAATGATAACTTATACGACATCTACTCTAGAGCTGAAGGTACAACTAAGACATTGTGGGATGAACTTGAGTCGAAATATGGTAAAGAAACCGAATCAGAAGAAAAGTTCATCATAGGAGAATATTTTTCTTACAAAATGGTAGATCACAAATCAATAATTGATCAAGCACATGAAGTCCAGAATATAGTGGCGAAGATCATAGCAATGGGTATCCCTATTGATAAGAGAATGCAGGCGGCAACCCTCATAGAAAAGCTTCCATCTTTCTGGACGAATTTTAAAGTCTCTTTGAAGCATAAGAGACACACCTTCTCTTTGGATCAAGTACCAATGTCTCTTCAAATAGAAGAAAAATATAGAAATAACCATAAACTTGACTTGGGTAATGACTCAGAAGTTAGCGCAAAGGCAAACTTAGTGGAAACAAAAAAAACTAACTTCTCGAGAAATAAACCCAACAAACACTTTGAGAAGCCAAAACCGAAGATTCAAAAGGAACAGAGCAAGAGAACATGTTATGTCTGTGGAAAACCAGGATACTATGCCAAACAATGTAGACATAGAAAGGACAAGATCAAGGGGCAAGGTGACAAAGTGACTCCTCAGGCAAACATATAACTAGTTCTGGCTCTATTGAAACCGAAGACAGGTTAGTAATCTCGAAATTTGAGTTAAATCTGGCATATAATCCAACCGAATGGTGGATTGATACAGGAGCTACTGTCCATATTTGTTCTGATACTTCCTCTTTTTCTTTCTACCAGAGGTTAAAGGGAGAACTGTAACTATGGGCAACTCCAGTGTTGCACAAGTGATTGGAGAAGGAGAAGTAAAATTGAAGTTTACATCTAAAAAATTTCTTACTCTCCATAACGTGCAACATATGCCAGATGTCAGCAATAATCTTGTTAGCGGTTTCCTTCTGAGTCAGTTAGGCTTTAAATTAGCATTTGAATTAAACAAGGTTTTAATTACCTAAGGTGGGACATTTGTTGGAAGGGGTTATGTTGCTGATGGATTATTTAAATTGAGTGTATTACCATGCAACAGTATGAATAAAAATATTTCTTCTCCACTTGTTATGCATATCGACTCTTTAGAGATGTAGCATAGTAGACTTGGACATGTGAAAACAATACTCTCAAAAGAATGATGAGTTTAGATTTAATTCTTAAATATAATTTAAAGAAGAATAAAAAATGTGAAATTTGCGTTCAAGCTAAACAACCTAGAAAACCATTTAATCAACAAATAGAAGTTCTAACCTACTTGATTTAATACATAGTGATATTTGCGAGATGAGCGGTATTTTGACGAGAGAAGGAAAAAGATACTTTATTACCTTTATAGATGATATGTCAAAATATTATTATGTATATTTAATAAAAACTAAGGATGAAGCCTTAGAAAAATTTAAAATTTATAAATCAGAGGTTGAAAATCAAACACAGAAAACAATAAAAAGACTCAGGTCAGATAGAGGAGAAGAATATAGTTCAACAAAATTTGAAAAATTCTGTGAGGAATATGGGATTATACATGAGACCACTGCCCCTTATTCTCTTCAGTCAAATGGAGTTGCTGAAAAAAAAAATAGAACTTTTATTGACATGATTAACTCTATGCTTACTAGTTTTGGTCTTTCCAACAATTTGTGAGGTAAAACTCTAATTTCAGCATGTAAAATACTTAATCATATACCATTTAAAGATAACCAGAAAACACCATATGAGTTATGGTGGGATAGAAAACCTAGTCTAGAATATTTTAAAGTTTGGGGTTGTCTTGCAAAAGTTAAAATTAACTCTAGCAAAATGACTAAATTGTCTCCTAAGACTTTTGACGCAGCTTTCATAGGATATACAGAATCTCTTTCAAAGACAGTGATTACACACCTCAGACCGATCTACAAGTATTATTTATTTTATTTTGAATCGAAAGAAAACGACATCAAAGAGGTACGCAACGGAACCAGTTTTCAGTGATATTAAATTATTTGTGGATTATTTGAGTTCTTTGAGTTGATTACTCCAACAATCAATACACAACTTATGCTGGTGCTCGCCAATTTCCAGCATGGCTCATATCATGTTGGTATTCTTGCAAGGGTGCTGCCGCCATTTACCATAGCATGAGAAAAACCGGGCGCACTTGCTATTGGAATCAAGCTGGATCATTGTGATATTATTACATATATGGTATTCCATACCGGCTTGAATTGGACGATACGGAACGTACTGTACTATACCGGTGCAGTACCAGTACTCGGTACGAGTGATGTACCGACACTCAGTATGCTAGAAAAAAATTCGTACTACCGATGCTGTGCTAGTGTGGCACCGATACGAGATTCGATACTGAGATGATGAATCCTGGTTGTATATATACGTAGCATCTTCTTGGCTTTGGACTAAATTAGTACACCTATCTATGTGATTATTAGGCACTAAAAACGGTGTTTGTTCGCTGTCTACACATGATCTTGAAAATAACAAGACAGATTTGGCATAATTCCTAGCTGTCAGCGAGCAATTTATATGTATTTTGGTGCAATTATAGTCGGCATTATTAAGGTAGCTTGTTTACTAATGCTCCTGAATCTCATGGTGTTATGTTTGCCACCAAAGTGAGTGACCAGTTACCGGAAACCTTTTCACCTTTTTTTTTTGCTTTGAGTACCAGGGATCACCGGATCAGGCTAGGCCTTTTTAAAATCACCAATGTAAAGCTGCTTCGATTTGACTAATGGACGGTTTCATAGATTATCTGAACCTACATGATAACTTTCTTCACTGAATTTTTTCTGGAGATACGCCGTGAATCATAAAGAAGTTTGAAATTTTATCTGTCAAGGAGTTTATATAGGTATTCTGAAACAAAGGTTTATGAAAAATAGGAGGAGCTGGCCTTATTTATAATAAGACCTATTTTTTCAGATCTTCTTAACTTGCTTGTTTTGCTTGTTTAAAATAGATTTCATAAAAAAGCAGCCAAACAACTGCTTTCATGAAACTCATTGTTGAGTTAGGATCTATGAACCGTTTCATTAAAACATGACAATGTTATTTGAGAATCAAACGGCTGTTCTTAGTTTTTCATTGGAGTTGAGCATCGCAGCTAAGGACTCATGTACGTATTTCTTTTATCTTTAGTATGCTTAAAGAGCGACGCTGAGCTAACACTAACACTCACATGAAACCTAGAAAAGTCGAGGTTAGCACTCCAAACCTTTTGCCCATGGAGGGAGCCTGCTATCCATTCATTTGGCCCTTTATCTCAAGATGTAGTTCATTGAGTACCCAGCTCGATTTTCCATTGTTGTATATAAACATAACAATGGTTTACCAAATTTCATGCCCAAATTTAACATGGCATATCACAATTTATAGCTGCCACATTAAATATATATATATAGTTCTTGGTTGCTTGCTTTACATCTTTTATGATTGAAAGTAACTATCATAACTCAAGATTTCATCCAAAAAAATTAGTCGAAAGATATTATTTGGATATTTTGGTCTTGTATAAGTATCCAAGATCTACCTAATACAAAGCCGATGTGGGACCAAACACGCACGCATGAATCTTCGTATACTCTTCCGTTTAAGCTATGGTGCCATTGTCAGGCTAAGGGTTCAATTCCATTTAAATCTAATTACAAATATTACGATCAACTTATAGTCCACATAGACTATAGGCCGTTCTGATACTATTTGTCATAACCCAAGACCATGTACAAAATGACTAGCTGGTAGGTTTTTTGACCATGTATAAGTACCCAAGATCTACCCAGTGCATTGCCGATGTGGAAGTAAATATATGCCGACACAGATACTTTAATCTCTGGAAAACCAAACAACATAATCCAGCAACTATCATGTTCATCAACAAGATGATAGAGTTAATTATCAACAAAAAAAAAAGAAACAAAAGGCAGAGAGAGTAGCTGCTCTATCCCTCATCCACCTGTCACAAGATTTAAATAACATCAAGAAAACAAAAACCACAAACGACCAAGAATGCAAAGCTGAGCTCAGTTTTCATTGGAGAGGGGAGTGTGATCATGGCAACATGAACATATGGGCATCCGACCAGACAGCCCACCACCAAAAAGGGGGCCCACCCAGTAGATCCAGTTGTCGGTGAAGCATCCGCTGGCCACTTCAGGCCCATAATACCACGCCGGGTTCATGGAGCCACCTGAGAATGGGCCGGCTGCGAGAATGTTGGGACCCACGACTAAACCGATGGTAATCGGAGTCGATGGTCCCCATCGAGCCCTTCTTTGGGTCGGCTGCGGTTGCGTACACGGTGTATACGAGGGCGAAGGTGATGACTATCTCCATCACCACTCCTGATGGCAATATTTGTTGTAACGTTTTATTCCTACGGTTTAGAGATGGCGACATTAGTTAATGTGGTTTTAAATTCTTGTTGTGATCCTTATTCTTTTTGATTTGGTCAACTTGTATGTACACCATAAATATCCATATTAATAAATGAATGTGTGTGGTTGTTTTCTCTCATATGGTAGCAGAGTGTCTTTGCTTAAACAAGCACTGATCCCAGAGTTACCTATTTAATTATGTCACCACGAAGTTTCCACTTGTCTTAGTTAACTTACCATCAAATATGTCCAATCCGATTGCTATCAATGCTGCTGCTACTTAGCTTCCCCTAAAACTTACTAGGTCAAATTTTCCGGCTTGGGGCTATGTTCTCATGGGTTATGTTGATGGCTCCTACCCTTGTCCGCCAAAAACCATCTGAGAAGATGGCAAAGAAACCATCAACCCAACCTATGCGAAATGGATTCATCAGGATCAATTGCTGGTCCATGCAATTTTGCTTCGATTTCTGAGTCTCTCATCTCTCTCGTTGCCTCCTCTACAATATCTAAAGAAGCACGCGCGGCACAAACTTGGGCATTGTTTGCAAATCAGTTGCCGAGTATCTTCGAGCCCTCAAGGCCATAACCGAGGAGTTGATAAAGATGATACGATCATTCATGCCTTGAATGGTCTTGGTCCAAAGTACAACCGTACAAGCCTCTTTCGACTGCTATAGAAGCATGCATGCGAAAGTCCTATCATGACCTTCAAGGAGCTTCATGACAAGCTCATTGATTTTGAAAAAACCTCAAACGGGATGAGTCCGCAATAGATGTTGATGTCGTTATTGCCGAGTATACCTAAAAGTCTCGAGGCAATCAATCGGGTAAGAGTAACAACTCACGTCAAGGCTGGAACCCAGCTCAATAGAGAGGCGAGGCCAGCCAACGTCGTTATTCTCACTACAACTCCTTCAATCATAATTTTTTTTCAGTTGCAAGGTCGTTGCTCCAGACGGTCCAAATCCACAAATCTTATATCAATTTTGTGATCAACCTGGGCGCACTGCTAAGCTGTCTCTTTGCTTGTCACCTGCAGCCAAATGTGTTTCTTCCTCTCATGCTGGTAATCAACGATGGTTGGTTTATTTGGCAGCCTCACGTCATGTTACATCGGAGCTTCGCAATCTTTCCATCCATACTGATTATGATGGAGACGATGAGCTTGTAGTTGGTGATGGGTTAATTAGGTTTGGCTATTTCCCATGTTGGCTCTACTAAACTTTAATCACCCTCTCGGTCCTTTTTCTTAAATAATATCCTCTGTGCGCCATCGGTTAAACAAAACTCAATCTCTATTTCAAAGTTTTGCAAATCTAGTTGGATTTCTATTGAATTTTTCTTATTTCATATTCAGATGAAAGATCTGCGCATGAGAGCGACACTCACCCGCGACCAAAGTGACAATGATGCCTCCCTCTTGCTTACGTATGTTCAGGTTCCTCAGGCTTCTTCATTGATCAACATTTATCAGTATTGCCACAGCCATTCGGGATTGGCATAGATGGCTTGGTCACTTCTCTTCTTGCATCCTTCAACATCTACTCCAAAAATTTTCTTCATCATGTTCCTCCTTAGGTTCGATTTCTCCTTATGATTCTTGCAGATGCTATAAGAGTTACAGGCTTTCGTTTGATAAGTAGAGTCTTAAGAGTCGTGAACCTCTTAATTTTATCTATACTGACATATCGTGTCCTGCTCTATTTACTTCGAGTGATGGTTTTCACTATTATATTATTTTTGTAGATCATTTCACAAAATATGTTTGGTTTTACCCTCTGAAAAATAAATCTGATGTCTTTTTTTTTATTTCCAAATTTTAAGGCTCTTATCGAAAAAATTTTAATACTTCTATTAGCTCCGTTTGTTTAGATGGTACTAGCGAGTATAAAAAGTTAGAAGAGCTCTTTGCTTCTCATTCATAATGACACCTCACATACGTCAACATAATGCAAGTGCAGAATGGCGCCCCAGACATATTATTGAAATAGGTCTCACTTTGTCGCATCAAGCTTCTCTTTCTTCTACTTTTGGTCTTATGCATTTCAATCTGCCACATGTTTAATAAACATGCTACCTACAGCAATGCTGCATCTAAAATCACCATTTGAGGGCCTTTCTCAAGCAAAAACCTAATTATGAAAAATCAAGAGTTTTTGGCTGCCTTTGCTATCTGTGGTTGAGACACTACAAGAATAACAAATTTGAACCACGGTCAAGTCCTTGCATGTTTCTTGGGTACTCACTTTCACAAAGTGCATATAAATGCCATCATCTAGTTACCCAAAAACTTTATGCTTCTCGTCACATGCATTTTTTTCCTTCGGTTGCACTTACTTGTGCATCTTTACTTAGCCGAGTTGCATCCACGATTTCTACTTATTTCTTTACTCTTCCGATCTCTGGCCCGTCATCGAGTGTGCCTTCTTGTAGCCATGAGGAACCTGCATGTGTGGACCATGAAGAGTAGGAAAAGAGAGTACGATAGATGTTGAAATCTCACCACTTGTCTCACAAACTTAAGCTTGTAGGATGAGGTAAATTTATTTATATATTTTATATTTTCTTACACTCTCCCTCACATGCGGATCAGACTTCTTTTTAATGGGCAAGCCCATCATGTGAAATTTTTAATAATGGTGTTAAAGAGTGCAGAGACAGGATTCGAATTTAGGACCTCTCCTTTGATAACATGTTGAAATCACCACTTTTCCCATCACCTTAAGCTAATAAAATAAGGGGTTTAACCTTGTTTCCACACTCTTTAACCCCATTATCAAAAATTTCACATGTTGAGCTCACTCATTAAAGAAAAGTCCGGCCCACATGTAAGGAGGAGTGTAAGAAAATATAAAATATATAAATAAATCTATCTCATCCTATCAGTTTAAGCTTTTAGGATAAGTGGTGATTTCAACGTCTATCGAACTTTCTTTTTCTACTTGGTATCAGAGCGCTCAAATTGTAAGGAGTGCCTTTCTTTCTTTCAAAAAGAAAATATGTCTTCTGCATCTCTTAATATTGGCAATTTTGTCACACTTAGATTGAAACCAGAAAACTATCCTCTTTGGCGTGACCAGATTCTTGCTCTTGTAGAAAGCCAAGTGTTGGTAGGCTATCTCACTAGCGACATGTCATCTTCAGCTGCTGTACTTTCAGTAGTAGATGGATCGAATGCTGCCCTTGCTCCAAACCCTAGTACCAGAAATGAAAAACTATCGATCGTCTTCTTAGAGTGTGGATCATTGGCACTCTGCCTGAGGAAGGCTTTGGCATTGTCATTGGCCTTGATACTTCCACACAAGTCTGATCTGCTCTTAAAGAAGCCTATGCTCAAGCCTCTCAAGAGCGCTAGTTTCAACTCATCAACAACTTACCTACATGAAAAAAGATCCAGAAATGTTTCTCAATGACTATCTTCGCAAGTTTAAAGGTATTTGTGATAGCCTAGCTGCTATTGGACATCTAGTAAGTGACAAAATAAAGGTTTTTCCCTTGCTTAACGGACTTGGTGCTCGCTATGAACCGTTTACTACTTCAATTCTTAAACCTCCTATGCCCTCCTATGGCGAAGTAGTTCCTTTGCTGCAGAGTTATGAAACACGTGTGAGCCTTCATTCTCCAGACCAAGCTGCCTATACTGCCTTCTTTGGGCAGAAAAACAACTCCAAGTCACACAACAAAGGGCCAAGAAACTCAGGTAATTTCTTCTCTAAGGGTAAGGGGTTTGGTCCTGCTAACCAATCTTCGGCCAAACCAAATATTTGCAGCTCTGTCCCTATTGCACCTAACAATTCTCGAGAGAACAATCATGATCTTGTTTGCCAAATCTGTGACAAACGAGGTCACAATGCCCTTCGTTGCTGGCATAGGTTTAATCACGCCATTCAACCTGACAATTTACGTACCAAAGGCATTTGTAGCTCTTCATTTTGATTCAGATGCCAATGATGAAGAATGGATGTCGGACACAGGGGCTTCAACTCATATGACTTCTCAAGAAGGTATTTTGCATAACCTTCGTCCCTACAATGGTATTGATAATGTTCTTATTGGGAATGGGGATTTCTTACGTATAACTTATATTGGTGATGCTACTCTTGGTTCTGGTTCTTCTCAAATTATCTTAATTGATGTTCTTTTAGTTCTGGATTTAGAGAGGAATTTGTTATCTATTGGCCAACTTACTTCTGATTATTCATTTAACTATGAGTTCTCTAATCAAGATTTTGTCATAAAGGACCGAGTCCCCCAAAAGGTGCTGATGAGGGGAATAAAATAGGGTAACTTATACTCCATCGTGCTTCGCTGGTTGCCTTCTTCTTAACCAGATTTCAAGCTGTCACTGAAGAATTATGGCATCAGCAGCTCGGCCATCCTCAAGCAGTTGTCGTAGTACATCTTCGCAATTCTAGTTTAATAAAAGTTATGTCCAATAAAGTAGCAGCTCCCATGTGTGAGAGCTGTCAATTAGGAAAGATGTCTAAACATTCCTTTTCATTATCTTCTTCTAAAAGTATTGCTATCTTTGATAAGCTATATATTGATTTATGGGGAGCTGCTCCAGTTACTTCTATTAACCATTTTCGATATTATGCTGCAATTGTGGATGATTTCACGAACTTTATATGGTTAATTCCTCTATGACAGAAATTAGATTTCTTTGCTTAGTACTGGTTGTTTGAAACGTATGTTACTTGCCAATATAAAAAATCTATTAAAATAATATAAACTGATGGTGGTGAAGAATTTGTTAATCAGCAATTTTTAAACCATATGCAATAATCAGGTATCATTTATCAGATTTTTTTGTCCCTACACACCCAAACAAAATGGGGTTGTAGAGCGACGACATCGAGTAATAAGAGAAGTTGGACTTACTATGATGCTTCATGCAAATATTCCTAAGAAATTCTGGGTTGAAGCTTCACCACTGCTATTTTTCTTGTTAACAGAACTCCTTCGGCAACTCTTCAATGGCGATCACCATTTTATTTGCTTCACAATCAACAATCAAATTATGGTTCTTTTCGGGTTCTGGGTTCACGGTGCTTTTCTTACATATGGGATATTAAAATAAGTAAGTTTGATGCTAAGTCTTTACTCTGTGTATTCTTGGGTTACAGTGATAGATACAAGGGGTATCGATGCTACTATCCTTCTACTCGGAGGACCATTATCTCTCACCATGTGGTATTTGATGAGCCAACACTTCCATTTAAAGAACCTGCCTCTCTTCAACATGGTGCTTCTGAGTTAATTGTCACTACCTTTAAAGAATAGCTTCCTTCGAATTTGCCACCACATTTGGTCCTTCAATTCCAACGGACTCCACTCAACAAATGCCCCCATATGAACCTCCACCAACTGATGCTCCATTGGCAAAGACCATAGTCATCTCTGATTTACTCACTGATGCTTCACACTCTGTTCCTAATGCATCTATTTTACCTCTGACCAATGCACCTCTTGAACCCATGGCAACAAATAAAATTCATGAGCCTATGAATGATGCCCCACCTCACAAATCTGCTACTAGTACATCCTCTTCTCAAATATCTATCTCTCATCATATGACAACTCGTGCTAAATCAGATATTCGCAAGCCCAATCCTCGCTATGCCATGCTACATGACTACGGTCCTATTCCAAAAGCACCCAACACTATCCGAGCTGCTTGTAAACATCCTGGTTGGACCAAAGCTAAGGAAGAAGAACTTGCTGCCTTGTCTCACAATCAGACCTGGACTCTTGTTCCTAGAGATCCGTTAGTGAATGTTGTTGGTTCACACTAGGTGTTTAAAACCAAACTCAATGCTGATGGGTATTTACAACGGCTCAAAGCTTGATTGGTTGCAAAAGGGTATCATCAAATTGAAGGAATTGATTTTTCTAAGACTTTTTCACCTATTGTCAAACCAAAAACTATCAAATTAGTTCTCTCCATTGTTGTTGTTTGCAAGGAGAACATTCGTCAGTTAGATGTAAAGAACGCATTCCTTCATGATGTGTTATCCGAATAAGTTTTCATGGAGCAACCTCATGGCTTTCAAAGTTCTAAACATCTTGACTATGTCTGCTTGCTGCATGAAGCCATCTGTGGACTAAAACAAGCTCCTCGAGCTTGGTTTGATCGTTTTAGTTCCTTCCTACTTGAAACTAGTTTTTTCTGCAGCTCTACTGATCCTAGTTTATTTATCCTTCACTCAGCAACAGGTATATTAATTTTACTTCTATACATGGATGATATAGTTCTCACAGGCTCATCTGATGCTCTTCTCAATGAGCTTATTGCCACTCTAAATTCAGAGTTTGCAATGAAAGATCTCGGTCCTCTCCATTATTTTCTAAAAATTTGAGTTTCACATGTCTCCGATGGTATTGTGCTTCATAAAGCTAAGTATGTTGTTGACTTGTTAGAACGTAATTCTATGCATGAGTCAACTAATTTCTACTCCTATGTCTTAGAAGTTTAAGTCAGATCAGAACTCTACTCCATACAAAGACCCACATCACTATCGCTCATTAGTTGGTGCATTGCAATATTTGACTCTAACGAGACCTGATATCTCGTTCAGTGTCAATTATGTTTCTCAATTTATGCAAGCTTCAACTGATAGTCACTTTACGATGGTGAGAAGAATTTTGAGGTATATTTAAAGGCACCATTAAGTTGGGTCTTCATATTTGGGCATCTAGTACACTAGACTTATATGCATTCTCAAACGCCAATTGGACAGGCTGCTCCTTAACTCGACGATCAACGACTGGTTTTTGCACTTATCTTGGGAGTAATCTTATTTCTTGGTGCGTTAAAAGACCGTCAATTGTTTCTCGATCTAGCTCTGAGGCCGAATACAGAGCAATAGCCCAAACTGCAGTTGAATTAACTTGGATGTCATTTATACTTCGTGATCTTCATTTCTCATTACCTAATGCCCATGTTCTTTTCTATGACAATTTGAGCTCATTATATATGACAGTAAATCCAGTATTTCATGCTCGTAGAAAGCATATTGAGTTAGACTATCATTATATTCGTGAGCGTGTATCTCTTGGGCTATTGGTTACTTGTCATGTGCCCACCTCATCATAGATTGCTAATATCTTCACCAAGCCTCAGACTCGTCTTGATTTGGAACGTCTACGACACAAACTGTGCCTTACTACCACGCACAGTTTGAGGGGGGATATTAACTGTATCAATTCAAAATCAATTCAAAATTTAAATTCAAAATCAATTCAAAATTCAAATCATCTGGAGCCATGTTCAAAATTCAAATCATCTAGATCTGAGTCTTCATTTGTTGCCTTGTAAAACAGTGTTAATTGTTCTCTTAATTTTTTGCATAAAAAATCTATTTTATTTGTTGCCTTGTAAAACAGTACCGATTGTTCTCCTAATTTTTTGTAATATGCTTTATTTGTTGCCTTGTGAAACTCTTCTTTGTATATCTCAATGACTATAAATATAACCTTGCACCCATGATACATGTGTGGTGAGATTTCAACATCCATCGAACTCTCTTTTTCTACTACTGTTGAAATCACCACTTGTAAATCCCAGCCCATCTGGAGACTTGGGAGGAATAGCGGTGGAGATCGGCAACTGTTGAGGCGGTTATAACCGCCTGACAGCCACGATCACCACCACTTCTCCTTCCCTGCCGAGGCTTATAAGAGCCCAAGGACGCTTCATCCTTCACCTCTCACTGCCCTCACTCCCTCTTTCTTCTGCTACAAAGAACTGAAGCAGGAGTGGCGGTGCCGGTGGAGGAGGTATCCCTTGCTTGACACTGTCGCCGAATCACCGGAGGAAACATCAAAGGCTCTGCTCTGGAGCTAGGTAAGTCTTGATCCCTTCTCCCTCGTATCATTCATACTTCATTCAAGTAGGATCTAGTCTAGCTATGAAACAAAACCAAAAAGGGAAAAATGAAATAGAAGAGATCGAAGAGTGAAGAAGAGAAGGAAGAAGATGAGGAGGAGGGAAGGGAGAGATCTTATCTACAGTGTTCGGCCTCTGAGCCAACACTGACACGATCGGCCACGGTTGTGGCCCCGACCGTCGATGGCCGAAGACCCTTCTCCTCCCGATCATCTCCCTCCCCTATTGGCCAAACCCTAACTCTCGATCCATGGAAGGAGGGGTCGGTCCAAGCACATCCTGTTCCCATGGGGTGGAATCAGTATGTTCTTAGGGTTGCCGGAGAGGAGGGCTTCTTGCTCCCTTCTCGATCTTGGTGGCCCGAGGGAGAGAACCCCCGACTCGGCTGCAGCTGTCGTCGGCCTCCGCCAAGGGGGCGGTAGAGCCGAGGGATCTTCCCTTCCTTGATATGCCGACAGAGGAGGGCTTCTCATCCCCTCTATTGCATCGAATCTGAGAAAAGAGACCAAGAAGGAGAAAGGGATCTCTATGTTCCGGCCGAAGATACCACCGGGTCGACCACGGGTGTCGGCCGCAGGGTCAGCCGCATGCCATGCGGACGCCGCTGGTCGGCCACAATGCCGTCAGCTACGGGCCAGCCTCCACCCAAGCTCACCTCGTTGCTTCATGAGAGAAGAGGAAGAGGAGGGGATGGGGACGGGAAGAAGAATGAAGGAGAAGAAGGTTCGGGAAGAGTGGAGAAGGAAGAGAAGAAAAAGAAAGAAAAAGAGAAAGAAAAGAAAACGAAGAAAAGAAAAGAAAAGAAAAGAAAAAGAAAAAAAAATAAAATAAAAATGGATGTGGGCCGAATTGGGCCTGATTCCGACAGTGGGCTTCAAATGAACCGGGTTTAAAGGCCTGAGGCCAGGCTGGGCCCTAGTCTGAGCCCAATATTCTTAAACCCATAATTAACTGAACTAGAAGCTGACCCAAACCAGAACCAGAAATTGGATTGAGCCATGGGCCTGAATCAGAAATTGAATTAGGCTATGGACCCGAACATGAAATTGAGTTCTATGGATGGGCTATAAATGACTTTAAGATTATAAATAAATAAAAATTAAATGTGCAAGTGACATGTAATTTAATGATCTTACTAGGTATTGGAGAATTGGCATTTGGTGAACAAATTAAGGTAAGTAACCTGTCTTAATCTTTTTATGGATTATGTATCACATTTTATAAGATGAACACGTATTATTTATGCAATTTGAATTATGTATATGAATTGTGGAAAAAATAAGTAACCCTGATATAACCTTATGTTTTATCAAATACTTGTAACTATTTGATTATGAAATTGTATATGATTATTTATGTTTTCACAAAATTAGGATCAAGCATGTGTTAACAAATGATTGCATGATTTTGGATAAATAGCAACCATCATGATTATTATATTATTTACACATGATTATGATGATGTAGAAAGATGCATAGAAAAATAAAGTTTTCAGCATGATCATGAGTTTTATTTAGCATGATGCCATTATTTACTTTCCAATATATCTATGAGAAAAGATTTATGAAAAGCATGATATGTTTTAAGAGCTCTCAGATCGCTATGCACGACCTCCGCCAGTGGGTAACAGTAACTAGGCATATGACCCCCGCCAGTGGGTAAAAGTAACTTGGCTTTACGACCCCCGCCAGTGGGTAATAGTAACTGGAAGAAGACCCTGCCAACGGGGAACAATAGTTGGCAAAGATTATGGCCCTCGCCAGCGGGTTACAGTAGCTCGGCATACGGCCCTCGCCAGTGGGTTATATTAGCTTGGTTTAGACCCTGCCAACGGAGAACAATAGTTGGTAAAAATTATGGCCCTCGCCAGCGGGTTACAGTAGCTCGGCATACGGCCCTCGCCAGTGGGTTATAGTAGCTTGGTTTAGACCCTGCCAATGGGGAACAATAGTTGGCAAAGATTATGGCCCTCGCCAGCAGATTACAGTAGCTCGGCATACGGCCCTCGCCAGCGGGTTATAATAGCTTGGCTTAGACCCTGCCAATGAAAAATAATAGTTGGTAAAGATTTTGGCCCTGTCACGGGTAATAATAGTGACCATAGCTGCACTATTATCTGAGAGCACGAATTTCAAAGCATGAAATATGGCAAGCACGGATTTCAAAGCATGAATTATGATGAGTATGGATTTCAAAGCATGAAATAATGGCAAAGTTTTATGATGCATAATCACATTTATGAAGTTGCATGAATGGACATGCATAGTTTTATGACTGGTTTGATTATAGAAAATGCTTCTTTATTACAACTGTTTATTCTTCAAATAGTGCATTAGCATATAAAACATTATGCTTGATCTGATAAGATTATGCTTGTTTACTTACTGAGCTTTATAGCTCACACCAATTTATTTATATTCTTACAGATGAATAGGAGATGCTAGAACAAGGAGCGCGACATGCTTCAGGGTTAAGGGGAAAATAAAAAAAAATATTAAATGTTGCTATTTTTAGATGTTTTGTAATCAATCTTTCACCAATGAAACATTTGATGACATTCAAGAATATAATTGTTTATAATTGATTTAAAGTTTTAAAGTGGCTGCGTGTTATTGTATGCTTAATTTTGCAATAGCACGGCCGTGTTATGATCCGAATTCGGGGTGTGACACCACTTGTCCTAAAAGCTTAAGTTGATAGGATGACGTAGATTTATTTATATATTTTATATTTTCTTACACTCTCTCTCACATATGGGCCGGATTTTTCTTTAATGGGTGAGCCCAACATGTAAAATTTTTAATAATGGGGTTAAAGAGTGCGGAGACGGTTCAAACTCAAGACTTCTGCTTTGATACCATGTTGAAATTACTATTTTTCCTTAAAAACTTAAGTTGATAGAATGAGGTAGATTTATTTATATATTTTATATTTTCTTACACTCTCTCTCACATGTGGGCTGGACTTTTTTTTAATGGAGAGCCCAATATGTGATTTTTTTTTTAATAATAGGGTTAAAAAGTGCGGAGACAGGGTTGGACCTCTGCTCTGATACCATGTTGAAACACCACTTGTCCTATAAGCTTATGCTTAACCCTGTCCCTGCACTCTTTAACTCTGTTATTAAAAATTTCACATGTTGAGCTCACCCATTAAACAAAAAGTCCGGGCCACATATGAGCTTAAGTTTTCAGGACAAGTGGTGATTTCAACTTGGTATCAGAGCAGAGGTCCTGAGTTCGAACTTTGTTTCCACATTCTTTAACCCCATTATTAAAAATTTTATATATTGGGCTCACTTATTAAAGGAAAGTCCGGCTCACATGTGCGAAAGAGTGTAAGAAAATATAAAATATATAAATAAATCTACCTCATCTTATCAGCTTAAGCTTTTGGGATAAGTGGTGATTTCAACATGAAGCATCCTTAACAGCCTCACTTGCTCAACAGGACCCGTGTTCAGATGCCTCACTCTTTTCCACTTCTCCATTTCCTTTCTCCGGTGACCACTCCTACTACTTCATCGTCAAAACCCTAGAAATCCTTCCTCTCCTCCATATCGAACCCACCCAATAGTGATCCATTCTCAAAACAACATCGACAAGGCTAAAATAATTTCTGCTGCTGCCAAATACCCTCTTCTCTCCTCCGCCGAACCTACTTGTGCCACTCGAGCTCTTCAGAATCCTAATAGTACTTAGGAGCAAGTGTTGTCTAATCCCAACACAAATATATCCGAGATCTCCTCGAACATTTTCAGATGGCTGGTGCAAAGGCTATCGCTAGTACTGCATGCCATCTCTACCAATGGTACTCTCACACTTCATGATAGAACTCCTTCTGTAGATGCCGCCGAGCACAGGTGCATGGGTTATGGGCGTGCTCCAATATTTTTCTCTTACTCGCCACGAAGAGCACCGACCAGGCGACCACGTCCTGTGTTTGAATTTGCCAAGGGGGCTCGGAGTTATGTTCATAGGGTGATTACGTACAGCTTGTCGGATAGGCTTATCTAGCGTGGGTGCTTGCAGGGATTTTGTAGTTGGTTTGGTGTGGAGATGGACATGGCTCGGAGAGTAGTAAGACATGGCCGGCAAGGAAAAAGGTGGTGAGGATAGGAAGGAATCTTTCTTCTTTCTGGGAAACTTTGGCTGGGCTTGGAGATGAATAGATGATTGGACACGATCGAAGACTAGGGAGTTGTAAGGCATCTCATTGAGGAAAGAACAAACTATTTGAGGTAGAATCAAATTCAGATCCAATAGGAAATTGTTACATGATATGCTGCAAATGTATCCCGTGCCAAAATATCATCGAGTTCTCATATGCATGTATTAAAGATTAATAGTCCCACATCAGATAGCTTAAGAACTCTTTTGAGCCTATCCATCTAAACGTACGTTTGAATTTTCAAAATAGGATCTTAACATGGTATCAGCGATAGATTAACAACTCTCGTGATTTTATATTTTTCCTTAAATGTGGGTGAGGTCTTTCGAAAATACCTAGTCTGTTTTAATAATTTTTTCCCTTTCTGTTATTATGGTACTTCAACATTGGGTTGGATCAGAATAGGTTAAGTTAGATCGACCATATTGAATCATGGAAGTCAAACCATGGGGAGTATCGACCGGAAATTAAGCTGCTCCCAAGCCATGTACTAATTTCTAGGAATTTCCTACAGTTAGGATTCTAGAAGATTTGCACTCATTCCATTTAGAAAAATAATACAAATAAAATATCCATGAATATAATGACAGAAATACATGGGACATTCGTCTCACAAAGTGCAAATGAGAAGGCCCGAGTTGAACATGACAATCATGCAGGCAAATCTAGCAAGTAGGCAGGTATATGTTTACAGACTACACAAAACATAGATGATGATACGATTAAAACATGACTACCACCAAGATCCTTTTAATCGAAAGCTAAATGGACCATCAGAAACCATCATCCCGTGGAAGAGGTTCATGAGTCCTTATGATAAAAAGATGGTCGTAGATGAACCCAGCAAGCGGACCGCCGATTAGTGGCCCAACCCAATAGATCCAGTGGTCGGTCCAATCCCAGCTGGCCAAGGCTGGCCCAAAGGACCTAGCTGGGTTCATGGATGCACCCGAGAAAGGCCCGCCAGCTAGGATGTTAGCCCCAACTACAAGCCCAACAAGAAGAGGGCCCAGGCCGGCTATAATACCCTTCCTTGGGTCCACAATGGTGCCATAGACGGAGAAGAGCAAGGAGAAGGTGAGGACTATCTCCATAATTACACCTTGGACGGCGCCAATGCCAGCAGCAAGAGCATGAATTGGAGTATCCTGTCAACCATGCAAAATTTTTATTTATCAGGTTAGATGTGTAAGCTAGCTGAAAAGATTTATGAGTATCGAATTACACATCCATGCCTTAGCAAAAAGAAAAAAAGAAAAGAAAATAAAACACATCGACACAGAAAAAACCCTAGGAATGGCTAGGGTTGCCAATAACTGAACAGCTCAGGGTTGCTTGATGACAAGCTGGTCGAGTTAGGTGAGGAGATAAGCCATGCTCAAAAAATAATTCAAAGCTCAACTCACAAATGAGATAATCTTAAACAATTTTGGCTTTCGAAAATACAAACAAGCTGGGGTCCAAACTTAATAACAAGCTTGTTCAGCTGATCACAAACCTGCAGCCAGGCTTGGAACACTGTTGTCTGGTCAAGCCTTGCTGAAGCTTAGAGTAGCAATTTTCTACCATAAGTTGAGCCGAGGCAGCTTACTATTACGCTAACTTATTTGCAGTCAAACTGTGATCTGAGTGAAGGCTGCGTTTTTGGGCCTAGTGCATCTCCGACCAACCTTGTATCAGGTTTTCTGTAAATATCTTAGCCAAGGCCAAAATGTTCAGCATTTCCATGGCCCGAAGGAAGTGCAGCCAAAGGTGTAGTTTAGAACGTGGAATAAATTTACCAATTCCATCAGTTGGCATCGTTAATTAAGGTAAGGATCGGATTAAGTCTATCAAATGAGCCTACTATTGAGCTGAGTGCATGTAAGTTTTCTCGGTCTATATCTTAAGAGCTCGGTGTTTTTTTTTTTTTTTTTTTTTTTTAAATAAGCTTTTTTTTTTCCTAGTTTGCCAATATATCTATACCTATACGAACTTCAAATTAACTGGCTTGTCTCTTAATTGAACCTGGCTCGTTTCTTAATTGAATGGTTTCAAAATCAAGCCTATCTCGAGCTAAGCTTCATGAACATCTTGGTTTATTTGCAGAGCTAGCTGTTTTAACTTAGGGGTCAGGGCTACGTAAGAGGACTTTGAGATTTGTGTTTCAGGCATGATCGCTTCTTTAATATGGAGATAGATCTCCGGGCAGAGAGGTAATAGGGAAACTCTTCAACTCACCATTCCCCCGGTAAGGTACTTGAGGAGGAGGCAAGCCAGGGAAGAACCCAGCATCTGGGCGATGATGTAAAGGATAGACCGGAAGAGGGTGATGTGGCCGCCGACGGCGAGTCCTAGCGTCACCGCCGGGTTGAGATGGCCGCCGGAGATGTGGAGCCCCGCCGATATCATTACCGCCACCACCAGCGCGTGCGCCACCGCCACCGCCGTCAAACCCATTATCGTGTCCGCCCCTCCCGCCATCTTCCCTGCCGCGTCCACCACCACCACCACCTCAAAACCGTAATCACCAACCAAAATCTAAAAATCGGAACTACCGATCTCCCAACGTATATGTATATATACCTGCCGTCATGGCGGCGCCGACACCGGCGAAGACGAAGAGGAAGGTGAGGACGACCTCTGCGAGGACGGCGCGGATGCAGTCCGGCTCGGCGGCCTCCTGCCGGCTTCCGAGCGCGATCTTCGCCATTGTTTTGCTCGGCGATGAATGGTTTTTTCGTCCGACGAGGAGGTCCGATCGGCTGCTGGGTGGCGGATTATAGAGCGGGTGTTTTTGTAGACGGAGGAGGCAGGAGAAGGTGGAGGGCGGACTTAGTGGAAGGAGATTTCATTTCATCACAGCCGGAGGCGGGTCGAGGGTGTATCTTTCGCGCGGAAGAAAGATTCACCTTCCTTCGCGCAAGCCACCGTTGGATCATCCACTGCTCGCTTTGCGATTTGTGTAATCGGATGAATTGCAGATTCGGAGCGCTTTGTGGATGATCCAACGGTGGATTCGCACGAAGGAAGGTGAATCCTTCTTCCGCGCGAAAGCTATAACCCCGATCCGCCCCGAGGTATCTCCTTGGTAGGTTGTATTTACTTAAATACCCCGCAGATGGGCATTAGTTGATGATGAAGTTTTTACTTTAAAAAAATATTAACAGAGAGTACCGAGGACTCGCACAGAGCTGAGCAAGCGTTGGCCTTAATGCGCAGCATAAGTAGTAATCCAGTCGGCGATGCTATTTATTTTTTAAAAAATATAAATAATTTAAAAAGTGTCAAGCCCTCCGAAAGCTTGCAGATGTTCCGAAGCAGCAGATGCTGATCGTCACATTGTGCCAACCCTGAATCCAATCGATCATCGTAGCTGAGTCATCTTTGAGATAAATTAATATTATCTGCACCCAATGCACGTCTCGTATATGTAATGCCTTCTCATGCAGCTCTTAATTCTGCTCTGATGATAGATTTGTTGAAGGTGTGCCTCACAGTAAAATTTATCATAATCAGGTAAGATGTGTATTCCATGCCTAAGCTGCCTCAAGAGGAATCTCCCAAGAATATACCATCCAAGGACCACATTTGAATAGTAATGATCCTTGTACGAGGTGATAAAGCAGTAGGAGGCTATGCCATTAATGATCATTACGACAGGTTGATTGCTGCAGAAGGTAGATAACTATTAAAAGTTACAGTTCCTTGTGTAGAACTAGTAGCAGCATGGGTTGATCTTGGTAAAACCATTCTTCATTATAGAGCACCACAGGCGTGGTCAGAAGGCTACTACTCTTCAATCATAACACGAATAAACTCTCATCCCACTGGCAGAATTAAAGTAAATCCATTGCTGAAGGATATCTTTCATTGAAAGACTGCTACAATCAGTTTTTTTAAGCCTCCCATATGTAACAAGAAGCTAATCAGGCTGCCAGCTAGGTTGCAGTCCAGACACTTGACAAGCATGAAGTTTTTTTATCAGGATCAGTTCTCTACTCCACCGGCCTTGACCCAAATTTTTTTTGCAGATCTAATAGGTGCACAGAATGTAAGATATTAGCTTTGTCTTATTTGGGCTACGGCCTCTTTGTATATCAAAAAAAAATAATAATAAGGATCTTTTATATGTACTATTTAAATTTTAAAATCTTTTGGCTTGGTTAGACCTTTTCTTGAGTAGCTGGATTGTATTTTATTTTCTTGATCTCATCTTTATTGTATTTCCAACATTGACTCAGAGAGATTGAAGTAAAAAATAGATTCAAGAATGGTTTCTCCCTCAATGTCTCGCTCTTGATTGATAATTAGGTCATAGCAAAATATAATAATGTCTCATTCTTCTCATGTTTATGTACATTGCATTGAATTCTATAGGTTCATTTCATTCGCCTCCTAGTTTACGTACAATAATGCTAGCGCATCGGTGTAATCTACGAGCATCATGGCGAGGTAATTGAATCGTTGTCATATGCCACATTCGGTTCCATGCATGTCAGCATATAGAATTAATGGGGTGACTAAGCTCAGCACAAACAATATTTCTTGTTTTAATGGATGGCTAGGTTGGTCAATCCTGCCTCATTAGAGCAATTCTGAAAGTGATTCAATGGACTTTAGGAAATTTAACTTAGATGGAAGATGGCTCAAAATAACATCCACTTGTGTACTATACAAAATGCTGCTATAGTAGAGTAAATTATTGTTATATTAGTATTGGTTGGATATCTCGTACCAGTTTGCAACGGTCCTAACTATTCAAATGGCGATGTCAAAACAACAAGCAACTCTATAAATAAGCAAAGCAACTTTAGATCGAGATTTATATAGATTGCAATAAAAAGTGGCAACAGCAAATGAGGGTAGGCTTTCCATGCATGCTCTTTGAAGTGTCCACCTCATGTCACCAATCGAGCACGGGCAAATTAAAGCTACTTTTGAGCTCCAGCGTTGAGGTGGACTTCGCTTTCCAGGCTCTTTTCCTTCGATCGTTGCTTGCGGCATTATAATACTTGCAGTGCCATTGTATGCAGTCCAGGAGTGGAGCTATGATGCTGGAATAGTACTTGAGAAAAGCAAAAGAAAAGAATTATTGCATCGCAATTCACAAAACTCAATCTCAGATCTCGAGAACGATTCAACAGCTAAGCCATATGCATGAGGATGAGTAGGAGAAAAACTTTTCCTTTCCTTCGTCTAAAGCAGCAAGTGGATCACGAAAATGACAAAGGAGGGTATGGAAATAATTGCGCATTTGCCTGAAACCCGGAGAGAGAACCGGGGGAGGTGCTTTCTGGCTGGAAAAATATTCTGATGTCTGTATGGGCCCTTGACTCCTTGAGGCAATGGACGGAGAGACGATCGAATGCGAAGTTGAGGAAAAAAGTAGAGCTGGGTCCCTCGAATCATTAGTGTAATGCCATCCGTGATGTCTTCTCTACGTTGTCGTGAATTGACACCACAAGAAGACAGCAAAGTTTCCTCGAATCTCCTCCCGCGACTTCATTTACTTGCAGGGGCGAAAGCGGACCAAACAGTAACCATTCTGATCCATTTTTATTTTTATTTTTATTTTTATTTAAATATAAATAAAAAATTATATTTATATCTATTATATATATATATATATATATATATATATATATATATATATATATATTGATAGATAACTACTCGATTTATATCTAAATATTCAATTTTATTTATAACCCTATTTAATTTTATATAGTACTTATCAATTTTTATTTATAGTTTTATTAATATATTATTAACTTGATTTACCATCTACTTAGTAGTATCTCTAATTTTGAAGTCATAAAATTTAATTATCTAACTTATATCCATATTTATAGTATCCGATTTGTATCTATATCTATTTAAAATAAATATGGATATGATTTTTTACATCCGATTGACATTCGTATTGATATCTGTATTCGTTAAACAAAATAAATATTGTTATGGTTCAAATTCGTCCCGAGAGTGACCACGCTGGAGGAGTCGGGGGAGCCATCGGTCGGAAAGGAGACGGGACGCCGTTTTCTGCGCACCGGCGGATCTGCACAAAGTCTCACTGGTGGGATTCCGGTAAGAGCCCTCTGATGATTAAGTTAGAGTGGATCTTAGTGAGTCAAGCCAAAAAACCTTCCCTTCGGGGGTTACCTGATGTGGGCTAATTATAGTCCCTGCAGAGGTTTTCAGGTGACATGCAGCCAGGGCTTGCTTTGAGGCACACGGTATAGGCTGTCCTTGTGAACAGCATGGCGTCGATAGAGGTAGTAAGATATGGCCCTCGGCAGCAAGGTATGGCCTCTGGTCGACATCTCGTGGAGTGGCCCGCAAGTGGGCATGGGCGTAGGGAAGCGCGTAGGTGCGCACATGGATGCGGCCGTGGGCGAGGTCGTGCTCGCTTGGAGGCCTCAGCATTTGCTTGGTGAAGCCAACTTGATGAGCATTGAGGTGGGCCGACTTGTGGACCACGACATATGTTTGATGAGGTCAGCTCGGCAAACTCTGAGGTCGGCTCGGCAAACTCTGAGGTCAGCTTGGCCTTTCTGACTTTGAGGTCTGTTCGATAGCGCCCTAAGCTAGGGCCGGGGCACATCGTCGGAGATGCTTGGCGCTCCGAGCTCAGGTCGGGGCGCATCGTTGGAGACATTTGGCTCCCCGAGCTCAGGTCGGGGCGCATCGTTGGAGACATTTGGCGCCCCGAGCTCGGATCGTGGCACATTGTCGGAGATGCTTGGCGCCCCGAGCTCAGGTCGGGGCGCATCGTCGGAGACATTTGGTGCCCCGAGCTTGGGTTGGGGCGTGTCGTTGGAGATACTTGGCACCCCGAGCTCGGGCCGGGGCGTGTCGTCAGAGATGCTTGGCACCCCGAGCTCCAGTTGTTGGAGACATTTGGCGCCCCGAGCTCAGGTCGGGGCGCATCGTTGGAGACATTTGGCGCTCCAAGCTCGGATCGGGGGCACGTCGTCGGAGATATTTGGTGCCCCGAGATCATGTTGGAGCGCATCATTGTAGACATTTGGCGCCCCGAGCTCGGATCGGGGCGCGTCATCAGAGATATTTGGCGCTCCGAGCTCCGGTTGGAGAAGGTCGCTGCAGGTCGTAGTAGTGGAGAGATCTAGGCGAGGTCGGCCGGTCTTTTAGCGAAATCCCAGCATTTAGGGGGACCGAGGTTTGGCCTAGTCAGCACTGAGGTCTGCTCGGTCGGAATGGGATGATCCCCTGTCCTAAGCAGGACGATCCACTTTATCCCGTATCAAATATAAATATGAATATACTGATAGGTTGCAGCCCTATAAATCATTTATAGTGAGGAATAAAATAGCAATTTAAGTAAAAATACAATAAATCCATGGCATCATGTAATTATTATTATTTTTCTTTTTTGTATTTGAAAATTTTGTATTGAAAATATGATTTGAATTGCTTGTGCTGTTCATAGCACTGATGTGCTTTATATATAAGTTGAACCCTAGATATAGTAGAATACAACAATTAAAATTTCATGATTATAGAAAAGATACTACGGAGTAGATATAATATAATATAATGGCAAAATTATATGGTTTAATACAAATACTAAATTTGAATATTACAATCAGGTCCTATTTTTTGTGATTGATCTAAACTGATATACTACGATTGTGCATGAGTACTTTAAGACAATAAACCAGAAATGCAACTTATCGACCTATTTAGACATCAGTTATAGTAACTGAACCACCAGGAAACATCACGAACTATATGATGAATGTATCAATATTAATCAAATAGCCTACTCATATATAATGAAGTGGTTGATCCAAATTATGGGTTACAAACAACGTATCTCAACCAGAGTTTACATGTCTGACAAAGCACGAAAGCGCGGTTACTTAAACACCGAAGAGCTGGAGCTTTTGACCAAAAAAAAAAAAAAGAGCTGGAGCTTGAACTAATTAACGCTGTTGTTTATAGAAAGGGGGAAAGAAACAGGAAAACAACCAAATCGATATAGACTGAAGGACACATAAGGTGAGCAATAGATGCGATTTATTTAATTATTTATTTATGTTTTGACGTCCATGGACTTTACAATCCATCATGAACCAAAATTTGTTTTCGGTTTTTAACTCTTAAGTACATCAGCAACAATTTTTTTTTTTTATCATCTGAAATTTTTGCATTAAATGACACTAATGCAGCAAAAATTATTGGTGCATCTCAATTATTGGTGGCATGCGCCAGCTTGATATAGTCTCTTCAAATGTAATTTTATTATAGAGATAACCTCCTCCAAGTAGGCCTCTCTTCTAGCTTTTAATTTTCTAATTAGTTATGATAAGATTTCATAGTGAGCTAGATTTGTTCTGATGCAGTGCGGTTCCATTGCGAAACTGCAAAAGTCAAATCATGGCTCGGGAGGTGGGTTTTTTGGGTTTTTTTTTTATTTCTAAAAATTCAAATTCGCATGAATGCTCTTTTAAAACTTATATTTATTCTGTACCCTCATAAAATACTGTTTTTGCGCAAATGCCCAGAATATAATGGTTCTTCTAACACCATTAATAAAAACTATATTTATTTTAATTAAAAATAAAATAAAATTTTGAAAATAGTTTTTTGTTTCTATCACGATCATCTTAAAAATATTTTTTTGCTCATCCATCCATTAAGAATATTTTAGTCATTTTAATTTGAAATTGTTAATTTTTTAACGGGATTAGATGGTGTAGGTGCATATGCAAAAATAAAGAAAAAAAAAGAATAGCAAAATAAGTGTTTTACGAGGGCATAGAAGTAAATATTAAATTTGGAAGAATATTCATACAAAATTCGATATTTAGAAAGGTATTCATGTATAAAAAAAATCTTAAATTAAATCATTCAATAGAAATCAATAAATAAAATATTTAACAAAATACTCTATTCTTTTTTAAAAAAAAGGAGAGCAATATATATCCCTGACAGTGGAATCTTGCTATAGCCGTTACGATCCGCCATATACATTTATATCAATCATTTTTTTGTCCCACATTCTGTTATAACTTTTAACAAGTATGAATGAAAACAGATAATAGTTGTGCGGTAGAAGGGGTACCTCTTGCTTCAGAACATTTAAGCTATGATGATAGTGGTCTGACCGTATAGGCCAAGCATGTTTTCAGAAAGACAAACGAGGCCGTGGACTGGATGGCTTCATATGTGGCTAATCACTTCGGAGGCATTTTGTGAGTCAAAAAAGAGAGTTGTTTAGAGTGTTTCGGGAGTTATTATTTTCTGATCTTATTGGATGAATCTGTACTAGAACTATATAAATCATCCGTTTCAACAAAAAATAAATAAATAAATAATAGTTGTTATAATACTAGATTAATGGTTATTCTTTTCAACCTTGTTAAGGTTTTTGGTGACTAGATGTTCTGCCGTCCAACGCAAGAACAGCATGTTTAAAGCTTCCAGCCGGTCATGAAGAGATGCAATCGGCGATCATTTGTTGGGATTGCAACCCCTGGCCTAGTCTACAAATAACCTCTAAATAATTTAGTAGCAGTTACATTGGATCAGTTCAAACTTCACCTAATTTGTCAATAGGTTAGAACTAACCGATTCAGTCAGAAGTCATTGAGAGCTAGATGTCAAATGTGACAAATTTATAAAGATAAAAAACAAACAGGCCCATCTTATACAGTTTACACAAGACATGAACTATGAAACAAGATATGACAGCTAAATCTATGGATTGTTTTTTTTTTTTTAATTAGGGAAAAAAGAAGACAATGCTAAGTCGACCCTCGGAAATACTCTTGATCCCTGTAGAGAGGTTCATCTGTACGTGCCATAAAGAGATGCTCATAGACAAATGAGGCCAGGAGACTACCAAAGAGTGGCCCAACCCAATAAACCCAGTGGTTAGTCCAATTGTGGCTGGCCAGGGCTGGCCCAAACGACCTAGCTGGGTTCATGGATGCACCGGTGAAGGGCCCGCCGGCTAATATATTAGCCCCCACCACGAGCCCAACAAAAAGAGGGCCCAGGCCTGCTATAATGCCCTTCCTAGGGTCCACAACGGTCGCATAAACGGAGAAGAGGAAGGAGAAGGTGAGGACTATCTCCATTATAACACCTTGGATGGCCACCATACCAGCAGCAAGAGAATGGATTGGAGTATCCTGTTACACATTGCAAAATTTTCGGTTAAAAGTCAGAGATGGAGCGAAAAGAGTTCGAGAGTAAAGACATTTATACACCAGTTTCATTTTTATGAATCAGGCTCTCATTTAATTGTTGAGATCTTTCCATGCAGTTAAGCAGGATGATTCAAGTTCCTGACCGAAACGCTTGTTCAAATAGGCACTAATCCTTGTAAGGGTTACTTATGTGGATCTCTGTGGACCGGGCTAGACTATCATTGAGTTGAACTAAGCCTAGGTGAGTGCCAATATTTGTGTAAGAATACATGAACAAAGAGATACTTTAAGGTGGTGGTGTGAGGGAGATGGTCCCCTTCTTTTGGGCATTTATCTCTTAAAGTTAGGCATAGGTGATTGTATAAAACAATGTATCATTATATATAGTTATATATCGAGGAATAAAACGTAAATGAAAGATGGCCAAAGAAAACCGATTACGTTTCGAGTGTAAGCAATTTGCCTGATCCCAAATTGAGACAGTTTTCGATTGTTCTATTGTATAAAGAAAAAAAGGCCAAGCTGTTCATGGCATGGCTTGGTGATAAACTCAAACTGTTCGAGGTTCGATGCTGCTATGAGTGGACGAAACTATTCATGAACCGCTTAGGTTTACCTTAATGACAAACTCGATCGTTTTCATCTGCTTAAATAATAAGCCAAGCTCAATCTTCTTTTAAAGCTTGCCTCTGAGACAGCTAAGCTTGAGAATATTGAGCTTGCACTTCTAGGCTTGGCTTAGGTAATCTATGATGCCCAAATTTGCCTTAAGAAATAAATTGTTGCCTGAGGCTAGACATAGAGTGGAAAGCATGGTCTCAAATTTGGCATTGTGAACCACCTTGATAGAGAGAAAGTTTTGAAATTTAGAGAAAACTTCAATGATTGGTTGAAAGTTATTAATTTTTTTGAAAAATAAAAATTAAAAATTTAAAGCATGGAACTTAAAAATATGAGAAATATTTTTTATTCCACCTGCCATTTTTATACCAAAAATACCCTCCACTTCACATTTATTCTAGCTCTTAAAAAAGAGAAAAATCTAAAGAATTTTAGTCTATTTTTTGAAAATTCGGTTTGATAAAAATATGGAAAGACATCTCCTCGGTGAAATTATTTTTGTGGGACTAACTTCTGGGTTGTTTTTGGAGACCCAATTAGGTAGAAGCATGAAATTTTCTTCCAAATGAAATCCTGCTATTCAAACATTGCTTTTAAATATAAAGATATATTTATTAGAATTGTTATATAGTCCGTACAAAATATATTTAAAATTTTATTTTTTCTCAAAAAATACATTGCAATACCCGGTGGCTAGTTTCTTTGAAAACAAGTAGAAAGGATGCAAGAATGAGAAATGACAATAACAGGAAACACCATCTAGCAATAATAAATGGTATCATTATTCTGCAATGCAAGAATTTTTAATTTGATCATGGATACACCGTAAAATTTGTGTCCTATTCAAGAATAATGTAATGGTTGTAGATCAATTTTTATGGAGAATAATGTGGAGAATCACTTGATCAAAAAAGAAATGGAGAATAATTCAAAGAGTATTGTTATATTGGACTTGGTGTAGATGAAGCTAAGCTTGGACCAAGCCTTAAATAATTTTCTATCTTTTGCTAGTACATCTAAATCTAGAGCCTGACATAAATCAAATCGATGACTCCGCCAGTATTTAGTGTGCATTGGCACAGCTAAGTTATCATTACTTCTAAAGCCAAAAGAGAATATTCCAGGAAAAATTAAGACATTACTTCTAAAGCCAAAAGAGAATATTCCAGGAAAAATTAAGACATGGCCCATGGAGTGATTGATCAAATACTTTATTCGGATCCCCTGGTTCTTAATCCATTTCACATTTAGTTCGCCCTTTGAGTATATGAGGATGATGCAAGGACTAGCCGTTTACTGTGCGTGCGCTTGAGAGAGAGAGAGAGAGAGAAGGGAAGAATGTAAACGATGAGTCGATGACTGTTGTTATCTCACCATTCCTCCCGTGATGCGCTTGAGGAGGAGACAAGCCATGGAGGAGCCCAGTAGCTGGGCGGTGATGTAAAGGATAGACCGGACGAGGGTGATGCGACCCCCCACGGCCATCCCCACCGTCACAGCCGGGTTCAGATGGCCGCCGGAGATGTGGAGGCCCGCCGCTGTCATCACCGCCACCATCAGCGCGTGCGCCACCGCCACCGCCATCAGCCCCACTATCGCGTCCTTCCCTCCCGCCATCTTCTCTGCCGCACCCACCGCCACATGGAAACCACAAATTATCCCTCAACCATAACACAGCCATCGATTGCGAATCCATCATACGTACCTGCAGCCATGGCAGCTCCGACACCGACGAAGACGAAGAGGAAGGTGAGGATGGTCTCGGCGACGACGGCGCGGACGCAGTCCGGCTGAGTGGCCTCCTCCCGGCTTCCCACCGCTATCTTCGCCATTATTTTGCTGGTCGGCGGTGGGATTACTGCTGGTGTTTATGCGCGGGGTTGGCTCTCCCAGTATCCACAGGGGCGGAGCTATAGCGTGCTTTTTCTTACTTAATTATTACCCTTCAGTAGTCAAACTTATTACTGAAATATTAATTGGTGAAGAGACCATGGTAAAAACCTATCCGAATCCAAATTCCAGTGCAGGTTTTGGATTGCACCGGTAGTTTCCTGAACGAAGTGTAATTATCTCAGATAAAAATCTATGCATTAGGTACCACGGAAATAACTGCTGTCAGTGATGCTGTACCAGGGATTGTGGTTGGCTTGGCATCGTATTCTTCTAGAAGTTAAAATAGTCGACATCCTTTAAGGTTGCGACTGCAAATCATCAGTCATCTTTGCATTAAATGGGTTCGATGCCCAGCCAAATTATGGTCCATAGTGCATGGATGGATGAATGATTTATATTTGAAGCTCTTCAATTCAACCCCGAGGCCCGAGGTATGGAGTATCTTTTTTTTTTTTTTATGTTCTTTCAAAAAAAAGGTTAGAAGGAAGCAGGGTTGAAATTGGTGGAAATAGGTGACTCAAACGCAGGTGGTTAGCTAACTAAACAAGTTGGCATCTTCATAACTAAATTCATGTCTATAATTGTTATGATGAAATACGATTTTCTCTATTTTGAGAGGAAGAAGCCATTTTATCTAGAGAGGGATCTTTAAGATTCATGTGATACAGTCACTATAACATATGCATATATGGATATTTCTACTGTAGTTTAAAATTGATTTACTTAAAGAGTGCTGCCGACAGGCTAGTTTAGTAAGATTACAACCAAGCAGAGCTGCATGCAACTCACCTCAGCCACGTGAAAACTAATGAAACACCACATAAAAAAAAGTTATGTTATTGGAGAATAAATTAATAATAACATGCTTTGCAAATCGTTTCCATATATTAATGATATTATGTATAATTTTTTAAACATTGTCTGTAATAGTTCTACCCATGGCTTTTAAGTTAAGAGTAAACCTTTTGACATTTAAATAGTAGCCTAAAAACCAAAAGGATTTGGTCCTTCACAGCTATCACTAGAGTGTTAATTTATGACTTGACCCATTAATCCGGCCTTCTTTAAGTAAGTTTGAGTTTGGGTTGTAATTGGCTCAGCCTATCTAAATTTATTTACTAAATGGATTGGGTTTAAGTTTAAATCCATTTTGATTTATTTAATAATTGGATCAGGTCATAACGCGACCTGTTTAGCATATTTAAAACCTGTTTAACCTATTTTTAACTTGTTTTATCAGATCTGCTTAATTTATTTAACTTGTTTAAATTCATTTAACCCGTTCCACTTGACTCGATCTGTTTAATAAATGGTTATGTGGGTCGGATTGGGTTGCATGTTTAATAAACAGGTCGTATGTAAATTTAAAATTTTGATATGTTTAATAAATAGATCGAATTTTGGTTGATGAATTTTCAATCCGACTCGCATTCAACCCGACCCGATTGCCACCCCTAGCTATCACTCACGATTATATCAAATTTTATGCGGTGATACGGAAGCCATTTGTGATGATGATACCCCACTTTACTTGAGTACAAACTTGTTTGGCGGGAACTTTGGGATCTAATTTTCAATCATGCCCATTCATGTATCACACAGCTTTCTTGACTGGATGGGCTTCATACAATATTTATGAAACATATTACTTGAGATATCTTATGAGACCCATTTAACCAAGTTAGCAGCATAGGAAAGTTTGTGATTGGAAGAGTTGCTCTCGCATTTTCATGTTACTATAGTATTGGGTATAGCAAACTTCACATCACTCACTATTTAAGTTGTACGTGATGGACAGTCACAAACCAACTAGATAGGGTCTAATTATGAGATAGACTAGGTCTAATGGACCTGTCCAATAATTACTCGCCACATTACTCTCTTGCATTTTAACAATTCAAGATCAAATAAGGGGCGTCTATTATCTATTGTACATATGCTCCGGGATTTGGATTAGTCCACCGGACCTATATAATAATTTCTCCTAGATAGAGAGTGTTAATGTGATAGATATTCAAAACTCAAATTTTTGAATTTAAGATTTGAATCATATCTCACGTGCCGCAAATAATGTCGGTCGGGTACCCTCCAATCTCTTTAATCAAGAAAGGTGCTTGGCTCATTCTATTTTCCATATATAGTTTTAGATCATCTTAATAATATATATATATATATTATTTATATATACCGATAGAGAAGAAAATGGATTGTCTAGCCCACAACTAACAGGCCGTCCAGTTTCGGCCCAATAAACACCAATGACGGACAATTGAATCTCCACTTCAATCCAGGGCCAGCTCGTCTTCGTAACTCCGCTAAAAGCTCCACCAACTCCAGACAATCGCCGACTTCCCCGACCAAGCTCAGGGCACCTCCAGATAATCGTCGACCCGTCCCGATCAAGCTCAGGACATCGACTCCAGCGATACGCTCCGACCCTCGAACTCGGAGCGCTTCTCCGAGCACATCTCGAAACCCGGGAAGCCGCTACTCCCAGTATCCGCCAAACCGACCTCGTCAAACGCATGACGCGACTACTCAACGAGCTCGGCCTCGTCAACGACCATACCCATGTGCGGGCCTACGCTCACCTACGTGATCGTACTTCACCACACTGCCGTGTAATATCTCCATAATCGGTCAACAGCAGTGAGACGACACCTTGACTACTTCGGCCATACCCTGTTGTGACAGTCAACACCCTACCGTTCTCAAGAACGGGCTGTACCGCACGTCACCAGCCAGCCTGAGCTGCGCGCCATTCGGCTTAGAGCCACGCCCCCTCATGATGAGGACTGATAGTACCTCCGCCATCTGGGCCACTCCAACGAGGCTATAAATAGCTCGGTCGGTAATTTCAAAGGGACCTTTTTGGCTGGACCAAATTTACCCATTCTAACTTGATCGTCGGATGGTCCTCACCGGAAATGCCGGTGAGGCTTTGTGCAGATCCACGACTGTCGCGCAGGAGGTGGCTCTCGTCTTCCCTTTCCATCACCGGCGGCTCCTTCGGCTCCACCGGCGTGGTCAACCTCGGGCTAGATTTGAACTACAACACATACCCAATGGAATGATAACTTTTTTTTTCAATTAATAGAGAGAATTTTTTTCAAATACTTAAAAATTTTCAACCACTAAAACATAGCAAATTTAATATAAAAATATTAAATTATTATGGTATCTAAGATCACCATAGAAATGGGTTACCAAACATCTCCACAACCTTTTTTTTTTTTTTTTTTTTTTTTTACGTATGCGAATTCATGGTAAATTTTAGCGGCCCAAATGTTTAGGCATAAAACATTACAAAAATAATTAATAGTCATTATTTATATTATAACAAATGGCTATAGCATTAAGTGGTCATTTATAACCGTCGTGGCCTTTTTCATAACGAATGGCCCCAATTAGTACCAAATGTTAAACCTCGGGTACAGACAGCCATTATCTAAACATGGTTCGAGGCCCCAGGAAAAGGTGTGGGTCCCACGACCCTAAATTGTCCACTAGGACGCGTCGAATGGCGTGCCCTTCATTCAATAACCGTGGTCCCCACGGCGTGGATAAAACGATCGCGCCGAGACGAACGTATGGAGAGCGTGGGTGACGGGTGCGCCAGGATTCGTCACGTCACGGCAACCTTTTTCCCGATTTCTTCGATGTTTCCAAATGAGATTGGACCCATTTGTCGGTCCGGACCGTCCGATGAACAGTTTTGGTTCCGTCCGGTTCGTAGAGGTGATAGCAAAGCTGTGCTGGCGGATTGATTTAGTTTCAGTGGTACAGAGTGGGAATCGTGGCAGTGATCCATCAAATCGGACACTCCATCACGGAGAACAATTTTAGTTGGAGTCGCGACCGTAATCAGAGCTGGTCCCCTCAAATCATGCAGCTTTGTAATGGTGACCGCCTGCAGTTACATTTTACTTAATCGTAACATGTTTTAGTAATTTAAAGGTAATGCAACTCGAGAAACAGTGTCGGATTTGATCTGACTCAGAACTTAAAGAAACAAAATAATATTTTCCGTCTAGTTTTTTAAAATAAAATACTAAATTATTATAAATAGTATCAAAATAAATATTCGGCTCATAACTTATGTAGATTAGAAAACATTGCAGCATGGATTCATTAGAGCTGAATACGAGCTGATCATGGTGGTTGTGATTAGATTTGAACCCTTAGTTTGACGAGAATGTCGGAGCTTAAATGGAGAAAGCATGTGGAGACATGTGCAGGCATGTGTTTAGTCCCACATCGGTCATTTGTTGGACAGATCTTGGGCAGCTAGCCTTTTAGGCGAGTTCCTGAGTTGTTACAATTTCATACTTTATTATAGTGATGCCTGTTGGAAATATAAACCCAATTTAATAGGTTACTTTTCATTTTTTGCTTGATGACATTCTATATAATTTTTTGGTTTCTTAATATACTTAATGGTCTCTCTGTTTAGGTCCCACTTTATATTTAAAAAAAAGAGAAAAATTATTTCAATGGGTTGTATGGTATGAGAATGTCTTTTGAGTTCTCCTTTGAATAAGAAGAAGAGAATGGTGAGAGCTTGGTAGGAGAAATTTCTTGAGCAGATTTTTGTATCAAAAGGAAGAAGACTACAAGAAAAAAAAGACATTTTTCTAGTTACTGATTTTCTGCATATTTGTAAGTTCTATTTTTAGTTTTCATGGTTGAATGAAGGGTTTTATGAAGCAATTTTAAGCCTATCTTGTGCCCTATTATTCAACTCTATTTTTCATTGTTATTTGATGCCATTTACATATTATTGACATCTATTTTGCTCCAACAAAATTGGTATCAGAGCTTGGTGTGGTGATTTGGTGGTTGCCTTGTGCTTGACTTGCATCTAGGATTTGAAATTTGGGCTTTTTGAAGAGTATTGAGTTTGAGCTTGATATTGGTGCAACTTTTAATTAAAATGGAGAGTAATATGCTTCCTATTCAACTTTCTAAATTAATTAAGGGAAACTATGATTGTTGGAGTATTCAAATCAAGGATCCTCTTCATCAGGAGAAAGTTCTAATGAAATGCCACTGAAAATGAGAAGCTTAGAGAAGTTTATGAAGCTACGGAGAATCAAGATGGTAATCTAAATTTGTATTATTTCTTCATGGATTGTGATCCTATATGCTTTGAAGAGGCTATTCAAGAAGATAAATGGAAGAAAGCAATGGATGAAGAGATTAAGGCAATTGAAAAGAATGATACTTAGGCTTTGACAAGCTTACCACAAGGAAAAAATTAATTGGTGTGAAGTGGGTGTACAAGACAAAGAAAAATGCAAAGGGAGAAGTTCAAGGATACAAAGCAAGGTTGGTAGTAAAAGGTTATAAGCAACAATTTAGAGTTAATTTCGGTGAAGTATTTGCTCCCGTTGCTCGGTTAGAGACTATTAGATTGGTTCTCTCTTTGGTTGCTCAGCACAAATAAAAAACTATCAACTTGATGTGAAATCAGCTTTCTTGAAGCGGAAATTTATGTAGAACAACCTTTGGGGTATGTTAAAGTAGGCCATGAAGATAAAGTATACAAGTTAAAGAAGGCTCTTTATGGGTTGAAGCAAGCACCAAGAGCATTGAATGCAAGAATTGACAATTATTTTTATAATAATAGTTTTGAAAAGTGTCCTTATGAGCATACTTTGTATAAGAAGGTGCTTACTAATAGAGATGTATTAATTGTGTGTCTTTATGTTAATGACTTGATCTTCATTGGAAACAATCCAACTTTGTTCAATATATTCAAGAAGAGCATGATTCAAGAATTTGAAATGACAAATATTGGCTTGATGGCTCATTTTCTTGGTATTGAAGTGGTGCAAATGAAAATGAAATTTTTATCTCTCAAAGTGGCTATGTAAAGGAGATTCTCAAGAGGTTTAGAATGGAGTCTTGTAATCCGGTTAATACTTCCCTTGAATGTGGCTTGGAGTTGAGAAAGAGTATTAAAAGTAGCGATGTTGATTCTACTTACTTCAAAAGCTTGGTTGGAAGCCTTCGATATCTCACTTGCACAAGACCGGATATTCTTTATGGTGTTAGATTAATTAGTAGATATATGGAAGCATCGGATCATTCACATCTCCATGCCGCCAAGAGGATCCTACGCTACATCAAAGGTACACTCAATGATGACTTATTTTACTCTCATTTACATGATTTAGACTTGTGGGCTATTTCGATAGTGATTGGGGTAGAGATTTAGATGAAAGAAAGAGCACCTCCAATTATGTCTTCTTTATGAAAAATGGTGCATTCACTTGGTCCTCCAAGAAGCAATCAATTGTAACTTTGTCAACTTGTGAGGTGGAGTATGCAGCGGCAAGTTCTACCATTTGTCATACTATTTGATTGAGAAATTTGTTAAACTATTTGGATTTTTCTCAAGAAAGTGCCATGGAGATTTTTGTTGATATAATCAATCGGCAATTACTTTGGCCAAGAATTCGGTATTTCATGAGAGAAGCAAACATATTGACACTCGTTATCATTTCATCCGAGAGCATGTGAAGGAAAACTTAGTGCAATTGGTGCATTACAAGTCTCAAGACCAAGTGGCGGATATCTTCACCAAGCCATTGAAGCATGATGTGTTTAGAAGATTGAAGAACATATTAGGCATGAAGACTTTTGGAAATTGGGTTTAAGGAGAGATGTTGGAAATATAAACCTAATTTAATTGGTTACTTTTGATTTTCTGCTTGATGGCATTCTATATAATTTTCTGATTTCTTAATGTACTTAATGGTCTCTTTGTTTAGGTCCCATTTTATATTAAAAAAAAGTGGAAAACTATCCCATGGGTTGTATGGTATGAGCGTGTGTCTTTTGAGTTACTCTTTGAAAGAGAAGAAGAGGGTGGTGAGAGCTTGGTAGGATAAACCACTTGAGCAGATTTTTGTGTCAAAAGGAAGAAGACTATAAGAAGAAAAAGCATTTTTCTAGTTGCTGATTTTCTGCATATTTGTAAGTTATATGTTTTAGTTTTCATGGTTGAATGAAGGGTTTTATGAAGTAATTTTGAGCCTATCTTGTGCCCCATTGTTCAGCTTTATTTTCCATTATTATTTGATGCCATTTGTATATTATTGGCATCTATTTTGCTCCAACAATGCCAACCACTATTTTTAAAGTGGAGAAAGAAATCAAGCGGCTAACTAGTTAACAGCTTGTAAGACTTCCTATCCAAGACACTTATAGCAATGTATTTCTGCCTTAAGTGTAGAGGTACGATCATTTTAGATGTTCAGGCCTTATGTGTATGTATACCATATTGTTCTTATGCTATAACTATTTATGTCCAGAATTTTATGGTCATTAAGTCGAGTTTGATACATTTTGTAATCTGATATTATAATACAGCTTCGAACTTTTACCAAAAAAAAGAAAAAAGAAAAAGAAACAAACTCTTTTGCCACACTGAGACAAGAAATTGCTCTAAATGTGTGTCAAGGTGACCTTGATTACTGATTTCAGATTAGGCTTAACTTGACCGACTTACTAAGTTACTTAAAACTTGGTCCGAGTCATTTAACTTAATCAAGTTTTAGACACCAACCACAACTCATTTCAATTACTTTTTTTTTCTTTTTCAAATTCACCCGAAACATTGGAGGGTACATTTTAATACATTTAGCATGAAAAATATGATAACATAGAATGGATTGCGGCTTTTTATTCCTCAACCAGCCCAAAACACCATTCTCAATTCTCTCATCCACCCCCACAATTCCACTATTTTGGATTCCCATCTCGCATTTTTGATGGGGTTTTGCTGGTTGTCCCTTGCCAGCAATTGATCGGCATTACCATGCAAATAGCAGTTGATAGTATATATCTAATGGTTATTGGTATTTTTTTTAAAATTTTTATTCTAATTATGAAATCATTGCATCGATTGTATGTTAACAATAAATTATGCATTCATGGCTCCATATGTCCATGTATATAAATCTCTCCTATCATATGCTCTCAAAAATCAAATTTCAATTATACACACACATATTTATATTAATTATATGTATGTATGCATGCATGCATGCATGAATGATGTTCAATATGTCTTAATTATTTTTTTTCAGTCACTTTTGTCTTTGAAACGCCAGGCCCAGTTCTGGCCCATCTTGTTAGTGGGTTGATCTAGCCCACCCGGGATGCAGGCCGATTTAGGCCAGATTTTAAGCGGCCGGAGCTGGTGGTTAGGGAGCGAGTGAGCGAGATGGCAAGGTCTATCCCCATTACCGCCGCCTCCTCCGCCACCTCCTCTTTGCTCTCCGACTTCGCACACCGCCCTCGATTCCGCCTCTCCTTCGAGCCTTCTCGCCGGCTCGCCCTCCTCCAGCTTGGCAGCGGCAAGTCATCTAAGAAATAATTGTTCGATTTCATTACTTCCACCTCCAATACACAATTTGCAAGATTCTGTTATTTGCTTGGATCCTTTCAATTCTTTGAGGCGAGGAATTTGGGTTTGAGGATGAGACATTGGTTTTGCTTTTAAGATGAATGGTGTTCCCCCAGAGACTTTTGCGTGAATTCGATATGAGAGTTTTGAATTTTGGTTTTGCAGTGATTATTTGGAAGAATTGGCGTGAGTCAATAGAAGTATCGCAAAAGACTATTTAACAAAATTTTGCTAACCTTTTTGTATCACCGGAATTCCGAATTGGTATCTCGAAGACTACAAGGTTTAAAATCTTGGTTTCCTCTTTTGGTTTTGGCTGGACAACAAGAGTTTCTATCTTTGCATTTTCTGGATTTTTTGGTGGATTCTGCTCCACTTTCAAAATTTCGCTTGAACATCATTTAGAAAAGTTAAGGCAGTGAAAATTAGGAAAGAAATCAGGAAAGGTAAAAAGCTAAGGAAATAGACTAGACTTATCCTAGAATATCATTCACACACATATGGTACTGTTGGATGTGTAGATATTTCCAATTTTGGCCAGCAACTTTTCATAAAACAATGTCATTAAAAAATCTTATTTAAATTGTATTTTATATCATTTTACTATTTGATGAAAATCTGGCATGAAACATCTAAAAGTCCAAGATTTGAGGTTTAGATAGCTCAACATATGCTTAGATATTCACCTGCCTCTAAATCTCTTTGCAACCTAAATATTGCAGTGCTTGCAAGGCTTAACAAGACTTGCAAAATTTTAGTCTAGAAAGATGTTTCCTGCCATTTATGAATAAAGGAAAGTAAAAAAATTGCTGGCATATTTCATATGTATAATGTATTTAGATTCAAAAGATTACTTTTAGCCAAAACCTAAATCTTCTGACGTCAGTTTGAAGTTTGAAGCGGAATTTTAAACCATTGATAGTTCATTAACTCTGAGCTCATGAATCTATTGGCTCATCATCCAGCTTTAACACAGCCAAATTTGCTTGGAATAAAAACCTCTAAGTTGATTAGAGCAGAAGGAACTGCACAAGCAAGCACTCGTGCTAGCGGAGAAGGTGCCTTAGAGTGGGCCAAAAAGGATAACCGGAGGCTGCTTCATGTTGTTTATCGTGTTGGAGACTTGGATAAGACAATAAAGTATGATATTTCCCCCTGGCTGTAATTTCGGCTTGAGAGGTGTTCTAGAGGTGTTGTTTAGATTAAAGGTTATGTGGTTAATGGCTCTGAGTTTTTGATATTGTTATGTTGCAGTTTCTACACAGAGTGCTTGGGAATGAAGTTGCTAAGGAAACGCGATATACCTGACGAAAAATACTCAAATGCCTTCCTTGGATATGGGCCTGAGGACTCACATTTTGCTGTTGAACTCACTTACAGTGAGTATGCTAACTGGTTATCTATTTGTGCCGCTGCATATTTTTGAAATTTGAACAATCTTCAACACTCAAACTCTATGAAAACCCTTTCTTAAAATCATGAAGGTTAATCAGGTCTGGTACTTTTATCTGGTTTACCTAAAAGTGCAATATATGCACTTAGCAAAGTGTCACTGAAACTTTTTTTGCACATTTGCAGACTATGGGGTCAACAAATATGATATAGGAACTGGCTTTGGTCATTTTGGCATCGCAGTGGAGGATGTAAGATTCTTTTCCTTAGATTTTGCTTGGGGTTGTTTGCTTGTTTCTGGTTCTCACTTACTCACGAGGTATAGCTTAGGCTTATTACAAATTAATTCCCGGGAAAACTTAAGTGTTTGACTAGAATTCTCTCTCGTTAACTTGTAAACTGCTTTCTCATGCTTCTGGATCTTGGGTTTTGTGTTCTTAGTTTTTGTCTTTCGAGTGTTGAAGATGAACTGAGATCACCTTGCCACATTGTTGTGATACGCCAATCCAAAAGTTTATATGAAGATACAATCACACATTTGCTGTACGAAAGTTAGAAAATTATGCAAGGAAAAGAGCAACTCACAAAGAACCAATAAGGATTATCTTCCTCATTTGCAGATCAAGGAGCACTATGGAATGTAATTCGAAATGTTCTAGTCTGTGGTATCTGGGTTCAGTACATATATGGTCTAGGTAATACATAGCTGTTTGTGACAAAGTAAAATCAGTTTTCACAAATTTGTATAATTTATCTTCTCACAAGAAAAAGCATTTAAAGATAAAAACCTATGTTGCATCAATTAATATCATCTATGCATTATCGTGCATGACTAAGAAACTCACAGAAATAAGAAGCTTCTTGTGCATATAAATGGAATTTTCTTAAAGACCCTTCACTTTTGCAGAATGCTATGATCTATTACAAAGTGACATTTGTTGCAAGGTTCCTTCTTTCTGTCAAAGCTATCAATAACATATCAGTGTACCATCTGATGTCAGTACTAGTTCTTGATCAAACTGGCTATCTTTTAATTGGACTGGCTATCTTCTCAGTACAAGTTCTTTGCCTAGAATGTACTATTTCATTAAAGTATCTTGGTTGTTTTCAAAAGATGCTTCTGTTTTAAAATTTATTTGATGTTCGTAACAGGTGTCCAAGACAGTGGAGCTTATAAGAGCCAAAGGAGGAAAGGTGACTAGGGAACCTGGTCCTGTAAAAGGTGGTAGTACTGTGATTGCTTTTATTGAAGACCCTGATGGTTATAAGTTTGAAATTTTGGAAAGGGGTGCTACACCAGAGCCCTTGTGTCAAGTAATGCTCCGTGTAGGAGATCTTGATCGATCCATAAATTTCTACGAGAAGGTGATTTTTTCCCTGAAGAGGAGTTAAAAATAGGTGTATATTTTCAAGTTCAAAGTCCATCCTCTTTGATGTTCCTTCATTTCTCATCTTTTGATGTTGTCAAGTTCTGAATCCCTTCTTTTTTGAAGTCAAGGCTTTTGGAATGGAGCTTCTACGCAAACGTGAGAATCCCCAGTACAAGGTATGCACTCTTAACCAATAATAGAAGATAAGTGCTTATCGAATTTGCATTTGTAGGCCACATATAAGCATTTACTTTAAATTGTAGCTATAGCCATCCTGATTTCTAATTATGTTGTTGAAACTTTCAAGCCTAGCAAACTCTGAAGACTAAATATAACTGCTAGTTGACAAAAAAATAAAATCTTTAGTTTACCAACAATCTAGTAAATTGTGTCAAAAAAAAGGAAATAATAATTCTGATAACTTGCATTACTTAATACCTGAATCATGAAGCCCTTTTCCACTGTAACAGGACCCTTGCATTTTTGGTTTCAAGAAATTTCATTCATTACAGTAATTATGTTTGCTGGCCTTATAGAATATTTTTTTGTTTAATTCCATAAATATCATGCCTTTCTGCAATTTGGGATCTGCTTAACATGTCTACCTTTTCCAAATTTCAGACTCAGCTTCTCCTTTTCAGATTCTCTCTTTTCTGTTGCTGTATTTCTATGTGACAATTTCCTTTTGACTTATCAGTTTATCCTGCACTGGTTCTACTTTTAAGCTTCCTTGAACACACTTATTGCAAGCTATGCCCTTTCTGATGTTAGAGATTTGCTGCAAGCGAAGCTTAAGCTCTTAGCTATTACTTATCATTTTGATCTGGTACAATAAAATTTTCAGAATTTTTCTTAAGCCTCCCTGGCATATTTACACTCACAAAGTATCTTGATTCTCATCAACCAGCTGAGTTTAATTAATTAGAAGTATTCTCATTGTTTTCCTCTTACTCTAATAAAAATGAGATATGGGGATCCAATTGCTTATGTTAATTGAAACATCTTTTTCTGGAACCCACTAATATTTTTCTCGTTTGTAGTTATCAGTGATACTCTCAAAGACCAATTAGTGTCCAGACTCCAGAGAAAACCTGTCTTTTGTTGTGCACAGTTTGCAATATGTCAGCGCCAGCAGTAGTGTTCAGTAAACATATTAGTCCCTTGGTACCAAATTTTATGCTGTATACTGCTTCCCCATGCCTTGTGTATAAATCCTTAACTGTAGGGATCAAATCATTTGAAGACAACCCAGATTATGGGAATGAGATGTAACATACCCTGATGGAAATAGTTTCATGACCTTGTTATTTTAGGATCAAACCTACATAGGATCAAATGGTGAACCGATTTTAATGGTGAGAATCTAGGATGAAATCGGGCTTGTTAGTTATGGTCATGCAACAGTATTTGCAATATTTGGAGTTTTCAACTTTTCTTGTCGGCTTACAATACTTCTGCCACTGAACATTACAGAAGTTAGACAAGTTGCTTTGTATTAATTTTTATAAAAATTTCTCAATACGCTAATAGAGTCTTTTGTAGGGCATATTTTCCTAATATATATTTTGTTTTTCTAGAATTGAAAAGGCTATCAACATATTTTGCTTCGCTTTACCCTAAATGAATTTGCATATTCCTCAATCAAAAGTGTTCAAATAATCTTTAGTCAGATGTAAAGACATGTTGCATGTCATTGTAATTACATATGCTGCCTTTGATCTCAGCTTTCCAGTCATGTTTCTTTTTCCTCGCATGCCTATACATATCCAGTTTTTCACTTTTTCCAAGTGCACTTGTGATTTATACCTCTGCTATCTTCCAGTACACAATAGCAATGATGGGGTATGGTCCTGAAGATAAAAATGCAGTTTTAGAGTTGACCTACAACTATGGAGTTAAAGAGTATGATAAAGGAAATGCCTACGCACAGGTGAGATTCTCTTTTCCCTCTATATCATACAGATGATTAGAAGTGCAGTCATCCTATTTTACTCTGTTGCATATTTCTTTTTTGGCATGCATGTTTCTTTTTCCCGAAAATTGGTTCTAATGTGGTTTTAAGTCAGTTCGCTCATATACAATGGAGACTGAGACTATGCATTACACCAGATTGCTATTGGCACAGATGATGTTTATAGAACTGCAGAAGCGGTAAAATTACTTGGTGGAAAGATCACCCGTGAACCTGGGCCCTTACCTGGCATCAACACCAAGATTACTGCCTGCTTAGATCCTGATGGCTGGAAAACGGTATGATGCAATATTTTGCTTCTTTTGTGACATCTTGAAATGTTTTATACATACAGCATCTCTCTCTCTCTCTCTCTCTCTCTCTCTCTCTCTCTCACAGACAAACACACAACACTTATTTTACCTCTCACTAAAGTGAATAATTACTGAAGATGTTCTTCAATGTTTCCTTATGTTGTTTTGATTAATCAACATTTAATTAATCAAATTATGCTGTTTAAATAAATTATCTTCAGTCCTCATCTTCCTGAGTTTGAATTGTTCTTGTGCAGGTGTTTGTTGACAATGTAGACTTTGCCAAAGAACTGGAGTGACTGGCCATCATAGACGACCCTCTTTCTCCCAAGTATATATTCCAGAGATCTTTATAACACACCACTACCTTCCTCGTCCTCAAATTTTATATAGATAAGCCATTTCACCTCCCATTATAAATGGTTATCGGGCATCAATTGTTCGGTTATAGCTTGATATATGGATTGTAAGATATTCCTTGTTGAGTTCTTTGTTTTTTCGATTATAATGATCTTGCCTAAATTCCTGTTCAGCTCAAGTTCAATTTTATCATCCAAGTGCTGCTGTCTTCATTCGAATGGTCTTCCTGTTGTCTATCAGGCATCCCGTGTATATATGATTGCTTCTGTTCTTCTTGATCCCACACGCTATAAATTGGCATGGTCCGTTTGCCTTCTTAACATCAGGACATGTTTTTCTTTGGGAATACAGTTTCCATAGCTGCCAACTATCTTGATGTGCCTTAAAAATGTTCTATAAACTAAAGCAATTAAAATTCATCGGATACTGTAGCTGTAGACTTTGAGATCAAATTATCAAAATCGTAAAAGAATTGCTCTCTTTTATTCCACATTGTTTCTTTTCCAACTCGTAAGTCCGCCTCCAGATGTTATAACTGATCATATCCTCCTACAATCTTGCTCTCCTGGGGCTTTCTGGACGCCAGAGTTCAAAATAATTTGTTTCTCGATGGAAGCTTCGCCGAATATATAGTGAGGGTGGGATTTAATCTAGGTCTCCTATACCAAGAGAGACTTTATCAACTTGGCTGGATCACAGCTTCATCAATAAAAATTCATAACATTTAATTATTGTAGAGGACACTTCCACTGCTGTGACTCTCCCAAAAGAATTACTCTCATATGTCTGGCAGCGATAATATTTTAACTGTGTCATGCCACAAGTCCAAGAAAACGAAAGCCTGGTAACTCCTCGGTTTTGAAGCTGATGATTTGTATCTTCGAGATAATTTGATGGCTGATATGACTGGCTGTATTTATTTGAGAGCTGTACGAAGCAGTCTGACGAACAACAACAGAAATCTCTGAAAAGAACAACTTGAAGATCTGTAATGCAAATTGAGAAGTTCTTTGGGGCTCAGCCGCGTTACAGAAAAGAAGCCATGCTATCACATAGTCGCCAGGAAATTTGTTCTTTGTAGCACAATTTGAGCTAGTGAGACATGGCTCAAGTGTGTTGTTAAGTAGAAATTTAGTTTCAATTCTAAGTCATGCTTGACCTTAGGATGCAGATGCACCATCATATATGCCGTGGTGTATTGACAGCGTACACCATCGAGCATGTTTGATTCTCAAAGCCCTGTGTGTATGGGTGGTGGTTCTGAATCACAGTAGGAGGTTTAAGCCCTGTGTGTATGGCTGGTGGTTCTGAAGCACAGTAGGAGGTTTCATTTTGCACGGGACCTAAATGGTACCTCTTCCTTTGTGCCATCCGCCGTGCCTGGGTTTTGCTTATATTGGGTTCTCTCTTTTATGGCGGAGCATTTTGGAGGAACGCTTGGGATCGGTTTGGCAGTAGTCTTGCTTGGAACCGGAACCAAATCCAACAACATTTTGTATCCATACGATTTAGACTCGGATGCTTTCTGTTAGCAGGTCTGGATCTGGGTTCGGGTCCTGCTAACTATACTCCGCAACTGCAGGCCTACATGAAACCTCTTTTGCGCCCGAAAAATTATTTACAAGGGTTTTTTAAACCGTACATATCCTTCTCTTCTAAATATTAAAATTTACATAAATACTCTTCTAAAATTGATATTTGTATGTATATTTTGATAAGGGTATAAATGTAAATAATACTTTATGAGGGTATTCATGCAATTTTTTATGTTTATGAAGGTTTACATGCAAAAAAAACCTAATTTTATTTTTTTTATTTCAACCTATTTTAGTTTTTAGTAAGACCTGTTTATATGTTATCCATCTTTAGAAAGAAGAAGATACTTTCATAATTTTAATTAAATTTTAATTTAAATAAATATAATTTTGGCTAATTATGTTAGCTGAATCGTTATGTCAAAAATATTTATATAAAAATAGTGTTTTGTGAGGACAGATAAGTAAATAGGAATTTGGAGGGCAATCATGCAAATTTTAGTATTTAGAAGGGTATTTATGCAAAAAATTAAGATTTTTTTTTTTTGTATATACTCTTCTAAATATGTAAAATTGCACTAATACTATCCAAAATTGCTATTTTTATGTATATTCTTATAAACGTTTCTTTTTGCATGTTTACTCATTAATAGTATTTTCATCATTTTAATTTTAAATCATTAACTTCTTAACCACAAAATAAATATTTAGTTAATATATATATATATATTAATTTAAAAAAATATTAACGTAAATTTTAATATTTAGGAAGGTTTGTACGAAAAAAAATCCTATTTACAAGCCCGGAAGTCCCACTTGGCGAAGGGCAGGCCAGGGTTTCTTTCTTTCTGATGCTCTCTTTTCCTTCTTCTCCTCTCTGCTTCTATTTTGCCGCCTCTCTCTAGTCTCCAAGTCCAAGCAAGGGCGAAGCAGGAAAAAAAAGGAAAAAAAAAGGAAAAAAGAATGGCAGCGCAGGAAGAGGTAAAGAAGAACGTCGCCAATCGCAAGCGGAAGCAAGTTTTTATCTACGGCAACTACAAGAACTACTACGGCTATCGAGTAACTTGTCCTTCTCCCCTCTCTTTCTCTCTTTCTTTCTTCGAGCTAACCCTAATCATTTATTTATTTATCGATTACTTTCACCCTATATTGTTTTAGGTCAAAAAGGATAAAGTTTCTTGTGCCCTCGCCTTTCAAGATCGATTAACCTAATCTTTTTTTCCCTCCAAGATCAACATATGCCAATTAGAACATGAGCAAGATTTCTATGATTCGTCGAGAAACCCTATTCAAGTACTCAAATCTAACCGGTTTTTTGACATCTGGTACATACATTATGCAGTAGGGCATCAAAACCCCTTGTGATTCTTGGTTTCGCGTCCTCTTGGTTGCCTATTGTAGTCTGTTATTTGGCAAGATTAGCTTGTCTTAGTGATTTGATTTTCCTTTTTGATCATATGTTTTCTTTTTCAGTTCTTTGTGATTTTTTAGCTGAGTGGGAATGGCAGTTCTTCATGGGCTGTAATATCATCGATCACTTTGGGGTTTGCGTTCTTATCTTGGCTGAAAGAATGGCATCTGGATTTGAATGCAGATAAATCGGAACCAGAAGGAAGATCCCCGACTTATGGTTATGAAGAGGGAATGGTTCGAGGGCAAGGATTGCCTCGATATTGGTTGCAACCAGGGGTTGATAACCATAGAGATAGGTAATGTCTAATGTCCTGCAGACTATGTTATTACATCATCATTTGTTTTGCCTTTATTTCTTTCTTTTATTTTTCATGACTATAATTCTATATTATGTGTATGTGTGCACATATTTGTTCGAAGTCTTGGAGAAACTTAATTCATCTAGATTATTGACTTGAAAATTGAAATCATTGCCATGTGCAATTTATGATCATCCAGAATAAAATGATAGAAAGCTAAAGGAGATGCTATAGTTATATAAAAGTTGATATTTTGATACCTCAGTAGTGAGAAAGATTTGGATTTCCAACTCCGGGGTAAGGTTGTTTGAAACTTGTAGCAAAATGAATATAACAAGCCTAAGAGCAGGGACAGACCTAGAGGCTTTCTTCGGTCATGCATGCTTCACAATATCTATACCTGGAGGGATGATTTTAAATCTTAATTGATTTTTGTTTACTTTGTTCTTGACATTGAGCAATGAACTTTAAGTTGCATATGACATGGGTTCTAATCATGATCAGTGTGGAGAGAAGCTATGAGAACTAATTTGAACCAGGGAACTGGAGGTAATCTTCGGTATAACACTTTATGAGCATCTTCAATGCAGGGACAAACAAGAGAGAGCAATTTGTCAAGATTTTTTATACAAATACAATTTGCGTCATATATGTGATGCAGATAAGAGCATTGTTTCGTTGAACCTGAAAACATGACAAGCTTAAAAATATCTCAAGTGTCTCACATTGGCCATTAAAAGTCACAAAGTGAAAAAAAGGCGAGAGTAAAGAGGGATGGCTTATGGAAAGGTTAGGAGAAGGGGTTTGGTTTTTGCGTGGGAAAATCAGTCTACCTACACTACATTGTACCTTCTATTAATTAAGATTGCCGTTTTAGGCCATCTTAATGAAAGCCTGGGAATTGTGTGTGCACCATTAACCTATGCCTCTCGATTTAGCGAGAGGGCCTGTGAGCGGCCTTGGTAACAAGGCCAACCCTGGACCTGCTCAGATGAGTCTCCAGGAGCGAAGGCAGGCTGCTGAGGCCGCCCACAGAAGGGTTCTGGCCTACATGGCCGAACAAGAGGGAATAACAGACGGCCAGCTGCAACAAGACCTGCATTTCCATGAGGTATGCTCACTGATTGAAGAGCTCGCGCTTTCTTCCCGACGAAGACATCTTTCTCTGATCCTTGAATGCTTCCTCGTTGCTTTGCCTTTCGAAGGATTCCCTTCAGCTTCCGCAATGATATTGTACCGTTTTTCAAGGAAATCCCAATGCTTCTCTTATTCAGTAGTTCAATCCGCCTTTGTTTTTGCGAAATTTCAATTAGAAAATCTCAAAACTATGAACAGAGTCGCCGGTCAAACCGGATTTATAGCATCATTAAGGTAAATCAAAATGAAGATTGCAGGGTCTTTAGACATGTTGGGAGGTCACTCTTCTCGCAGGATTAGGAGGAATCGCAGGTAGGGCTGTTAACGAGCCGAGCTGAGCCCGAGCCTGGGAGAGCTCGGCTCGGCTCGTTTCACAGAAGCTTGGGCTCGGGCTCGGGCTCGGGCTCGGGCTCGGGCTCGGTAACGAGCTCTATATTGGGCTCGAGCTCGGGCTTGCTTGGCAAAGCAAAGGCTCGGGCTTGAGCTCGTAAAGCTCGTTTCAATTACGAGCTCCAGAACGAGCCCGAGCTCGGGCTCGTAATCGGGCTCGAGCTCGGGCTCGGACTCGATAACAAGCTATTTTTCTCTATGTGGTCAGATTTTTATGAATTATGGTGCTAAAATAAGATTTTTCAGTGGGAGACTAGAGCTCATTTGGGCTCGTGAGCTGCTCGGGCTCGGGTGTAAACAAGCCTCATATTGGGCTCGGGCTCGGGCTCGTTTGACTAACGAGCCGAGCCCGAGCAGCTCGGCTCATTAACAACCCTAATCGCAGGAGATGTTTGAGTTTGACTGCCTCGTCGCGCTTACCGGAGTCTGAAACTTGTGTGATGCCCCCGTGTCGACTGCTCTTGCCCCTCTGCAGCTTTCCTTTTCATTGTCCACTAATAAATAACTGATGGGTGACTGTGATCTCACTGTGTGAGATGCATGTGAATGACTTATGTGGACCAACCAGTTGATGGATCGCTGTGATTCCATGAACTAATAAAATGATCGGGATTGCTGTTTTTTACTTTTTATGTTAATGAGAAATTTTATTAATTTTGCAAATGATTTGGCATGGTGTCTATTCTAAAGGGAAGGGTATTTGATGGATGGTTAATATCTCATCACACATGATGGTTGGTTAAACTTACATCTCTTTTCAATTAAGCTTGACACTTTTTCCTGACTGTGCAGTGTCGGCTAAAGTCTAACTCTTTAAATATAACTATTCAGCATCCTTCCATTTTTCAATTCTCTTAGAGGTTATTTTTTTCTTTGATGCAGTAAAGAAGTTCTTCTGCCGAAGCATTCTTGGAATAGATATTGATGGAGGTGAGCTTACCCCCATTTCTGTTCATCTCTGATTCAACCATCTGATTCTACTTGTTTTTGGGGGTTTTTTTAACTCTTTAAATATGTTTGTCAGTGAGTGCTAAACCAGAAAACAATGTTACATTAATTAATTCCTAAATTGTTATATCTCATTAGTTTGATAGATGTTATTATAGATTTGAAGAACTGCTGCTTCAAGTCCATCTTAAGCAAGATGAGAAACTAGATAGATTAATTGCACAATATCTATCGTAACTCAAATCGTCACCTGCCTTTTGGATAATCCACTTGCTTAACGTGCAAATGCAGGGTAGCCTTGTTTTGTTGTTTATGGGTAATAACTGGTGTTTTTAAGTAGCTCTTTAGCAATTTGTTGGAAATTTGTTTTTTTGCAGTTTAAAGGGTATGGATTATCACACTACGAATCCCTTATGTGCTTTGTAACAATAACAAAGGTGTGTTGTGATTGCCAAAACTTTTATCAAAAGTTAGTAGTATTTTTCTATGCTTTCATTTGTTATTTTACTGTTGGTTTTGTCAGCTGGACTTGTAAGATGTGGTCTTCTTCTTTTTTTTTGGTTCTTGGGGATGATATCCCCATCTTTCTTCTTGTTGCTGTTTTAAGGTGTTTTGATTCTGTTATACTTTACCTTTCTTGCAGTGTTTGCTTCCAAACTATTAGTTGAGTTATCAAATAAGTTTGCTAGGAAATGGTGAAACAGCTTTGCAATGGTGTTTTGCAGGATGTTGCTCCTGATAGGAATAGTGGAAAATATTCTGTGTTTCCTTATGTTATTGTGCCTAGGCATCCTGAATTGAATTACTGAACCTACGACCTCTGCTTGACAGGATATGGTAACACAGCTTTAGAAAGGCCTGTAGTGGAGCTCTTGATAGGAGTAGAGATGATCCATTTGCCAAGCTGGTCCTGAATTAATGTGATATATTGTTGTTGGTTGCAAATGAATTGATTTTAAAAATTTATCTTGGACTTGAGCAACAAATTTCAGCAGTCTAGATATGCTGCTCATATGCTTTAGCTTTCTGATACTTTTCCTGGGCTGAGATTGATGACTTTAAGTGCAGTTTATGGGTATTTATTATATATTAGGTTATATGTTAGTTGTTGCTTACAGAACTCATTTGTGCTGTTGTGCTTATTTGTTGCATTCCTAATTCTTTATATTGTTATCTTTGAAAATCTTTTGATTGTTCTCTCTATGTATTAGGTTTGATTGAAACTGCTAACTGGAACTTACGGAAGATCGCTAGAATAGAACATAGTAATCATAAATCGAAGGAGGCTTCTGATTCACAGATTTTGGATGGTTCAAATTATTCAAAGCACAAGGTCTCTCAAGCTTCAGATGGGGAAATATTTTATGGTCAGCATGATGCCTCTTCTCCCTCAGAAGGCAATATTTTTGAAAGAGTTAGTTTCCGAAAAGAAAATTTTATTGAGGGTTTGCGCGGATGCTCAGAGAAGTATGATACTATTATTTGGTAAATTCATCATACAATCTTAGTCAGAGCTAGTACCTCAAACTCATAGTGTATGGCTTTTTAATAATTCAGGTGCTATAATTCTTAGTGGTTTCACATTTTATTCATGCCCATAGGCATTATAAATATAGATAATGTCTAAGAGAACTACTATACCTGATTTTTTCACATTTATTCAAGTAAAAGTTAAATGGCCTACCTGTTGCATGCTGAATGACTTTGTCCTTGTATGCAGTTTGAGTGTAACAAAATGGATCCATCTGAATTGGGGTGATGATGGATTGATTACTTTGTTCGTAAAGATATGGAAACTTCTTAGACCAGTATGTCTCGAATTGTTTAATATTCTTCTATTGTTCATTAGTGCATAACAAGCTTGGAAACCATAAAAACAGTTTGTTTCGTGTATTTGAATTTTTTTTTCTTTGGCCAGGGTGGGATTCTTCTATTGGAGCCTCAGCCTTGGTCTTCATATAAAAAAAATCGACTAGTTTCTGAGGTAATAAATGGTTCACTGTTAATTACTGTTTTTGTTTGCTTTGGTGACTTTGTGACTTTCCAACTGTATGAATTTCCTTTGAGGCTCAGCCTCGATTATTTGTTATCAAGATACAATACTAGAGAATTCTTTTCAATGTTATGGTATTTTCTTTTTTAAATGTATGCATGATATTCTTTTAATATAAGAATGTTCAGCAGATAAGAACTTATTTTGAATCTTAAGAATATCTGCTTAACCATGTGGGTGCAATGTTTTTTTTGTTTTTTTTGAGGCTGATATCTTAACTAGATTATGTCTTGTTTTTTGAGTATGTTGTCAAAAGAAAGCTGTCAGGGATAATTCTTTTCGATAAACCTTAGCTTTAAAACTCATGAACATGATCAACATAAATACAGCCATATTTGATCTTACATCCATGCACACTTTTAATTGTCCAACATTATTACACTATAGACTTGTCATCTTGCCGTATGTTTTCTCCTTTTGAACTTAACCCTCATGGGACATGCATGCTACATTTTTGAACATTTCCATTCCATTAATCCTGCTAGAAATTTTAAAAGTAATATTTTTTCATACGCAAACAACTTTGATTCTCCATTCCTTCAAAAGTAGACAATTTTATAACCTAACGGTATGACTTCAGGCCATGATCTGGCCTATCCAATAAATAAACAGAGAAATAGACATGCACAGCCTTAAGTCTGACCATATGAGGTAACAGGGAGCAACCTGCTTGTAGAAACGCCTTTCATCATCTTGCAACTGTTGGTTGGTTTTATGCAGCCATAACAGATTATGATAGGGGTAATTCTTCGAGACTATTGCTTCCTACCATTTGACCTTGTCCAAAGATATGATACATGAGGAGGATAACAGAACTGTAATGAATGGATGTGAAAATTTGCAACTCATCTTGGAGGGCAATATTAAAAAAAGAAAATCATTTTGTCACCCTTCATTCAAGTGGGCTTTCAAGATAAACCGCATTTGGTTGGCACTTTCTTGTATCAGGCGGCGTTCCTTTCTTATTTGTAATTAAACTCAAATGCTTTCAGCAGGATATGCCACGAGTTAAATCATTGAGCACAAAGTGATGGATGTTAGATACTTATAATCATGCTTTGTGCTGTTATTTTACTTAGAGATATGCCAATATATACATAATTTGATCTTGCATTTTGTTAGTAAAATCTTGTCATGAACTGTTTTACCAGACAAATTTAGTAGTCTCAATGTAGCGTTGATAATTTATACCAATACATACACTTTGAGGCTTCCTGTAGCAGAATCCAGACCTAACATACACATACACATGCATTACATGTATACACATTTACACACATTCGTACTTGAAACTATGTTTTTGCTGTGGTCTAAGCTTTAAAATTTATTGATTTTCAGTCTATATATGTTTTTTAACGTATGCAGATCATGATAAATAAGTTGGATTCTCAATTTAAATACTTTGCCGTATACTTTAGCACACTGACACAATGGAAACCATCCATTTCTGTGTCGACATGAAGAATAGATTAAAAACCCCTAAAATATGGACACAGATACATATGTTGTGAAACTTACTGCTAGATACTTGGTCAGTGGACGTATTAAATTCTGATTGTTTGCAGACTGCAATGGCGAATTACAACGAAATTACTCTGCATCCAGATGAATTTCGAGACATACTTCTAGACAAGGTAAACAGAGCCCAAGTACATTATTTGTTTTCGAAGTGATTTTCTGATTATTTATTTGGCTACCTCAGCTGGGCACATGACTGATAATTAATGTGTTATTGTAGGTCGGATTCAGGTCAGCAGAGGTTATAACTGGCAGTTTGTCCGGCACTGTTGTTGGGTTTGATCGACCTATTTTTGTCTTTCACAAGTGACCCCATGAAGCTAAGCTAATACGATAGCCAGCATACCTTACCTTAAGATATTTCTTAAATATTTGGATTCAGCTTTATGATGCTTTGTGACTCATTTCAATTAAGGTTACATTTACATGCAACCAATTCTCATTGTCTCTAACCATTACCTCATATTCAGTTTGTGTATGCTGTCTCTAGTGCGTTTCCCTCCTGACCTTATCCTTCTAGGTGTTCTGACTTCCTTGATGCTTGTATCATATGCATTCACTTAATGTTTTGATCTATGCAGCTTTTCTTGCGTCGTCTGCCTTATAATTTTTACTTAACCATTAGATGCGCTTAACACTATGAGTCGGTTCACTGCATTATGATTATCCACATCCTTTTGAATAAATTTAAGGTGCGAAAAACTGTCTTCCTTGAGTCAGGCTATGTTAGATTCTTTTTTCTTTGACCATGGGATGCTCGCTTAACACCATGGAGTCCCTTTACTGCATCATCATCTTTGACATCCTTTTGAATAAATCAAAGGTAGGAAAAATTGTCTTCCTTGAGTCAAGTTATGTTGGATTCTTTTTTCTTTAATTGCACCGTGTGGGCTTCATTAGGCCTTCATGCTGAACAGACTCATTACTTGGAATAAGAATCCTCTCATTTCATTTTGTTTTCCAGATAGGAAATTTTGAAGAAATTGCAAGCTTAACAGTGGGTGTCCAATAGGAATTCTACACTGTTAAGATCACATTTGGATTGGTTGGCAAATTCCTGAATTGCTATCAGATCTGCACCATGGTGAGTCCTTCCAGCAAAATTCAAGCGATACAGAGTAGTCAGTATCTTCATCCATATGTATTACTTTTCTATTAAAAAGGAGCTATTGATGCCCCATCAAATAGACTGTAAAAAATAAAAAAAAATGTTGAATATCTATTTAGAGAAGAATAGGATGCATCATCATATTTGTCTTGAAGCAGTATCTCAAGTTTGAATGGGTAAAAAGGCTTATTGACATATACAAACTAAGCTAGAGATAGTGTACAACATGCAATTAGACCAAACTTTAATCAGGTTATATGTTTATTTCTTGCAATCTGTGTGCCTGCTGACAACTGTGCATATTGATTGATCAACTAAATTGGCATGTACCACTATGCACAGTTCAGTGTACGGCAAGCAATTTGTACCATGCAACTTTTAATGATGGTGTGTGTTTTGATGCTTGAAATCTATGTACCTGCCATTAAATGTGGATATTGGCTGATGAGCACTAAAATGGGGTTTGCATGCAGTAGGCTTTACGACCTGGCCATATTGCGAGTTTTTTCCCCGATCATAGTCGATTGAAGGAACGTATCCACATGACAACTTCAAGTACTTGACCATATTGTGAGTGTTCCCCTAGTTCTCCTTTCCCCTTTCCATATATGTTTAAATCTGTTGCCTTTATATTATCGGATTGAACCTCTGTTAATTAATATCTTCTACATGTCTTTGTTTAAAGATTGCCGAGGCACAAGTTGGTTCCGTCGCTTATTGCAAGGACTCTATATTTGTTATGGGGCACTCGCTTATGTAGGGATATGGTACGAGGGACATGCCAGTCCTGTTTTTTCTGGTGGTATGAATTGATATAATATTAACAACTGATACTGATCAACACAATGTTAACATATTTTTTGTAATATTCAATATTATTTTAACTCACTGTTGGTTTATTAGTTACTGGGAATGTGTAGGCAGCATGCTTGAGAAAAATGATGAAATGTACAATACAAATTAACAATAGATTGAATAAATGAAAACAAAAAACAAAAATAATAAATTGAATGCATAACATTGATTAAAAATAAAATAAAATTGATCGAAATTAAAATAAAGTGACAAGTATGCATAGTCAAATCTTCTATTTTGGGTCTCTTAATTACTTTCTTCTAAATATACTGTGATGTTAAAATAAAGATACATAAACAAGGAAGAGAGGGATCTAATAATATGTTCCAAACAAGAAAAGTTTCTGCTCATGTTTTTCCTCAAAATATATAGGTAGAGATAGAAACTTGGAATAGGAAGAGGGTCTGAAAATGAATTAGATACCGATATATCTATATTTATATACATATTTTTAAATAGATGTAGATATTAATCAAATGCCAAAATTAGTATGCGTATTTGTTCTAAATCGACATGGGTATGGTTAGGATATTAAATGTATATAAATATGTATGGATACAAGTGGGATACAAGTTGAATATTATTTTGATATAAATAAGATGTCGAGTAGAATTTAATAATAAAAACTAAATAAATGATATAATCATAAGGGATAGGTATGAAATCCACTATTGTGATTGCAAGCGATGTATTATCACTTGATAATGGTCTTGGGGCAAGTATTAAATTTGTGTAGAGTCTCTTACCAAAGATCGATTTGACCAAAGGTTTGGACCATTGATATTTCTAAAATTATTTACAAATATAGGAATATGTAAAAATATTGATATTTTAAATATTTTAAGCAAAAGTTTTGAAAATATTATAAAAAATAAAAAAGAATTTATTCATGTTTTAGTTTTGTCCAAAGGAAGAGAATTGATTTTTTAAAATGAAAATAATTAATTATTAAAATGTAGAATATCAAGTATATTTAAAATGATTAAATTTTATATTTTGGTAAAGTTCTAAAAAATAAACCATAGTGTTATATAGTAGAAATTAATACTGTTATAGTGGTTGCATGGTGGGCAACAATCCAATATATTTTAGGTATGGTGTGTTAATGAATTTTTTTACATATTTGATATCAGGCAAAATTGTAGGCTATATCTGAATCTATTGAATTCTAATAAAATATTTGAATTTGATAAAAATTGGATACGGAAACAAATTTAGTCAAATAATATCCGACTTAGTCCTAGATCAAAAAATTCTTTCCAAAAATTAGAGCCAAAGAATTGAAGCCTAAGAAGAATCAGAGACTATCTATTTATTTGCCAATGAGAATGTGGGCTTATTTTTTTTTCCCAAGAAAATATCGAGATAGAAAGGAGGATCATTGTTGTTTTGTTTTTTATTTATTTTTAACATAGAAAATTTAAGGATAGGGAGGGAAGAGAGACAGGAGGGGGGCATGTTGGATGGAGCTTACAATGGAGAGATGATTAATATTTTTTTATTTCTATTTCCTCTATTTAGATTTAAGAGAAATTTTAAGATTTATAAAAAGGAAACTATTGGCATAAAAACTAGACAGCTGGAATCGAGAGTAGATAATTCTCTGACTTTCGTACTTTTTTTAATAATATAATATATATTAGATTATGAAATCAATATGCTCAACAGCAATTAACCTCTTCAATAATATTAAATTTCTTTATCTTGGATGTGAAATATTGTTGGCTGATCTGTTCCTTCTTTTGTCACTTCTTATTTTATACATTCAAATTGTAGAGGTACTTATTCTCAATCAAGCAGCCGGTATAGTTGGCATGGTCACTTTCAGGGCCTTAGTAAGTAGGATGAAGAAGTTGCCTCCTCTCGCCCAAAATCTGTCATAATTGCCTCCACTCATGAGAATAAGTTGCACTGTCTTCTCCAATAAGTCCAATTGCCTCCCTGTCTTCAAGGAAAACCCACCATTTGGCCATCCCAAATTTTCCTGCCGATCCTTTCCCCTTTTTTTCTCCATTCTCTCTTTTCTTCTCCTTTTCTTTCTTTCTTTTTTCACACCACCCATTTTATATAGATGGTTCAAATCTGGTAATAAAGTTAAAGAGGTTTTGAACATTTTGAATGATGATTGGTATTGTTGCTAGAAATTGGACCCGAGGGCGGCTGTCGGCTGAGAAGGAGGAGCTCCAGTGCTCGAATGGTGGGTGGCGATCCGTCGGCGGTCGGCATCCTTCGAAAGTCCTGCAAGAAGCTGGTGGCCGGGGTTTCCGGCGCCGGCCCTCCGATGCTTAAGTCAGAGAGGGGCTAATGTGCAGAAAGAGGAAGGAGATGTGTTTCCTGGGTTTCAGAGTCCAATCCCCTCCAAAGTGGAGGGGTTCCCCTTTTATAGAGGGGGATTGTGTTACCTGTGAAGTGACAGGGCAAATGGTTCTTTTTTGGTCATAATTGAATACGATCGTGTGCATTAATATAGTGTCGTGGGAGATCAAACCGGAGTCAGTGAGCCGTCGTGGCTGATCGGATGTGGCGGAGTAGTTCAACTGCCTGCCGTGGAGGGCTGGAGATCCGTAGATAACGAGCGCATTGATTGTTAAGTGAACCGGAGATCAGCGGAGGCCATACGCTTTATGGTTGAGTGAACCGGAGATCAGCGGAGGCCATAGGCTTTAATGGTTGAGTGAACCGGAGATCAGCAGGGGCCATATGTATTAATTGCTGATGATGAACAGGGTATGGTCTCTGGCTGGGCTACGGAGAGGTAAGTAGTAAGGTTAGGTTTCTGAAAGCTCCCAAAGGAAATCAGACTGAGGTCGAATGCTATGACGGGGCATTCCGGAGTTCGGGATCTGGTCGGGCGCCGAGCCGAGCTAGTTGTCTTCTGGTCGGGCGCCCTCTGGTCGGGGCGTCGTCTGGTTGGGCGCCCGCAGGTCGGGCGTCTTCTGGTCGGGCGCCCTCTGGTCGGGGCGTCATCTGGTTGGGCACCCGCTAGTTGGGTGCTTTCTGGTTGGGCACCCGTTGGTGATTCTGGATAACATGGTTTTTTCCCTAACAGGTATGTTATGTATGTTAAGTTTAATGTGCCTAACCTCTCCATTGCTTCCCTTTTTTTTTTTTGGCTAAAACGAGAGGGGAAGGGGGGAGGAAGGGACAAGCCCACCCCCGCGTAGCAGCCCCCACTGGGCCCTCCATCCCACCAGGAGAATGTTCGATGCGGGCAAACCGGGTCGTGTGTTGGGCACGCCGACCTATTTTACTTATACCCTCCCCACCCGTGAGACGGCTCGGTTACCCGACTCGACCCTCCGTGTGAGTACATCACACCTGGCACCACCCAGGCTACCAGCCGACCAGTAGCACTTCCAGACCCCGTGTCCAGGCGTGGAGCATTCGGTCCCCAAATTTAATCGACGCCCGCGCGTTTCGAACCTGAAACCACTTGGTTGGAAGCAAACGCTTCGTTCCAACTGGGCTACCACCTTGGTGGCTCCATTGCTTCCCTTTCATGCACGCACATATGCATGTATTAAAATATATATATATATTAGGCAATTCGTCATTTTTAGTCTGCAACGTAGCCCATCATCTCCCTTTTCCCACAAAATAGCAAGCTCTAGTAACTGATTGATCTTCGGATTTTAGAGAAATTTTAGATGTATCGTATGTAATTTACGATACTCGGGGCAGGACATCAATTCCGTCCCTGTTCAGGAATAAAACAGCCACGCTTGCCTCCCCTACAGTGTATATGCACGGCCATCATGCCCCTCTCGGCCTCGCTGTACGACTCTGGATGATAGATTCATGTCGGATACCATGTAATCCCTTCTCCTTCAATCAATTGCCGCCTCGTTTCCAGAGACTTACAGGAGAGAGAGAGAGAGAGAGAGATTAGGGGGGCAAAGGTTAAGGAAGAAGCATCGAAGGAGCTCCGGCCGTACCGCACGCCTCCCTTTTCACTCCAGCGCGCGTCAACGGGCTTGGTCGCGGTCGTCTCTTTCGCGCACGCGCGCCAGGCGCTTCCAACGCGTCAGTCTGCGGTTAGGTCGTACGGGTCTTTGGGCCGCTCGCTCCGAGGGCGGGCGCGGACTCTCGAGCGGTCGCCACGCGTGGCCGGACACGATTGCCGATGCTGGCCCCATGCCCTTCGCCCTCGGGCCTCTCGGCCGGCGCGCGTGCTGCACAACCCGGCGACAGAGACGGCGAGTTTGGGGCATTAATAACTCCTAACCACCCCCCACGGCCACGAAATACTCCTACTTCTGAACTTCTTTCTCTGTCCCTCAAAAACTTTTTGTAGTAGTGTTCTTGAACAAGAGAACATGATGTGGGAAGCCAAAGTACAGGGAAGGTGGATCGGAGAGCCACTAAAAGGGGAGCATGTTTGCTGGACTTGGCGGCTGGGGCCCATGCTGGATCTCTTTCACAAGGTTCGCCCATGGCAGGGGAGAATGGAGAGGGCCCACCAATTAAAAGGTTGCTATAAAATGGTACGGTGAAGAGAAGAGCTTGGATACACCCCGTGGTGGAGGTTATTGCTTCGTATTATATTTTTGAAGATGCAGGATCTTTAAAGAGGGTAGAAAGGAAGATAGAGTTGCTGAACGGGAGGAGAGACAGGTACCTGTTATGCTTTGCCATGCTGGTTTTCTTATTATCTTTGCTTCTTTTTTTTTTGAAGTCTGCATGGGGAAGTTGTTAGCTGGCTTCTTTCTCTGCAAGCCTTCCATGTCTTTGATGCGACTTTGTCAGTCCGGCTACTCATTCTGCTATCTTCTTTACCCTTCTCCTCATGTGGGCACCAGAAACAACCCGTGCCGGCTCATGCATGCAAAAGCTGAGTTGCATGGATATATCCTCTCATCATATAGAGAGGAAATGAATGACACCAAGCGCTCTCTCTCTCTCTCTGTGTGTGTGAACTGCCACGTATCGTGAAGGCTGTCAAAGAATAAGCTTCCCTGAGGAAAATCACATGTTGGCCGAGAAGGCATATGATGCCATAATTCCTGGCTCTAAACCTAAACGCCTATGTACATAATTGAGACCTCTTGCTCTATTAACGGATATTTTTAAGTTTGATTCCCCTGTTTTCTCCTGTCTGTGAAATTCCATACGAGGACATCTCCAGGCAATATATAATTCACCCTTCGTTAACTCCTCCATGCAACAATTTCCTAAACGCCCGATTTGAAATGTAACGTCTGGTTTCATTGCTTATTATTAAGCCCACTGTCTTTCCTCATTCTCACCATCTTTTTACTTGGCTTGCAGGTAGGCACCCTACGATCATGGAATCAGAGTCACTACATGATAACAATGAGATCTCCGTACCATCACCGACGTATGCATTTTTCGATCTCTCCGGCTCCATTCTTACATCCTTCCGTCCAAAACTTGGAGCACCCCTTGCGTCTTCTCACAATCTGAAGGTTCTGGTTCCAAGCATGGGTGCACTTGATCGAGCCCGATCAGTCCGGATTCAATCGCTTGCGCTGGAGCCGGATACCATCGTTGGCTCCTTGGAGTTGTCTCGGGACTCCGAAGGGGAAGGCTCCACAATTACTAGTGATTATTCTAAAAAGGATTTGGATGCCATATCCAATGCTGGTACATGTGATCTCTGGGATTCGGATGATGCTGATGCTTCCGAAGATGAGAGATGTGTGGATGAAGTCTTCTGTAAAGAAAGTGTTAAGAAAAATATTGAGGTGCTGGCTGGAATGGTGGGCTGCAAAGGATGTGATGAGCCGGGAGTAATCTTGGATGAAGTTGTGAAGGTTCTCAAAGAGTTGGAGAGGGTGAGAACAACTTGTTGCTCGAAGAACTGATAGGAGAAACTTTTTTGTTCTTGCATCTGTTTGAGGCCTAAACCTGTATTGCATTTGTAATTCGCTTTTACTGGATAGTTTAGTCTACAGGATGGGTAAGGTGCTTCCTTGTAAGTTTCTTTTTCGTTAATTTGGCTACTTCTGCCGTCTGATTGTGTGAGACTTGTGGTAAATCTTTGTTATAGTCCAATCCTTACTCCAGACCAGGCCGAACAGGGGTGCAATCACTAGGCTGTTCCTCTGTTTGCATCATAACTAGAACTTGAATTTGGGGATGGCAATGGACCAACCTGGTGTTCAGATTGTTTATGATCTGTGATCGATTCATCCGGGCTCAGTTGTTCTCTTCCTGGGCACCCTCGAGGTTGGATAAGTAAACATTTATCTTTTCTGTTGCCTGCACAAATGATGATTTTCTTTAATTTCTTTCATCCAGCACAACTTTTATTGTGGGCCGCGACTTTAAATGTGCTATAGATATCGGTCATACTAATAGTTCATATTTAAAAGATATTGGAAAATAGTTAGGCATCTTTATGCTAAAAACTTGGGAGCATGTACATAGCTAAAATATCCTATAAAATTTATTTATCATATACTTTTCACATTTTGTTATGTAATATCTAATGTTGGTAATGCTGCTCTTTCTGTATGAAAGTTTGGAAACGTAAAAGCCTTATACATGAAAGAGCCATATTATACACACATATATGCATATATATATATATATATATATATATATATATATATATATATTGGTTTCACCTTATCTTAAGACTTTTATATATTTAAAAATCTTCCTAGATACTTTTAGAACATCTTTACCGTCACATTTTTGATATATAAAGTGGAAATAAATTATAATCTCATATAAAATTCCAACTTAGAAATCTACAAATAGTTAATAATTTATTTGAGAAACTTTATGTAATTTTTCCAATATACTGCAAAGCATTTATATTCGTAGAATTTGAAATTTCAAACTATCAATACTTAAGGATCAATTACAAGTCCAATGATAAATTTCCATCACCATAGCATATTGTTATATCCTATAAATAATGAAGAGTTAAATAAAGATTTTTATTTATAATTTAAAAATATAGAGTTTCATATGTCCGGTATAGGTTCGTGATCACTACGTGGAGTATTTGGATAAACAATTGTTTAAAATCTCAATATTTTTACTATTATGAAAAAAACTTGGGGATTTTGACTGTGCTTTATTTTATATATAATTTTTTTTCCATTCTAAAAATAAGTTTTTATTACTTTATATATTATATCCTCTGAGCTTCCTTTTTAACTAACACAGCGATATACCAAAAAACACGCAAACCCCCGTATTACACGGCGACAGTAGATCACTCCGCAGAGTTGGCAAATAAGTTTAGGTCCGCTGAGGGACTGTTTTATAATTTTTCTTTTCTAATTCCGATTTATCAAGCTCAAACGAAAAAAATTGGGGCTTTTCTCTCTCCCTCTGCTCCGCGCCTCCTCGAATCCCCGGCGACCATCTTCGCAGATCAGGAGCCCAATGGCAGCCGATGTCGAGAAGATGATCGGCGTCGGGCTCGTCTGGGGCGCCACCAACGCCGTCATGCGCCGCGGCGCTCTTCTGTGGGACCAGAAACGCTCGGCGGCGCCGCCGGACCGCCGCCACGGCCTCCTCGGACACGTCCGCCAGTGGCTCGACCTCCTCCTAACATGGCAGTACTCCGTCCCTTTCATCATAAATCTCTCCGCCTCCGTCGCCTTCTTCTACATCCTCGGCGCCGCCCCAATCTCCATCGCGGTGCCGGTGACCAACGCCACCACCTTTGCCGCCACCGCCGTCGCCGCCATGCTCCTCGGCGAGGAGATGCGGGTCGGGCATGCACTCTTCGGTACCGTTCTTATCGTTCTGGGTGTTTGGATCTGTATCACATGAGGTGTTTGATCGTTGGCCTTATTCTTTTCTTTTCGGGGATTCCTCATTTTTGTCTAGATTTAATGGATTTAGTGACCTTTTTTTTTTTATTTTTCTTGTTTGTTTATAAATTCGAGTTATCTGATTTGAAGCAGATGTTTTGTTCAATTGTCTACGTTTGTCTATCAAATTTGATGTATGTAAGCTATTTCTATTAAATTAAGCTGTTCCATTGAGAAATTTAATGGACAGTTCTAAAATTTTATTACTTCCTGAATTGTACTTCTTTTGTGCTAAGAGAAATTTCCTGAATTGTACTAGTGAAGTAAAACTGAACCCTGTTTTGTAATCAACTTTGTGAATGCATTGGATTTCATCAACAGGTATAGATTTGATGAGCTACAGAGCAGGTTCTTTGTATAACATGTAACAAAAGGTTTTAGGAGGCAAGATTGTATTTTGTGTCACTTAAACTATCTATGACTTGTGAAAAAATAGACTCTTTTCATCTGGCATGGAGTCATTCAGATTTAAGGAGATGTCAGTGAGCCTTCTTATGACTAGGAGAGTTAGCAAGTGACTAGCTTCTTGAAAGTATAACTTGTGCCCTGGCCTCGTATGAAAAAGCTATGGCTAGGTGTGGCATGATCATGTTTCAATTATTTTGAAATATGGTCTTGAGAATCTCTTCAGGAGACTACTTAGTCATGGCACAGTATACAAACTCAAGAGCCCATGCATTTAATATTCGAACTATACCTTGAAGAATTTTTTGTTGTCAAAAATTCTTTCTCTGTTGGTGGAATCTTGATTTTGTTCCTCAAGGAAACCTTTTTGTTGGAGAGAGGAAAATGATGAAACTCATATTCATAGAAGAGGTGTCGGTCCCACATATTTCTTTTTTTTTCTATGCTGCCTTTATCAATCTCTATATTACCTTTCTAAGCTGTTTGTCCCTTGAACAAATCTTATGCTGATGTTGGTTTAGGTATATGAGGAAATATAATGTAAGAACTTATGACCAAAAAAGCTAGTAAGAATGTGTTATTTGAGTTTCTTATAGGCATCCAAAATCTATTCAGTATATAGTCGATATGAGACTAAATACACGGATCACCACACACTCCCCTCATTTAAGTCCCAGTGTTCTCACTAAGCAAAGGGCCCAAATCTAATCAAAATTCAATCATAAATACCATGATTGGCTCATAGTCTATCTTAAAAAGACTCGTGATGTAGTGTCCCCCAGTCCATATGGACCATGGACTGCTTTTACTCTGATACCATTAGTAATAATTCGAGACTTCATCCAAAAAGATAAGCTAGAAGGTATTATTTAGGTTCTTTGGCCTGGATAAGTATCCAAGATTTGTCCAGTACATAGCCTATGTGGGGCTAAATACATGCCCGCAAGATTCCTCACATATAGATTCATAGAAAAAGGTTCCACTCCCACTTTCCATTTCTTCATGTCCTACCTCTTTCAGTCACTATATTACCTTTCTGAGCTGTTTGAAACCTTTATTTCGTTCTTGTCTTGAAATATGGACTAGTGCTAAATAAAATTAAGTCAAAAAAACAATACAATGATCATTCTGTTCTCAAAAGTTTCCTGATTTAGGACCAATTTGATTGACTTTAGAGCTGGATAATCTAGACCTGATTGGTCAATTTGATAGTATGGCTCTTTAAAGCTTCAATACTGTCTTTTATTTTTGAATAGCCATTGTTCTGTATAGGTACTATGGCTTTTTAGCAGATTATTAATTTATCACTTGTTTGTCGCCATGTCTGAAAGAACTCCAATAACTTATATCTATTGTATCCTTTACTGGCTAAGAATCAAAGTACGCTCTTGTACAATGGTTAAGAAAATGGTGTCTTTTTAGTTGTCTTCAACCATGAATGCCAAAGGATTGTTGTTTAAATTCTGATTTTTTGTTCCACCATGTGGGCCTGAAGGCTAATACCAATTTAGGGGAATCTGGATGAAGAGTAAACTAGGAAGGATCAGGGGAACGATGGGATTATATTGGGCATGGAAAAGAAATTTAAAATGAAGTGATTAAGGATGCAAACTTAATTAGGAATTCAACAAAAAATAGATATCATTATAGAAAAATTGAAAAGGATAGTTCTTCACTATATTATTGCATAAGCAATAAATGCATTTACACCAAATTTCCATAACACTTATTGGAGTGATTTAATGGCTAGTTCATCTTAGTGCATTATTAAAGTAGAAAAATATACTTTTTAAACTTATATTACTTTGTTGCTCATGCTTTGCCTGATTTTTTGGCAATAATAAGAGTTCCTCACACCCCCAAAATTCCATACATGTTTCCATATTATATGCTTCTCTTTTGCTTTTTTTCTGCTCTTTTGAATTTTGGCCTAGGGATAAGCCTTTGCGAAAAGGATGGTCTTTAAAAATTATTTTCGACATTTAGCTTGTCTAGAAACTTCGAAACAGTCTTCAAAGTTTATGAAAACTCAGAATCCATTGAAGAACCTCTCTTAATCTGTAAATTTTGCATTTCATTTTACTTTTCTCAATTATCCTGCCATACCGTATATAGACTACTATATCTTTTGTTCAAATGAAAAGTCAGTTCTTCCTGGTTGAAGCTTGTCTTGAATTATCTCAAGGCAAAGGTAAGGATTTAGGAATTTACCTGTGATTTGTTTTTCTGATGCAATGTGCCTGCAGGTATTTTCTTCTTGCAAGTTGACAAAGCTTAGTTACATCCTGCACGAACTGCTACCTGTTAAAATTTTTCCTGCTGGCAGTTTTAGTCTGAGGAGTTTGCGTACCCGCTCTGCATTTGCTCTCTGTTTCTTTGTTTTCATATGAAAATATACCAACTTTAAATTTTGGTCTACTGAACTTATTGTGGTAAGTAAATATTGAAGGATCCTTGTTGCAGCTTTAGATCTTCTCTCAAACTTTTAGAGGGCTTATCAACTGGAATTTTTTTACTTGGATTGTTCAACCTTCTTCAAAATCTCATTCGTATTTGGCACCTAGGCCTGTTAACGAGCCGAGCCGAGCCCGAGTCTGGGAGGCTCGGGCTCGGCTCGTTTCACAGAAGCTCGGGTTCGGGCTTGGTACCGAGCTCTATATTGGGCTTGAGCTCGAGTTTGCTTGGCAAAACAAAGGCTCGGGTTTGAGCTCCTGAAGCTCGTTTCAATTACGAGCTCAAGCCCGACCCCAAGCTCGGGCTCGGGCTCGATATGAGCTCGAGCTCGGGCTCAATAACAAGGATCCAGTATTATCTTTGTGCACTCGGGCTCAAAAACAAGGATCCAGTATTATTTTTGTGCACGAGCAACTCAGCATCATATATGGCTTTCCAAAAGATTATATGTGCCTGTATCTGCATCCCTAGCAGCATGAATGAATCCATCCAGAATTAATTTCTTCAGAAAACAATTGAAATCATTTATTGTTTATTGTCTAAATGCAAAGATAGATATATTTTCACACAAATCAAAATAAGGGCATAAAGCACAAGTCACTAAGTTTCAATATAATGAAGTGTTTGGCACAAACCCCATCCCACTCCCTAGGTAACTATTCAGCACATAAGAAGTTGGCAGCAATTACAAGATCAGAACCCCAGTTAGCCAAGTGCAGAACTCACAACACCTCAATACCCAGAGAAAACAGGGAAAATCTAAGCACCACAAGGCTATATCCTCAGTTTTTGGACTTCGAGTGCTTCACAAGCCAATCTATTACAGAGTCAATGTTGGTTGAGTTCTTGCATGAGATCATGAAACAGCAAACTTCTTTATCAGTGATAGACTTTAGGCCCCTGCAATGCAGAAAACGATGATCAACAAACACAGCAGCTTGTATTGATCTATCTGTTTTATATCATCCTCAGCGACAACCATATTCTTGGGTCAATAAATTTTTGTTACTTACATCTCCTCAGTCAAACTTTGCTTAGACAGAGCTTCAGGCTTATCAATTTTGTTTCAAAGGACCAGCAATGGAATCCCGCTCAGTGATGGCTTGCTTAGAAGGTCATGAAGTTGACTCTTTGAGATTGGCAAGTTATCGCGATCTGCTGCATCAACAACATACCCGCAAAAATAAGAGGAATTCCACAAATATAGTAGAAAGCAGTTCACCTTATATCTGAGGTATGAGAAGAAGAAAATAATTGGGACAAAGCTTCATGGTCATGGTCATAGATAAACTCATGGTCATGGTCATAGATAAACTCATGGTCATGGTCATAGATAAACTCGCAAATATACAAATGCATGTATAGACCACATTTACCGAAGTAATAAACAAAATCTCTAATTGCTCACCATTAGATGCTGGGACTCAAATCCAAGTTGTCTACACAAAGGCAAGCACAAAGGCGACAACAATCAAAAAAAATTTAAATGGTCTAAGTGAAACCCCAACAAACTAAAAAACATCCTATACAAATCAAGTTCTACAAAAGAGTTCAAGAAACACAATAAACATAATAAATTAGTCTAGTTTAGACCAGTCTCTGTGTTCCATTGCATAAACTCTTCATCAACCTGTAAATTAAACAAGAAACCAGAAATTATAAATTGAAAAAATAACTACTAAAAGATATATTAAATACTATAAATGATACTTACATTTGATGATTGCTCCAATCCAAGCTCATGATGCAACCAATCTCCAATACAAATCAAAGCTTGTTCAGTCTCAGGCTTCAAAGAGCTACGATATTGATCAAGCACTTTACCTCTAGTACTAAATGCAGCCTTTAAAGCAACAGTAGTAATAGGAATGGATAGCATGTCCCGAGCCATGTTTGATAGATAGCGAAATTTTAGGGTGCTAGCTTTCCACCAGTTCAAAGCATCAAACTTGTCATAGTCTTCATCACTAGGCTTGTAAATACCTTCTTCTAGATATATGTCCAACTCAGTTTTGTTTGAAGGAACAACATCCCCATGTTGTTCAGCCCACATATCAAAGTCATCATCATCCCTTCTTTTTTTTTTCAGTTTGGAGAAGGTACTAGTGATATTGCTAGCGCTTACATTTAGGTACTAGTGATATTGCTAGCGCTTACATTTATTTGTCCCTCTGAATATACATATTCCTTATAGAGCATATATAAAGCTTCACGAACGTCATCAATATGGCATTGAAAAACATTTACACCATAAATTCTTGGAAAACAAAATATAATGAGTCGCATTTTATAGCGAGGGTCCAAAACTGCTCCAATTGCCATTAGTAAGTTACAATCTCCCCAATACTTCTCAAATTTTTCATTCATTCTTCGAGTCATGTGCATCACAAAGTCTCTAGAATCGAAGGACATATCATTTAATTTCTTCTTCACTCTCCAAATTTCTTTAAGGAACAAATTTGAAGTTGGATATTGATGTCCTGAGAATACTTCTGTGGCTTCATTAAAAACTTCCAAAAATTTTGAAACCTCTGTAGCTCGTATCCAGTCTTCCTCGAATGGTAACCATTTATAGTCGGAGTCTCTTTCCTTGTACATTGGAAATACCGGTTTGAACTCCACATCAGGTTGAAGAATTTTAGAGGTTGACAACTTCAACTATCTAACAATTTCATTAAACTTATGAAGTCGTGAAGGAGACATCTCCAGATATTTCATGCTTTCATGGATATTCTCAATTACATCCCGTATTTCTGCTAAACCATCTTGTACCATTAGGTTCAAAACATGTGCACAACAACAAACATGAAATATTTTTTTCATTGAAGTAAAGCTTTCCTTTGATTGCAAAATTATCCCTCAAGACCTTGACTGCTGTGTCATTCGAAGATGCATTGTCTAACGTAATAGTGGAAACCTTATCTTCAATCCCCTATTCAGTTAGATACTTAAGAATACAATCAGCAATAGTAATTCCTGTGTGGGGAGGTGCCAAGCTACAAAAATTTAAAATTCTCTTTTGCAACTTCCATTCAGAATCTAAGAAATGTCCAGTAAGGCAAATGTACCCTATTATTTGATTTGAGATCCATAGATCAGTCGTTAAGCTAATTCTATCAACATTTCTTAACATTGACCTCAACTTTTGCTTCTCAATTGCAAACATTTTCATACAGTCATTCCTCAAAGTAACCTGCTTTATTAGCTCAAATTTTGGGTTAAGAGCTTTACAGAATAAAACAAAGAACTGATGTTCCACCATCCTAAAAGGATACTCATGCACTATAAACATCTTTGCAAGAATCTCTCTTATCTTGTCTTTATCATACTTGTAAGTTGCTAGCATTGCATGACCTTGAGTAACCTTAAATGACAATAAGCTTTATTTTAACTCTTTGTCTTCGCTAGACTTAGAAAGTTTTTGAGGCATGCAAGCTTTTAAATGTTCTTTAAGATGAGTTGTGGCATCCCCCTTTCTCCATGCCAATTTAGCACTACAATGATTGCATTTTGCCTTTGTGTTGCCATCAACTGTTACAATTTCAAATTCAGTCCACACCTCAGATCTCATTTCTTCTACACCCATTTCTTCCATTTCATCCATTTCATCATCTTTACAATAACATATTCTAATTCAACAACTTCGTTTGCATTATAAGCTATAGAGGCATGTTGATCGGATTAAGGTTGGCCATCTGACATTTCTTGAAAAACATAAATAACCAATCAAATTACATATTTAGTACATAAGCATGCCATATAAAGCCTATTCAAGGCCAAAACAAAACCACACAAAATGACAATCAACAATCTAAAACAATACCCCAAATCATATTTGGATCACATCAAAATTTGACATTGGAGTAGTTCATCATTAAAGATTAGTGCCATTGAGAAGAAAATTGTGCTCACCAAAAACTTGATAGTCCCTAGACTCTACCACAGGTGTATGGGTCGTGACAAGTAGAAAAGGGCAAAAAGAGTATTGTTTCCATAAGAAGGCGATTCAAATACCAATTTATAAATTTTCTATATTATTTAGACAACCCCAAATTGATGTGACTGACTGCAATTTCTTAACTTGAAAAATTAAATATGAAAGGTTCCTAGGGCTTGGATTTGATCAATTGAATTCTTTCAATGAATTTAAATCTGATTGTTAATATTTTGCTAATTACAATGACCGAATCTCTTTTTTTTATATGATATCCTCTTTCAAGGCGTAACACCTATACCTATATTAATCCTATGTCTATTTTCGTGATCATAGAATTAATATAAATTCATCATAATTTATGAAATTCTTGAATGTAGGTCACAAGGGTGTGCATTTATTTCTAAACTACACTGCCAATATTTGATAAATTCACCAACTAATATTGAACTTCAACTTTCATTACTTCATTCAACATCTTAAGCATACAATTCATGGCCAGTAAATTGCAAGAATAAAAACCAAAATCATCAAATTGCAATTAATAAAGGATATTCAATACAACCATACTTAATTCATATCAAAAATTCAATGACTACATCCTAGCCCCATGATAAGAAAACTAGCAAATCATAACTAATAAATCAATCCAATTAATTCTCAAATATAAATTTGCATTTAACATCCTAAATAACAATTTAACAAATAAAAAAAATCAGAGAAAGAAAAAGAACTCCGTATTTGCAAAAATCCTCCGCTCCGCTCTTTCTCCCAGAATTCCAGCTTCTTTTTTTCCTCCTAGAATTCCTGGCTTTTCCTCCTCTTGGAATTCTAGATTCTCTGATTTTTCCTCTTCCTTATCTGCTTGCCATCCCCCTCGTATCTGCTGGCCATCCCCCTCTTCTCCCAACCGATTCTCCTTTTTTTTGAATTTTAAAACAGATTTACCCCGTATCTGCTGCTGAAATCCGGAATTCTAGGCTGATTTTATTACTCGACTCTTAGCTGCATTTAGAGCACCAAAACGACACACTTTGGAGTTGGACCCTTCACGAAAGTTTTAGATCTCATTCTCATCTTTCCAACACACCTAGGCTTGCTTTATTTTGACGTCTAGAACTCCAGATACAAGCTGAAAACCAAAATAGGGTCTGGGCTACAGTAAACTTTTGGATAGATTAGGACTTCTTCGAATTTGCTAAGTTTTCAACTTCAAAAAGGCAGAACTGGATTTTGGGCTCTTTATAAAAGTTTTAGGCCTACGTCTTAGCTTCCAGCAAGCCAAAAAACATAGTTGGCTCAGCATTTTCAGAAAAAAAGAAAGTATGAACCTTCCAATGTCTGTGTGGAATGCAACTTGTTCGCTGAAGTGGAGGCGCTTTTATCCCATATATGTAGGTGGGAACAGAGGAAGGGGTCAGATTTATCCTGATGAAACCGAGGTTTGTAGCTCTAGTTAGAACTCAAAAATCGAACAGTATTCTAGTGTGACTAGACCAACCCAACTAGGACTTACTCTCTAGGCCTAGCCCGAATCTTCCTCTTCACATCAGCCCAATTTCAACCTAATTCAATAATTAAACACCTGTAAAATACCGAGAATTCTCAAGAATTAAATAAATATAAAAGACACCTAAATTCTAGACAAATGAGCTAAGAACATACAAAACACTCTAAAACAAAATAATTAAGACTAAGAAAATGTGTAAAATAAATTTCCACATCAAATGCCCCCAAACTTGAATGTTTGCTTATCCTCAAGCAAAAGAAAAACCATAAAAATGAAGGATAATAACTATAGTCAGGCTCAACTCATCACACCTAAGGACCTATCATGCAAACATCAAATCTTCAACTTAGTACATAAACAATAGCAAATAAAGAAAAACTAAGCATGCTTACATTCTCTAGATCAAAATCTATATATAACTCCAAACTCGATCATATTTATCATGCGACCAACACAATTGAATCATGTAACACTTCAACCTGCAATCACCCCTTCTCACTACTACAAACAAGGTAGCAAACTAGAGAGTTTTTTTTTTTTTTGAAAAATTATTCTTTGTCTTTAAGTAGTCACTCGCCTTTTGACGTGAATATAAGCATTTGTGATAGATGCACCCGGTTACTCAACAAGTCACACACTTAAAGTGCTTTTGCATACTCATATTTCAAGTTGCTGTTTGACGTAAAAGTAAACATTGGTAATGAATACCCCTAGTTACTAAGCAACTCAAAATATTGGAATAGATAGAACTTTGTACACATTTATTTATTCGATTGTCTAATCATTATCACTCTATTTACTTAAACCATGTTTAGGACTAGATCAAAGGGGATAATCACAAGAAAAGCATCACACTTATCTTTTATGCATAATCACACAACTTATACAACTTTGCAAGGAAAGATGTACTTCAATAATCCCAAAGGAAAACAAATATGCTTACTCTTGCTTTATAAGATATTGCCCATCCTAAATGAAAATTCAATGCTTAAACACAATAAAGAACCCAAAAGTGTAATGTGGATCCTAGATAAGTCTAACATAAGTGCAAATGCATGTTCATTTCTCCTAATCTTTCACATAAAAAGGTTTGGAAGACATGGATATGATCACCAATTAACTTGCATGAAAGTAAACAAATCAGAATTTCGAAAAAATTTTCTTTCTCAAACAAACATAACCAGTACCGGCATTCAATATAATCAAATATCCACTCCCCCAAACTTAATTTTCACATTGTCCTCAATGTGAAAGCAAAGAAAAATGGAAGACTAATACTCCCCTTTTAGCAAGGCTGAATACAACGAATGTTCGATTGAATTGAACATGAACTAGTTTCTTGCTTGATTTTTCCGCACCTACACAACACAACCAAAAAGAAAAGGGTCACAATAATAATTATTCAAAGATTTAAATGACAACAACAATTAAAATATATAACAAAAGACAAAAGAAAGGAATTTTTTTTTTGGTTGGGTTGCCTCCCGAGAAGCGCTTGTTTACAGTCATTAGCTTGACTTCCACACCATCAACCATAGGTAAGATTCTTCAAAGAGTAAGTCACCCATTTAGAAACCGCAATACCAGCAAGATAAGGCTTCATACACTGCCCATTAACCTTGAATGCACTAGTGACTTTACTATGCACCTCAATAGCACCATATGGATACACTTTTGTTACCGTGAATGGGCCAAACCACCTAGAACGAAGCTTGTCTGGGAATAACTTAAGTCTTGAGTTGAAGAGTAATACTTGCTGCCCAATTTCAAAATTTCTAATTAGAAGATGTTTGTTATGCTAATGCTTTGTCTTTTCCTTGTAAATCCGAGCATTGTCATAAGAATCCAGCCTAAACTCCTCCAACTCACTCAACTGTAACAATTTCTTTTCTTCTGTAGCTTTCAAATCTATGTTCAACTCCTTGATTGCCCAATAGGCCCTGTGTTCTAATTCTACTGGTAAGTGATAAGGCTTTCCAAAGACAAGTCTGTACAGAGACATACCCGAAGTGCATCATCTAACTTATTCGCCTAATCCTTCCTTGAACTACTCACAGTATTTCCAAAATTTGCTTCAATTCCCTATTTGCAAGTTTCACTTGCCCATTTGTTTGGGGATGATAGGCAAGTGCCACCTTATGAGTAACCCCATATTTTTTCAACAAAGCCTCAAATGACCGGTATCAAAAATGGGAGCCTTCATTACTAATAATAGCTCTTGGCACACCAAATCTTGAAAAAATATTTTTCTTCATAAATCTCATCACCACCCAAGAGTCATTAGTCTGAATTGTAATAGCTTCAACCCATTTAGACACATAATGCACTGCTACCGGGATGTACTGATTGTTGAAGGAAGAAGGAAATGGGCCCATGAAATCAATTCTCCATAAATCAAACAGTTCAACCTCTAAGATATTGGTTAAGGGCATCTCATTCTTTTTCGAAATATTGCCAATCCTCTGACATCTATCATACATGCTCATATATTGTCTGGTATCTTGATACATGGTCGGCTAGTAAAAATCAGACTGCCATACCTTTGCAATTATCTTGGAGGTACTGAAATGTCCACCACACTGCAAGGAATGGCAATGGTAAAGGATATCTTGCATCTCATCCTGGGGCACACATCTTCTAATCATCCCATCTGCAAAGTGTTTATAGAGTAGTGGTTCTTCCCAAAAATAATGCTTCACATCCCACAAAAACTTTTTCTTTTGATGATAGCTCAAATCAGGGGGAGCAATGCCACTCACCAAATAGTTCACCAAATCAGTATACCAGGAGATGATTGAAACTGCCAACAACTGCTCATCTGGAAAGCTTTCATTAATGGGCACCTCATCTGCTCTTGACTGCCCCTCTAATCTAGACAAGTGAATCTGCCACCACATTCTCCATGCTTCTCTTGTCTCGAATCTCAAAATTAAATTCTTGAAGTAACAGCACCCACTGAATCAAGCGCGGTTTGGCATCTTTCTTTTTCAACAAATACTTGATTTCTGAATGGTCCGTATATATGATCACTTTGGAATCTACAAGATAAGATCGAAACTTGTCAAAAGCAAACACAACAGCAAGCAATTCTTTTTCAGTAGTTGCATAATTCAACTGTGCATTATTTAAAACTCTACTAGCATAATATATAACATGCAACTTTCGGTCTTTTCTCTGACCGAGAACAGCACCTAAAGCGAAATTATTAGCATCACACATTAGCTCAAAAGGCAAACTCCAATCTGGGGCTGTCATAATTGGTGCTGACACTAACTCTTGCTTCAACTTGTTAAAAGCATTCAAATAGTCCTTATCAAAATCAAACACAACATCCTTATTCAACAGATCACAAAGAAGTTTAGAAATTTTAGAGAAATCCTTAATAAGATGCCGATAAAATCTTGCGTGACCAAGGAAACTTCTAACTCCCTTAACATTTGTAGGTGGTGGGAATTTTTCAATAATTTCTATTTTTGCTCGGTCTACCTCAAGGCCTTTTGCTAAAATTTTGTGGCCTAAAATAATACCTTTTTGCACCATAAAATGATATTTCTCCCAATTCAAGACCGACTTGGTCTCCTCACAGCACTGCAAAACTCGAGACAAGTTATCTAAACAACTATCAAAAGAAAATCCAAAATTAGAAAAATCATTCATGAAAACCTCCATGATCTTTTCAACAGAATCAGAAAAAATAGCCATCATGCAACGTTGGAATGTAGCAGGTACATTACACAAGCCAAAAGGCATCCTACGAAATACAAAAGTACCATAAGGACAAGTAAAGGTAGTCTTTTTCTTGGTCTTCTGGGAATATAGGAATCTGGTTATATCCTGAATAACCATCTAGAAAATAGTAATATGCATACCCAGTAAGTCTCTCAAGCACCTGATCAATAAAAGATAAAGAAAAATGATCCTTACGAGTAACACTATTAAGTTTTCTATAATCTATGCAGACTCTCTACCCAGTTACTGTCCTAGTGAAAATTAATTCATTATTTTTATTATGCATCACAGTCATCCCACCCTTTTTAGGTACTACCTGCACTGGACTAATCTATGAACTGTCATATATAGGATAAATAATCCCTGAATCTAACCATTTAAGAACTTCAGCCCTAACTACTTCTTTCATGTTAGGATTTAACCGTCTCTGATTTTCAACAATAGGTTTATATTTATCCTCCATTAAAATTCTATGCATACACAATGAAGGGTTAATTCCTCTAGGGTCTGATATAGTCCATCTTATGGCTTTTTTTCTCAATCTCAAAATACACATCAATTTGTCAAGTTGTTCATCAGATAAAGAAGCACTCACAATCACGGGCAAAGTATTATTCTCACCTAAAAATGCATACCTAAGATGTAAGGGTAATGGCTTCAACTCCAGAACTGGTGCTTGCACATTAGAAGGGGGAGGGGGTGGCTTACCTTTGCCGATATCCTTAAATGAATACCTCTCTGCTTCGGCTTAGGACATGTAGCCTCTAATGCACATGCCACTTTTGCAACCTCTAGATTATCATCTTTACTTGTTTCTACACTTACTAAATAAGTCTCAAGAGGTTTTTTAGTATTTTTAGCCCTAAAAATCTCTCTGGTCGACTCATCTACAACATCAACTCGAAAAATATGATCAGTAAAATAAGGATATTTAGTAGCTTCAAATAAATTAAACTCTACCTCTTCTTCACCAATCTTCAAAGTCAGCCTACCATTCTTAACATCTATGATAGCTCCAGCTGTGGCTAGAAAGAGGCGGCCTAAAATGATAGGGATCTCGGTGTCTTCTTCTATCTCCAACACAATAAAATCAACTGGAATGATAAACTTCTTTACCTTGATCAGCACATTCTCAAGAACACCTAGAGGATATTTGACTGATCGGTCAGCTAGCTGCAAAGAGATGGTAGTAGGCTTCAACTCTTTCAATCCAAGCTTTCTAGGCACAAATAAAGGCACTAGTGAAACACTAGCACCTAAATCACACAAAGCTCTAGAAAAATTAACATCACCTAGAGTACAAAGAATAGAAAAACTCCTTGGATCTCTTAGTTTTGGTGGAAGCGTATTCTGGATAATGGTACTGCATTCCTTCGTCAAGGCAATGGTTTCGAAATCTTCCAATGTTCTCTTCGTAGACATGATCTCCTTTAAAAATTTCATGTATGCAAGAATTTGTGCTAAGGCATCTGCAAAAGGAATATTAATGTAAAGCTGCCTAAATACTTTCAAAATTCTTTTCAAAGTGTTGATCAATTTTAATCTACTTAAGCCTTTGAGGAAAAGGAATGGGAGAAACATAAGGTTTGACTGGTGGTAGTGGGGATGGTGTCTTGGCTAGGTCCTCAACTTCTTCACCGACCCTCTTGCTCACCTCTTCATAGTCTACTTCATTACCAACTACAGTCTCACCACTTACCTAACCAAGTTGCTTACCACTTCTCAAGGTGACTGCCTTGCAATGCTCCTTCGGATTGACCTCTATCTTACTAGACAAATTATCCTATCTACGAGAATTGATGGAATTAGCTAACTGCCCCAATTGCACCTCCATATTTCTGTTGGAACTCGCCAACTGGTCAACCTTTGCTTCCAATCTCTCAAATCTCTCTGAACTGGCATTGGCTAACTTCTCAATAGCTATCTCCCAAGACTGCTTACTTTCTGGTTAGGATGGTCTTGGTTGGAAACCAGGAGGATGGAGAAGTCTAGAACTGCTACCTTAGTTACCTTGATCCTTCCATAAAAAGTTGGGATGATTCCTCTAGCCTGGGTTGAATGTGTTGGAATAAGAGTTGTTCTGCTGCTGCTGACTATTATAATTAGACACAAATTGAACCTGCATACAATCAGAACTCATGTGAACTCCTCCACAGCAATCACAACTCAATACAGGATTAGTAACGAAATTCACATTACCTAGCTTGGCGAACATTTTTACCAGAGAATTAACCTTGGCATTAAACATATTTATGCCATCTACATCATACATGCCTGGAACTTTCTTAGGCATACCTCTTTCATTAGACCACTGATAATTGTTAGAGGCCATTTCTTCTAACAACTCATATGCCTCTTCTGTTGACTTACTCATTAAAGTACCTCCTGCAGCTACATCTATGGTAATCCTGACTGAATGTGTTAATCCATTATAGAAAGTCTATACAATCAGCCAGTCAGGAAGACCATGATGTGGACACTTTCTCTGCAAATCCTTAAACCTCTCACAGGCTTCATACAAAGATTCACCATCAAATTGAGAAAAATTGGTAATATTATTTTTAAGTTTGGCAGTCTTACCTGAGGAAAAATACTTACTCAGAAAAGCTTGTGACAAGGCATTCCATGTGGTGAAAGAGTTAGGTGCTTTGGAATTCAACCAGGCCTTGGCTTTATCCTTTAGAGAAAATGAAAAAAGTCGGAATTGAATAGCATCATCACTAACTCCATTCATCTTGATTGTATCACAAATCTCTAAGAAATTGGCAAGATGTGCATGTGGATCCTCAGTAGGTTCTCCACCAAACTGCTCCTGCTGCACCATCTGGATGAGACCAAGCTTAATTTCAAAATTATTAGTATTGATTGTAGGTCTCACAATACTGGGTAGAGCACCATTGACATTCGGCATGGCATAGTCACTCAACAATCTTTTATTCTGGTTATCTTGGTTATCGGCATTCGGCCATAGCTACTGCTTGTTTTTACTTTAGCTCTAATCTTTGTTGTTTTCTTAATGCTCGTAGGGTTTTCTCAATTTTTGAATCAAAAGGCTCAATTAGCTCACAGTTTCGTGGCATACACTAAATACAGAAAACATAAATTAACAAAAAGAACAAAACAGTCTAAATTAATGCAGAAAATTATTTGTATTGATATTAAAAATAATCCTCCCCGGCAACGACGCCAAAAACTTAATAGTCCCTAGACTCTACCACAAGTGCATGGGTCGTGACAAGTAGAACAGGGCAGAAAGAGTATCATTTCCACAAGGAGGCGATTCAAGTACCAATTTATAAATTTTCTATATTATTTAGACGACCCTAAATTGATGTGACTGATTGCAATTTCTTAACCTGAAAAATCAAATATGAAAGGTTCCCAGGGCTTGAATTTCATCAATGGAATTTTTCAATGAATTTAAATCTGATTATTAATATTCTGCTAATTACAATAACCGAATCCCTATTTTTTATGTGATATACTCTTTCAAGGCATAACACCGATACCTATATTAATCCTATGTCTACATTCGTGATCATAGAAATTAATATAAATTCATTATGATCTGTGAAATTTTTGAATGTAGGACATAAGGGTGTGCATTTATTTCTAAACTACACTACCAATGTTTGATAAATTCACCAACTAATATTGAACTTCAACTTTCGTTACTTCATTCAACATCTTAAGCATGCAATTCATGGCCAGTAAATTGCAAGAATGAAATCCGAAATGATCAAATTGCAATTAACAAAGGATATTCAATACAACCATACTCAACTCATATCAAAAATTCAATGGCTATGTCCTAGCCCTAAGATAAGAAAACTAGCAAATCATAACTAATAAATCAATTCAATTATTTCTCAAACATAAATTTGCATCCAACATCCTTGATAACAATTCAGCAAATAAAAAAAATCAGAGAAAAAAAAAGAACTCTGTATTTGCAAAAATCCTCTGCTCCACTCTTTCTCCCAGAATTCTAGCTTTTTTTTTTCCTCTTAGAATTCCTAGCTTTTCCTCCTCTCGGAATTCTAGATTCTCTAAGTTTTCTTCTTCCTTATCTGCTTGCCATCCCCTTTGTATCTGCTGGCCATCCCCTTTGTATCTGCTGGCCATCCCCCTCTTCTCCCAACCGATTCTCCTTTTTTTTTGAATTTTAAAACAGATTTCCCCCGTATCTACTGCTGAAATCCGGAATTCTAGAGGCTGATTTTATTACTCGACTCTCAGCTGTATTTAGAGCACCAAAAAGACACACTTTGGAGCTGGACCCTTCATGAAAGTTTTAGATCTCGTTCTCAGCTTTCCAACGCACCTAGGCTTGCTTTATTCTGACTTCTAGAACTCCAGATACAAGCTGAAAACCGAAATATGGTCTGGGTCGCAGTAAACATTTGGACAGATTCGGACTTCTCCATTTCTGCTAATTTTTCAACTTCAAAATGGCAGAACAGGGTTTTGGTTCTTCATAAAAGTTTTAGGACTACATCTTAGCTTTCCAGCAAGCTAAACAACACCTGAAACCGAGGTCTGTAGCTCCAGTAGAATCCAAAAATCGAACAGTATTCTAGTGTGATTAGACCAGCCCAACTAGGACTTACTCTTTAGGCCTAGCCCGAATTCTGCCTCTTCACATCAGCCCAATTTCAATCTCATTCAATAATTAAACACCTGCAAAATACCAAGAATTTTTAAGACTTAAATTCATATAAAAGACACCTAAATTCGAGATAAATGAGCTAAGAACATACAAAACACTCTAAAACAAAACAATTAAGACTAGAAAAATGTGTGAAATAAATTCTCACATCAACAAGACAATGAAAGAAAGCAGGATTAATAGCACAAAACAGCCATAAGAAGCAAGGTCAGGTTTAAAGGATCAAACACTTAGTAATGAACCTGAGGATTTTTTTTTCATTTTGGAAAGAGAAACAAATTAAAATTGGATACCAGTTTGCAGTTTGTTTTTCATTTCATGATCCGGATTGATTTTGATTAGGACACTATTCACACATGCACACATTTGGAAGAGAAATTCACATCTAGTCGCCTACAGAATTATTGCCATGTTATAGGAACAAATGTATGAATAGTATGGAAAAATGGCATGCATATTCATAGAAATACAATGTTATATACAATGGCATTGACCTTGATAATCTTATTATCTGAATTTAGAATGGATTTTAATACCTTGAGTACAACAAAAAAAAAGGTGATACAAACAGAAATTGAGAACTTGTTCCATGAAAAATACTTACTCAGCAGTCCTAATGAGAATGAAAAGAAATTACAGAATTAAAATTAAATAAATGCAAGCAAAATAACAATGAAATACCTCTTTTCTCTCATCACGCTTCCTCTTGACCTGGTGAAAGGTATCTAAAAAGGCATTGCACCCGTTAATACAACTCCTAGTTAAACCCATCCATTAAAACCCATTACAACAAATCCATTATACCATCATCACCAGTTTAGCAAGAAATAATTGCAAGTACCTTCAAGAAGTCGGATCGGCATGGCCATACTGGCATTGATGCTCGGTGGAATGACTGGACCCATCACCGTGCCGGGATTGACCACCACTACATCCAATCCATTCTCCTTGGCGAATTCCCATGCTGCCTTCTCTGCCAAAGTCTTCCAAGCTGGATACCAAATCTGAAACACCAAATCGTCAGAAAAAAAAAAAAATCTAATGGTCTCAATTAATGGGATTCTTTTAATTGAGGACTCACCTCGTTTTGCTTGCAATAGTCGACGTCGGTCCAGCAATTCTCGTCCTTGACCATGTCGGCGGGCCAGCTAGGGCTAGGGATGATGGCCGGGATCGATGATGTCACCACCATCCGCTTCACTCCGCCCTCCTTCGCTGCGCGGAGCACATTCAGCGTCTCTTTCACCGCCGGGTCCAGTAACTCTCTCTGCTATGCCCCGCCAAAATTAAAGAAGGAAAAAAAAATCGTTAGGCGAGTTTGAAATCAGGGACCGACAGATTAGGAGGTTGGCGAGGTAGAGGATCCTAGAGCGGAGGTCGCTGACGGAGATGGAGGTTGGCGAGGTGGAGGATCCTGGAGATGGAGGTCGCGGCCGTGATCCTATCAAGACCAGGACTTTCAGTATAAGCAGATAAAACCCTGGATAGGCCAACAAAATATATGCACCAAAACCTCTAAATCTCGTTCTGGAAACTAAAAATAAATGATAAAAAACGTATTAAAAAAAGTGAAAAGGCATCAATTTCCTATAATCCCAGAAACACAAACATACCCACAGTTCTGATCTCTGTTCTTCGATTTTCCTTCTTCTTTCCAATAGCCAACAGAGCTACAAAGATTGCAGAGGAGATGGAAAACAAACTTCACTTCTGAGAAGAAGAAGAAGAAGAGATTACCTCAACTAGGGTAGGGGATGAGCGACGAGTTTCGCGGGAAAAGACAGCTCAGTGATGGAGGTGGTTTTGGAAGAGACAATGGCAGCACCGGAAAGAGAGGGGAGAGCGAAAGCTAGGGCAGATGGAGAAGGAGGTGGGGATTGGGGCAGTGCCGCAGCAAGTCGGGGAAGGAGGATGGTTGGAGAGGACTCAGAGGAGGGGTAGCCGGGTGGGAGAGGAGGGCCTTAGCACTTGGGTTGGAAATTTGGAATCGTTGGATGCAAGATCTCCAAGTGATCTCGACTGTAGAATCCCGAACTCATTTGGTTGTGTTAAGTCACGAGCTCCGTTTAGGCTTGTGAGCTGCTCGGGCTCGGGTTTGGGTTTAAACGGGCCTCATTTTGAGCTCGGGCTCGAATTCGTTTGACTAACGAGCCGAGCTTTTATTGAGCCGAGTCCGAGCAGCTCAGCCCGTTAACAACCCTATTGGCACGTTCTCTTTGAATTTCCTGCTCCCCACATGAATCAACCACATCCATTTCATTCTTTTTCTTCACTCCAGCAAATGCTGCATCATATATTGTCAAGTTATGTATGATCGGCATGTCCTGTGTTTTGAAGAACGGTTCTCAACTAAGAATATTCATATGATTTCGTACTCTGATTTCATTGTGCATGGAGACTGTTCTGATTAAATATCTCAAAGATCGAGTTCGGCGAACCTGCTCTTGCAGTCAAATCCTCTTGCCTCCACTTTGTTTGTGTCCTGGGTTTTGGGCTTGTAAAATCTCTTGGGTAACTAAGCTTCCATCTACATAGTGCAGGAGGCATGCTGTTCATCATACTGCATTTGTTGGAATTTCATCATATCCATGCTTGAAACTCAATACCACGACAGTAATCTCCTATTCATGGGTACTGACTTGTTTCTTACCTCCTTTCTCTTCTTCCATGCTTATAATGCTCACTAGCTTTTCCACATGCGTGAGTACAGCGCGAGCATCTCCTGCATATCATTATTCGTGCTCTCAAAAAAGAACTCAAAACAGGCTTAACAAGAGAGCGCGAAGACAACAGCGAAGCAAATGTTGCACCGGTTGCAGAAATGATGTGCCAATTTCCTATTCCTCATGAACTAGGACCGTGCTAGGAATGCTGAAAGAGGTATATGTTACTCTTCCTATTGCTCCTTTTTGAACAGGCTGCTAGATCAAGGGACAACAGGAAAGTTAGATGTGTATCTCATCTTTTTGAGATTTCTTGAATCATTAAAGCATCCGCTGGCAAAATGTAACTACTTGAATCTTAATATGGCACTGATATGCTCTTGTCTTTCTTTATATCAGCACGGAGTTTGATTGGTATGAGTTGATGTTTTCAGGATCTAGTAACTTCCCATGCATCTTGCCTTCAAGTCTTAATATGAGATGGAAACAAAAGGGGGGGAAACAAAACAGCGACTTGAGCATGAAATCAAGAAAAATGGTGTTCGATTAAGATATGGTAATGACCATCCCTCGGATCTGTTTAAAATTCTGACGAGTGCTTAATTATGATATGCCATATTTAGATACATTAACTTCCAGAGCTTCTCAGCTTCTCGCTGCTTCCAGAACTCTTCCAGAACTCCAAGAACTTCAAGAACTCTGCTGCTAACTGCCTTAACTAATCTAACTGATTTTTAGTTAGTTCGTTACCTTCTCTGTTAGTCGGTTATTCAATCAGTGTAATGTTATAAATAAGATGTATCCTGTAAGAAGAACTTAACGAGAATAAAGAGAGTCTTCTTCAAGCTTCCTCTGTTTTATTCTCCTACCTATTTTTTACATGGTATCAGAGCAATTGAGATCACTTTCCCATGGCTGCCTCCACTCGCAGCGATGCCGGTTCGGCTCCTTCACCGGCTCAGAGTGTAATGGAGGATCCGGCAAGTCCATATTACCTGCATTACGGTGACAGCACAGGTTTGCATCTCACCTCCTTGATCCTGAATGAGGAGAATTATTCAACTTGGAGCAGGTCGATGATTACGGCCTTGAGTGTCAAGAACAAGGAAGGATTTGTCGATGGAAGCATTCCTCAACCTCCACAAAATGACCCACATTATGCGGCATGGTGGAGATGTAACATGATAGTTTCCACATGGATTTTAAACTCTATTCCAAAGGAGATGAGCACCAGTGTAATCTACATGGAAACAGCAAGAAAATTCTGGTTGGACTTGAAAGAGAGATTCAGCCAAAGCAATGGTCCAAGGATTTATCAGTTGCAGAAGACAATTTCATCTCTCTCTCAGAACCATGGAAGTGTAATCTCTTACTTCACCCGCTTAAAAGGACTTTGGGAAGAGTTGGCAAACTATAGACCTCGGCAGCAAAATGAGCATCAATCCGAAGAGCAGGTCATCCAGTTCTTGATGGGATTAGATGATTCCTACTCAAATGTTCGCGGACAGATCCTCTTAATGGATCCTCCACCCCCAGTTAACAGGGTGTTTTCTCTTGTGCTCCAAGAAGAAAAACAACGTGAGGCTGCCATGATTCAAGGTCCTGAGGCTGTTGCATTTGTCAGCAACTCCAATGAAAGGTCAGTCAACCTTTCGCTCAATCAAATAACCTATTCAAAAGCAAAACACTATGGGTCCATTTTGCAAGAAAGATGGACCCATTTGCATTCATTGCAGGAAACCGGGTCATACAAGGGATTAATGTTACAAGCTTCATGGTTTTCCACCCGGGTTTCACTTCACAAAGGGCAAAGTTTCAGCAGCAAATCAAACTTCTAGTTGTGTTGTAACCCCAGAATCCCCGTGTGACTTCTCTAAGCTGAACATTACTCCGGATCAGTGCCAAAAGATCCTTTCGATCTTGCAGCCCCAACTACAATCTTATGGGATGACTTCTGTCACAAAGGAAGCTCCGGAGTCTTCGGTGAATCAGGTTGGAAACTTACAACTGACAACCAATAAAACCAGAGCATCACCCATTCCAAATTTTTCAGGTAAGATCACTCATTTAATGACTGCTCTTGCTCGAAATCAAAGCCATATACCTTGGATTATAGATACCGGAGCCACAAACCATATGGTGTGCTCCATCTCTCATCTATCCACAATCACGGGAAGTATAAATGCCACTATCAGACTTCCTACTGGTGAACGTCCGGACCTTTGCAACACACGTGGGAACTGTGAAACTCTCAGAGTTGCTCACCTTAATGAATGTCCTCAGTGTTCCAAAGTTTTCATTCAATCTTGTCTCTGCTAGCTAGAGATGGGCATCGGGCCGTGCTGGGCCCGGCCCGGTCCAGGCCCACCGGGCCACAGACTAAACGGGCCGTGCCTGGCCCGGCCTGTTACTAAACGGGCTGTGCCAGGCACGGCCCGCTTAGCCTATAAGCTAAGCCCGACCCAGCCCTAGGCCCGTGGGGTGGCGGGCCGTGTCGGGCCCTGGCACGAGACGGGCCGTGCCTGGAACTGCCCGTATGGTAAAAAAAAAATAGCCGTTACGGGCCGTGCCAGGCACGAGACGGGCCATGCCTGGCACGACCCGTCTGGCTACCAAAAAATAGCCGTTACGGGCCGTGCCTGGCACGGCCCGTCTGGAAAAAAAAAGCCGTTGCCATAACGGCTTTTTTTGGTTTTTATCCAAAATACCCCTCCCAATATTATAAAACGGCTAATTTGAGGGGTATTTTGGAAAAAAAATATTTGGAGTCCTATAAATACCCCTTTTCTTCCTCATTCTCACCACACCAAACCAACTCTTCTCTCCTTCTTTACTACTACTATTTCTCTCTTCTAGCAATATTTAGCAAGTGCTCTTCTAGCAATTTAATTTTTAGTTTGCATTTAGCAAGTGTTCAAGTGCTACACAAGAGGAGGTTCTTGTTGAGAAGAGAAGGAGGTTCTTGTTGAGAGCACAAGAGGAAGCTCACAAATCTCGGCTCTACCTCTGGTCCTCTACTAAATTCCTCCTTGTGGTTAGTTTTTATTTTTTGCATTCATCAATTTAGACATATCGTCTTTTGAGGAAAGTCATTTTGGCATTCCTCCTCTTTCTGAGGGAGAAGAAACTAATCCCCAACCTCATGTTCCTAGTTCCTCTAGAACTAGTGAACCGAGTGAAGATCAAACCTCTTCTCGTAAGAGTACTAGTGCTGTATGGAATGAATTTGATAGAATTATGGTTGATGGAGTCTGGAAAGCAAAATGTAAAAAATATGCCAAACTTTATAGTTGTAGTAGTAGTGGGAGAACAGGCCATTTAAAAAGACATCAAGAGAGTCATAGGATGCATGATTCTCGTCTTCAAAGTACCCTTAATATACAAGGGGGATCACTTTTAGGTAATTTTGCATATAGTCATGAAAATCAAAGAAAATCACTTGTAAAATGGATAGTTAAGGATGAATTACCTTTTAGTTTATGTGAATCTTTTAATTTTGAAAAATATGTTCAATTAAACCTACAACCTGCTTACAAAAGAACTAGTAGGCGTACATTTAGAAGAGTAGCTATGACTAACTTTTTAGCAATGAGACAAAGTTTAATTGAAACACTTTCTACTTTAAATGTAAAAGTTTCATTAACTTCTGATATTTGGTCAGCATCTGTAGGTAGTAATTATTTTATTGCTATTACTGCTCATTATATTGATAATGATTGATAATTAAATAAACGTATTCTTGCTTTTCGTACTTTTGATTTTCCACATTCTGGGCAACAAATTTTAAATGCCATTTATCAAACTGCATGTTCATATAATATTAATGATAAAATTATGTCTATTACTTTTGATAATGCATCTAATAATAATTCTGCTGTTACATTATTAAAGGACTCATTGCATCCCATGTTAAATGAAAATTTATTGCATATTAGATGTGCATGTCATATCTTAAATCTTTCTGTTCAAGCTGGCATGGGCATGATTCAAGATGCATGTCATTTCAAAAATTAGAAATGCAGTTTCTTTTATTCATTCTTCAAGATCAAGACTTCAAGAATTTAAAAAACTATGTATAAATCATGGTAAATGTTTTAAAAAATTTAAACTTGATGTAATTACTCGTTGGAACTCAACATATAGCATGATACATGATGCATACCCATATAAAAACTTATTAAGTGCATACATTAATGATCGTGGATTAGGCTTTACATTGATTGAAATTGATTGGAATAAAAAAAAAATTTTGAAAGATTTTTTGCTTAGTTTTTATAATGCTACTAATGTTCTTTCTGGTATTTATTATCCAACTTCATGTTCATTTTTACAACAAGTATATATGATTAGTCAAAAATTTGCAGAACATAGATATGATGATGTTTTAATGCTTATTATTGAACAAATAGAATCTAAATGGAATGAGTATTGGGACAAGATATGTCCTATGCATAACTTAGCTGCTGTATTTGATACAAGAGTTAAATTGAATGGCGTACTAATTTTACTTGATGCATATTGTGAAAATATGATTCAAGATCCTGAACCTGCTAAAATTGAGGTAAAACAACTTCTTTATGATATTTATGCTATATATGTGAAAAAATTCGTGGATCTAGATTCTCCGTACAAATCTCTATTTCTTCTTCTAGTAGTTCTCGTTCGTCATCTATTTTTTCATTCATTGCACAGAGAAAACACACACATGCTTCAAGTTCATCTTCATCTTCTTCATCTTTAAGTAGTGAACTAGAATTTTATTTACGAAATGATCTTCAGTCTGCATATGATGAAAATCAAATAGAGAGTCTAGATGTATTATCTTGGTGGAAGAGGGTTAAAAATCAATATCCTGTTGTGTCTGCAATTGCACGCGATATTTTAGCTGTATCGATGTCCACAGTAGCATCGGAATCCGCTTTTAGTGTAGGTCAGCGTGTTCTTCACAAAAAAAGAAGTAGGATAACTGGCGAAACGGTTGAGATGCTTCTCTGCTTCAAAGATGGGTTGGATGCTGAGGCGAGACTTCAAGATAAAGGTGGACATGATACAACATCCTCTGATGATGATGATACAAACACTACTGAATAGTGAATACTGATGATTAGTAAGATTTTGATCATTTATTTTTATTTTTTATTTTTTTATAATTATACATTTTTATTTTTTTAATTGTTAAAGTGAGTCATCTCTATTTTTTTTCCTTTGTTATTGTATTCTGGAGGTCAGACCAAGGTCCAAACCTCCCTTCATGTACCATTTTGATTTAAATTAATAAACTGGTAGGGGTCTATGCCAAACCTTCCACCATTAAGGTGGCTTTATATTAATAAATTCTTAGTTTCCAATATTTATTAATTTATTAAAAAAAATTTATTTTCATTTATTTTAAGGGGGACGAGCCGTGCCTGGCCCGGCCCAGGCCCGGTTCAGGCCCTTATGGGCCGTTCCGGGCTGGTTCGCGGGCCGTGCCGTGCTTGGCCCACGAATCGTGCCAGCCCAGGCCCTTATGGGCCGTGCCGGGCTGGCTCGCGGGCTGTGCCAGGCTTGGTCCATGAATCGTGCCAGCCCAGGCCCTTATGGGCTGTGCCGGGCTCGACCCGCGGGCCAGAAATTCGTAACCCAGCCCGGCCTCCTTTTATGGGCCGTGCTAGGCACGGCCCGTTACTGTAGCAAGCGGGCCGTGCCTGGCACGACCCGTTACTGTAGCAAGCGGGCCGTGCCTGGCACGGCCCGCTTCGTGCCGGGCCGGGCCGGGCCATGGGCGGCCCGGCCCAATGCCCATCTCTACTGCCAGCAGACTCATAAATTCACACAATTGTTGTCTGATATTTCTGCCAAAATGTTGTGTAATACAGGACCTGTTGAATTGGAGGATGATTGGATCGGGGAGACTTGAAGATGGTTTATATCACCTTCAAGTAAATGACATGCAACCTGCAACTGGTACTATAAATTCTCCACTGTCATTATCTCCTTCATTGTATTCCTCTGAAATTCAGCTGGTAGTACTCATGAAGTTGACCTCTGGCACCGTAGACTAGGCCATTTGTCTTTCCTTCGACTTTGTCTGATAAACAAATCTGTACCTAAGATGAACATTTGCTTGAATAACCATTGTACAATTTGCCTACTGGCCAAACAACAAAGGCCGAGTTTTCCTCACAGCACCCATGTTTCAAGTACAGCTTTTGAAGTGGTTCACTGTGACATATGGGGTCCCTTTCTTACAACTTCACTTGATGGTTCAAGATATTTCCTCACAATTGTTGATGACTATAGTAGAAGTACTTAGGTCTACCTCATGCAATTTAAGTCACAAACTAAGGATATCATTCAGTCCTTCTATGCTTTAATCGAGACTCAATTTTCAATTAAGATAAAGATAATTAGATCTAATAGTGGTAAGGAATTCGATATGAAAGAACTCTATGCTTCAAAGGAAATCATCCATCAACTTAGTTGTGTAGAGACTCCTCAACAAAATGGGGTAGTTGAGAGAAAACACCAACATATCCTTAATGTGGCAAGGGCATTAAGGTTTCAAGCAAACCTACCCTTAAAATTCTGGGAAGAATGCATCTTGACTGCAGTCTATCTTATCAATCGATTACCGACTCCAAAATTATTTGGGTTATCACCCTATGAAGTCTTGTTTGGCTCAAAACCTTCTTATGATCACTTGAAGGTGTTTGGTTGTCTATGTTATGCTTCAACTCTAAAGAGATTTAGGTCCCAATTTGATCCAAGAGCCACACAGTGTATTTTCATTGGTTATCCTAATGGCATAAAGGGTTATAAGCTTTATGACATTAATTCCAAAAAGGTTTTCATTTCAAGGGATGTTGTCTTTCATGAGTTTGTATTTCCTTTTCATAATACTTCCCATGATATCTCCCCTGTATTGAATTCTACATCTCAATCTTGTGACATGATATTTTCCCCATCTGTAATTTCCTATGGTCAGTCACATTCAACTAGACCCAAAGCTTACCTCTCTGCACCAAATACTGAAACTGGCACGCCCACTGGCACGCTCAATGGCACGCCTAATAATCAGGTTCATTCCACTCCTCTGTCTTCAACCCACTCCACATTAAAGCTACCAATTGTTTATATTCCAAATCACCCTCTTAGGAGATCTTCTAGGCTCAATCCTACACTAGTTTCAGAGACAACACTAGTGCCCATTTTTGCACCTACTCAAAATCTTAGGAGATCTCTTAGGATCAAACAGCCTCCCGCATATTTGAGAGAGTACCATTGCAGCTTAGCATCTTCAGCTCCTCCCTCTCAATCACTCCAAATTCAGTAAGGGTCCCATGCAGAATTAGGAAAGCCCTATGATATCTCTACTTTTCTGGACTACAACAGACTCTCCTCATCACACCGTGCTTTCAGTATATCTCTTTCCTCTTCAAATGATCCAAAGAACTATATTGAAGCATCTGCATCCCCTGAGTGGTGTAGAGCAATGGAAGCTGAGCTGAAGGCACTCAGTGACAATCATACTTGGACCATAACTCCATTACCTAAAGGGAAGAAAGCAGTAGATTGTAAATGGGTTTACAAGACAAAATTTAAAGCAGATGGAACTGAGGAAAGAAAGAAAGCGAGGTTAGTTGCAAAGGGCTACACTCAGCAGGCTGGCCTAGACTACCATGACACCTTCTCCTTGGTTGCTAAAATAGTCACAGTCAAAACACTACTAGCAATTGCTGCAATCAAAAATTGGCATTTATACCAACTTGATGTCAACAATGCATTTCCACTACCAGAAAACGCGCGTATAGTGACGGGAAATTCGTGACGGACCGTTATCAGTCACTATTTGTGACGGATTAGTGACCGACAGAAATTTGGTCACCGTGGTGTTAACTTAGTGACCGATTAGTGACAGACCGGTCACAGAATGCGCGGGTAGAATGGGCGCCAGAACTTAGTGACCATCATAGTGACGGGGTATTTGTCAGCAATATGATAACCAAATTTGCAACCAGACAGTGACAAATGCAGCCGTCACAAATATCGTAACCCAAGTATTTATAAATTTTTAAAAATTATTTTTGGCGGTGACAGGTTATTAACAAAAATTTCCGTCACCAAATTTAATTTTTAATTCCAAAAATATTAAAAATATTATTTTTGAGTAAATATAAATTTTAAAAAAAAGATAAAAGGAGGAAAATCTAAAATGAAACTAAGTGTGCCCGCCGTTCCGCCCAAATTTCTTCGATAACCCAAATTCCAATTTTTCTCCAGAAAACTCAAATTCCTTCTTCTCATTTTCAAATCTCATGGTGTCGCCCATGACCCATTTGCACCCCTATTGCAACTTTCCTGCAATGGGATTGGATTTTGGAAGAAGGTCTGGAATTTTTTTACCATGCTTTATAGTTCAAAATTATTTTTTCCTTCATCCAATCAGCTTTATAGATAAAAAATAGCTTGATATGAAATTTGGGTTGCAAACCGACTTAGCCCACAGCCTTAAGGTTAGAAATAGTTTAATATGAAATTTGGCTTGCTGACCGGCTTCTTAGTGAGTCCCAAGTTAGGGATTTGGGTGGCTTCCCATCTCCTCTCGTCTCCTCCGCCTGCGGGATCTCCTCTCCGGCTCCCCCTTGCCGACTACATCACGCCTCCTCTCCTCTCCTCCACCTCCCCTCCGGCTTCCCATCTCCTCTCCTCTCCTCCACCTCCGGCCTCTCCTCTCCTCTACCTCCACCTCCGGCCTCTCCTCTCCTCCACCTCCGGCCTCTCCCTCTCCTCTCCGGCTACATCACGCCTCCCGATCGCGGCTACATCACCTCGTCGACGCCCCCCTCTTTCTTGCTCGTCGGCTAGGGTTTTCAAAACCCTAAACTGGTTCTTCCCGGAGGTAAACCCTAACCCCTAAACTGGTTCTTCCCCGTCGGCGCCTGTGTTCATCTCCTTCTCACTCGGGATCAAACTTGTGGCTACATCACCCCGTCGGCGCCCCCCTCTTTCTTGCTCGTCGGCTAGGGTTTTCAAAACCCTAAACTGGTTCTTCCCGGAGGTAAACCCTAACCCCTAAACTGGTTCTTCCCCGTCGGCGCCTGTGTTCATCTCCGCCTGTGTTTGCATCTCTTTGTGTTCATCTTCATCTAGTCATTATCTGGCATAGTTAAGAAGGGAGTGGTTTTACAATACTGTGCAATAGTTTCAATCGTTTTTGTTTGCATTGTGAATAAGCTTGTCTCTGCTTTATATAATGCAGCAGGCTTGGGGGAAACTGCCATAGGACTATAGTAACTTTATAAATGCATTCCCCTGTTTTAATTGGAAGACTTCTTATCGATTCCTTTACATAATATTTTGGATTGAAAAAAAATCAGCCTCTGAAATAAAATGGAAAAAGAACAGGTGGATCCGTCGGCACCCCCCTCCCATTTTAATCACAAAAATTACTGATACGGAGGATTCTTAATGCTATATTCGTGAAAAATGAATTGGATGACCTGGGATTTTGCTCACCAAGTGGCCATCCTTTTGTCCATGCCGGAAAATCTCTAAGCCAAGATAATGGTTATAGTTGAAAGAAAGACAATTATAACCAACAAATCACTTTGTGGCTCAAAAGATTTTGGATTATTAATCATAAATATCCTTGCTAACATAACACATCAAGCTAAGGAACTATTGAATTAGGATTAGTATGAAATGTAGTGCCTCTTTTAAAGAACTGACCACCTTGCTATATTCTTGAGCTTTAACACGATACTTATCACTAGATAAAAGCATTCTCTAAAAAGACCATGCCTTACTTATTGCAAGGTGCTCTTTTTCTCGAAAGAAATTTTGCTTTCCAAGTACAGGTTCAAGCGGTAAAAGAAATTACATTGGCTCAACAGTTATATAGGTGTAAAAGTGGTCAATCTATTGTCTAAGAAATAAAATTTGAGTACCTAAGCTTTTAAAGAAAGTGCAGGGGGGTATAAATGCATATTGGCTAACACTATGACATTTTGATACAATATGGAAGATGTTTAGTTGATATAAGAAGGATATTTACAAAATCATTGAATTTAACAGTATATTAGATAATTTTGTTAGATTTCATGATTTTGGTTCCAATAATTCGGGGAAGGAACTAAGAATAAAGGTGTGTAGGTTACAACTCATGATTTAGCTGATGCATAAAAGATTATATTAGAGAATGTTTGCGTATAATGTATGTATTCTTGCACGTGCATGAAAGGAGACATACAGAAGAATTAGTCACCATAAATAAAGCTGCCTCGTGCTGGGCAATTAACAGAAACCTGTCAATCTTCCTCTGGTTTTACACATTTGACATACTCAAGACCTAGTTAATATGTCATAGCAAGTTTTTAGAAGTTATGTCATGTATGTGCAAGATAACAACATTTTATCAATGATGTGCCAACTTCGAAGCAAGTTTTAGTGGAGAGACAACATCTCAGAAGTATGTTCATAGTCTAAATGGCTCTGCACCAAGGGAATAGATTTAATTCTCAAACCCTTGAGTATCTGCATAATTTAGGCAACATCAAGCATAAAGGATAAGTTCTGTTGTTGCATTCTGTTTATAAGTCATCTAATTTTTAGTGTAACAACAGTAAGGGGTGCAGATCCCAATACAAACCAGTGGACAGTATAGGTGTTCACTAGTTTAACCAATGCCAGTGTTTTATGATTAATTTCTATTTTATGTTTATTGAAAAGTTCTATTTTTGCTTTTGTTATGGCATTTCTGTTATCTTGTTGATGTCAGGCAGCCCTTGCCTTTTCTAAGGCTAAAAATATAATGTTGGACTTCATTAGTATGTAAACTTAAGGGTTCTTGGATAAGCTTCATAGTTTCCACTATCACTAAAACTGAGTTTTTATGTTATTTTTCAATCTTAAACCCATTTGTTAAGCTCTGTTATTATTGTTAAGCTCTGTTTAAGGGAAGCAGTTGTTCAATCATGGTCTGTTCAATCATGGTCTGTTTAAGCTCTGTTTGCAACTCGCTTGAATCAGAGATTATTATAGACCCATTTGCAGCCCAACTTGCTTGCAACTCAAGTGGAAGGATTTTAGACCTTTGATGTCTAAAATAAGCTCTGTTTGCAACTTTCTTTGTCAGCTCTGTTTGCAACTTTCTTTGTCAGCTCTGTTGTAATCTTAAAATAAGCTCATGGATTTTAGACCTTTGATGTATAAAATAAACCCATTTGCCAGCTCTGTTGTAATCTTAAAATAAGCTTTGTTGAAAAATAAGCTGTTGTAATTTTGAGGGTTGATGGGTTGGGACTCTGTAAAGTTCATGGATTTTAATACTGGCTGCTATGTTATTCATTACTACAATCATTGTTCATCTGCAAGGAAAAATGGAAAGTGGTGGAAAGTGGTGTTGCTTCATGGTTGTGACTTATTTCCAGTGTGTAATTAAGAAGCTGGTCAAAAGGCTTGCTAAGAAGTACCATGCTTTCCTAGCATCAGAGGCGATCATGTATATTGACATTTGTTCTATGTGAAGCAGATAGTATTCCATATGTAAATTTGGATGATTTGACTTGTATTCCTTGTCTTTGTAAAAATTAAATGCTTTTTGAATATTGCTGTTATTAGATGAATGAACAGATAACTTGTAAAGATTAATTCCTTATGTTTAGCTTTTTGTAAATATTGAATGTTTTTTTAATGTCAATGATGCTGGGACAAGATTGAATGAGTTATTTTTGTCATGCTTATGATAACTTCTCATTTTCATAAATATCATACCAGTTTTTGTTTTTTTTACATTTTTTTATGATCTTGCCTTTCGTGTTTTTAATGGTTCGGTTTTTCTTATGTTGTTTTCTTTTTTTATCATCTCTCTAATATTTTCTAGGCTTTCTTATGTTGTTTTATTTTTTTGATTTTTAGAGAAATTTGGATCTCCCCAAAATGAAAGAAGAAATCAGAAGCCAACAAAAATAATAGAAACACCATGAAGAATGGTAGCATCTCTAAACACTGAGGAGGATCAATCACATTTGTCAATCATGACGAACGATTGGTACATATCTTTATTCAATTAGATTTCTATAATAATTTTTATATTATTATTCAGTCATCTTAAATTAGCCCATTATATGTTAATGAATTTTTTCTTTTCTCTTTTGTAGAAATTAAAGTTAGGCAGGGAGCCAACAATAGTTGAATCTTTTAATCGGACGCATAAGACAAAGCAAGGCATGGGAGGATATGTAGATAAGAGAAGTGAAGCTGTCATGGTAAGTATAATTTTTTTATGATTCATAAATATTATTGAGCTTGCTCATGTTTATCTCTTGTTTGATCCACCATAATGTTTTTCTCTTCTTTTAAATCAACTGGCAGGCAAAGTATTCAGCTGAATACTCCAAAAAATATGGTGATGCCTCCACCTCAGATGCTCCTCCACGTGATTATGACTTGTGGTTTGAGGCAACTGGTGTCCCAACTCATGGCCATGTCTATGGCTTTAGTCCCCTAGAGGATCTCACTGGAATTATTGGGCAATCATCATCTGCTTCCACCTCTACAAGTCAAGCTCCAGAGCTGTACACTCATGAAGACCTTCTACGTATTCTTGAGCAGGAAAAGAAAAAATGGCAAGAGGAGATTCTTCAAAAGATGAGAGAAGAGATTGGCTTTGGACCAAGGCATGCAGATCGGGGGAGTAATGGTGATTCTGGTTCTGCTGATCATGCTTCATTATAATTGTTTTTGCCTTAGATGATAGGTCTTTGCATTCCTAGGAGGAATGAAATCTCTGTTGATCTTTATGACATATTTTTAGACTTTGATTTTGATGGATTCAGGACATGTTGATGCCAATTTTGAATGACATTTAAAATGACTTTTGCGTAATGTTGAATGCCTTTGCTATTAATTATATTATTATTATTATTATTATGAGCCAATCAATGTACCAAATGTATCAGGTTATTAGATTGTGATCGGTGACGAAATTTTGGTTACTAAATTGTTTACCAAGTATTGTGACGAGCAGTCATAAACTTAGTGACAGGATTTTGGTTAATAAATAAATTGATTTTGCTCAGCGCGTTTGTAACCAATTAGTGACCGTAAACTTATCACTAGGTCAGTGACAGGATTAATGACAAATATAGTGACAAAATGTGTGACCATGTCTGTGACGACTAAATCTGTCACTAAAGGTTGTGACAGATTAGTGACCAAACTTGTGACCGCATTCTGTGACAAAATCAGTGACCAAGTTACCTTCGTCACTAACTCCGCAACTGGATAGTGACGGGAAATACATAATTTCTTAAATATTTAATTCTTGAATTTGTAACGGCTTAGTGACGGCGGTTCTGTCACGGAGGTTAGTGACGGAAATCGCCGCCGTCACTGAGAATTTAGTGACGCGTGTTTTTGTAACCAAGTCAGTGACGGGAGCTCCGGTCACAAATTCCATATTAGTAACCGGAAACACGGTATAGTGACGGAAATCTTCGTCACTATACGCGTGTTTTCTGGTAGTGTTCTACATGGTGATTTAAATGAAGAAGTGTACATGAACTTGCCTCCGGGATATGAATTTCAGGGGGAGAAAGATAAGAAAATGGTCTGTCATTTACACAAATCCTTGTATGGGCTGAAGCAAGCTTCAAGACAGTGGTTCGCCAAGTTATCTTCATTCATTATGTCCCAAGGTTTCATACAATCAAAGGTAGATTATTCCTTGTTTACATGGAAAAATGAGTGCTCCTACACTGCAGTTCTTGTGTATGTCGATGACATAATCATTGCTGAGAATGATAGTTCATACATAGACAATCTCAAGAAAACTCTTGATGCAGAATTCAAGCTCAAGGATATGGGAGTTTTAAAATTTTTTCTTGGCCTTGAGATAGCAAGAAGCTCAAAAGGAATCTCTGTGTGCCAATGGAAGTATGCTTTAGAGATCTTGGAAGATGCTGGACACCTTGGTTCCAAACTGGCGAAATGTCCTATGATACCAAACTTAAAACTAAGCAGATTTGAGGGAAAGTTGATTGAAGATCCCACAGTTTATCGACGATTAGTAGGAAGACTACTATATCTTACTATAACAAGGCCTGATTTAAATTACTCTGTGCAGGCTTTAAGCCAGTTCCTCGCATCACCAAGACAACCGCACTTGGAAGTTGCATATCGAGTTCTAAAATACATGAAGGCTACACCAGGACAAGGTTTTTTTCTTTCCATCAGATTCTGAGCTTCATCTAAAGGCCTTTTGCGATGCAGATTGGGCATCCTGCTTAGATACACGTCGATCGGTCATAGGGTTCTGTATATTCCTTGGTAAATCTCTCATTTCATGGAAATCAAAAAAGCAGCACACCATTTTCCGATCTTCTGTAGAGGCAGAATATCGTTCCATGGCCTCCACATGTTGTGAAATTCAGTGGTTAATCAATCTTCTCAAAGATTTTGATATACAACGTACCAAACCGGTGCTGTTGTTTTGTGATAATCAAGCAGCGTTACACATTGCTGCTAATCCAGTATTTCATGAGAGAACGAAACACATCGAGATTGATTGCCACATTGTGCGAGAGAAACTTCAACTGGGAATAATTCGAACCCTTCATATTTAGGAAGTCTGCAGCTTGCTGATTTGTTAACAAAGGCACTTGGAGCAAATCAGTTTCATGTTTTGATTCGCAAGATGGGTGTACACAATCTATACACTCCATCTTGAGGGGGAATTTTGAGATACATTAACTTCCAGAGCTTCTCAGCTTCTCGCTGCTTCCAGAACTCCAAGAACTTCAAGAACTCTGCTACTAACTGCCTTAACTAATCTAAATGATTTTTAGTTAGTTCGTTACCTTCTCTGTTAGTCGGTTATTCAATCAGGGTAATGTTATAAATAAGATGTATCCTATAAGAAGAATTTTACGAGAATAAAGAGAGTCTTCTTCAAGCTTCCTCTGTTTTTTCAACAATTCTCCTACCTATTTTTTACATGCCATCCCCATATTTTCAAAAGGGATCCATGTACGCCATCACATATGAGTGATTGGTGTCGCGCATGAGTTATAGTGCCGATGTAGAATCATACAAGCTTTCTCCAAGTCCAAGTGTAGATTGACTCTGATCCAACCAAAAATGGGCTTCATGTCTTAAGTTTTGCGTGCAGTTCCAATCTACCATTTGGCCGTCCGGATTAAATTTGGGTTCCCTATATTGGGTAGAGTCTAGGTTTTGTGGAGCTAAATTTAAATTTTGACACTACTTTGGTAGGGCTGAAATCTGATCAGGTCTGAGTCTGTCAAATCTAGACGTAACCCAGCTGGATATTGGCTCTTAATTTCGAACCCATTTCTGACCCATGTGTCTTTTGTTGCAATTTGTCTGGTTCGGTCAGCTAGATATGTTTCTGATCAGAATCTAGCTAACGTACTTGCACCACTTTTGCTCATCGAAGCTGGCTGTCATGGGATCTACTCCACATTCCCTAGCAAAATTTATCAAAGAAAAGATTCCATTGTTTCATAAAAATACTATAACCATAACTATCCGGTCTTGATTATTTGGGATCAGTTTATTGACATATCTTCATTCATAAAAATTAGAAATAATTAAACTAAACATTTATAAACAAACGTCATCAGCTAACAACTATATGCCAAATATCTATAAAATTTGTTGAGGAAGAAAAGAAGATACTTAATTGTGTCTATTAAATCAAGCACTCGGTAACAGCACAGTCAGAGAGGAGGAGAATTAAGGAATGGTAAGGCATGATGATGGCGCGGCGCCCTGGTTTAGTGGAGTTTAACCCAGATTCCCTTGCTCGGCACCCCCCGGTGCACCACGTGCACCTGGTAGTACCCCGGCGGCGCGTACTCCCCGGACGGCGGCGCCCTCACCGTGATACTGTAGCTTCCGACAATATTGATCATGGCGAACTCCTCCATTTCCAGGATCAGCAGCCTCTGGTTCATGGAGTAGCCGTGCGTCGTGAGGGGCTGCGCGTACATGGTCACCATCAGGTCGTCCCTCTCCACCAGCTCCGTCATGATGATGGCGAAGGCGATGGTGAAGCTCCGCCCGTACTGCATCCCCTCCGCCGGCAGGACCTCGGCGTTGATGCTGGGCCTGTGGATGTTCAGCTCCGGGTCCTGGTACGGCGGGCTGAACTTCTCCACCCTCAGCTCCGTCGGGAATTCCTCGCCGATGAACTTGTAGCCGTCGTTGGTGTTGCTGCCGGCGACGAGGATGTCCCCGTCCGGCAGGACCGCGGAGGTGGAGTGGTACATGCGCGGGATGGTGGAGGGGGCCAGCGCGCGGAACCGGTTGGCCCGCGCGAGCTCCGGGCGGTAGAGCAGCGGCGTGAGCACCGGGTCCTTGGCCTGCCACCACCCTGCGGAGCCCTTGGCGGCGCCGTTGATGATGAGCACCTCGGCGTTGGGCAGCAGCAGCATGTCGCCCATGGTACGGGGCATCGGCATCTTCTCCATGCGCCAGGCGGCGTCGGGCTTATTGATGGCGAGGCGGGCGCAGCTGCGGAGGGCGGGGACGAAGATCTTGACGGCGGAAAGGTTGAAGGAGTCTCTGGGGCAGCCGCCGCAGATGAGGACTTCCGGGTCGACCGCCGGGCGGCGGAGGTCGAGGGGGAGGAGGACGGACATGCCGGAGGCCGGGTAGTTGCGAGAGCCGCCCCGGAGCTTCGGGTACTCGCGGATGACCTTGTTGGCCTTGTGGTCGAGGAGGATGGCGCGGTCGTTGGCGAAGATGAAGAGGTTGCCGTCGGTGTTGAGGTGGACGAAGGGGTAGAGGTTGTTCTCTATGACGTCGGTCGTCTCTTTGAGGAAGGGGAGGTAGTACGTTTCCTTGATGGTGTTGGGTTGTCCTGCCGGGGGCACGTACTCGTAGTTGAACTCCCGGCGGCCGCCGATGACGACGAAGCTGCCGTCGGGAAGGATCTGTTGAGTGGAATACCTGCATGCATGAACAAAAGAAAAGTGCTGCAATAATAATTACAAGAGTGCGTGCATGCATGCATGCATGAATCAATGCATTAGTCTAGTCTTGTTGTTCTATTTGGTTGAAACCAAAGAATTAATATGTTTTCAGATATACTACCTACCATTTTTGTGCGGAGAGATCATAGGTGAACTCCTTGAAGTCGCAACCGGCGCAAGGTTCGAGGTATCTCACGCCTCGTCCCCCATCGTCATACCCTCCGGTTTGCACCAGAGTCCCCTCAGCGTCCAAACCTCCAGATGAACACCATGTATCGGTCAGGACCTAGATGCAAAATGAGATCATTAGATGGAAGGAGGAAAAAACGCATCGTCTCTGAACAATTTAGTTGAAGACAGAGACTCCAGCAGCCATTTTTCCAAACAGTCCTCCTCTGTCGACCAATTACAACAACGCAAGGGCCGTAAGGCAGATGCAGCAGTATCATGCCAAACTGGACCACAAAGTACCTGAAGATGAATTCAGGAGGGAGAGAAGCCATACTAGTTAAAATGACAAGTAGTTTGGGAAAGAAATATCACCCCATCAAAATCCTTCCTTAATACCTTCCCTTTATTAAGAGAACATAGTAACTGTATGAATCCATATATACACCTGCATGCCTTCTTTATTCAAGAAAGGAGAAAATTGAACTTATGGAAAATTAAAGTTTTTGAAAAAAAAATATATTTCTATCTGTTTGGGAGGTGGGAATGTTAAAAAAAAAAAGTGAAAATAAATTCTTCGATTCTAGCTTTTAACCAAAGCTTGGAGAACCAGACTTTCCTTTCTCTCACGAGAAAACCTTTTTATTGTTCTTTTTCAATTCCAAAGATTTTCGAACAACCTAACGGACCCCCCTAAGATTTGATCTGTATCCAACCCCAGCAAAGATTAACGTATCAAACTCCCTCCCTTATTGTGTACAAAGCCAACTACATGTAGAAATTAGAATTCATAGCGAATCAGCATCTAAAAAAACTCTGTTAAGTCTTTCTCAAAAAAAGATTTCTTAATTCATCATTCATATAAAATTCCATCTAGCATGCCCAAGTAACTCTTTCATCATCGAGTAACAACATACAAGCAGATCCTGATGCTATGGGATGTCACCGTGGGAAGATTAACATTGCAAGCAATAATTAGCGCGATGCATTAAGAGGTTGATTGTTAAAAAATACTTAATGGTTAAAAACGTAGAGGGGGAGGAGAGAAGAATTTTGGAAATATTTCTGTGTATTCCAGCGATAAATAATCAATTGATGGAATCAATTGGCGGCTCATATACATCAACAGTAATGGCCCCATGCAACATTTTTGCATATATATCCAACCTAAGCTCCAAAATATTTTCATGCAGAGTTTTTCTGAAAGAAAATAGAAAGGAAGGTAAGGGAACGTACCTTAAGCGGCCGGACCTCAGCGGTGTCGATGTCAAATTCGACGGCGTGGGCCCAGCAGTCCAATGCTTTTGTCGGGCTATGGGGATCCACGCGGCAGTTGCCTTGCGGCAGGGCGATGGACGACGGCCCAAACGCAGTGAAGTCGAACATGATGGCCTTGTTGTTCTTCATGATGACGAGGTGCATCGCCGACACCCCGGCATTCTCCCTCACGAGCTTCCATGCGCCGGCGTACTGCGTCTCGAAGTCAGGCCTCTTGACAGCCTTCGGGCCCTTGTTCTCGCCATGTTGCGGATCCTCAACGGGCGGGGGCAGGAATGGGTTCAGGAGATCATCGAGTCTAGGCCGCCGGAACGGGTTTCCGAGTATGCCAAACAGTGTGGGCTCGACGACGTTGGCCCCAAGGAGGATGGGAAGGAGGAAGAGGGTGGCACGAAGGAGAGCCCCCATAAAGAGACTCTCTGTTGGATTGGATCTCTTTTCTTTCTCTCTCTTTCTTTTTTCTTGCTTCTTAGGTAGGTTCTCCTCTCGCCTATATTCCTAGGTTCATTTAGTCTCTCTCGCTGTCATCGCCATGGGGGAATGGATGGTTCGCCTTTATACTTGAGAGAAAATTCTGGCGTCGAAGTCCAACGGATGGTTAAAAAATAGCACAGGTTCTACTGGCTCGGGCTCGATGTCTCATTCATAGTTCCGTCTTAGAATTTTCCATAATACCATTATTGCCATTCTTCCTGCGAACAGCAAACAGTGATGATGGCATTTGTGTAATAAAAATTATAGATGAAGGCTGATTATAGTTAGTCGAAGAACTGAATTCGGGGCTGACGCGCTTTCTTCAACTTCTCTCTCCACGCCCCAAAGGAGGCTCTCATGGAGTTGCGGACTGTAACCCAACAACGGGTCCATGTTCTAGAAAGGAGAAAAAAAAAGGAAAAAAACAGAGAGAGAAATCGGTCTTTGAATTAATGTCGCTGGCTCACTTTGAATTTCAGAATATTCTTGGGCTCTGATTTTGTTACCAAAGGGAAAATAAAAATCCAAGGAAAAGAAATAGAGAGATAAAGAAGGGAAGAAGAGAGTGAAATTTGAGATTCTAATGCTCGAATTTTATCTTTTATTCCCTAATTGTGAAAATTCTTTTTGTCCTGGAGCTCCCTAAATATATGCATATTTGTTTTATTGGTTGATCCTTTGTGGTGCCGTTTTGCATGATAGAAGGTGGTACATCTTAGAAATTTCTACCACACATCCATCTCGGAGCTGTCATTCAACAAACAATGCACGATAATTACCACCAAAATAGGAACATGATTTTCGAGATGAACGACAGTCATCTATCTTCGAGATGGATACATGATGTTTATTTGGAGTTACACTACAGTGCAAAACATGCATAAAAGAGGATCAAAACTTGCTATGTTGGAAGAGCCAAGAGGTACTGCAAAAGAGCGGCAAGGGATGCTAAAAAAAAAAAAAAAGCATGTCGTCAAAATATGACCCTTGGTTGAAACATTTACCCTACTTTGGTTAATAATTGCTCCCTTTCTGCTAGAGAAAATCTGCCCTAAACAAGACCCATCTAGGCATCTTCTAAGAGCAATAGTAGTTCGACCTCAAAAGGGTTATTCCCTCAAACAAGTAATTATTCTGAAAGTGCAAGGCTATTAGCCTCATGAACAGTAGGACGAGACCCCCTGTCCCATGGCAGGTGCGGAGGACCAATTCTGGCTGAACCTCTCGAAGAGAACCTTCTTTTGCGGGTTAAAGAAATTCTACTATCATCATCTCTTCTACATAATCTTTCCATCACAGTTGTATCATTCACATTACCATTTCAACGTACGCCCATGCACCCATAAGGCCATAATCACCAAAAACAATATTGCCAACAAGCGACCGTTGCCTCTCCATCATCGCAAAGACACCACTCGAGGCAGTGAGATGGCGCAGACTGTTGGTCATAAACTAAGGTCTGGTTGCCTTTCCTTGCAAAAACTAAGAGAACTTAACTGGTGTGTATATGTATGTATGTATGCATATGCTTATATCAAAAATTGTAAAATAGATTAGAACTTTAACATTATCCATGCATTTCACCATTTTTGCAGGAGAATGAGACACTGATGCATAAAATGGAGATAATTCATAACAGAAGGGTGATGAAGTTCTGGTTGTGTGATCGCTAGGTTGACAGCCGGATCTCTGATGTACGAATCTGAATGCTAGGTGACGGAAAGGTTTAAATGCAACACGAGCATTGGAAAGTGTGACCAACAGCAATTGGTTGTACTACTAAGGAAAAATAAAAACAATACTTCTTGCCGCTTGGGCAGGAGGTGGAGGATTCCATTCCGGTGAATCACCCTCGCGAGGTAGTGTGGGAATAGAAATGAAAGGTGGGGCTTGGCCGCTCAGGTGACAGAGGAACTAAAGCAGGTATCAGCCAGCATGCTTGATGACTTCATTAACAAAATGAGCTTGTATAGGGATGCAGTAGGGAGATACGCAACAACTTGCGAGGGAATATTACATGAGAGGAAATTTTATTCATAAAGAAGAGCAGAAATTGTTTGTGTGTGTCTGTGTGAGAGAAAGAGGGGGTGTGGCTGCTTGGTATTGCTCGTCTTCTCCTTTTGTTTTAGAAAATATAAGAAGGAAAATGAATTAGATTGACAAGGATTGTGAAACCCTTTTTTTCAATTTTTTTTATAAAATATTTAGAGTTTCTGGAAGCAATATTGCTTTTTTAAAGAGAGTAAAAATTAAAGTAAGGGACGGCAGAAGTTTTGTACAAATACTATTTTCAACATCGATCTCTATTTGACATTTAACTTATTTGTAAAGAAACGAAAATATAAGAACATCAAAAATGCCATTTTATTTTAATTTTATATTAGAAGAGCACCCCATGATTAGTGAAAACTCAACCGAAATCAAAACAACATTGATACTAACATCTTTTGAGCTAAATAATCAGAGGGGGGGATGCTTCAGTTTTTACAGATGATGCAGCAGTGGTTGGCCCGCCCTCGGACATGTCAGGAGGCTATCAGAGCAACTGGCACAGCACATCAGATCTGGCTGGCGAGGAACGTCCGCACCTTCGGCGAGCGCAGGGTGTTATCGAGGTTTGGAGCGGAGTTCACACGAGTACAGGCATTGGAGATCAGACCTTCTTCAGATGGACCTTTGATAGTTCGAAATACCTGGGGTTCCCTCTCTGCTCTGGCAGTGCGGACTTCGTGATACGGAACCCACACTCCAGAGTGGTGGCAGAATGTGGCTGTTAGTTGTTCGGTACGTCGGTTTCTGGGCAGAGTTGCGAGCTGCCTGAGCAGGTTTTCGATATGCGAGGCAGGTATTGCAGGCTGGCTCAATTATCCTGGAGGGCGACTCGGCCGCAGTTATCAGATGGATTCAGGAGGGGCTGAGGGGTGAGGGCACAGACCACCCCTTGGTTCGGGATATAGGGATGATGTGCGGGGTTGGGGTGGCCGTCCATGCCAAACATGTATTCAGAGAAGCCAATTGGGCAGCCGATTGGATGACTGCCTTTGCGGCTCATCATTCAGGGTACACCCTTTGGATGGAGGAGGGGGAGCTGCCACTGGCACTCTGTGAGTTGGTGTTTTTTGACTTTATTAGGTGTATTTGTATACGTATTGTATGAAAACCCGCTTTCAGAAAAAAAAAAAAAAAAAAAAAAAAAAAAAAAAAAAAAAAGGACAATGCACTTCCTATTGAAAAGCTCATGCACTCTATAAACATTTGCGCTATAATAAGTGACTTGCAGTGCGAGCTCACAAATATGTCGAATAAAAAATCAGAAAAGAAATGCTGAATACCTTATCCTGATCCCTTCCGCCTTATAATGGTCCGAACAACATTTCAACGTCTCAATGAAATGAAATTTTGCATAGGGCTTGCCCAATATTGCTGTCTCAGAAAGAAAAGAAAGAATGAAATAAAAACATATATAAGTTTCTCAATTCACCCTGAAAGCGATCTGATAGTTGTTAACAAACTTCTCAATGGTTTTGGATCTCCCATCACACGCATTCCTTTAGCAAAATGATCAGTTATCATCCCAACTATAACACGGCAACATAAATTTATTGTAGAAGAACTAAAACCATCAACCTAAAGCGTATCTCTCAAGCGTCTATATTGATAATCTAAGCTCTAGATCTACTTCTTTTGCGTCACTTGAATCAGAGTTCTGACTCATTGAACCTGTTGAGTGGCTTCGATCATGCCTTATCTTCTTCTGCTCCGAGTTCTACAAAATAATCAAGTTATGATATTTACTATGATATAATAAAAAGGTATTGATCTAGCAAGATGCTTAATAAAATATTTAAATTACATGAAAGAAAATTTAACAATTATAATAAAATAGCAGTAAAAAAATATCTGGCATGTGAGATTTGAGAGGCACGCCAAAAGACGCACTGTCCTAATGCCGTTGTTACCTCCTCACATGTAGGTATTGGCGGCCAGCGATGACTCCAAGATATAACCCAAATAGCTCACATCAGACCAAATTTATAGTACATGTCTGTAGTAGGCAGATTACCTAGTCTATATCGATTGCCCAAAATATAAAATAGTATATGTAATTGTATAAAAGAGAATGGTGGTAGGGAGAGACTATGAGAGCAAGAAGACTCTTTTTGTTATTTTTGGGTGCAAGAAATGTCTCATATATATTAGCCTTTTGTATTCCAACCATAACGGTTGAATATTTATGGCCTCATTAAGGCCATAATAAGAGATAATAGGAAGTTCTGAAACTTCCAAATGGAATTTGAAAGGCTTGGAGGTTATGACAATTTTTTTAAAAAATTTTGGGGGTTACAAATCTTTTTTATTAACACCTCTTTAAAACTTTGAAACACTTTCAAATTCCAACAGTCCCCCACAAGTTTCAAAACTTTATAAAATCACATACACACACATATATATATAGAGAGAGAGAAATTCGGGCAACTATACTATGCAATAGGTGCAGGTGTCTTCCGGACTTGAACCTACACTTAGTGTTGACAGTTCTAACCTGAAGGATCATAGTGAACTAAGTCTTGAACTAGACTCTTTGGACTAGATTTTAATATGCCACACACATAGTATTGATATAGACATGGTGTGGGTTAGCGCTATTTATGGCCATGTGTTGAATCTTGATTCTAATAAGAGTTATTAGAGAACAATCCAATTCTCATAGTCGCGGCCTCACGACAACTCTCATTTAGGTGAGTCCTCCAAGAATACATGTGACCTGTATCTTGCAGGAGTATGCCTGCCTCGGGCTCTTTCAGGTTAACACATTTTCTTAACACTACATATTAGAGCACTATTGCCATAGGGATGAGCAAGAGACTCTCTCCTTAAAAGTAGTGTCGAAATGAGTCAAGCAACATGGATTGTTTCAACCCATTGAACTTTTTTCATAGGATCTCTAATCATAAAGGTTGGGTTACCTCCCTAGGTGACTCTCTTGTGGGCTTAAGCCCATCTCCCTCGATATGTCAATGACAACTCTCTTAAAAAGAGCTTTGGTCAGCTGATCAACTATATTTTTCTCAGACTTTACAAATTCCAAAGATACAATATTCTTATTCAATAGGCTTTTAACTGATTTATACCTCACTTGCAAATGCCTATTTATTTTCTTATTGGTATGTGCCTACCTTACTAACTCTATTTCTGCCTTACTATCACAATGTATGGAAGTGGCAAGTATGAGTTTATTAACTAAAAGCATGTCAAGCATCAGGTTCTTAATCCACTCAGTCTCTAAGCAAGTCGTATTTAAAGCTATAAGTTCTGACTCCATAGTACTCCTAGAGATAATAGTTTGTTTCTTAGATTTTCAAGATATTGCTGCTCCACCCAAAAGAAATACATACCCTGAAGTAGACTTCACATCCATATTGTCTGTTATCCAATTTGCGTCACTAAACCCTTCAACCACATTCGGAAATCCCTTATAACACAATGAGTATTCCATGGTTCCTCTAAGATATTTAAAGACTCTCTCTAAAGCAACCCAATGATCTTTGCTAGAATTATGAGTATATCAACTAAGTCTTCCAACAACGTACGCTATATCAAGCCTAGTTGTATCTGCTATGTATAGCATTGATTCAATCGTTTGTGGATACTTCAATTTAGATACTAGTTCACCATTATTTTTCTTCAAATGCACATTTAGATCATATGGTATTGATATAGGTTTACAATCAAAATAATTAAACTTTTTTAACATCCTTTCTATTGTACTGGTTTGATTAAGAGTAATTTTTTTAGGTGTTCTTTTCAACTACATTTCTAAAATTATATAGGCTTCTCCTTAAACCTTCATGTCAAACTTTCTAGAAAGATAAGATTTAACATCATTTACTATCTCCAAATTTGTCCCAAATATTAATATATCATCAACATAAAAACATAAGATTACATGTTCTCCATTACTCTCTTTGTAGTACACACACTTCTCATATTTATTAATTTTAAAGTCATATTTTAAGATCACTTTATCAAACCTCTCATGCCATTGCTTAGAAGCTTGTTTAAACTATACAAAGATTTAACTAACCTACAGACCTTATGTTCTTGACCTTTAACTACAATACTTTCAGGTTGTTCCATATATATCTCTTCATCTACATCTCCATTTAGAAAGACAGTCTTAACATCCATTTGATGAATCCCTAGGTTATGCATTGATGCTAAGGCAACTAAAATTCTAATCGTAGTTATTCTATCTACATGTGAATATGTATCAAAGTAATATATTCTTTCTTTTTGTGTAAAACCTTTAGCCACTAGTCTTGCTTTGTACTTGTTTGTGCTTCCATCAGATTTTAACTTCTTCTTGAACATCCATTTACACCAAATAGCTTTATTTCCAGAAGGTAAATTAGTTAACTCCCAAGTGTTATTTTGAATAATAGACTCTATCTCACTTTTTATAGCTTCATTCTAAAATGGAGTATCTAAAGAAGACATAGCTTCCTTATAGGTAGTAAGATCTCCTTCTGTTAAAAAGGTATAAATTCGTCTCCAAAATTTTTCTCTATTCTAGACCTTTTACTCCTTAACTCTAGTTGTGGTTCTGGTTCCTTAGGTACACTTGTACTAGTGGAAGGTTTATCATAAGTAGATGATTTATCTATTACTTGTTGTGAAATTTTATTTTTATAAGAAAATATATCTTCAAAATAGGTAACATCTCTAGATTCTATAACTGTATTATTTAAAATTTCACTAATCTCAGAGTTTATAACTAAGAATCTATTAGCACTACTATTTTGAGCATACCTCTATAAAGACAGCATCTATAGTTTTAGACCCTATTTTCTTCCGCTTAGGCTCAGAGATTGCTACTTTTACTAAACACTCCATACTTTCAAGATTTTAAGTTAGATGTTCTTTTCTTCCAAATTTCATAAGAAGCCTTATCATTATCTTTCATAATTACTCTATTCAATATGAAATATGTAGTAAGAATTGCTTCTCCCCACAAGTTCTCAGATAGCTCAGAACTTATCAACATCGCATTAACCATATCCATTAAAGTTCTATTTTTTCTTTCAGCTACTCCACTAGATTGAGAGAGTATGGCGGAGTTATTTCATGTACTATTTCATATTCCTCATAGAAGATGTTAAGATCAGTACGGGTATACTCACCTCCTCTGTCGGATCTGAGTTTCTTAACCTTTTTTTCTAATTGATTCTCTACTTCGGTCTTATAAATCTTGAATTTATTAAACACCTCATCTTTAATTTTTATTAAGTACACATAGCAGAATTTCGAACAATTGTCTATAAAAGTCACAAAATACTTATTTTCTGCTCTTGTAGGTGGTCTATTTGAATCACATACATCACTATATATGAGCTCTAAGAGTTGAGTGTTTCTTTCTACAGATTTATAAGGCCTTTTAGGTTGTTTAGCTTGTACACACACTTCACATTTATGTTTAAAGTTTAGATTGGACTTAGGGACTAAGTCTAGATCGATCATTCTTTTAATTTTTTTCAAGTTTACATGTCCTAATCGTTCAAGCCATACATTAGAAGATTCAACATTGAAAATACTTGAAGAGATAACTTTAACTTCTAAAAGTACATTTAATTTAAACAATCTTTCACTAATAAATTCTTTCCCAACAAATATATTATTTTTTGAAATTACAACTTTATTGGATTCCATAACAACCTTGTATTCTTATTGGACTAAGGATAATCCACTAACTATATTTCTTCAAATTTCTGAAACATGTCGCACTCCTTTTATAGTTAAGATCTTTCTAGATGTCATCTTCAAATCTATGTCTCCAACTTCAAGCACACATACAACAGAGTCATTACCTAATGTTACACTTTCTCCACTTGATTCGAAGCGTAATGATCATACGTCTGTAATGCATTGTATGTCCCATAATAGGTCCCATTCTTCTACCCTTTCCCGGGAGTCGATGACTATTCATAGCTATTACCTTGACATCTGATAAGTTTTAAAATAACCATAATCAAAACAAACATATATATTAGCTCCAGAATCTAACCACCAATCTTTATTTCCATAAGTAAAATTGATAGAAAAAGAACTACGGTATACCTAAAGGATGGTTTGGCTGAATTCTCTTTATCCATCAACATATAGACTTGAGCCTTTGGATCTCTTTGATAGTGATTTGACTTAGGCTTGGGCTTATACTCCTTAGTCTTTTTGTAGAAACAATTTTTCGCCATGTGATTAGCTCTCCCACAAACAAAGCATAGCCTTTTCTCACTTTCTTTGCCCTTGAATGTTTTATTATTATTATTATTATGGCATTTGAAGTTTTGGTTTTGGTTAGAACGATTGTGGAATCTATTATTTTTCTTGAAGTTCTTACCCCTACGTTTGAAATTATTTTTCTTGTAAATATTCTTAGCGATATTTTCAATTAAGTTCACCTTAGGAGTCTTTTCAACCTCTTTCTTAGTATTGGCTCTATGTTTTTCCTCAACTCTAATAGAGTTTATGACTTGGGTTAAGGTTAACTCTCCTTGTTTATGTCTAAGGGACTTAGCATAGTCATTCCAAGATGATGACAACTTATCTATAAGATAGGAGACTTTAAAATTTTTACTAAATTTGGTTTTCTTTTTGTCAACTCCTCTCAGAAGTTCTTGATACTCATGAATTTGATCTCCCACTAGTTTATCATCTACCATTTTATAACTATTAAAATTTGGGACAGTAAACCGATCAATGCCAGCATCTATTATCCCATATTCAGTCTCTAAAGCATTCCAAAGTTCTTTTGCATTTGAGATAGTGGCATGATACACATCATAAAGGTGGTCAGACCGAATACTAAGTATTCTATTGTAGCAGTGGTACTCTATTTGCTCATTAGCCATCCAGAAAAATAACTCTTGATTAGGCTGTGGTTCTTCTATAGCAGATACAAGTCCTAACATAGTCGACCAATATATAAGTTGTTTTTGCCACCAACGAAAATTTTGTCTACTAAATTTTTCGGACTTAACACTATTTGCTTCTTCCATATTTGTCATTCTAAATTTTAAACTCTAAGATTTTAAAGTTTAAAAGGACAGTAGAATATTCAACTATGAGAAAAAATAATAACCAATAATGTCTGTAATGAATAAATATAAACAAGATATTACTAAGAGTATCTATACTATGTAACAATAATTATACTAATTATTATAAAGAAAAACAACACTAATGTCACTAATTATGTTTAATACTTGCAAGCAAACGGTTACAATTCTCATTAAATGATTATTTATTGCCTTAAGCAAATTGTTATCGAAAATTAAAATCCTAAGAAGTTTTTTAACTATTTTAATTAAATTGTTTTAATCTTCCAAAACTTATTATAGCTTTAATCACTCAAACTTTTTCTTTTAATTTTTCCTCTTTTTTTATATATATTAGCCAAAACTATTTTCTTTGATTAAATAGTAAACTGTTTTTTTAATTAAACAGTAAACTATTTTCTTTTGATTAAACAGTAAACTATTTTCTTTTGATTAAATAGTAAAATGTTTTTTTTGGACTGAAACAGTAAACTGTTTTTTTGATTAAAATAGAAAACTATTTTTTTAATTAAACAATAAACTATTTTTTAATTAAAATAGTAAATTATTTTTTTATTAAAACAGTTTAATGTTAAAATTGAGAATCTAAAGCTAAATTATATATATATATATATATATATATATATATATATATATTATTTAAAATGTATCCAACAATGATTTCTAATAAAGATGAACGAGAGCAGTGTTCAACAATGTATCTTATCTGTGAGGTTTGAGAGGCAAGCCGTTATTGCCTCCCCACATACAGATATTGGCAGTCAGTGACGGCTTCAAGATACAACCCAAATAGCTCATAGCGGACCTAATCTATAGTGCATGTCTGTAGTAGGCAGATTACCTAGTCTATATCGGTTGTCCAAAAATAGTATATGTAATTGTATAAGAGAGAATGGTGGTAGAGAGAGACTATGATAGCAAAAAGAAAACTTTTTTTGTTATTTTTAGGTGCAAGAAATGGCTCATATATATTGGTCTTTTGTATTCCAACCATAACGGTTAAATATTTATAGCCGGCCATAATGAGAGATAATAGGAAGGTTTGAAACTTCCAAATGGAATTTGAAACACCTGGAGGTTAGGACAATTTTTTTTTATATAAATTTTGGAGGTTACAAATCTTTGTTATTAACGCCTCTTTAAAACTTTGAAACACTTTCAAATTCCAACAAAAGGAAAGTCTACCGTCAAGAGAAGAACATAAATGCTCTTCAAAGAAACTGCTGTTCATCAAAGTGTGGAGTAGGCAAGTTTTGAAGACAACCTCCATTGTTTGCTCCCCGATGGGTCGTGTTACAGTTGGCGGTGCATAATGCTGGGGTAGAGAGGTAGCATTATGATTTGAGAGGGGCCTGGTATTAATTGTTACAAAAATGTCAGAAAAGAAATATAAAATAAGTTTTATTTGCCAATGACTCAATCTTGGGATAATAGGCAAATTAAATTCATGATACCTGGATGGAGGACTCGAGTGGAATTCACCAAGTGTGACATGTCTTCTTTCGGTGTCCCCATAACTCATCTTCAACCAAGTCAGGTAAGGTAGTATCATGAGAGCAGAGAATTCATGCAAGAAAGATGTAAGAGATGGTAAGAGTAGACCGGATTTCAGACTGCCGTTCCCCCCAACAATAAGTAAAATATGATCATTAAGCATTTTCCAGCTTATGGTGCAATTAAAAATATATATTAATTCCAATATTTCTCTCAAATATATATATATATATATTCCTCGGTTCCACCTCCTTTGTGTGCTCTTATCCGTTCTGACTTAATGGGCTGCACCCATCTTCATTGTGTGTGAGTTGCTGTTGTACAGGAAAAAAAAAATACCCTTACAAACAAGTTCAGTGAAAATTAGGCTAGGTTTGTTAATCAGGATGTAGGACCGATCTAAGTTACAGTACTATAAGGTCTTGTTAGTTGAAAGAATAGTGAAAAAGCATGACCTATTAAAACTTGATGACTATGATGATGATCTTGTTCATAAGAACCATTGAAGAGATCATGGTGATTGTGGTAGAAAAATTTGGAAGGCATCTCTTGTCTCAAAAAAATCTGAGAGGCATCACAAATCAAATACATGTCAAGAAATATAGGGGTGCTTTCTTTCCTTCTTTTTTTTCTCTAGTATATTCTCTTTCACTTCTGTGATTTTCTGTTGAGATCGAGGTCGACATACCATGATGTTTTCCTAGAGATAGATAGAGAGAGAGAGAGAGATACCATGATGTTTGGATGAAGAGCGACGACTGAAGATGCTGAGACCATGTTTGAGGAAGAGGGAGATGATGAAAGTGCCATATCTGGTACTCTCATGTTATCCTGCTCGAAGACAACCATTAAAAGAAAGCTTCATGAAAACTATGCGATCATTAGTAGAGAAAATTATGCTTGTTAATGTAATCGAAACAACACTACTTAAAACTTGTATAAGAGAAAAAGAAATCCAGAGAAAATGGGAGATATTTACCATTCTGGGATTACTATGAAATGGGGGGTGAAGGAAGGGAGGATATTCGGCCATTTGGTGTTGCAATCTGATCTTCTCCAACTGAGCCACTCCAAGTCCTCTCTGGGGTTGCTTTGGCTTCTCTGAACTGCTTTTCTTCCCCTTCCTAGAGGAAGTAGATCCTCCACTTCCCGATCCCAATTCACCAAAATAACTGCTGCCCATCCTCTCTCTCCTCCTTCCAAAGCTCCAAGTTTATCCCAATGCAAAGAGAGAAAAAGAGAGAGAGAGAGAGATGAATTTAGAGGATCTTTAGGTGTGAGAAGGATGGACCTCCAAGATCCATTTAAAGGGTGCTTTCCAAAAGCAATAACTGCATCGCTGGATTAGGGTGATATTCTTTGGCGTTTTTGCGCTTATTTTTGTGCGTGGATAGAGAAATATTATTTCTTTAAAGTATCAACGAATCACGGTGTGTGAAGGAGATGCAGTCATATATAAACCCGTCACGAGTTAAACAATAAAAAGATTTAGTCATTGAATTGTCATAGATGGCCCGTAGGATTGCTTTCTTATTTGGCAAGTGCATTATACTGAATTATATACTTTTCTTGTGTTATAGTAGAAGAAACAAAATCTATAAACGATACGAGTAAATATCTAGATACTAAGGTAGGTTGGCCACAGCAGCATTTCTTTATTATATAAAATTTTAACAAATTTGCCTCCATTCCATAGCTGAAAACCTGATAAGCTCTTGTTTTATTATATTTCGATCTATTTTTGAGAATATTCTCAATTATAATTTCGACTAATTATTTGAACATAGAATTAACTTCTTTAAAACAAATCGTAGATTTCTTTTTTTGGTGTTCAAAGAAAACTCCAATTAGATTTTTCTAAACGAGGTGTGAAAAAAAAATCTAATCGGAGTTTCTGAAAAAGTGCAAAAAAAAAATGATTAAAGGATCGAAGGGTCCTCAGGAGATTCAGTACCTAAATTTTCTGCAAAACCATATATTTTCTTATATGAGTTGCTTATATCCATGTTTTTCTAATACAAACAATTTCCGAAAATACTGTCAAGCTTAGGTTTAGTTCAAATAGATCGCAATCCCTGGAACGGAAAGAGAGGAGGCTAAGATACGGTTGCGTACGTGGTGATTAATGGGACGGAGAGATTATAGGCGATGTTGTTGGAGAAACTATAGAAAGATATTTTCTACCCAAACGACAATGACTAGTTCTAGAAATTGCAATGTTTCCATTAATAGGAACAGGATTTATGTTCAATTTTTTCTATGTGTGATATGGCTATATTTCTCCATCATTTTTCCCGAGATTTTTGGTTGGTTTCGAAAATTTATTCTCAAATAAAATATTTAATTTTGAGAAAATAAAAAATAATAACTAAAAGATTTTGTTTGACTAACTCCAGTGCCTAATGAAAAATGAGGACCAATCAAGTTGACAAATGCCCCTTTTTTTTTCGCAGGAAGAAGTTAGCTATTGTCCTTAAGTTAGTGTTTCTGCTTCTTTTTCTTTTTTTCTCCGGTCTGATTGATTTTTTTTTATTTTTTGAACTAGTCCCTTCTATAATGATCAAACTACCTTATTATCAATTTATAGAAGCATGTTTATTTTTTCGACTATCTTTCCACCTAGTTTAAATCATTCTATTTTTTTTGTTTGGCGTAAGTAACAAGTTGGACAAAATAGTTCAAAGCAGCAAATACCTCGAAATTACAAATAGTTGTGCCTTAATTATGAAGTCGAAGTCTTGAAGATGGAGGCACAAATACACACCCTATTTACAATGAAAAAAGAAACTAATATAGTATAAATGAATTAATCAAACCAACCTTTGATCCTTTGCTCTTCTTTCTTGCGCAGGATGGAGCTCTTTCTCCCTGAGCAGACCTACCAGTTAATCTTCATCAAACTCAAGTGCTATCAAAAAGCGCTGTGCATGATAAAGAATAGTAGGACATTTTTGTAATCATATAAACACTAACTATGAATAGCAATTAATCAAAGAAACTTCATTTAAGCATCTCATTGAATTATGTTGACTTGTCCAACTGGCTAAGTGATGTCATTAATACCAGTTAATCCATCATGTAACATCTAATATTTCATTGTCATATATAGCTAAGTAAGTAATTATCCTAAAAAAATATATAGCTAAGTAATCTTTTTTTTTTTTTTGAGCAATATCTAAGATTTGAATTCTATACCTCCTTTAAGGATAAAATCTTAGTGGAAAGGTGCTAATAAATTAAGCCAACAATGGCTGACAAGTTACCTAAGTAAATTCAGTAATTCACCAAGCATAATTAATAGCAGCTAGAGGTTTCAAATTGACATGAAAAATACCTAAGAGACAATAAGGTAAATTTCAAATTCTTTTATATTCCTCAGAATATCACAAACCATTGATCACCATAAACTTTTAATAAAGTACAAGTGATACTTCCATCTTTTGAAGACCTAGGCCTTTTGCATTGGCCTCTATGCCCATAAGAACCTCCTACCCAATGATCATCTGCACACATCAAAAACTTATCCATTTGATTTTGAAATAAGTTCCTAATTTCATGCTTACAGTGCCACACATAAATAATTTACAATGTTCTTGATTTCGCTTATAAGCAATATAGACACACTTCTAATAGACATAAATAAATAAATAAAAATTATTTGGGAATTAGAAAATGTTATTTTTAGGTAGATTTTAGAATTAAAATTTTAATTATGATGACTCCAACCTTTTATTTCTATTCAGAAATTTATTAAAATTTTCAGTTGTCTATATAAATTTATTATCTACTGACTAAAAATATATTTTATATTATTAAAATTTAAGAATACAGAAATTTTTTTTTCTTCCATCCTGCACCATTATGTTATGGAAACGAAGATAAACCATTATTCTAAGTGTTCTGGTGTTAGGTCACATCTAAGAAGGGTTGGGTGGCAATGCAATGGAGTGATCACAGTTACTCAAATGAGGACAAGTGTCTGATGTCTATAAGAAAATAAGGATTGCTGGTCACGGACGTAACAGTCAAGCTATATATTATTTTTCCGTTGTGGTTGTAAAGCTACCTTTTAAATAAATTAGAGGAGAAAAGATGAAATACACTTTCATGCAATAAAATAAGTGAAGAAAAGTTAAAAATTAAATTCATTAACTATAACAAGGGTAGCACAATAACTTTGACCAAAGAAATATTGGTAGCTCGTGGCCAATTTCTGAGTAAAATTACAATTGTATGGCTGAACTTCAGGCTGGTTAGATGGGATTAACTTGCCCGATTCAAACTCAGCTAGGCAAAAAATATTTCAATTAAAAGGACTGAAATACGTGGTTCCCAAATGCCCTTAATTTGTTTAGTATGGATTGTTATCTTCCTACATTTCTATACAGCCTGATGTTTTCTGATCATATCATTTGGTAGGTAGCACAGCTATCAATTAGGTTGCAAACTTCATTCTTGATCATGTAGACAATATAACAAGTATTAAATGCATATCCTAGAAACTGCTTGACTTCAGTTTCACTGATGCCATCGGAAAAATATATATATATATATATTGGTCACAATTTAATTTTAGTCAACTTGCTCAATGCCACATTACTTTTTTCTTTTTGAAACTAATAGGTATATTGACCAAATTGATATTTGATTATCAGGAAGTTCTTAAACAATAACTTTTGAAAGGTCAGTCGTGTGAGAAAATACTAATTACAACCTGTTTACATATATTCTCATTTTCATATTAACTTTTTGAAAGGTTTGCCATATGAGAGATATTATAGCATACTTATTTACAATATTCTCATATTCATATTTTGTAGTGATACTTTTATCACTACTTATTATGCGCACTTCATGTGTAACATGGGCCACTACTAGATATGGCTTGGTTGTCGGATTTCATAACATGCAGCTAATATAAAATAATGATGCTTTGCCTGTTGTATTTTACTATCAGTGGAGGAATATTTGTGTTGATGCGCTTTCAGAAGTGTCGGCATGAAAATTTATGATGCAAATTTGCATAAGCAAATGATTTGTAAAATGCTGCCCTTGATCCCTTTCTCTGTAGTGTCGGCAAGACCCAATCTGATTAATATGAAAACTTATTGGTCTATATCATGGTAGCCATTCACTTTCATTTGTCAAAGCTACTTAATCTCTCTCATAAAATCGACATTTTAACAACAAATTGTTCTCTATTTTATTGAACTAGCATAAGACTTTACAAATTCTTACACCTTAAGAACCACGCAATCAAATGTAATGTAAATGTAGAAAGCGCAAGCACAAATGCATAACTCTTAAAAATTGTTTATAAACTAATCAGTTGCCATCTAAAGCATAACATTTGTTCCCGTTGATTGTTGATTGTGAGAGGCAGTGCAATGAAATCAAGGGAGCCAAAGATATGTCCATTCTTCAATGGCTATGTTGAAAAAGAAGAATGAGAGAAGAAAATTGTATTTCTACCTGTCTATTACAATGTACAGAAGCAAACTTTATATAGACTAGGAGGTTGACAAAGATTGGCACAAGAAATCACAAATTAATCAAAATGAAGTTTGGTAAAACCGACTAAGTTTGGCACAATCAATCACAATCTTAATCAATCATATGATTTTGATAGGGTACATGGCTTGTTTGATTTTTTTCCCCCCTCCCAAAGTAAGTCTCTCCCCTATTTTACTTAATTATATAGTGTTTGTAACGTTTGTATGTATTCTGTTAGTCCACAAATAAAAGTATAAAATAGATGTGGTGGTGATGAGCATTCAGATGCAAGGCATGGGGCCATAGGCGAGAAATATCTTAAAGTTGGTAGAAGCTGCAGCCAGAGCGACAGAAGATACAACCAAAGAACCGAAAGCATAGGAATAGACTGATCTCGAATGTTGGAACAATTAATCCAAAGGATCAAGTGCAGGAATAACGTCGTCCCCTCGGACAACATGGACCATTGAATAAAATTGAATTACGGGGTTGTATGTTAAGCATAAAACAAGGATTCGCCTTCTTTTTCCCGAATTCATTGTTGGATCATCCATCGCACAGCTCTCAAAGCACTCCATTTTTATCATTCACCGCTTGCACAGCTCTCAAAGCAATCAATGGATGGTCCAACATGTGATTCGTGCGAAGGAAGGCGAATTGCTCCTATTATATACAAAGAGTGCCGTGGGGAGCACAAAGCCACCACCCCATGCGTTCTTGGATATCGTTTGGAATGACGACACTATGAGTCAGCGTGATAGCAGGATTTTTTCACTTCATCGGGTAGAAGTAATTCACTTGTTCTGGTTGTTGGGAAGTTCTGCAAAAAGAGATCAACTTAAATCAATTGAATTTTCCATCTTATGAAAATATGAATTACTATGATGGTTTATCCTGAAAGTTGTTAGTTTATTATACTTTTGCTCTTGTGATTTCTTATAAAAATTACATTTACCTTGTAGGAGGCTCTGATAGATGATTGGATGGATTCGGGGTCTATCTAGAATTGTTTTTGGATATCTGTTGCTATAGAACATCCGCGGCCAAGAATTGTATTACTTTCTAAATCATCATTTATATTGAAAGACGAATAGAATAGCTGATTGGATCGCATTCTATGCGGCCGAGCACCCTAACAATATTTTTTGGACCAAATATGGTACTGTTTCTTCTTTCTGTTATATTTTATTTTGAATGTACTCATACCAAAATTATATTATCTATCCTGCTTATCAAAAAAATAAATAATTTTACAATATTCTACCGGAAAAAAATTACTTATGCATCAGCCCACAATGCATGTCTGCACTCATTACCAACAAGCATACATTAACTAAGTTAAATTGCCTATAATGCATGTCTGAACTCATTACCAGCAAGCGTATATTAACTAAGTTAAATTTTTGAAAAGAATACTTTGACTAAGATAAATCCGTGCATTGAATTTAGGGTAAAGGCACAATGGTGTAATGAAGTCGGAAATGCACTAATTCGCAATAGATAAGTAAATATGGCCAGTTTACAAAAATAAAAGATAGAATGAATTTATTTGGATTTTTTTAATTTCAAAAATAGCATAGGTTGACTTTTATTTCAAGTAATTATATTCTTTTCTTGAAGCAGGCCTCCACGTACGCTAGTAGGATATGAGGATATGACCTTACGAAACTATGGCTCTTGGACTATGGATCAGAATCAGGCTATATACTTTCCTTTGACACATTAAAATAAAGCGGAATGGAATGAGACTTATGTTATACGGTACATTTGATGCTCAATGATCACAAGCAAGCAATTTTTTTGTGTCTAAACTCGAACATTTATCACCCAATAACTTAGGTCGAACACTGGCAAGAATAGCCTAGAAGGTGACTTCTGTAGTTAACCATCCAAGCAGGATGTTCCTCGAACTTCTTAATTTCTTTTTAAAAAGGAAAATAAATGTAAGCCCATCAAATGTCATAGATTCTGAAAAGCCATCTTAAAGCTCCTCTTGAATTGAAACTACAATCATCAACCTTTATGTCTTAAACAACAAGAAGACTGATACATAATAAAATATCCAGAAAACTAGCAATTATAAAGATATTCCCTCTCTCTCCCTTCCTTTCTACAAGAAAAATATTTGTTCCTTTGCCTGATGCGTATTATCTAAGGTTACAAATGGGTTAAGTTGATCCGTAACCTGACTAGATTAGATCTGATCCGACCCATTTTAAAGGACCTATGAGCCGAGTTGGATTCTAAAATTGAATACGTTCCATTTTCGAAGCTGGGTCTGGTTTTTTGAATTGAGAACAAACCCAACCTAATCCAATCTGTTTGAAATTTGAATAATTTTGAATTTCCAACTCTATGATGCGACTCAATCTATCCCAAACTTGCTAAACCATTTGGGCCCGCGGGTCACAAGGGTGCAGGCCCAGCCACCCAACTAGTGCTTAAGGCCCGATCTAGAGTCTTAACTCTCTGTTCCTAATCGTTGTTCTGAAGTTGACAGTGAGTAAAAATGCAGAATAATATAATGATATCATGCTTCGTAGTGGTCTCAAACTATAAAGTTGCATTTTTTCAAGAAGATTCCTATAATTGATGCTCGTTAGGAGTATGAATACTTGTATTGATTATATTTAGCTAGGATGAAATCAGAAGAAAAGAAAAAGAAAATACATATGGAAGAATTTATTTTCTTAAAAGAAGAGGAAGCAACAGACACAACAGCATATAGTAGAATTAGTGCTGCAGATCAAATCAACTTTAAAAAAAACAACAAATATTACGGATACCAGAAATGGATGAAGGTTCATAAGTTTATTCTGCTTGTCTGGCAATACGGACCCAACCTTTTAGTGTCATTATGTCGAGGCTTTGTTTGGTATTAGGTTCAGTGGTAGTAGGGCTTTCACAGGTAGCTTGAGCCTCATGACTCTTTGTTCTATGCAACTTGCTGCTTTGGTCTAATTAATTAATAGTGGGCCAATAAATGGCTAATAATATCTAGACTCAACTTATACTTGAACTCAGTCATGCCAGCTTGCGCTAATAATATCTCAAACATGTTCTATATATTAAATAAGACAAACATTAATCCATTTTTAAGCAAAACAAATATTTATTTATTATCTTTATACATTATCATTTGATTTCTATATCTCTATTGTTGCTGGAAATTGGACCCGGGGGCGACCACGGGCTGAGGAGGGGGAGTTCCAGTGCGGATCGTACATCGACAGGCTGCGTCCTCTAGGGAACCTGCAAAAAGCTGGTGGCCGGGGCTTCAGGCGCCGGCCCTCCGATATTTAAGTGAGAGAGGGGGTTTTGTGGAGAAAGAGAAATGAGTTGTATATCCGAGTCTCAAAATCAGAATCCAGAAGAAGAATTTCCCTTTAAAGATGAAGAAGTTCCCCTTTTATAAGAGGGATACAGGGTTACCTGTGATATGATCGGACGAATTAAATGAGTTACCATCATGATTGAGTATGGTCATCTGAATTAATGTGTTGCCGTGTAGGACGGAACTGGAGCCAATGAGTTGTTGTGGGTGACTGGATGTAGTTGAGTGAGTCGATGAGTTGCCGTGGATGGCCTGAGATTTTGAGTAAGCCGGAGATCCGTGGAGACCATGCGTATTAATTGTTGACGGTCGTAGTAGGGTATGGTCCCTGGTTGATGTATCGTGGCGTGGCTGGCAAGCAAAGCATGGTACGGTAAGATTGCTGCAGGACGTGGCCGCAGCATGTGGACGACGAGCTCGGTCTTCTGAACTCGGCCTGCAAGAACTCGGCCTTTTGAGCTCAGCCTTCTAAGCTCGACCTGCATGAGCTCGGTCTACTGAGCTCGGTCTATATGAGTTCGGTCTTCTGAGCTCGGCCTGCATGAGCTCGGCCTTTATGAGCTCGGCCTGCATGAGCTCGGCCTGCATGAGCTCGGTCTTCATGAGCTCGATCTGCATGAGCTCGGCTCGGCCTGCATGAGCTCAGCCTGCATGAGCTCGGTCTTCTGAGCTCAGTCTGCATGAGCTCGGTCTGCATGAGCTCGGCCTGCATGAGCTCGACCTGCATGAGCTCGATCTTCTGAGCTCGATCTGCATGAGCTCCGCCTTGCTTTATGGGGTGGTCCATTTTTTTCCCAACATTACCCCCCGACTTCCGAGTTCGAGCTGCTTTTTGGCTCGAGCGAAGGAAGTAGTCTAGTCATCGATTGTCCTGTAATATAGCCAAATGTCTATGAAGATGTATGTGCTAAGTAGGGTATACCTTAGCTAGAGTTAAGTGTCTCAGGTCGAGCTGTCCGAGCCGAGCTAAGCGGCTCTGCTCTGAGGTCAACTTCAGCAGCCTTCTTTGGCTTGTGGTCGACTCAGCAGGGCGTCCCGAGCCTAGCTCGAGGGACGTCATTGGATATGTACCCAAGGTCGAGGAAGCTCACGCAGAGTTCGCTTAGCGATATGCCTCTGCGGAGGCGCCACCCCTCACAGTTTTGTCCCCCGCATAGAGTTCGCTTAGTGATATGCCTCTGCGGGGGGGCCCCTTGAATGAGAGAGTGCTGGAGCAGCTCAGCTCAGAGCGAGTGGTATTGTCCGCTTTGGGGATCGGGAGCTCACGCAGAGTTTGCTTAGCGATATGCCTCTGCGGAGGCGCCACCCCTCACGGTTTTATCCCTCGCACAAAGTTCGCTTAGCGATATGCCTCTGCGGGGGGGTCCTCTCGAATGATAGAGTGCTGGAGCAGCTCAACCTAGAGCGAGTGGTATTGTCCGCTTTGGGGATCGGAAGCTTGCGCAGAGTTCGCTTAGCGATATGCCTCTGCGGAGGCACCACCTCTCACGGTTTTGTCCCCCGCACAGAGTTCACTTAGCGATATGCCTCTGCGGGGGGCCCTCTCGAATGAGAGAGTGCTGGAGCAGCTCAGCTCAGTATGAGTGGTATTGTTTGCTTTGGGGATCGGGAGCTTGCATAGAGTTCGCTTAGCGATATGCCTCTGCGGAGGTGCCACCCCTCACGGTTTTGTCCCCCGCACAGATTTCGCTTAGCGATATGCCTCTGCGGGGGGAGGGGGGAGGGGGGGCCTCTCGAATGAGAGAGTGCTGGAGCAGCTCAGCTCAAAGCGAGTGGTATTGTCCGCTTTGGGGATCAGAAGCTCGCGCAGAGTTCGCTTAGCGATATGCCTCTGCGGAGGCGCCACCCCTCATGGTTTTGTCCCCCGCATAGAGTTCGCTTAGCGATATGCCTCTGCAGGGGGGCTCTCTCGAATGAGAGAGTGCTGGAGCAGCTTAGCTCAAAGCGAGTGGTATTATCTGCTTTGGAGATCGGGAGCTCGCGCAGAGTTCGCTTAGCGATATGCCTCTGCGGAGGCACCACCCCTCACAGTTTTGTCCCCCGCACAGAGTTCGCTTAGCTTTGGAGATCGAGCACCGTCTTGAGGTCTTGCACCCATGAGGAGGGAGTACATGTTGGGTTCTTACTTGCTGCAGGAAGACAGAAGAGTTTGAAGGGCAATGGGATTAAATTGGACTGTACCCTTTGCCACAGAGGATTACAATCTCATTTTGAAACTCCATAACTCTCCTCCTTCAGGTTTCAGCTTTTATTTCTCTTCCCCTCCAACTCGTTGACATGAGACTCGGGCTACTACTTCTCACTGGTTGCCCCCACGTCCCACGTCGTTGCAGCGAGAGCCGTGCCTGATTTGAGATAGCTCGGGTGAAAGTTTCTTCCTCCGCTTAATGTGAACCCGTGGAGGCGGCATAGGAGGGGCTTCCACTTGTTGCAGGCTTTGGACTGCAATGGCTAGCGCTTGGGCTTGCTACACCAGCACGTCGAACTGCTTGGGTTGGACTTGTGGAACTTGATCTACCGGAGGTCTTGGTGGTGGATTCTGGACTGAGCGTCTGGGGCTTGGAGCATGATGCCGGAAGGCGTTAGAAACTCCTCTGCTCCTTAGTCTCATAATTACGACTCGGGCCCTTCCTCTAGCGCCAACTATTGCTGGAAATTGGACCCAGGGGCGACCACGAGCTGAGGAGGGGGAGCTCCGATGCGGATTGTACGTCGGCGGGCTGCGTCCTTCAGGGGTATGGTCCCTGGTTGATGTGGCGTGGCGTGGCCGGCAAGCAAAGCATGGTACGGTGAGTCTGCTGCAGGGCGTGGCCGCAGCATGTGGACGACGAGCTCAATCTTCTGAGCTCGGCCTTTTAGGCTCGGCCTGCATGAGCTCGGCCTTCTAAGCTCGGCCTGCATGAGCTCGACCTTCTGGGCTCGGTCTGCATGAGCTCGGCCTTCTGAGCTCGGTCTGCATGAGCTTGGTCTTCTGAGCTCGGTCTGCATGAGCTCGGCTCGGCCTGTATGAGCTCGGTCTTCTGAGCTCGGCCTGCATGAGCTCGGCCTGTGGATCGACCTCTTACAACCACTATTCTTCAAGTAGGAAAGGTAAGAGTAATATTAAATTAAACTTTGTTTGTCGGTTCTAACAACGATCTGTTTAGCATATTTTTAGTTAGACAGGAGTCGGACGAACACTTGGTCTTCTGAGCTCGGTATTCTGAGCTCGATCTTCATGAGTTCGGTCTTCTGAGCTTGGTCTGTATGAGCTCGGCTCGGCCTGCATGAGCTCGGCCTGCATGAGCTCGGTCTTCTGAGCTCGGTCTGCATGAGCTCGACCTGCATAAGCTCGGCCTGCACGGTCTGCATGAGCTCGACCTGCATGAGCTCGGTCTGCATGAGCTCGGTCTTCTGAGCTCAGTCTGCATGAGCTCGGTCTTCTGAGCTTGGTCTGTATGAGCTCGGCTTGGCCTGCATGAGCTCGGTCTTCTGAGCTCGGTCTGCATGAGCTCGACCTGTATGAGCTCGGCCTGCACGGTCTTCATGAGCTCGACCTACATGAGCTTGGTCTGCATGAGCTCGATCTTCTGAGCTTGGTCTATATGAGTTCGGCCTGCATGAGCTCGGTCTGCATGAGCTCGGCCTTACTTTGTGGGGCGGTCCATTTCCCCCCCAACATCTATCAATTTTATTTTGAGGAAGTGAAAATTCCTTAGATGCAGTTATTTACAATGTAAGCAAAGCCATTGGCTTGTATCCTTACTCCATGCCCTATTTTTTGATACATCTACCCCATTCCCTTTATTGCAACAATAACTTATTGGCATGTCTAATTATACCTTGGTTTAGACATCTTCTAGGAATCTTCTTCGGTTGAGGCCTTAGATATGTCAAGACGATAGAACTTTTTATATATGGCTGGCATTTCTTTGCGATGACAGACTCATGGCCAACTTGAAGTTGCTTGGAAACACACTTGTTGATTGTCTACCCTTAGATCAGCATTGATTTTTTTTAGATAAAATAGTAATACTAATACGTTATTTCTGAAAAAAATGCTAAGTAAAGATATAGACTATAACCACCATACAATTAGAATAGTAGATCACATGTTACTTAAGGCTTACACACATAATAAAGAATGGAAATAAAAATTAAGGAACAGGATGCTGTTCGGTATTGATGTGAACAAATGGCTAATAAATAAAAAGGAGATGTGGATGGATGGAGATCTTTGCGCTGGAAAGAGGAAACATAGAATATCTAATATAGATTGTGGCCACATGCACCATATCACCTCCCAAGATACTTGCAAGCATTGTTTGAGAAGTGATCTCATATACTTATCGAATAAATTAACTAAGCAACATTGCTTAAGTGAACCCAAATAAGTCGCTCAAAGAGTCATTTAGGTTGTGTGATGCATTGTGATCATTTCTCCCTTTGAAATGGCACCTAAAGTGTATCATTGAAAGAAGCAAAGTGATTAGTGGAAAGCAGCTGAGTATTTTTTTTCTTTGACTAGCTTTTTTGAGTTACCATGACATTAATATTTTAGCTAAGAAAAAAATTAGGTGAGCTTCAAAGAGTGCTTAATCAACTCGTTATTCTGCTTTCATATTCAGGGAAGAAATATATATTATAAAGCAATTTAACACAAAAAGAATGTTTTTGATGGAGTGCGAAGGACGATTGAATTAAACTTTAGAGATCATCACATAAACTAAAGTAAATTAAATTGATGAATCTTTCACTCTATCGAGAAAGATCTTTCTGAAATTTTTATTCATACATCAAAACCAATGCTCCTTACAATATATTAGAAGCATATATATAGGACATGACATTTTAGTTGGGGCACTAGACTTGGAATAATATATTCCATAAATAAAAACAAATAATAAGAAAATATGCTAAAATTATTCTACTACAAATATAAAATTTCGGCTAAAATTTGATATTATTTTTGATAAAAAATTTCATACGAACATCTGATGAAAATCTACTAGCTCATACAAAATTCAGCATGGTTAGGCGGCTTATAGTACCCATCTGTCGCACCTTTTTCTACTTTATATTTTGACAAATAATATAAAAATTAATATTAAGTAATCACATAAAATCAATACCATATTGCGCCAAGTCAAAAAAAACAAAAATTTAGATTAGGTTAAAAATGTAAAGCTCGGGCAGCGACCAAGATTAAAAACAAAGATGCCATGATCATTTAAGTCAAGAAGGGTTGGTGATGATGATATGAACATATCGTGACTTAGGCTGATTACATGGCTTGCTTATATCCATCCCGACAAGCCATTGGATCTCTAGAGCCGAGACAATCATAAATTGGTCATCTGCATCCATCCTAGTATGTTCATTTACCAAGATGATGAATGTATAGCTATTTGCCGTTGAGATAAGCTTGTTTGGCACCCTCTTCTCATGGGGGAGAGGTGTTGGATTGAATCTTACCGTGGCCGCATAAAACTGCCATTTTTCTTTCAAAACCGAATCGTAAATTTCAAGCCTTCAGAACTTATGATCCTACATGTCTGATGTCTAAATATTTTAGATAATAATTGACTGTGAACACGTTGGAATCTTTCTGTGAATGCCTATACGAATATTGGAGCATGTTTATGTTTAAGCACACATTGAATATGCCACAGAGATGAGATGTGTACTCGTACACAGCTGATCTTTTACCATCCACCCACTTTGCTAGGAAGAACAAAGCACAGCCACAAAGTGATCAGTCTTAAGCTTATACATATCTTCTCTGCATAGAATTCCATAATCTCAGAATTATGAGGTAAGGGCTCTTCTTCTTCTTCTTCTTTTGACAATGGAACACAAAGGTGATGGTGGAATCTTCAGCCTCTATTGTTTTCATCTGATACCTAGGGTTTCCTGTCAAAGTTTGCTAAGGAAAACCTTCAGGTATATATAGAAAAATATTTAGAATATTGTCTCGAAAACAGGATGAGGTAAGGGTAATAGAATAATTCCACTTGATCGATCCAAAAGCAGCAGTCATCATGGATTCAATTGTAATCTATTAGTTCTAGCATTAATCTACTACAATTATTGAGTTCTCTTACGACTGTTGAAGGTGACTCGAAGCTACCAGGACAGCTTGAGGCTGCTTTGCAGAGATGCCACATGGTTCGATAGTCCTTGCATATGTGGCTGATGTGAAATTTGGACGGGTCAAACCAAAAGAAAACTATAGCAATTAATGTTATCTTGGAAAAATTCATGGAACCAATATGACGGGGAAACACCAAGCTCAATCTCTAGTATATTATCTTCTATTCAGTGGAACATCCCATCGCTCAAAGCTAGTTAACAAATATTTAAAGGCCGGCGAGCATGGTGTGACTCTTTTGTATAATCATGCATGGCATTCAATTCCATTAAATAGAGAGGAGAGAAAACTGGCCTAGTGTAGAAGATATGTTCCCTAAGGTTACAGTGTTTGACCCATCAAGATTACATAGTAGGCTTCCATCATGCATGTTCATGCACACAGTTAAAGTTTGACAGGTATCACACTAATTTCCTCAGGAAATCTAAAGTTGCACTGCATACCAGAGACAACTCATATCTTTATGCCTGAGGCTCCTAATTGGAAAGAACTGAGAACAATATCTCATTAAGAAGGAGGTGGGTTTCAGGCGAAAGATTCGGGTCTGATTAAATAAGAAGATGGGGAAGACTTGTGTTAAAAATATAGCAAGTGAATACTTTTATGGGAATTTAGTACTCCAAAATAATAGCTTTGCTGACTGGATAGCAAGGATCTAAAAGGATTGCCAGGGAGGGAGAAGACATCTGCCAGCAAGGTCTTCCTTACATTTCATCGCAATGCGATCGGAAGAATGGTGGTCTCAAGATTCTTGGTGATCAATTTTTTAAGCCTTGCCCCATGCCTGCTTGCAATTATAATTTGTTCCTTTGAGATGGTTCCAGCAAGAAGAATCTCCAGTGTAGTTCCAATTAATTATCTGTGTGCAAGTGCACCAAGGAACCAACATAATGCATGCGTAAACACAGGGAGTGGTCTTCATGCATGTATCAGTAATTGAATGTCTTGAAATTCAACCTGTTAGAAGGTCAACTAGAAGCAAAAAACGACGGCCTTACCTTGAACAATATCATTGCCAATTGGCTACTAACCCTCCTACTTCACCATTAAAATCCATGGTGGCTGGTACTGAGTATGACATCTCTCATTTTCTCGATTATAATAACCTCTCTTTATCCCACAAATCTTTTGTTCTTGCTGTTAGCAATGAGATTGAACCTACCTCATACAAACAAGCCGTTTGGTGCCCGAAATGGAGGGAAGCAATAGCAAAAGAGATTACCGCCCTTGAAGAAAATAAAATCTGGATCATTACTGATCTACCATCCGGAAAGGAAGCCATTGATTGTAAATGGTGCTATAAAATTAAATTCAACTCTGATGGCACCATAGAGCGTAAGAAGGCTCGTCTAGTTGTCAAAGGATATACTCAACGGAAAGGATTTAACTACTTTGAAACGTTTTCATCAGTGGCAAAGATGACTACCATCAGAACTCTCCTAGTAGTTGCTGTAGTGAATAATTGGCATCTCTATCAACTTGATGTCAACAATGCTTTCCTTCATGGCGATCTAAATGAAGAGATTTACATGAAAATTCCCCCTAGTTTTGCTGGTAAGAGGGAGTTCAAAGTTTGCAGACTTAATAAATCTTTACATGGTCTGAAACAAGCTTCAAGGCAGTAGTTCTTCAAGCTTTCCCAATTCCTTTTAGACACTGGGTTTATGCAATCTAAAGCTGATTATTCCCTCTTCACAAAGCAATTTGGTTCATCATTCACAACACTCTTAGTGTATGTTGTTGATATTGTATTAGCTAGTAATGATCTTGCTGCCATTGAAGATCTCAAGACTGCTATAGATCAGAAGTTCAAAATCAAAGACTTGGGCAAGCTCAAATATTTTTGGAAATTAAAGTTGCAAGGTCAAGAGAAGGAATTTCTATCTGTCAACGCAAGTTCACTCTTGACATACTCTCAGACACTAGTTTTCTTGGTGCTAAGCCAGCTAAAACTCCCATAAAGCAGAATCTAAGGTTGATTAGGGATGTAAATTCACCTCTTGCTGATCCCACTGTGTACAGACGACTCATTGGGAAGCTTTGATACCTCACCATCACAAGACTCGATCTCTCCTATTGTTTACAAGTCCTCAGTCAATTTATGGACAAGCCACATCAACCTCATCTTGATGCTGCTCATCGGGTACTCAGATATCTTAAAGCTTCCCCTGACCAAGGTTTATTCTTCTCATCATCTTCACAACTACTTATCAAAGCATACTTAGATTCTGATTGGGCTGGTTGCCCAAAAATGAGACGATCACTTACAGAATACTGTGTATTTCTTGGTGATTCTTTAATCTCATGGAAGTCTAAGAAGCAGTCAACTGTTTCTAGATCTTCTGCTGAAGCTAAATACAGGGCAATGGCTACCACATGTTGCTAGATAACTTAGATTAAATATATTCTAGCAGATCTTCAAGTTTCTCATTGTGAGCCTGCTTTGTTATTCTATGATAATAAAGCAGCTTTGGCCATAGCTGCCAATCTCGTTCATCATGAAAGAACAAAGCATATTGAACTGGATTGCCATGTGATTCGAGAGAAGATGGAATCAGGACTCATTCATACTTTACATGTTAATTCACAATATCAGCTGGCAGACATCCTTACCAAAGGACTTGGCTCTACTCAGTTCCATTCTCTTCTATCCAAGATGAGCATTTACAACATTCATTGCTCCTCTTAAGGGGGAGTCTTGAAATTCAATCTTTGGGAGGAAACACAGTTCAAATATTTTATGCATCAAGACATGTATCAAACCTCCTCTTGCTTCATGTGCCCTATTTCCTGATACGCTTAACATTCCACTGATACACCACTATAGATGCTGATGTAAACTGCTGTAGAGAGCTGGAGCTGAGCTGGAGCTTATGAGGACAAAGGAGAAGCTAACTAATAACTAAATTCAGTTAGTTAGTCGGGATAACTCAATTCAGTTGAGGACTCTTGTATTCACTATGTACAGTAGCTGTAAGTTTATAATTAGGGAGTCGATGGATGTAATGAATATAGTCTAATGGAAATGAGAAACTTCTTTTCCCTTCCAATCACTTTCTTAATCTCCTGCACCTTCCCAGTTCAGGAGCTTCTTCGTTCTTGATATTTCATCTTCTTGATCTCCTGCATCTTCCCAGTTCAGGAGCTTCTTTATTTTTAATAGAATGCATGCAACAACTGTGGGAAGTGCAGGCTGACAAGTGAAGTCCCCTGCATCTGCATGCAGAGCCCTAATGCCGTGTATCTCCATCTGAAAATGGCTGATCATTTAGATAAACCAAAATTCATGTCTATAAGAGGGCTCATCACCGTGGCGCATGGCCTTTAATCCCTAATATATATTACTTGGGCACTGAGTTGATTTCTGACCGGATTATCAGTGCGATATACATCGCTGTTACTTTCTGATGAGCCACAGAAACTGAATGAGAATGACAAATTTATGCTGAAACTTTCCATTCCATGCAACTAAATGGTAAACATAGTTGCTAAGGTTCAGCAGTCTTTGCTCCAGATACTCAACCCCCTTAACTATCAGCAAGCAAAAAGTCTATACAATTTTAGGGAAATACATGAGATGTTTGGAACTTGAACTTCTGTAAGGCTATCAGTTCTGTTCTTGGGTCCAAACAATCAGCATCCACTCTACAGCACAAGTATATCTTACAACATTACTGCACCAAAAATATTTTCCAAACTCTTTTTATTGGAAAAATACAACACCACTGCGGCAGGAATGGGTACGATGGCATAACTATCACTTGCTCATAACTATTTCAAAGATTGCATGAGAGGAAGATAAAACAATCATATTTTCCATGGCTATGACTTATGAAAAATACGTGCTTGATAAACTGCTGGTAGCTCAGCTGGTTGGCATCCATCTCTCGAAGTGATAGGTCTCAAATTCAAATTTGAATGTTGACAAATAACCACCATAGTAGTAATAGTATTAGCACCTGTTTGGGAGAGTTGTTGATAGTAGAGTTTTTGGCAGTAGAACTATTGTTGGAAGTAGAGCTTTCTGAAGTAGAACTTTTATAAAATACTGTTGCTGTCTGGTAATTATATTTTTAAAGTGCTGTGCCACTTTAATATGTATTTGGTACACAAACTGAGAAAATATTTTTGTACGACAAAATTGCATAATATTATATAATAAAGCATAATAAAATATGACATATATTAATATATAAATATATGATATAATATAATATTACTGTAATATAATATAATATTATTATAATATAGTAATATAATATTGTATACTACAGCATAATAATTTAATATAATATTAAATTATTTAACATAACATATCAATATATTATGATATAATATTATATTATATTATATTTATAGTATAATACAATAATAAATGTACAAAATATTATAATTATTAGCGTACATTAATTTTTCATAACATAACATAATATTAAATTATTTAATATAACATATTAGTATATTGTGATATAATGTAATGTAATATTATATTTATAGTATAATACAATAATAAAAGGTATATAATATTATATTTATAGTATAATATAATAATGAAGGTATAAAATAATAATAGGAAACAAAATTACTGTTTTTTGCCGGAAGGGAGTCTGATCCACGACTAGGATTCTTTGTTAGAGCTTCAACTGATTTTTAGGTTTATAAAGGGACAAAATATGTAATTGTTATATTTTATTATGGGTATTTTGGTCCAAAAAATAGCTTCCCGACAAAGCTCAAAACAGCTTTTTTGGAAAGCTCTAAAATAGAGCTTCTTCCAAAAAGCTGTTTTAGCTTTTTAGAAAAGCTAAAATAGTTTTTCGAAATTTTTACCAAACATCCTTTTTCATCCAAAAGTGCTTTTAGAGGGCCAGAAAGTGCTTTTTGGCCCTCCAAAATCTCTCCCAAACGAGGCCTTAGTAGTAATTCGACAAAGAAGTGATCGTATAAACTAAATAACATTTAGATAAAGGAAGAAAAAGAAAATATACTATAAAATAAATTATTGTTGAAGTAGAAACGTTTATAACGGCTTAGAATAGCATCTACGCTAAACTACTTCAACCTGTTAGTCACTTAACTGTCACCAAAGTTCTAAAAAAACCAAAGTTCCCACAAGTATCTAATAACATTGGTGCAGTAGCCTCTGCAATGTTTCCAGACTTCAATTTAAGATAGGCGTAATGGATCAGAACCCTTGAACCAGACCACCTTAGACGTGGCCCAACCCATCAGTTCCTATATATGACTGCCCTGCCCGTGAACGAGTTGCGACAAGCCTGGCCCAATCCTGCAGTCACAGCAAACAAGGCAAAATTATGCAGCGAAAAACTAAGTGGTTATTGTTTCAACTCCTTGCGTCTGTGGTAGCTGATGTCTTTTTACACTTCCTCCTCTTTTTATGCCACTGTAACTTTTTTTTTGCCTCCTTATAATAATAATAATAATAAAACTTAATTAGTAGCTATTGACATCAGTTCGCGAAAAAGATTCCAATGGATGCTAAAATACAAAGCAGAAAAATACAAAAATTATGGTTTTTAAGTCAAACATATATCAGTAAATTAAGGTTAAAGTTAAGCTGAAATTCAAGCTGGTTTGCTCGGGATGGCTTTCTTTATGTAAAGGTGACAGCAGCTCTTTTTGGTAGAAAGATTGTGTTATAGATTAACAGGTCTGCAAAACAAAGAAACAGGGAGGATCAGGGATCATAATGTCTATGCAATCATTATTTCCATGCAATTTGAGTTGGAAGATGAGTTGGCAAGGGGTCCTTTGAAAGCAAGCTTAGTTTGTAAGATGTTAGGATAATTCTAGGAATCATATAACAATATATATCAGCTCATAATATTTTTCTTTATTAGTGTGATTATGTATCGGTCAATATCATTTTTCTTAGTTAGCATGATCTCATTAAGGTAATTTTAAAGATCATATAACAACTTATACGAGCGAGTAATATTTTTCTTTATTAGCATGATCCTATATCAGCCTATATTAATTTTCTTATATAAAGTCTGTACACGAGTATATATAACCTCCGTGTTGGCCAGGTGGCAGCCCAAGAGGGGGGGTGAATTAGACTTTTAAAACTTTTAATTACTTCTAAAATTTTGAGTTAATTGAGCTAAGTTATATGGATGCACAATGGAACTTAAACTTAGCAACAGATTAATTCTAATCTAATCAAGATTAAAACTATTAGGTAGCAAATAAATGAGCTAAATAAAAGATTAGTCTAAGTTTACCCAAGCATGCAATTCAATACAATAAATCTTGATGCAGTTTTATCAAATGAAACTTCGTTAAATAATTTGAATATACTTGTAACTAAAGGATGTGCGAATAAGAGTTAAGTAAGCAATTCAATCAGACATTTGTCTAAGTAAATAAGTGAGAAAATCAAACAATAAAAGGAAGCATCACAAACAAAACAATAAGTTAAAACCTTCAACTTATTTGAACATGCAGCAGAGAATTCAACTTATGGAGTTAAGCATAGTGGAGAGATAATCTAAACAAAGTAACTAACTTAATACAATCTAGAGTGCAGTTCTAATCAAAATTAGCTAGATGAAGATGAAGCAAGTTAGAACTAGCTAAACAATTTTAACTAGAATTGCAACTGAATGAATAGGCAAGTACGCTAAAGAAGCATTACAAACACACGAAAGTATAGTGGTTCGATGCCAACTGCACCGACATCCACTCTCCAAGCTCTCCTAGAAATTTCACTATAATCTCCCTGATTATAGTGTGGTTATTTTTCGAGTGCACAACCCAACTCGTTATTTTTTCGGGATCACAACGAACCCAAGTTAGTTTTCACAGGCTCACCAACCAAAACCTATACTGATTGTTTTCCGGGCTCACAATCAACCCGATTGGTTTTTTCAAAGGCTCACCAACCAAAATCTTTGCAAAGTCCAATTAAGGTTTGGACCAAACCTTCCCCCAAGTTTTAGCAACTGAAACTTGTTACAAGATAAGTATTGAAAGAATTAAAGTACAAATACTATTGCTCAATAAAAAAATATAACAGAATAAAAAGAGCAATAGAGAGTTGGTGGTTTGAATGCTGTCGTAAGTACTTCACCAACTTCTAGAACTGTGGACTTAATGTTGAATGCTTGCAATAAAACTTTTAAGGCTTTCACTTGGTTGCTTACTCCTATGCTCTGGTTTTGGGGGCTCTTTAATGATTTGGATGTTTGGATAGTTGAGCTTACTTTAATCTGAGGTAGTTTTCTTGTTTTTATAGCCTTTGATGTAGTAGGAACTTGATTCTAGCCATTAGAGATAATTAAAAACTAGCCATTAGAAAGTGGTTTCCCTCGAGCTTTTTCATAAAAAAACTAGCCGTTGTCGCTTCCAACAGAGTTGGAGTCTTCTCGGATAGTCTGGGAGTTGTCTCGCGTACGGATTCACCAAAAAATTGCTTTCTATCTTCCTGCGAGCCGTCTCACGCTTGTAGGAGCCGTCTCGTGCTTCTGCAGGAGTTATGTCGCGCTGGAGCCGTCTCGCGCTCTGCAGAAGCTGTCTCGTGCTCTGCAGGAGACGTCTTCTAGTCATCCCCTATACTATTTTTTTGGATTTTTCTTTGAATTGCTCCTCCAACTTGAATCCTTTGAACTTGAAACTTGGGCCAATAAAGTATAGCTTTCTTCCAACTTTTCTTGAGAACTTTTGAGACATTTTTGTATTCTTCCAACTTGGCATGTTTCTTACAAAACAAATTATATTTTTTCTTGCAACACAAACATTACAAATTATACCACAAAATTTTGCGATCATAAAATCAATTCTAAGGTCAAGACAATCTCCTCCTTTTTGATGATGACAAAACTTTGAGTATATGCATGTGAAAAAATAGAATGTGTCTTGATGAGAGCACAAAAGTGCGATCTACATATCAACTAAATTAGTGTTATTGCTGACTGATAATGATAAATTCACTGGTTTAATATTATATTTTTGTTTGGCACAGGTTATTATAAATTAAAGTTTAAATGCGCATTTGGTATAAACTGGGTTTAGAGAGATGCATCATGGCCCCAAACTACGCAGGCCCAATCTTGCCATGATTTGATCGAGCACATTTGCACCCAAGCATTCGAGCCCGCATGCGATCTCTCAGTGATCCTCGTGTTCCTTCCTTTTCGGATTAGCACCCGCACTCTTCCGAAATAAAATCCATCAGCTCCTCCTAGCATCCAGCCTTCAATTCATCAACTCCTCCCAGCATCCAGTGATCAACGTTCCACCCCAGACTCCCACATCAGCCCATCTCCCCCCACAGCGATCTCTAGCTTCATCCCGTGCAAAAACCGGGGAAAAGAAATGATCCTACGCCCGTCCGCCTCTTCCGCGTCCCAGCTGTTCGTGAAGCCCCATTGATCGTGATCTCCCTGCATCGCGTCCGCCCTCTTCCTCCTCCCAGCAAAGATCCCGCAGCAGCTTCCATCTTCATCCTTCCGTCCGCATTCACAAGCTGCAATCAAGCTTCCTTCCCATCAGCCGGATCAGCTCCCGCGTCCACGTTCCCAGCTTCCTTTCAAATCAGTCGATCTAGCCAAGCTCTTCCGCGTCCGAGCTCCACGGATCATGTCCTCCTCCCAGCGATCCCGCGATGCAGGCCTACGTTCATCGTCCACGGATCTCGCATCTGTTCCGAGTCCGCCCCATCCGTCCGCGATCTGCCCTCCCACATCACGCCCCGGATCAGCAGCCCATGATCCATTCTCCCTTCCCGAATGAGCATCCTGGATTCGCCATCGTCCCCCAGCGCGCTCCCAGGGGATCCATCACCGAGTGAGAGTTGGCTATATAAAGAGGCCATCGGCTGAAGAGGAGAGAGGAAGAAGGGGAGTTCTGGTTCAAAAGAAAAAAAGGGAAACAGGGGAGAGCTCTGTTTTTTCGAGAAGAAGGAAATAAAAAAAAAGTATTTTATTTTATTTGTTTTGGGAGTTTCACCGAGGGGGAGCCATGCTCTGTTTTCTTTTCTTGTTTTCTTGTTATTTGCAGAAGAAAAAAAGAGGGAGTTTCTTGTTATTTCTTACTTTCTTTGCAGAAGAAAAGAAGCATTAGGCTTCCAATCTTCCATTTTTTTTTTATTTTTGTAATCAAATTTCTTTTTATGAAATCCAACAATTTTTCTTTTATGCAATCCATTTCTAAGTTTTAATTTAATATTCTGCAATTTATTTTATGCATTCTGAAATTTTTTTTTTTATCGCAAAAACTCTCTTTCTTTTCTTTGTTTATTTTTTAGAAAAATAGCTCTGCTTGGTTAGAGATTAATCGAATATCCTCAATGAATTATTTTTTTTAAATAAACATTAATAGAGTTTCTATTCTCTATTTGTGTACTTCAATTTCCTCCCTATGGATCGACCTCCTACAACCACTATTCATCAAATAGAGGATGGTAAGAGTATAAAAAAATAATATATATTTGTTTGTTGGTTATGATTTTGACAACGACATCCTTTTTAAGTCATCCTCAGATCTACCGAAAGAAAGCCGACAACATGTCTAAGGATAAATGTATAGTTAAGTTTCATGAAGTAATTACATGTAACTTTAAGAAGATACTTCATAATAATGCTTTAGAGTCATTAATTCTTAATGACTTCAAAGTTCTTCCATGATATAAAAGTATTGGGGCACAGATACCAAAATATGAATTTATGCAATTTATGATATATTTTAGAGCATACATAAAATTCAAAGCTTTGAAAGTTCTTTTAGAGCTCTTTTAAAAACTTTCTTTTACTCCTTTAAAGAGAAACACCTTTTGATACATATAAAAATGAATTGGCATAGAATTGAAACTCTAAAGCTCAAGCCAATAAGAACTCATTAGTAGATTTCAAAGTAAATTTTCAATACTAAGACAAAAGAAATTCTTTTCAATTAGTTTTCAAAACAAATGATTTATCAATTAAGTATAGATGAAAATTCAATTTTCAAAAGATATTCAATGAAACACAAAGTCTGAATATGCTTAAATTGATATCAGTTTTAAACCAATTAGACATTAAAAGAATACTAAAAGTTCTTTGCCAAATTTACATAGAGTAACCTTTAATGATTTAGCTTTAAGAATATTTATTTCTCTTTCATTTATATAAGGCTTTTTTTAAACATTCCTTTCTCCTTTTTTTAAAAAAAAATTGTTGAATTTTAGATTTAAATGATAAGCATAAATAAAACTAAAATTCTATAATATTAAGAATGTAGAGTGATCTAGAGTTTTTCAAAATTTGTAGTAATCACTCTTTTTAATCTTTCAAGAACAAGTTATGATTTCTTTTAGTTTTTGAGAATATGCACTGAAATATTAATCAAAAAATAATTCTTTTGAAGCTCAAATTTCTTTCAAAGGCAATTACATTTTTTTTTTTCTTTAAGAATCATTTGAGTGAGTTGAAATATTTCTAACTTTAGGATCATTTACTCTCTTTTAAAAATAGCTTTTTCTTTTAATGATAGAAGCAATTAATTATGTAGAGAAAAAAATATATAGAAGATCATTCAAGTGTATATTTATAGAATTCAATAGTTTCGCAGCAATATATACATGAAACACAATAATTTTTTTAATATCAATATAAAATTATATATTTAAAAATATTTGTTCGCAATTAAGATCATTGAAAAATACATCATTTAGACCAATTTTAGTATACTTTAAAGATAAAAAATGATATATTTCAGATGTGTATCGGAGTAAACAACCAAGGCATCAAAATTAATTTTATGTTTCTTAAATTATAGTTTGCATCTAAAAATCATATTGAATTATTCTTCAGAATGATGCAATCATTGAAGCATATAACGAAAGTTACATAAATGCGAAGATATAAGCATTTTTTATATTGAGTTTAAACTTTTATACAAGATTATATTCTGAATTTCATAAAAATTTTCAAGAAAGCTTTCAAAATTATAATTTGATATATATATCTTCTATATTGTAGCTCATCTTAAATCATTAAGATTGAAAATACATATTTTAAAAATATTAGAAGATATTCAGAATCTTTGTAGTTGACATTGAATTTTACTACAGATTGGAGCAATTTAACATGTATCAAGACATTATGTACCAATGTTCGCAAGATGAAAGATAAATCAAAATCAATTCATTCTACCTAATTTATAAATTTAGATTATTTATTTTTTTAATTTCTTAGAAGATATTCATTAAAAAAGAAATATTCTTCTCTTTTCTTTTTTATAAATATATTCAACTTTCAGATTCCAAAAGTGATCATGAACGACAAACCTAAAATTTCTTTCAAAAATACTTAGAAAAATTCTTATGTAGTATTTCAAGCATTCAAGCATTGGAACTGATTTAATAAGAAATTTGTTTTTGATCAGAAGAGTACAAGAAGAATCAATAAATACGGAAAATAAATATCATTAAGGAGTATGAACTGCAAGTGAAAACTATTTTCATTAAGTTTTGGAAGATAAGTTATTTCGAAGGCAAAGATGAAGTAAAAACTTGTGTGCAAAGTTAAAATACATTTCAAATTATGAATGTCATAAAAAAAATGAAGATGTTATTTGTACAAATATGTTTCAATCAAATTGTCTAAGCATGGAGCATTACAAATTATATTTAAAGAAGATCTTCGTTATCTGAATATTGAAAATACATAATTCAAAACATCATATCACATACAAAACATAATATGCATTAAGTCAAAATATTATGTATTAAAGCATTAAGAACAAGTATATCAAGAATCAAAATCAATTCTTTACAAATAAACTCTCGCTATACAATCCAATTTTATCCTTAAGGTGTGCTTTAAGGTGATTGAAACTTCATTTGTTTTTCACAAATTTCGTTAGTTTTATTTGTTTTTACTTTGAGATTATCAATGTGAGCAACAATCCTTCTTATATATATTTTCATTTATCTGTCATTCCTTCCCTCTTTTTTTGTTTATGAATTTCTTTCTTTAAGCAACCAATCAACATTTTAATTTTCTTCATTTATTTTTGGTTTTACTTTTACTTAGCTTTTACTTTTTCTAAATATTGTTTATTTTTCCTTTATCTCTCTCTCTTTTGTTATTTTCAAGTAATTTTCATGAAAGAGCAGAATAAAGAAATAATTTAATATGCTGCATAACACATAAATATATATCATGCAAGCAAACAAAATTTTTATTATACTCAAGGATCACAAGTTATTTTGAATTAAAGATTTAAAGCATAAACTTGTGTATTTCATGGTTATGTATTACTCGGCAAAACTAAATTTTAATTTAATTATATCATGAAATAATTAGCATGAGCATAAAGCATGATATCAAGATGATCAGCAATTAAAGATTTTAATCATGCTGCTATATAAGTTTAAGCTATTGATTTTGCCCAACTAACTCACAAGAGAAGGATTTAGAATTACTAGTACACTTTGCATTCTTCAAGCCAAATATCTTTTAGATTCCTCACACCCTTGGCTGAAGAAATTTTTTTTTTGTTTGCATGAGAATATTTATTGTATCTTACATGGAGGTGTCCTTCAAGTTGAAATTTCTCAATTTTTGCTCATAGATCCTACATTATTAGCAAAAAAAAATTATTGAAGAAAAGTTATTAGTTTTTCAAGATACAAAATATTCATACAACATATTTCTTAACTAGATGACTTAATATAAGACATAATAATAATTGAATATTGAGGCACTCTACTCAAGAGATTACCTAAAGATAAGCAAGCACAAGTCACTTCAACTAAAAAGATAATTTTATTAAGTAAGATAGTTCAAGGATAAGCACGTGAGGCAATAGTTTAAATCATAATTTTTAAAATTATTTTAGTTTCTTGGATTTTGTTTGATTAAGATATTCATCATAAGGATCTCCCTTTTTCTGGTTTTTCAGAAAGGTTTTAATCCAAAATGTATTGATTTATGTTCAAATAACAAGTTAAGTTTTAATCAAATTATCTTAAACAGTTATTTTTATCAAAATTCTGATTATAATTTAGCTTTCAACATACATAAATAATTATGTTTCAGAGAGATAAGCAATCTTCTTTAGAGCAAATAAGATTTTATTTTGACTTATGGGAGATAGTTCAAAAGAATTAATATTCATGCTTTAAAAGATTTTTATGCTCAAATTAAATATGATGTGTTAAAATTAATCAGCAGAATTTAAGATAATTATATAGAAAGATATTAATCATGCAATCAAGGATACAATGATTATGCTCAATGAAACACTTTAAAGATCAGATTTATTGATTTTGAATTTTAGAATAGTCTTGAAAATTACTTGTAAAATAGAAAACAAATCTTTATTACAAAACTTTTTAAGAGAGTTTCTCATTATGATCATAACACATTAATCATTTATGATTGAAACAATTTGAGATGATTATGATTTAATATATGATGCACACATGAAACTTATAAAGCAAATCATAATACATTTCAGATAATCATAGAAGGAATGAATGATATATTGATAACATGATAAATTATATTCATGCCTTCACAAAAGATGAAATAAAATTTATCTATAAGTCACGTGTCATGGCACCCAATAAAAGTTTCACATGAGTTTCAAGGGTTGCTTTAACACATCTGCAAAATAATCTTAGTTCTTCATTTTAGATACCCAAGCTTGCTTGGGTCTTTAGGGATTAGTGCATATAGTTCTTTTTGGAAACCAAATCTGTTTAATAGTAATGGCTTTACCATTTAATTTATTTGTATTAGAACTATAGGTAAAGTTTTTATACCCATTCTTTTCATATTTGAAATAAGTTATCTTATTTGATGGTTGGCTTGGCGAATTGATAACCTTTTTCTTTAGAAGTTTATTGTTAAGCAAAAAAGTTCAGCCAAGTCTTGATTTATCAAAAACTACATGTTGGCTTTCAAACATCATTTTTAATTTTTCTAAACTTACAGTAAATTTATTAATAAAAAATTTCAGTTGGTTAACTTCTTCACTTAAGTTCTGATTTTTTAATTAAATTTTGATTTTTTTAAATAATTCTTCTGAAATTAACCTTAAGCTTTCACTCTCAGAATTTAATTTGTCTTTCATTTCACCAGTAGAATTTTTTTTTTTGAAATTTTCAGATTTAGGTTTTTAAGATTCTTGTTCTTCATAGATAATTTTCTACATTTACCATGAAAATTATAAAAAGCATTTAATAGTTCATCATAAGAGAATTCTTCTTGAAAATTATTTGGTGTAAAATCAGATTCAGATTTTATCTTATCTTATTGTGCCATAAAGCACAAGTTAGTCACCTCTTGTAGTTCTTTAGAGCTGATGTCATCATTGTTGCTCCTAACTTTCATTTTCTTGCTTGACTTTTTCTTGGTTAAGGCTTTCTTGCTTTTATTTCTTTCTTCCTTTTTTCTTGCTTCCTCCTCTTCTTTGTCTTCATGAAGCTCTTGAATCTCTTGGGGATTGATGATAAGTCTATGTCTTCATCCCCAATATTTTTTTTTTTCTGAGCTTTCTTCTTGATTTGAAGACTTTAGAGTATTTTCTGCAAGCTCAATGTTAGTCTTGCAATTATGCTCAAATAATCTAATATGAGGTTTCTCGGAAATATCATAAGTTGCTTCAAGAGAATCCCATATTTCTTTGGCAGATGAGTATGTGCAAATTTGATTAAAATTGTTTTCATTAAATGCACAATAAAGAATGTTCGTTGTCTTAGCATTTAGCTTAGCCAAATTCTTGTTGAACACATTTCATTCATTTTCATGAATATTTTCAATCAACTTAGTGGGTGTGTGTAGGCTATTTGTTATGATATTCCATAACTCATAATTTTATGATTGAACAAATATTTTCATTCTAGTTTTTTATTGAATATAGTTAGTTTCATCAAACAGTTAGGGTCTGTTTATAGAAAGTCCCTCATAAAATAACACATTATGTAGGGTTGTTATGATCTTTGGCTGTAGTCGGTTAAGACTATAAATGATAAGAGAGCACTTGCTCTGATACCAATTGTTGGTCAGGTGACAACCCAAGAGGGGGGGGGTGAATTGGGCTTTTAAAACTTTTAATTACTTCTAAACTTTGGAGTTAATTAAGCTAAGTTATATGGATGCACAACGGAACTTAAACTTAGCAACAGATTAATTCTAATCTAATTAAGATTAAAACTATTAGACAACAGATAAATGAGCTCAATAAAAGATTGGTCTAAGTAAAACTTCATTAAATAATTTGAATATACTTGTAACTAAAGGATATGCGAATAAGAGTTAAGTAAGCAATTCAATCAGACATTTGTCTAAGTAAATAAGTGAGAAAATCAAACAATAAAAGGAAGCATCACAAACACAACAATAAGTTAAAACCTTCAACTTATTAGAACATGCAGCAGAGAATTCAACTTATGGAGTTAAGCATAGTGGAGAGATAATCTAAATAGAGGAACTAACTTAATACAATCAAGAGTACAGTTCTAATCAAAGTTAGCTAGATGAAGTTGAAGCAAGTTAGAACTAGCTAAACAATTTTAATTAGAATTGCAACTGAATGAATGGACAAGTAAGCTAAAGAAGCATTACAAACACACGAAAGTATAGTGGTTCGGTGCCAACTGCACCTATATCTACTCCTCAAGCTCTCTTGAAAATTTCACTATAATCTCCTTGATTACAGTGTAGTTGTTTTTCGAGTTCACAACCCAACTCGTTGTTTTCTCAGGATCATAACGAATCCAAGTTGGTTTTCACAGGCTCACTAACCAAAACCTATACCGATTGTTTTTCGAGCTCACAATCAACTCGGTTGGTTTTTCCAAAGGCTCACCAACCAAAATCTTTATAAAGTCCAATTAAGGTTTGGATCAAACCTTTCCCCAAGTTTCAGCAGCTGAAACTTGTTACAAGATAAGTATTGAAAGAATTAAAGTACAAATACCAATGCTCAATAAATAAAAATATAACAGGATAAAGAGATCAATAAAAAATTGTTGGTGGTTTGAATGATGTCGTAGATATTTCACCAACTTTCAGAACTGTGGACTTGATGTTGAATGCTTGCAATAAAACTTTTAAGGCTTTCACTTGGTTGCTTACTCCTATGCTCTAGTTTTTGGGGCTCTTTAATGATTTGGATGTTTGGGTAGTTGAGATTACTTTAATCTGAGATAGTTCTCTTGTATTTATAGCCTTTGATGTGGTAGAAACTTGATTCTAGCCATTAGAGACAAAAACTAGCAGTTAGAAAGTGGTTTTCCTCGAGCTTTTTCATAAAAAAGCTAGACGTTGTAACTTCCAGTAGAGTTGGAGTCATTTCGGCTAGTCTTGGAGTCGTCTCGCGCAAGGATTCACCAAAAAAATAGCCTTCTGTCTTTTTGCAAGTCGTCTCGCACTGGTAGGAGACATCTCGCGCTTCTACAGGAGCCGTCTCGTGCTTCTGTAGGAGCCGTCTCGCACTGGAGCCGTCTCGCACTTCTACAGAAGTCGTCTCGCGCTCTGCAGGAGCCATCTTCTGGTCATCCCCTAGACTGTTTCTTCGGATTTTTCTTTGAATTGCTCCTCCAACTTGAATCCTTTGAACTTGAAACTTGGGTCAATGAAGTGTAGCTTTCTTCCAACTTTTCTTGAGAACTTTTGAGACCTTCTTGTATTCTTCCAACTTGCTATGTTCCTTACAAAATAAATTATCTTTCTTCTTGCAACACAAACATTAGAAATTATACCACAAAGTTTTATGATCATCAAAATCAATGCTAGGGTCAACACTCTGAGATGTAACGAATATGATGAAATATAGAAATAAAATCACTTTTCTCTCTCTCTTTTTATTGTTTTTTCTTCTTTTATAAATATTTTAATATGGTATTAGAGCTACCGATCACCTAATCTATTGCTGCCATCTCTTCCGCCTTTGCTATGACCGTCGTTGCTGTGTCTAGAAGCTTTGAAGACTTTTATTACCGATTTATCGATCTCTGTTTCCTGATGAATCAACACCCGAATATTCTCTTTTTTCTAGTGGATTCACTGATCCTTTGTTTCCCAGCAAATCCTCTATTTATTAGTGAATCAATATTCGAATATCCCATATTCCTTAGTAGATCTGCATATCTTCTATTTTTGGTAGATTAAGATTCGAAGATCCTTTATTTTCTAATGGATTCACTTCTCCTCTCTATCACTTTTCTCCTCAGCTTCAAATATTCGGTTGTCTCTTCTCACCATCACTTGGCTCCATTCTCTCCATCTCCGATTTCATTTGATGTCTCTGGCTTCTTCACCATCCATTCGAGGTCTCTTGCTCCTCTTCTATAGTAACTCCATCTACGAAAATCATCGACCTTAGTTATTCACTTGTCACTCATTGATTCTTTTACTATGCTAATGACATGAATGTGTTCTGCTTAGAAGATCATTTATATAGATGTCAAGTGGAATATCAAGAGAAGTTCCTTACACAAGCTACACCTCAAAAGCGTCGATATGCTCATCCACTCAGGTAATTTTATGCACCACAAATGGTATACAATATGCAGAGAATCACACTAATCGACAAGCACATAGCCTTATGCTTCAAAAAGGCAAGCTCTTATTTAAACATTTTGATGCATGAAGATGCAATCTGTATGGTCCCAATGAAAATTAGCATGATTAGGGCGTGCAAGTGGCACAAGTTAATCAGACTTAGTTGCAAGTAGATCTTCATCAAACCCGTCCCAAACTTTGACTCTGCAATTTAAGACCCAAATCCAATCCATTCGCTTGATGAATCAAGTTGTATTGTACGGCAAAAGAAAAAGAAAAGAAGAATGAAGTAGTATTAGTCTCTCTTTTGTTAGGGTTGGGTCTAAGTTAATTGGAACAGCCCCAGCTATTGTGCGAATTTAAGTTCAGTCAAATTTAATTGGATGACATGCTATCTCTGCAAATCCATACCCAGCCTTATTGAAGCCCAAGGATCTTATTTCAGACCCAAACAAAAGCATTACACCACACTGGACTCGTTTCTCCAATACCATGGCACACATGACTCTCTTTCGAAAGAATTTTAACTCTAGCAATGGTGTTAACCACATTATCCATCAAGAACAATATCTGATATTGGATTTCAAGATGTGGCCTGTTTTAGAAGCATGAATGAAACAAGCATGACACCAAGCAGCGGCGAAGCTATGTCTGAATTACATGCTATGTGTGTTCATGAGTTTGGTGTTTGAAACTAATACAGCTAAGGTGAAATGTCTGCAAGTATACAGATAATCCATCAAATCTAAATACTTTTTTATCAAGAAATGTCCTTTAATGTACTTTTATATATATGTTTATGTCAAAAAGAGCATGGGAGATGTAACAATTTAAAGTAACACCGAAAGCACCAACATCAACAACAAATACAGTATTATAAATCCGTAACTAGAAAATTTTCTTCCTCAAAAGCACTCACTTTTGCAAAATCATAATACAATTGTCATCCTATTTAAACTACCCAGGATTAACCTATGGTATCATTCAACAGTTATCTTTTTGAAAAAATTATTCCTAAGTAAAGCTCCTTCCATTTCATCGGCTAATGAAGAAAGTACAAGGGGTTACTTATGTAAGAAAAAGACTTTAAGGGGAAAGATTACAGAGATGGAACATTACAGAAAATTGAGTAGTAGCGGTACAAGAACACTTACAAGAGAGGTGAAGGATTGCTAATATTTTGAAGGAACGATAAGGCGCCGAGAGTAGAGCAGGTTAGAAGATTTTTTTTGGGGGGGGGGGGGAGAAAATTATCTGATTCTTCTCTTGCTGGATTGTCCATCAGACTGCTGCTAAAGTAAATGGAATGAGGGTTGTAGATGCTTCAAAGTTTGAAGTCGAAGAGTCCATTGCGAGCTATTGAAAGAGCAATGAGAAGATAAAGTTCTCCAAATTGATGCAGACAAGCGTCAATAAATCAGGAGGTGGGTAGCAGAAAACATAAATCCATCTTTTTCTGCTTAGTATCTCTCCAGTGTTTAGTCTATTCTTTAATGCCAACCAGATGAAGATTTTGGAGCAGAAAGCTTCCAAATAGAAGTAGCAAGAGGCAAAATAACACCTCATCTGTTTTAAGAATTTGTAGGACCTTATAACTGTGAAGACATCAGAAGAGCACTACTTCCAGATCGGCTGGTCAGGTAGAAAGGATGGCTTGAGGCAAGATCTTGATTTATCCAAGTTTTGCTGTCAGCCAGCTGAAGCAGAAAAATTGGCATGCGGTAAAAAGGTAGGGTGGATAGCATGGAGTTCATTTAAAGAGAGATAACCCTGCTCCAACTAGCAAGTTTAGAGTCAAATCTATCAATTAAAGGCTGCCATTCAGCTTTCTTTAGATTTGTTAGAAGAGGTGTTGGCAGTATGTATGAGCTGTATGATTCGATGTACATGAACGTAGGGGTGGCAATCGGGTCGGATCGGGTCACATGCAAGTTGGGTCAGAAAATCATAAACCTGAACCCGACCTGTTTATTAAACAAGTTAGAAATTACAACCTGAACCTGTCATGTTTAATAAATAGGTAACCCGACCCGACCTGTTTAACATGTTTAATAAACAGGTAACCTATTTGCCAACCCGACCCGACCTGTTTAACCTGTTTGCTTGTTTAACCTGTTTGCCCAATTCGATCTGTTTAACCTGTTTAGACCTGTTTAACCTACCCAATCCAACCTGTTTAATCTGCCCAACCTGACCCATTTAACCTATTCGGACATGTTTAACTTGCCAAACAAACCTGTTTAATCTGTTTAATAGATAGGTAACCTCTTAGACTCTTAGCCTTAGGCCTTAGCCCAACCCGACCCGACCCAACCTGTTTCATACATTAAGCAACATAAGAAAAAAAAAAGTAAATGTAGAAAATATTACAAAAATTTTGTCCCAACATCATTGACATTAAAAAAGCATTAAATCTTTACAAAAAGTTGAATATAAGGAATACAAGTTATTTATTCATTTATCTAATACCAGCAATATTCAACAAGTATTTAATCTTGATAAAGACAAGAAATACAAGTCAAATCATCCAAATTTACAAGCATGACATTTCCTTGACAAGGCATTTCTTGGAAGAGAAATCAGCCAGAATCGCATCCTTACGTCATGTTCTATGAAGATGCATTACACCATACACTGGATCTTAAACAAGAAATCACATTTTGATCGGTTATTGAACCCACCCTTGCCGACTTGAAAGGTCCACCAAGGTTTTACTCACAGCAGGTGGTTCCACATAGACTTGAATTTGTGGGAGCCGCCGATCTTTGCTATTTATTCTTCAGCTGATTCAGGAAAACTGTTTGTTAAGTCTTGGTGCAAGTGATAGCAATAGCTATGAAGCATCTCCCCTGTTCAGTGCAAGTGATTTGATAATACTATAACAGTGTAGCCATATTCTAACTTACATTATAAATGCAGTTATAGGTGAGTGATGAGTCGCCTTGCCTTTGTTCCAAGAATGCTTGTTGAATTTGAGCTCTGGCACACCTTTTTGCATTAAGCAAGGTCCAAGTTCCTCTGCCTCTCCATAGCCAATAGAAGAACAAACAGGCCCTGAGTTCAAATGCATTAGACAAGTTATTTGTTTGATGTTTGCCATTAAAAATCATATTAGGTAAACAGAAGATCCACTGAAATACTTAAATAAATAAAGAGGCCATTGATTCAGGAATACTTGATTCTCTCATAACTGAACTATTGCAAGTTATTCCAGGAAACATAATTAGCATACTACAAGCACAGAGTAATATAATTGATGGTTCGAGATCAGTATCAAGTTGGCAATAAGAGAGCTCAAACAATGGTGTCCAGAAGTTACTAGAATATATGAAATACCAAAATATTGTGCACAGGAAGACAGCAAGTTGACTCCATGAACTGAAGAAGCACCTAAACTTTTCACAAGACCCATAACTCTGAAGGACCTGCACCATTAGCAGACTAAAGATTCTTGATGCTATTAAGCCACAAAGATTTCTTTGAATCCAAAAATGAACATTTGTAACTTGAAGTATCAATTAGCAAACAAGTCTGATTCACAATTGGTGGGCCCAAGCTTTACCAAGAAGGTTCCTCGAAACTAGTCAATCAAACATCTTTTTCAGATAACTTTCTTCCTAAATTTGGGTTCCCTCTCTTCTATACCATTCGCAATAAGTAATATCCTATCAGCTACTAATGGTAACATTCTTTAATTCAGAGAAAGAAACTCTAATTGTGATGTCAACCAACTCAAAAATTATATAATAAAGAAAGCTTGTTAATTAGAGATAAGCTTGAGGAAACAAATAGGACTGTTGACCGTACACTAGTTCTTTTCTCAGAGATCGTCAACCAGATTATCTCCGGTGTTTATGAAAAGATGGAACCAACACTACATGAGAAAGGACCTATTCCGACGCTTTTTTTGACCTTTAGCGACGCTTTTTAGCGTCGGCTAAAGTACTGCCGACACAAAGCCAAACATCGCCAAAGCGTCGGAGATACCAGGGTGGCAAAAGTTTTTGCCGACGCAAGAGGAAAGCGTTGGCAAAAACCGAGATTTATCGATGCTTATTTAGTGTCGGCGATAACCCGACAGACAATTTCGTCACGGGTTTCCTCCTGGTTTTTTCCGACGCTTTAAAGCGTCGGCATATCCTCATTTGCCGATGCTAACATAAGCGTTTGAAGCGTTGGCATAGGCGTGCCGGTGCGGTGCCACGACGTCTTTTACCCGGATATAGTTCTTTATCACAATCTTTCAGCAAGTTATGATACCGAGTTGTGTTATCTTCAGAGTCTATAGGTTCCTCAACATGTATAGATTCAGTAACGGTATGCTCATCACCTATTGGAGCTCCTTCTTACTCTCCACTAAAATTGTAACAACCCAGGACCTCACCCAAAATGCCTAGCCGGAAGTTATTATTTGGGTTCCTTGATCCTGTATAAGTACCCAAGATCTACCCAGGAATAACCGATGTGGGACTAAACACACGCCCGCACGGGTCCTCACATACTCCCCCCGTTCAAGCCCTGACGTCCTCGTCAGGCTAAGGGTTCAATCCATTCAAATTTAATCACAAACACCACGATCGGTCCGTGGTCAACCCCAATGGATCCGTGCTGTAGTGTCCCCTAGTCCACATAGATTATGGGCCGGGTCCGCTCTGATACCATTTGTAACAACCCAGGACCTCACCCAAAATGGCTAGCCGGAAGTTATTATTTGGGTTCCTTGATCCTGTATAAGTACCCAAGATCTACCCAGCGAATAACCGATGTGGGACTAAACACACGCCCGCACGGGTCCTCACATACCCCCCGTTCCACCGAATCCACCGGGAAGGAGGATCTTAGGGCGATAAAAAAAAAAAAAAACCTATCGAATCAGAAAGATCTCCTCTCTCTCTCTTCCCCTAGGGCATCAACCGAGGGCTTCTACACACAGAAAGAAAAAAAAAAAAAAGAGAGGAAGAGATCGGGTTTCTACCTTGCCGTGGGGAGGATCGGAGCTTTCGCCGTCGATCCGGTCGGGAGGACCTCGCCGGAGGCAAGGTGAGCATCTTCTCCCTCTCCTCCATCATCTTTGGCCCTTATCTCTTTGGGGAATGAGGCCGGAAAGCTGCCGGGTTGATGGAGAAGCCGACGCCTTGTTCGACCTTCTCCTCTCTCGTTCCGGCCGGTTGTCACCGGTCGGGGACACACCGCCAGCACACCGGCCCTGCCACCGGCCGACGACCAGGGACGTCGCCAGCCGTGGGCCACCGGCGGCCGAACCCCCTTCTCCCCTTTCCGTCGGGAAGAAGGAAGAAGAGAGGAAGAGAGAGGGTCTTTCCCTCTCTTTCTCTTATTATATAACCCTTTTATTATATTATTTGTTTATTTGTTGTTGGGTTTCCTTTTTACTCTTGGATCCGAGAAGATCATGGCTTTAAGGACTCTAGATAGACTTGGGATGCTAGATTTTAGAGGACCCTTTAGAGGATTAAACAGGGATCCTAGATCATCATATATCTTTGATAAATTTTAATAATGACTTGGTTCTGTAGGGGAACAATCTATTGGATGAGAGGACGCTGAGCAGAGTCCTGTGCATCTCGGTTCATAGATTACCGTGAGGGCGGGTGATTAGCTTCCAACAAAGTGTAAGAATCCTTGTACGCCAATCCTACATGATATAAATATTTTGCACTATATATATGTTTGATATGCTATGATCCAGACAAAGCAAAATGGTTTTTATATTTAAATTGTATTTTGATCGTCTTTGCTTGTGATTGGTATAATGATGGATGCATGCATGCGCATAACCTACACCTGCAAAATTTGACTGATGGATGTGGTGCTCTAAACTAACCATGTGATATTGGTTGCCCCGTCACGGGCTGGAAACATGACTGTGGTTAGTTTATAGCCGGAAATAAATAAAAGAAAATTGATGTGTAGATGTAAACTGGATTGTATGAAAAGGAACTTTGGGTTTATCTTGTTATTATGGCAGGCCCCGTCACAGGCTGAAAATGTGGTATTTTGGTAGGCCCCCTCACAGGCTAGAAATGTGGAACTATAATGTGCAGGCCCCGCCACAGGCTGAAAATGTGATACTTTGGCAGGCCCCATCACAGGCTAGAAATGTGGAACTATAATGTGCAAGCCCCGCCACAGGCTGAAAATGTGATAATTTGGTTGCCCCACCACAGGCTGAGAAATGTGACCGAGATTTGACCCAAAGTCGGAAAGATAATTAAACCGGATCAAGTTGAAGAAAAGACATTGAAACTATAATACAGGTTTATGAGCTATCATATGCTATATATTTCTTGTGTGGCTGGACTTTTATTGATGTTTGATGTACATACTTGTATCGATTATTTGAACTTTGATAGCCGGTTTATGACTTCATGATATGTGCTTTGACTTGTCGTGGTTTTCAGATTTTTATTATTATTGTGTTGGTGTGGATGTATAGGGATTCTTACTGGGCTGTAAAGCTCATCCCCTTTTCTTCTTTCTTTTTATCAGAGTTGCAGGATGCTTAGATTTGGATGGAATGGGCGCAGAGTGAAAGTATCAGAGTCATTAGCTAGTTAGTTTATTTGTCCTCCTTTGATGTCGATGAACATTTGAAGATCTTGTAATTGAACTAATTTGTTTATTTGGACATGTCGGACTGCTCTATTTGAATTACTAGATTAATTGTGGATTTATTGGAATTTTTGTTAATCATAGGCCTTGCATGATCTTTAGGGCACTGCTCTAGGGCTCATGCGGCCGGTCGCGTACCGGACCCGGGTGCTGAGTTTGGGGCATGACAGAGTTTTGTAACAACACAGGATCTCACCCAAAATGGCTAGCCGGAAGGTATTATTTGGGTTCCTTGATCCTGTATAAGTACCCAAGATCTACCCAGCAAATAACCGATATGGGACTAAACACACGCCCGCACGGGTCCTCACATACTTCTCCCGTTCAAGCCCTGACGTTCTCGTCAGGCTAAGGGTTCAAATCCATTCAAATCTAATCACAAACACCACGATCAGTCCGTCGTCAGCCCCAATAGATCCGTGCTGCAGTGTCCCCTAGTCCACATAGGTTATGGGCCGGGTCCGCTCTGATACCATTTGTAACAACACAGGATCTCACCCAAAATGGCTAGCCGGAAGGTATTATTTGGGTTTCTTGATCCTGTATAAGTACCCAAGATCTACCCAGCAAATAACCGATATGAGACTAAACACACGCCCGCACGGGTCCTCACAAAAATCTATTAAATTTCTAATATTATATTCAAGAGCATCTCTGAGTAAGCCCTATCATCTTCTACAACAGGATTTCTGTCTGTGTTACTAGATTCAATACTAGCAGTGTATTCTATAATTAAGGGTTGGTTAGATGAAGACGACAATTTAGACTCTCTATGAAATATCCATTCTGTATAATCCTTCAAAAAACCATTCCATACCAAATGTTCTTCAACAGTTTGTGGAGCGATAGCAAAACAATTTACACATTTTTGACATGGACAAAAAATATTCCCATTCATTTTAGATTTCTCAAAAACAAATTTAACGAAATTCTGAACTCCATTCAAATATTCGGCACTGGATCTCGACTTATTTATCCAACTTTTGTCCATTCTATTAAAATACTGATTGAACTGCAAGTAATATAAAAAAATAATAAACGAAATTAGGGTATGAATCACCAATACGAACTCATGGTACAAAAAGATCTTGGCGAATTTTATTAATACAAAATATAAGATTCCAAGAAGCATATGTTGTTCAGTAATTGTTATGAACTGATTTTTAAATTATTTTTTTATATTTGGATTTACATGACCGAGTCATAAAGCTTCAGGTGCATTTGTTTGGGCCTGCTGGAGTTACAGGAGTTGTTTTATTTGCTACTAACAACCCACCAAAAGGACGACGTGGCTATGAGAAGATGAGAAGATGATCAGTTATCATTTTTAAGATCAAAACAATGGTCTCCAGACTTCTCTAATGTAGAGGCAAGCAATGAGAAGATGGTCAACTATTTCCTCATTAGTTAAGCACATCTAACATCCTTGTCTGAGTGTTCATGTTTTTGCACTGGAACTGATCAATGTTAGGTGAATGATGATCCTTGGATGGCTGAGTTCATTGGAAACCATCACTGGCACTGCAGAAGTTTGATGTCTTCATATATTTTCCAATAAAAGCCTTTCAATTTAAAACCAGAGGCAGTAGAGTATAAAGATCCCTACCTGGAAACTTGAATCTTTGCCTGTTCAACAGATCTGCAAGCTAATTTGAAGCCATAGATCATGGAATCCTGTTAAAAGAGGCCTAGATCTGCAATTCTTGACCTATTGAAAACTTTCGAAGCTCATATACGTGTACTACAATTTCTGAGGGAGCTGAACACAAGAAACATATGAGTTGGCCAGTTGAAACTCAGAACCCATAACATCTAAGGCTAACTGCTTCAGATTAATGCCTACCGTTTGCCCACCTCACCAAACTAGAATATGTTTTCAGAAACAGAACAGCTCAACAAAGATGTAGATTTGTGGGCAAGCCTAGAATGCAATGGGATTAGACTAAAATCCAGAAACTACAACTGAGTGAACAACATGGAAAGAACAGGAGAGCGGGTTAAACCAAGTATAGGGGACAAATAATAAAGCTACATTTGTGAACAACATAATAACCGAGTAAAGGTTACTAGGGCTCTTAAGCAGATTAAAAAAAAAAAACCTAAAACAACATAATTATACACCCTCAACTGGTGAACAATTTTTCAAACAGAATTTTTTTCTTAAAAAATGCATAATTTAGGAAAGTCATTAGATAGTCACAGCCATGCAGCAAGCAGTTATGTAGCTTAACGGAGAGTATGAGGATCACTTACCTCAGACGACGGCGATGTCGACGACGGCGGAGTAGCTAGGGTACGCGCGGGATGGAGGTGAGATGTCGGCGCGCAGCTAGGGCATCGACCGACAGAGGATGAGGAGACGGGGCCGGGCGAGTGTTAAAGACAAAAAGAAAACAAAGAGGAGGAGGAGGAGGAGGAGGAGAAGGAAGAGAAGGAGGAGTAAGAGGCTTACCTCAGACGACGGCGAGGTCGACGGCGGCGGACAAGCGGAATCTTCGATCGCCGATCGGGGCTAGGGATGGAGGTGAGATCAGTTTGAGGAGGAGGAGGAGAAGGAGGAGGCTTACCTCAGATGAGGGCGAGGTCGACGGTAGCGGGGAAGTCGGCGATGAAGGTGAGAAGTCGGCATGCGCGCAGCTAGGGCATCGACCGATAGAAAATGAGGAGAGGGGGCCGGGCGAGCGGTTGGGGGTTTTATGTTTTCTAACGACGCTTCTAAGCGTCGTCGTTTCTAAAAGTTTTAACGACGCTTTAGAGCGTCGTTGTTTCTGGAGATTTACCGACGCTAGAAGAAAGCGTCGGCAAAAGTTGGCGCGGAGCCAAACTTTACCGACGCTTTCCTCTAGCATCGGAAAAAGACAGTCGGCAAAACCCAAATTTGTTGTAGTGCAACAGTGAGGTAGCACCTAAACCTTGGGCCATTTGATATGAAAAACTTTTCACAAGACCCATAACTCTGAACCAACAGTGAGGTAGCACCTAAAAGCCACAAAACAAATGGCCCAAGGTTTTTTATATCAAATTGGCTGCAAGTACTCTTTGTTACACTGCTTAACCAAAACAATGGAGTAGTACAAATGTAGCTTAAAACATGTCCACAGACCAGAAGTACAAAGGCAGACCTAACATGCCATTTTATTGGGTATGCTTGTTGCTAGCAAGTAATATTAGCTGCTGTCAGAAAACTTTATTAACAACAAAAAAAATGACACTTTCATTCTAAGAAAGCTACAGTATTTTGCATCTTATGTTTTTAAAAGCATTCAAAAAAATCTTACTTAAAAACAATTATTCTCGTGCAAAATCTATGTAGACTTTCCATGATATTTCAATAAAAACCTCCAAATCTTCCAGAAGAACTATTAGACTCTTTATACTAAAAAGCATTCGCAACTCAAATTTGTAAACAAAAAAAAAATAAAAAAAATAAATGAAGGAAACAGACCAAAATTTCAGACCCTACAGAGATTAGAAGAAGCTACAAGAAGAAGTTAGGATAAACACCACAGAGAATAGAAGAAGGGAGGAATAGAGAAAAGAAAGAGAAGAAAAGAGGAAAGATCAAGGGAAGAAAGAAGAAAAGATGGATCTTTCTTACCTCGGTAGAGCAGAGGATCCGACCTCACGTAGATGAGAGGGAAGGCGACGGGAGCCAAAGAAATCCAAGGACCTCTTTATGAGCTCTTCTGTTCGACCTTGGTTCCCAAGACCCGTCGAGCCGCCGCAGTCGCCGTCGATGGGGAGGCGGAAGTTGTTGGCAAGGGGGAGGAGAGGGTGGAGGCGGAGGTCCGAAGGAGAGAGCTCGGGAGGCGAAGAATCCAGAGGAGAGGAGAGGCCGAGAGGGGAGAGACTCGAGAGAGACACTGAGAGCGGCGCACAAATGACAAACCCTAACCCTAAGTCCCTAATGAGAAGTCGCGGATGGAATGGTGGAGTGTGGACCTCGCGCTGAAATTGGGCCGAGGCGTGAATCAGGTTGAGGCGGTGAAAGCGGGATGAGGCAGGGAGTTGGGCCGGCCCTAGGCTTTGTGGGTTGTGGCTCTTATCTATTAGCCCAACAATTAAATAGGTTACATGGGTTAAATGGGTCAGACATCTAAAACATGTATCCGATCCAATTAATAAACAGGTTAAACAGGTCAACCTGTTTACGACCCAACCTGTTTAGGCCAACCCAAACCTATTTATGGCGGGTCGAGCATAGGTCGGGTTGGTTGGTCGGATCATATTTTGCCACCCCTAACACGAAGCTCTTATTCAAAACAATACATGGACTGTTAATGTTTTGCCTAAAGCTGCAGAAGCTGTGGACTGCAAATGGGTATATAAAACAAAATTTAAGATTGATTGTACAGAGGAAAGAAAAAAGGCAAGGTTAGTTGCTAAAGGTTACACCCAACAAGCTGCCTTAGACTATCAAGAGACATTCTCTCTGGTTGCTAAAATGACTACTATCAAAACATTATTGGCAATTGCTATGGTTAACAATTGACACCTCTACTAACTCGATGTAAACAACACATTCATACACGGTGATCTTCATGAGGTGGTATACATGAACTTACCTCCTGGTTATGAGCAGCAGGTGGAGAAGGGGGAGAAATTGGTATGCAAATTGAACAAATCTATATATGGTTTAAAGCAAGCTTCAAGACAATGGTTTGAGAAGTTGTCATCATTCATTATTTCACATGGTTTTGTTCAATCTAAAGCAGATTATTCTTTGTTTACCATAAAAATGACTGCTCATACACTACCATACTTGTGTGGACGACATAATAGTTGCAGGCAACAATCTTTCCTATATTGATCATCTCAAGCAGATCCTTAATGCATAGTTCAAGCTTAAAGATTTGGGAACCTTAAAATTTTTTCTTGAGCTTGAAATAGCTAGAAGTTCTAAAGGGATATTTTTCTTGAACCTTAAAGTATGCTTTGGAGGTATTAGAAGATGCAGATATCTTGGTGCAAAACCTGCAAAATGCCCCATGGTGCAAAATTTAAAACTGAGCAGGTTTGAAGGTGCACCTATTGCAGATCCTATGGTTTATCGAAGGCTTGTAGGAAGGTTGTTATATCTTACTATAACCAGGCCGGATGTAAGCTTTTATGTACAGGTGTTAAGTCAATTCTTAGACTCACCAAAACAGCCACATTTGGATGCAGCTTACCATGTATTGAGATACTTAAAGACTATAGCAGGGCAAGGGTTGTTCTTTTCCTCGAATTCAGAACTACATTTGAAAGCATTTTGTGATATGGATGGGTAGCATGCTCAGACACATGCAGATCAGTCATAGGATTTTGTGTTTTCCTTAGAGAGTCACTCATATCATGGAAATCGAAGAAGGAGACCATTGTTTCAAGATCATCTGCAGAAGCGGAGTACTGCTCCATGGCTTCTCATGCTGTGAACTCGCATGGCTTGTGAACCTTCTCAAGGATCTAAATGTTAATCATACAAGATCAGCATTACTCTTTTGTGACAATCCAACGGCATTACATATCACTATCAATCCAGCTTTTCATGAAAGAACAAAATATATTGAAATTGATTGTCACATTGTGAGAGACAAAGTACAATCTAGTTTTATTCAAACCTTACATGTTTCCACAACAAATCAACTTGCCAACATGTTAACAAAGCTCTTGGAGTTGCTCAATTCAACGTATTATTAAGCAAGATGGGTGTTCATAACATTCACATGCCATCTTGAGGGGGAGTGTTACAGTTCTATTTATACAACCTTTAGTATGTTTTTGGATAAAAACGTTTAGTTCTAAACTCAGCTGTAATTCAGTTGATTCAGTGAAGTTTGTTAAGCTTCAGTTAGAACTCTTAGAGTTAGTTAGAAATACCGTTATACCGTTGCATCAGTTACTTGGTGGTTAATGAGGGTGTTATATAAACAGGGTAGTAAAACAGAGGAGAGGCAGAAGAGTTGTTGTATTCAGCTCTTGTATTCTAAGTTGAGAATTCTTGCATTCAGTTCTTGTATTCTGAGAACAGAAGAGAATGACAACCCTTTTGCTCTCAATCTCTTGTGACAATTATCTTTTCTCGTCTTCATTCTTTAATCAAATTCTCTTACTCTCGATCTTCATCCCTGTTCTTGTTATTCTACTTTGTCATTCAACAACTATTAACAAGCTGTATAGCCACCTTTAACTATAAGAGGTGGGCTCAAGCACTGTTTGATTAATGAACAAAGAGATTGTATCCTCTCCCTCTACGTCTCCCTCTCCTCTCCCTACGCTTTTCATGGTATCAGAGACTCACCTGGTATGGGAGCTCCTTCTTTAGCCTACCTCCCCTGATGCCTCATCTTCTTCCTCCGCGGCTCCTGCCCCACAGCTCCCTCTTGCACCGGAGCTCGTATTCACCAACGAGCTTCAACTCGGCGTCCAGCCACTCCTTCTCGTAGGGGGGGCGACGGGACTTCTTGAAGGTCTTCCCCTCCTCGCATTCGCCCTTCCACTTGGCTGGCACGGGGCCGAAGCCCGTGTCATCGAAACTTTTTCCTCTCCGGCCAAACGACAGTGTTGAGAACTCCCACCACGACGTCGCTGCTGGTGTTGGCCTGGGAGAGGAGGCCATCGCTCTTGTCGAGGCCCAGGAACTCCGGCGTCCGAGTTGTGTGGAGCTCGTAGCGGACCTCCGGGAGGACGAAGAGGACCATCCGCCCTCACATCTTCTTTTCCGATTGTGTAGTGGCCACAAGCGAATTTGTTGGCGGCTTCCTCCCTGCCGCTGACAAGCTGCTCGGGGTGGAAGAGCTGGCGGTAGGCTCCGGTGCGGACCTCGTCGATTACAGTGGGCTTGAAGTCGAGAAACATAGCACGGGGACCGTGCTTGCCGACGCCTGTCTCGCTGAAGAAGGTGTTGAAGGCATCGTCATCTCCACCGATGGTCTTGTCGCTTGGCATCTGGCCATCGGGCTGGATGCCGTGTTCGAGGCAGTAAGAGCTCCCGGCAAGCATTGCCGACCTGGATGCACTCTCTCATGTTTTCTTTCGAGTTCAACAAGGGGAGAGAAGAGAGGGTGGGAGAAAAGAAAGAGTGAGAGAGAAGCTAATGTTCTTCTCTCCCTCTCAAATAAATGTCCGAATTAATCATTAATAAGTAAGGGTTTACTTCATACCTAGTGGTACCGGTTTGGATCGGTACTCAGAATCCAGATTTTGAGAAAAAATATTTTACAGTTTTTTTTTTATAAGCACCTTCCTCTGCGTAGCCCATCCCACCCCCCCTCTCTCTCTCTCTCTCTCTCTCTCTCTCTCTCTCTGATGCTGGAGACATGACCTCCCACCCACTACGACCGACCTCCTTTGTTCAGTGATGTTACGTGCTCTGAGAGAGAGAGAGAGAGAGAGAGAGAGAGAGAGAGAGAGAGAGAGAGAGAGAGAGAGAGAGAAGTGGACATTTGAGGGATTTTGGTGATTTTAAAAAGGGGGGATAAGATTTTGCTTGGAACTTCAATCATGGCTTGATGGAATGAAGTTACACATCCTATTGAAGTCATTCTGGATGGGACCAAATTATGAAGATTTATTACTAAAAACAAGAAGTCTCCTACAAAGGATTCTAGAGAGTCTGATTCTGATTTTGAAGAAAGATAGGAGAAATGTGACAGTACATACTGTAAAATTTTATCTGAATTTATTAATACATATGTGCCTTCTATTCAAACTCTTCTTTCAAAATTTCGAAATGCCAAGCTCACATGAGAATTCTTGGCAAATCGTTATAATTATTCGAGTGACTTGGCTCTTCAGTTTCAGTTGGAATCTAGGATTCATCAATTGCATCAAGCATCTGGTCAATCTATTCTTGACTTCCATTCACATATTAGCAGTCTTTGGAATCAGTTTTCTCAGGTCGATCCTAATTTTACAGATGAGGACTCTGCCAAGAAGTTTCAGAAATATAGAGATCGTCGGCAATTTATTCAGAGTGGTATTTTAGCCATTCCCTTTATTCCTTCTGCCTTTGTTCCAGTGATTGCAACTACCCCTTCGAAGTCAGACAGGAAAAGCCTAGTAAATTTCAGGGACAGTGCTTCCATTGTAGCAGAATAGACCATAAGATCTGAGAGTGCAGAAAAAACATGCTGAGAAAAAAGCAACCCAGAAAGCCGAGGCAGCCTTGTTATACTAGATTGCGGCTATTGCTTCTACTGGTTCGTCAAGTTTTGTGTCTTCCTTTTTCTATGCCCACTTCATCCATTACTACAACTGATATTAAGGCAATAGTTCATCAGGTTCTATCTCGCACTGCCCTCTTTACCATCTCAGGTAAACATTCTTTCTAGTTCATTAACTCTGCTTGTTGTAATCACATGACCTCTAATCCCTCCTTAATTCCCTTAAAAACAAACTTAAATCCTATTCCATTATTTATACTGCTAACGACTTCCATATAACTGTTAGCTATGTAGGTTCTGTCTCTACTTCTACTCTTTTCTTACTAAATACATATCTTGTTCCGAATTATCCTTTAACTTGTTGTCTGTTGGTCAACTTGTGGAACATAGCCTTAAAGTAACTTTTACTAACAACGGTTGTGATGTCCAGGATCAGAAGATGGGTCAACTCGTTGGGACCGGGCGTAAAGTTGATCGTTTGTTTGAGCTCACATCATTACATGTACCTAACTCTATTCCATCAGTTGCTGCTATATCCTCGAGTCTTTGACATTCTTGTTTAGGGCATGCTTCTTTGCCTTGTGTTCAGTTTTTGGCTTCGAGTAGTTATTTGGGGAAGTTAACTTTCAACCTTTTGATTGTGTCTCTTGTTAATTAAGAAAACAAAATATTTTGTCCTTTAATAAAAGTGTTTCTTTCTCCACTGCACTTTTTCATTTGATACACTTTAATATTTGGAGACATGCTCCTAATACGACTAAGGAAGGATCACGATATTTTGTGATATTATTGATGACTACTCACGGTATACAGGGATCTATCTTTTACGTGATCGCTCTGAGTTGCTTGACATTTTTCGTGATTTTCAGTAAATGGTCAAAACTCAGTTTGGTCAACCCATAAAAGTTTTTTATAGTGACAACGCCATGGAATATACCTCTACGTCATTCTTGGAAGCGCTTAAACAAGATGGAACAGTATCCCATTGTTCTTGCCCTTACATCTCTCAGTAAAATGGTCGTGCCGAATGAAAGCATCGACACATCTTGGACACTGTCAGGTCTCTTCTTCTTTCTGCTGCCTTACTTGAGTTCTTTTGGGGAGAGACTATTCTTATAGCAATCTATACCATCAATCGGGTACCTTTTCCAACGATCTCAAATAAGTCACCATATGAAGTCTTTTATAAGCAAGTCCATGATTATTCTTTTCTAACTGCTTTTGGTTGTGCTTGTTTTGTTCTGCTTCCTCAATATGAACATACTAAACTTGGACCACGCTCATGTCTTTGTTGTTTTCTTGGTTATGGTATCGAATATAAAGGTTATTATTGTTATGATTCTAGAGCCAAGCGACTTCGTATCTTCCGACATATTCAATTTTGAAAATACAAAATATTTACTAGCATCTCTTCGCTCTTCACGGGTCCCCTTCAGTATGCCTCGATCTTTAATAACCCCACTGATGATTTCTTTCCAGATTCCTTTTCTGTTGCAGGTGATTGGAGCTCACAAGTAATCTCTCAACGTCCGACTCCACCGGGTCTGGATCATCTACTGATCCGATCATCACAACCAGATCATTTGAGCCTCTTCTTAGTATTGCCCTTCGTTGTTCTAGTAGCATAAGATCCACCCAATCTCATCTTAATGATTACCACTATTTTTATGCTCTTGCTACCTGTTATGAGCCTTGAAATTATTGCGAGGTCAGTTTTAATCCTCTTTGGCAGAAAGCCATGTCTGATGAACTCCAAGCCCTTCATGATACTTATACATGGGATCTGACTGACTTGCCTCTTCGAAAGATCGCAGTAGGATGCAAGTAGGTGTATAAAATCAAGACTCATGTTTATGGTTCAGTGGAACATTACAAGGCTCATCTTGTGGCTCGAGGATTCACACAGGAGTATGGTATTGACTATGAGGAGACCTTTGCTCCGATAGCATGTCTTACTACTTTTTGTTTCTTACTTGTAGTTGCAGCTGTCAAGCAATGGAAGATGTATCAGATGGATATTAAGAACACTTTTCTCAATGGTGATTTAGCTGAGGAAGTGCATCTACAACCTCCTCTAGATTTTGTTGATTACCCTGGGAAGGTTTATCATCTTCAAAAGATACTCTATGGTCTTAAGCAGTCTTCTCGAGCTTGGTTTTCCAAGTTCAGCTCAGTCTTAACTCAGCAAAGTTTTACTTCTAGTGCATATGATTCTGAACTGTTTCTTCATCAATCTAAGGTTAGTGTTGTTCTTCTCTTATTATATGTAGATGATATGGTTATTATTGGAGATGACATCTTAGGGATTAATGCACTTCAGCAGTTTCTTGGATGGCAGTTTGAGATGCAGTATTCAGGATCCCTTTGTTACTTCCTTGGTCTGCTGAGTTGTTGTCTCCTGATGGGTTAACAGATAGCAAAATTGTAGATAGTCCTTTGAAAATAAATGTTAAGCTTCTTTCTACTGATGGTGAACCATATGCGACTTTGTATCGGCAGTTGGTTGGTAAAAATTTGACCGTTACACGTCCTGATATTTATTATGCAGTCATCTTGATTAGTCAATTTATGCATGCACTACACTCTACACAATATGCAGCAGTCCTACGTATCCTTCAGTACGTTAAGGGTACATTATTACACGGCCTTCATTTCTTAGCTCACTCCACTTTGGATATTCAGGCCTATTCTGATGTTGATTGGGCTGGAGACCCTATAGATCATCGCTCTACCACTGGCTATTGTTTATTGTTTGCTTTCTCTCTTATCTCTTGAAAAATCAAGAAACAGATGGTTATATCTCGTTTTAGTATAGAGGCTAAGTATATTGCACTAGCGGTTACTACCTCTAAGTTTTTATGGCTTCGATGGCTATTACATGATATGGCTGTTTCTTTAACTAGCAGTTCCTCTCTTTATTGTGATAATATGTGTGCCATGCAGATTGCTCATAATGATGTGTTTCATGAACGAATGAAGCATATTGATATAGATTGTCACTTTATTCGGCATCATATCAAGCAGGACACTATTCAGTTGATACATATTGCTTCTGCGGATCAACTTGCGGATATTTTTACAAAGGCCCATACACCGGGGCGCCATCATGATTTGGTTAGCAAACTCAAGATGACATCTTTGTTATCATCTTGAGTTTGAGGAAGGATGTTGGTTATATATATGACCTATATATGAGTTGTATGATTTGATGTATATGAGTTGTATATGAGCTATATGATTTGATGTATATGAGCTGTATAGCCACCTTCTATTGTATTTATTAATGATTAAATGTTTTATTTTATCACAATCCTTTGGTGGTACGGTTGGTATGTGTGTGGGGTTTGTTCTCACAAGGTTGTGAGTTCGAGTCCTTCTTCCCGTGGTTTTTGTGTCACCCTTTCTTCCCGCATTTTTCATCAACCGCACGAAGCATTTGCTGCTTTTACGACCGTGCAAGCCTTGCACGAACGTAGACCGTGCAAAAGGGGGGCGTGTTCTTGAGGGATGCGAAATCGCGTCCACACGAAGGATCGCGACCGCGAGAATGCGTCCACACGAAGAGTCACGCCCCACAGGCATAAGTCCCATAGAGGTCTATAAATAGACGACCTCTACGGATTAGAATAATAATTTTAGACAAAAAACAAAGGATTCCTAATTCTTTTCCTTTCTCTACTCTCTTCGTACCAGTTAAAATATTTCTTCCAAATTTTTTTAATGGGCTTGCTGCATATTAATTCTGGGTTCGAAGCCTTCTTTGATCCGTGCAAATCATCGAGGCAGAAGGAATGAGAGGCTGTTGTATCTCGGGAGTAGAACGTCATCCAAGCCTAGTGCACTGTAAGGCGGCGAAATCTACTTCAAGAAAAGTGACCAACATACCACGCCTCAGCATCTTGGGTTCCATTTTTCCTACTTTTACTTTTAATTTTTTATTTTAGCCTATTACTGCCTATTATTTATTGAAGTAGAATAGTTTAGTTTTATTTCTGCTTCAAATTTATTTTCAACAATCTTGAAGTAGATTTCCCTGCGTATAATAGGCTAGTAATTAGAGTTACCCCAATGGCCAATGCAAGTGACCCGGTTCCTCCTGAAAAGTTTAATGGAACTAATTTTAAGCGTTGGAGAGAGAAAATGAAAATCTTCTTAACCACGCTTGGATTATTTTCCATAATTTTTGATTCTCCTCCAAATGAGGATGAGAATGAACCGGCTAGGACTTGTAATTTAGAGAAATTTAAGAAGAAAGACTACCTGTGTAAGGGTAGAATTTTGTCCTATCTTTCTGATCTCCTTTTTGATATCTATTGCACTCTGAAAACCTCTAAGGAGATTTGGGATGATCTTAATAAAAAATATAGTAGCCAAGATGCCGGAATGGACAAGTATACTGCTAGTCAATTCATGTCTTATAAGATGGTAGACACCAAGCCCATAGTTGACCAAGCTCATGAGCTAACAGTGATTTATCATGAATTAGGCTTAAGGGGAATGGGTATAACTGAGAGCCTTCAAGTTGCTTGTACCATTGACAAGCTTCCACCTTCTTGGAAAGGTTTTGGGTTGTCTCTAAAACATAAGATCGAGGAAATGAGCATGAAAACCCTACTATCTGCCATTAGGATCCAAGAGCAACATCTTGAGAAAGACAATGAGCAAATCATGAACCCCGAGTTTCTACTAAGGTGAACTTTGTAGAAGGCCAGAATAAAATCTATAGGTTCAAAAACTCCAAATTTGAAAAGGGTGAACCTAAGAACAAAAGAAAATCCATGAAACCAGATCAATAAGAATGATCGGAGGCCGATTTGCTACAATTATGGAAAATCCGGTCATATGGCACGAGTATGCCGGATGAAGAAGAAGAAGTATCAGAACTATGAACATGCACCTCCTCAACCTGCCAATCCACAAACCAACATGGTGTTATCCAGTACTGGTCCTACTAGTACTGATGATCGGTATGTAACTTTAAGTCCAGAGTTAAATTTGGCAATTCATTCTACCGATTGGTTAGTGGATACAGGTGCGAATGTTCATATGTGTACTGATCGTACCTTTTTTACTGTTTATCAGTTCCGGAGCGGCCTAACAGTGACTATGGGGAATTCTACCTCAGCACGAGTACTTGGAACTGGAAAAGTACTTCTAAAACTTACATCTGGGAATGTGCTTCCTCTATTTAATGTGTACCATGTGCCCAAAGGAAGGAGGAATCTGATCAGTGGATCTCTTCTGATAAGGAGTGGCTATTCTTTGTTATTTCAATGTAAGAAAGTGATTATAACAAAGAATGAAACATTTGTAGGCAAAGGCTATAAGTGTGATGGCTTATATGTAATGAATAAAATGAATGATGTACCTTTGGATATTCCTTCTTATAGCAATAATAAAGTTATTCTTTCAGTATGTTCTTCATTTCTTTGGCATGCTAGATTAGGACATGTGAATAATAATACTATTAAAAGAATTATTAGTTCTGGTTTATTGCCTAATGTTTTATTAGATGAAAAAGAAAAGTGCCAAATTTGTGTTCAATCTAAACAACCTAGAAAACTATTTAAAATGGTAAATAGAAATTCAACTTTATTAAAATTAATACATTCAGATGTATACGATCTAAATGGAACTTTGACTAAAGGGGGTAGAAGGTATTTTATTACCTTCATAGATGATTACTCTAAGTATTGTCAAGTTTATTTAATTAAATCTAAAGATGAAGCTTTTGACATGTTTAAGACTTATAAATCCTTAGTAGAAAATCAACTTGACAAGAGAATAAAAATTCTCAGATCAGATAGAGGAGGAGAATACACCTCTAGTAACTTGAATGAATTCTGTAGAGTTAATGGAATTCTACATGAAGTTACACCTCCCTATTCACCTCAGTCTAATGGAGTGGCTGAAAGGAAAAATAGGACATTGCAAGATATGGTAAGATCTTTGCTTACCAACTCAGGTTTACCTGAGGTTTGGTGGGGGGAAGCAGTGCTTATTGCATGTTTCCTGCTTAATAGGGTTCCATTTAAAGGTTCTAATGAATCTCTTTATGAATTTTGGAAAGGAAGAAAACCTAACCTAAACTTCCTAAAAGTTTGGGGTTATTTGGCTAAGGAACTAATACTTTTGATGCTATATTTCTTAGTTATTCTCTTAATAGTGTTACTTATAGATTCTTAGTCATTAGTTCTGACATTAATGGCATAGATAAGAACACTATAATTGAATCTAAAGATGCTTCTTTGTTTGAAGACATTTTTCCTTTTAAGGATAAAATAGAAAAGCATATAATAGATAGATCTAATAATGAATCTTGTAATTCACCTTATAATGAAAATGAAAATGAACTTATTGATGTTAATGAACTTGGTAGAAGCAAAAGAATTAGAAAAACGAAAGATTTTGGATCTGATTTCTATACCTTTATGGTTGAAGATGATCCTAAAACATATAAAGATGCTATGAACTCATTAGATTCTATATTTTGGAAGGAAGCTATTAATAGTGAAATGAATTCACTTATGACTAATGAAACATGGTTTCTAACTGATTTACCACCTGGTAGTAAGGCTATAGGTTGTAAATGGATCTTTAAGAAGAAATTAAGACCTGATGGTTCAATTGAAAAATATAAAGCAAGATTAGTTGCTAAGGGCTTTACTTAGAAAGAAGGTATTGACTACTTTGATACGTATTCTCCTGTGACTAGGATAACCACTATCCGTACTTTAATTGCACTGGCTTCAATCCATAATTTGATAATCAATCAGATAGATGTCAAGACTGCCTTCCTCAATGGTAATTTAGAGAAAGAGATTTATATAGATCAGCCAGAGGGATATGTGGCTCAGGGACAGAAAAAAAAAGTTTGTAGGTTAGTCAAATTTCTTTATGGTTTAAAATAAGCTCCTAAGCAATGGCATAGAAAATTTGATGAAATAATTGTTTCTTATGGCTTTAAAGTAAATGAATCCGATAAATGCTTATATTCTAAGTTAGAAAATGATTCATGTGTTATCTTGTATTTATATGTTGATGATATCTTAATTTTTGGTACTGATATGAATATTGTAACTGATATCAAGAATTTTTTATCTAATAATTTTGATATGAAAGATTTAGGTCAGGCAGAGGTAATGCTTAGTAATAGGATTACCAGAATACCTAATGGTATAATCTTTGATCAATCACAATATATTGAGAAAATTTTGAAGAAATTTGATAAGTACAACTGTAAACCAGTGAGTACACCTTATGAGCATGGTTTGAACTTGAAGTGCAACAAAGGTGATCCAGTGGCCCAAGAAAAATATGCTCAGATTATTGGGACACTGATGTATATTGCAAATACAAGTAGACCTGACATTTTCTATGCTATAGGAAAGCTCAGTAGGTTTAATAGTTGTCCTAGTCTTAGTCACTGAAAAGCACTGGACAGAGTACTTAGATACTTGAGAGGTACCATGTCTTATGGTTTACATTACTCAAGATTTTCTGCTGTACTTGAAGGATACAGTGATGCTAGTTGGATCACTGATTCAGTGAACCGAAAAGGAACTAGTAGATATATATTCATGTTGGGTGGTGCAGCTGTTGCTTGGAGATCATCCAAACAAACTGTGATCACCAGATCCACTATGGAGGCTGAGATTGTAGCCTTAGATTCTGCATCTCAAGAAACAGAATGGTTTAAGAATCTTATGTCAGAAATTCCTATTATGGAAAAACCTATGTCTGCTATCTCTTTGTTATGTGATAATGAAGCTGCAATTAATACTTGTAGAAATACTGAATATAACAAAAGAAACAGAAGACACATTAGTGTGAGACATAAGACAATTAGATACCTAATTAAAAATGGTATCGTGACTTTGGATTTGTTAGATCTTGTTGCCCAAGAAGACAACCCAAGAGGGGGGGGGGTGAATTGGGTTTTAAGTAATAATTGCAAATTAAAACTTAATGAGTAACTAATTAATATTATAGCAGGCTGATTAATTAGATTACTAGTTGTAGTGAGTGGAGAGGATGGAAGAGACAATGAACCAATTACAAACACAAGAGGTTTTATAGTGGTTCGGAGCTAACCCTTGTTCCTACGTCCACTCCTCAAGCTTCACTTGAGAGTTCACTATAATCCCTAGGATTACAGCCGGTTGTTTTACAAGTTCACAACCCAACTTGTTGTTTTCATGAGATCACAACGAACTCGGTCGATTTTTACAGGCTCACCGACTAGAACCACCCGATTGTTTTTTCCGGGATCACAATCGAACCCTTACACGTTGGTTTTACCCTCGGCTCACCAACCAACCTTAACACCCTTGATTCAATCCCCTGATTGAATCAAGTAAGAAAAGAAGTTTGAAAAGAGTACAAGAATAGCTTCTTGAAAAGCAAATATAAACGATATGAGTAAAGAAGAGTTAGAAGCCCTCAAACAGATTTTTGAATGTGAAGAAGGGCGCTTCTCAAACTCTGCAACTCCTCTTGAGTGTGCTGAAGATTTGCTGTCAGAAGGGGAGCCTTGAATGCAAGGAAGACGTTTGGAGGATAGACTTTTTAATGCTCTTCTCCTTCTTTCACTTGTATTTACTCTTTAGAAGCTTTGGTAGGTGGAAATCTCTTTTGCTTTGAATGGAGTGTCTCTCTCTATCTCTATTACTGTTCACTCTGGCTATTTAAGCAATCCCCATCAAAAACTAGCCGTTAGACACACTTTTAGAGTCGTTCTGCACAATCTGCAACTCCTGACACAGTGTCCGTTGGGATCGGAGTCGACTCGGCTGTTGCTGGAGTCGACTCATGCTTTACTGGAGACGACTCGCCCACTGTTCAAAATTTGAAATAAAGTGCTGTCCCGTTCTAGAGTCGACTCGGCCAAACCTGGAGTCAACTCGCCAATGTCCGGAGATGACTCTCCCTTCTGGAGACGACTCGTCTTTTAGGAATCCAAAGATCTTTCTTTCGGGTTTACTTCCTCGAGTCGACTCGGATTATCTTGGAGTCGACTCGGCTCTCAGACACCGAAAAATTGGTCTTCTGTCTGTGGAGTTGAACTGCCTCGGAGTCGACTCGCACTTTGCTGGAGTCGACTCGGCTCTCAGACACCGAAAAATTGGTCTTCTGTCTCTGGAGTTCAACTGCCTCGGAGTCGACTCGCACTTTGCTGGAGTCGACTCGGCTCTCAGAAACCAAAATTGGCTCTCTGACTTTTAGTCTTGCATTCCTCTGAGAGTCGACTCTTGCTTCTTTAGGAGTCGACTCGCCAACCGTCGGAGTCGACTCGAGTTCTTCTGGAGTCGACTCGGCTCTCAGAGTCCAAAACAACTTTTCTGTCTTTCTGTCTGTTACTCCTTGGAGTCGACTCGCACTTTGCTGAAGTCGACTCGGCAAGCATCGGAGTCGACTCGAATTCTTCAGGAGTCGACTCGGTGACAGGATCTGAGATTCATCTTTCTGTCCTGCTGTCTGTTCTCAGTCGGAGTCGACTCGCAATGTGCCGGAGTCGACTCGAGCCTGTGCCAGAACGTCTGAAACACTTGGAGACGACTCGAAATCTTCCGGAGTCGACTCGAGTTTTAGACTTTGGTTCAAACTGAGTTTCATACTTAGCCAAAATATTTTGAACCAAAGCTAGAGACAATTAAACATAAATTCACAAACATTTGGCTGAAACACTAGATTGAATTCATTAGTATAACATAAAATATACTCAAATGCTTTGAGTTCATCAAAATCAAATAGGGTTATAATCAATCACTCCACAATCTCCCCCTTTTTGATGATGACAAAACATTGAATATTTGTAAAGTGAATTGCTCAACCAAAAGGAGATTTATAATAAAGTTTTGAAATGAATTCAAGTGTGTAGTCATTTAATTTATCCAAAATTGAAAGGTGTGAAACAGTAAATCCTGAAGTTAAAGCTCCCCCTTTTATTTGGAATTATATAAGCCTTCATGTCATGCAATCAATTATTTGGCTTATATGTGTTTAATGAATTTGCTTTCTTAAAATTTCAGATTCTCCCCCTCAACATATGCATTCAATTTTGTTTAGATTCTCTGAATTTTCTTTTAATGTCTTGAAGCTTTTGAGCTTAAATTTTTTGTTTTAGAGGAAAAAACTGACAATTTATTCTTGAGTAAGATTCAACTAATCTCTGAATATTCCTTGAATAGATTTTGGAGATTACTCCTTTAGGAGCCCCAATCAGAGAGATAATGAGCCTCGAGGTATCGAATCCACTAAGAACAAATTACTTTTTTTTTGCTTTAAGAATTTTCTTTTTAGTGATTCCCTTTACATTTCAATTCAATATATTTTCTCCCCCTTTTTGTCATCATAGCAAAAAGGCAGAAAAGGACAGAAAAGTACAAGCACTCAAGAATGCACAATTTTGAAAGGAAATTTCTACTCATTGTATTAAATTCAAATTTGAGTACAAGTGTGAACACATATCAATAGAAGTCCTCAAGGGACTGTACATCACAAAAAACAGATACAAATACACTACTTCTTCTGTGTAGTGGAGGATGTGGCTCCCTTACTTAGTCTAGTGTGTTTGATGACCATGCTTAACCCCTCATTGATGTTCCCTAGTTATTCGAGAATCTCCGAGGTGGTTCTAGACTGAGTCGAGGAAATGTTGTTCACACTCTCCTGGAGGGTGTCAAGCTTGAAGATCAGCGCATTGGCTAGCCGCTCTGCACCCTGACTCTGGTTGCCTAGCTCATGTCTGATGCTGTCTCGCATCTTCCTCGTGTCGTCCTTGACGTCACTTATGTTCCAGTATTGAGCTTGAACTAGGCTTCGAATATTGAATATCTCCTCCTTCAGATTTGCAACCATCTCTGTCACGGTTGCTAAGGAGGGAACTAGCTCGGTGGAGGGAGCACTCTGAGGACCTCGGAGCTCCCTCAGCAGATCATCTCTCAAATCCCTCACTATCTTCTGCCGCAACTCTCGGAGCTGCTCAGAAGATATCCGGACCTCCAGGGGCTGCTGCTGAGAAGGTGGGGCAGTGGAGGTGGAGGGCTTAGTAAGTGTAGGACCATAGGTAGAAGGATAGGTGGGAAGATCTGTATAGTGGTCCTGGTCATGGTCAGGGCTAGGGGAGTGATGAGTGGCAGGGTCAGATGGTGTAGAAGTGGATGGTTTCCGAACCCAGAGTCCTCCGACCTTATGGAATCCCATCTGATGAAAGGTCCTCTCACCCATGCGATCTGTAAACCGCAGTGAGCAAGAGGGTTCCCCCTCAGGAATAGGGACCTCTAACTCCCTAAATATAAGGGTGAATAACATGCCATAAGGGAGGCTGAGCCTAGGTTTATCTAGGGGTTTACAAAGGTATTTGTAGATGAGCTTGGGGAAGTTGATGGGAGTGTCTTGAAGGAGATGGTACATCAGTGCTAGGTCTCTCTCTGAAATAAAATCGAACCTACCCGTTTTGGGGAAGAGAGTCCTAGAGATGACACTTAGGAGAAGCCGCATTTCAGCCGAAAGCTAATTTGCGAACACCTCCTCTATGGGGGACAAGGGTGGACTCCCTAAGATGGCCGTAAGGGCCTCTGTCCTATCAGAGGGGTGTGTGGGAACAATCCCCTCACTCGAGAGATGGAGGACTCGAGCAATGAAATCCTCCAAGATGAAAACAGGGACACCCATAACAGGTCCCTGGATACCCCCGCTAACCCGTGCGACTGTACCATAGAATTTCCTAACTAGCCCTGGATAGGTAGGGAGGTCAAGTGTGCAGAAAAACTCTAAACCCTGGGCCCTAAGGTGATGCCCTAGGTTGAACCCTTTCCGGGAGAGGAAGTCAAAGTTGACTTGCCTCCCGGTAGAGACAACCTTCCCGGCGCATGAGCGCAAGGGAACCGACCTAAGCGGGGAAGGAACCGGAGGTGGTGGCCTCGCCGGTTCGTTCCGAGTCTTGGACCGTCGCTCGGCCCCACTCGCGGAGACGGGTCTCTTTTGGCTCGGGACAAGGACCTTCCTAGGCATTTTGACCTAAAGACGGGGAAGGACACGGAAAATGGGAGGAAAACTCGACGGAGAAGACCTAGAATGGGTCGGAGACGAGTTCGGAAACGGCTCTAGGGTATTGGAACAGTGTCGGCTGTGAATAGAAGTGAGGAATAAACGTTTCGATTAGGGTTAAAAATCGGATTTCCGACCTCGAGTCGACTCCGATAAGTCGCGAGTCGACTCGACCGCGAGTCGACTCCCAAATATGCGCAAGTCGACTCCCCCATGAGCCGACTCTAAAATGTGTCCGAGTCGACTCGAACTCTGGCACACAACCAAAAATATTGTTATTTTCGTGCCAAAAGAGAGAGTTATGGGCTTATCTAGGATTTAAGAACTGATTTGATGATCATAGATAAGCAATCCTATGTCCAACATAAACTAATCCTCAAAATCTATGAACTAGAGGAGAGTATTACTAGAATGGATCAATCACTCCTAACTCTCTTCTAAGTATGCAAAATCGATCTTCACTCAAAGGTTTTGTGAAGATATCAGCAAGTTGATCATCAGTACAAACAAATTGAAGTGTCACATCACCATTCAGTACATGATCTCTTATGAAGTGATGTCTTATCTCAATGTGTTTAGTTCTTGAATGCTGAATTGGATTTTTAGTTAGATTAATGGCACTTGTATTATCACAGTTAATGGAAATTTTATCTTGTTTAATGCCATAATCTTCAAGTTGTTGTTTAATCCACAAGATTTGAGCACAACAACTCCCGGCAGCAACATATTTGGCTTCAGCCGTAGATAGTGCAACCGAGTTTTGTTTCTTGCTAAACCAAGAGATTAAGTTTTCTTCTAAGAATTGACATGACCCGCTGGTGTTTTTTCTATCAAGTTTACAACCAGCAAAGTCTGAATCTGTGTACCCTATTAAGTTTATGCTAGATTCTTTAGAGTATCATAACCCTATATTTTTTGTTCCTATTAGGTATTTAAAAATTCTCTTAACTGCAATTAAATGTGATTCCTTAGGATTAGATTGATATCTAGCACACATGCATACACTAAACATGATATCCGGTCTACTTGCTGTAAAATATAGTAAAGAGTCTATCATACCTCTATACAGCTTTTGATCTATTGATTTACCTGATTCATCCTTATCTAGTTTGCATGATGAGCTCATGGGTGTGCTGATTGGCTTGTTTCCATCCATATCAAACTTCTTAAGCATCTCCTTGATGTATTTAGCTTGATTGATGAAGATCTCCTCTTTAGATTGTTTGATTTGGAGCCCGAGGAAATAGTTCAGCTCTTCCATCATGCTCATTTCAAATTCACTCTGCATTAAGTCAGCAAATTCTTCGCAGAGGTGATTGTTAGTAGCACCGAAAATAATATCATCTACATAAATCTGCACTACTAACATTTCTTTGTTTTTCTTCTTTAAAAACAGTGTTGTATCAACATTTCCTCTAGAGAATTCATGGTCTAATAGAAATTTGCTAAGTCTTTCATACCATGCTCTAGGGGCTTGTTTTAGATCATAAAGTACTTTGTTTAGTTTATATACATGATTGGGGTATTGATGATTTTCAAAACCAGGAGGTTGTTCTACATAAACCTCCTCATTAATATACCCATTCAAAAAGGCACTTTTTACATCCATTTGAAATAGTTTGAAGTCTTTAGAGCATGCAAATGCTAGTAATAATCTAATTGCTTCAAGTCTAGCCACAGGAGCAAAGATTTCATCAAAATCTATACCTTCTTCTTGATTATAGCCCTTTGCTACTAGTCTAGCCTTGTTTCTAACCACAACTCCATTTTCATCAAGTTTGTTTTTATATATCCATTTAGTTCCGATTATTGAGTATTCAGCGGGTCTTTCTACTAAATTCCATACCTTGTTTCTAGTAAATTGGTTTAGTTCCTCTTGCATAGCATTTATCCAATTTACATCATTTTCAGCTTCTCCAATGTTTTTAGGTTCTGAGTGTGAAACAAAAGCTAGGTAATTATTTAAGTTCCTAAGAGAAGCTCTAGTTCTAATGGGTTGTGATGAATCATCTAATATTAATTCTTTGGGGTGACCGTATGCATACCTCCAAGCCTTTGTAAGCCCATGATCATCAATTACCTCTTGGCTTGTTGAGGTTTCTGCACTTTGCTTTGGTTCATCCTCTTGTAATGTCATATCATCTATCTTTTTCTCAAGTATTCCTGCATCATCATCAAGAGCTACTCTCTTGCTAGAAGAGACATCATTAGTATCATCAAAAACAACATGTATAGACTCTTCAATAACAAGGGTTCTTTTGTTGAAGACTCTATAAGCTTTACTTGATGTAGAATAGCCCAAAAAGATACCTTCATCAGATTTAGAATCAAATTTACCTAAATTATCTTTGCCATTATTATGAATGAAACATCTACACCCAAAAACATGAAAATAGTTTACTTTGGGCTTTCTGTCTCTCCAAAGTTCATAAGGTGTTTTCTTTATAATTGGTCTCAATAAAACTCTATTTAAGATATGACATGATGTGTTAATGGCTTCTCCCCAAAAATACTTAGGGAGGTTACTTTCACACAACATGGTTTTAGCCATTTCCTCTAGGGTTCTATTCTTTCTTTCCACAACTCCATTTTGTTGTGGTGTCCTAGGTGCAGAGAAATTATGAGTTATCCCCTTTTTACTACAGAATTCATCAAATAGATGATTTTCAAATTCCATTCCATGATCACTTCTAATAGCTATGACTGAAGCATTTCTTGCATTAGTTACTTCCTTATGAAATTTCTTAAATACAGAAAATGCTTCATCTTTATGAGCTAAGAACATGACCCAAGTATATCTAGAAAAATCATCTACAATAACAAGACCATATTTGTTTCCATCAAGACTTGTGGTTCTAGTTGGTCCAAATAGATCCATGTGTAGTAGTTCAAGAGGTCTAGAGGTAGAGACACAATTTATGGATTTAAAAGAGCTCCTAGATTGTTTGCCATATTGACATGCTTCACAAATTTTATTTTTCTCAAATTTTAGTTTTGGCAAACCTATTACAGAATCTCTTTTAACTAACTTAGATATTGTATCCATACTTGCATGACCTAATTTACGGTGCCATAACCAACTTGCATCATCAACCTTAGTATCACTAGCTACTAAGCAAGGACTATTTTTAGCAAGATCTTCAAGATCTACTACATAGATGTTACCACGTCTAATTCCTTTAAATACTAATCCATTGTCAATTGAGTTGGTTATGATGCATAAAGATGGCTTAAACAAAACATCAAAACCTCTATCACATAATTGACTAACGCTAAGTAGGTTATGCTTAAGACCATCTACAAATCGTACATTATCAACGAAGGTTGAAGAGGTGATTTGTACTTTACTTATACCAACGATGTGACCTTGGTTATTGTCTCCAAATGTCACAGCACCTCCCTTCTTAGGCTCTAAGGTGAAGAATTGCTTCTTGTCACCCGTCATGTGTCTTGAGCAGCCACTATCCAAATACCAACAGTTTTTGTCGACTTTGGCTGCAAGACACTCATACACAAGGAAATCATACAATTTTAGGTACCCAAGTTTTCTTGGATCCTTCAAGGTTAGTAAAGTTGGTTCCTTTTAGAACCCAAACCTTTTTAATTTTTCTTTTAGCTTCTGCTTTCCTATGGTCGCACACATTAGCTTTATGTCCTACTTTTTCGCAGCAAAAACAGGTTATATTCTTAGTTTTACTTTTCCCTGCTTTTACAAAAAAATTTTAAGGAGCTTTTGCTTATTATTAGGTTTATACCCTAAACCAGCTCTATTAAACACAGCTCGTTGATCGTTAAGTATCATTTCCAATTTTTCAGAACTATATGTAAACTTTTCAACAATAGGTTTATATTTTTCAAGCTCTTGTGTTAGCTTTTGTTTTTCTATTTTTAGTATGTTTAAGTCTTTTGTGAGATTATCTTTTAAAGTTTGTTTACCATTTTTAAGTTCTGAAATTTCCTTGGTTAGTTTTTCGTTATCTTTAATTAAGGTATTAGTTTTTTGAATTAACATTTGGTTGCTTGTTTTAAGTTCTAAATTTTCTTTAATGATAAAATCCTTGTCCTTAATTAATTTATCATACTTATGGAAGTGAGATTGATTTGTTAGTTTTAGTTCTTTATTCTTAAGATTTATTGTTTTATATTCATCTATTAGTTCATTAAAAGTATCATACAATTCATCAAAGGTAAAATCTAAATGCGTTTCAGATGTTACCTCATTTTCATTTGCCATAAAATAGAAGTTGGCCTTTTCCTCTTGTTCCTCATCCGATGATGATGATGATGAATCAGAGTCTGTCAGGGTGGTGACAAGAGCTTTCTTCTTCTTGTGCTTGATGCTCTTCTTCAATAATGGACAGTCGATTCTGAAATGTCCCAGTTTCTTGCACTCATAGCAACCGATTCCCTCACTTTTTCTTTTCTTACCTTTGTCCTTGTTGTAGAAATTTGAGGGACCTCTCCTCTGATGAAAGGACTTCTTCCGGTTGATGAACTTTCTGAACTTTCGCACGAGAAGAGCCTCATCATCATCTCCCTCATTGTCTTCTTCTTCGCTGCTGCTACTGCAAGATGGATCTTTGTTAGAAGAGGTAGATTTGAGGGCTATTACCTTTTTCTTATGAGAGGATTCTTCTTCGCTGTGTTGTTTCATTGTGAGCTCATTGCGTCATCAGGGATCCAAGAAGCTCCTCAAGTGGCAGCTTGTTTAAGTCCTTGGCTTCTTGGATTGCCATTACCTTGGCTTCCCATGACCTTGGCAAAGATCGAAGAATTTTTCTGACTCACTGTTAGCATAACTTTTGCCAAGGCTTTTTAGACCATTGACAATATCAGTAAATCTAGTAAACATGCAAGTAATAGTTTCATTAGAATTCATTTTAAATAGTTCATACTTATGAACTAGTATGTTTATTTTGGATTCCTTGACTTGATTCGTGCCCTCGTGGGTCACTTCAAGTCTGTCCCATATCTCTTTTGCAAAACTGCAAGTAGAGACTCTATTGAATTCATTACGGTTGAAGGCACAATAAAGCACATTCATTGCTTTGGCATTTAGTTGTGCCTTCCTTCTATCATTGTCATCCCAATCTTTTTCAAGCTTGGGAATCGTAATATTATCTACAAAAATAGAAGAAATGTATGGTCCATTAACTATGATACTCCAAATCTCATAGTCTTGGGCTTGGATAAATATTTTTATCCTAGCCTTCCAATATGTGTAGTCGGTTCCATTGAAGAATGGAGGCCTATTGGTGGATTGTCCCTCAATAAGTGAAGATCCAAAAGGGGTTGTCATTTTGATCTTTTACTCTTTTGATAGAAGAGCTCCTGCTCTGATACCACTTATTGCCCAAGAAGACAACCCAAGAGGGGGGGTGAATTGGATTTTAAGTAATAATTGCAAATTAAAACTTAATGAGTAACTAATTAATATTATAGCAGGCTGATTAATTAGATTACTAGTTGTAGTGAGTGGAGAGGATGGAAGAGACAATGAACCAATTACAAACACAAGAGGTTTTATAGTGGTTCGGAGCTAACCCTTGCTCCTACGTCCACTCCCCAAGCTTCACTTGAGAGTTCACTATAATCCCTAGGATTACAGCCGGTTGTTTTACAAGTTCACAACCCAACTTGTTGTTTTCACGAGATCACAACGAACTCGGTCGGTTTTCACAGGCTCATCGACTAGAACCACCCGATTGTTTTTTCCGGGATCACAATTGAACCCTTACACGTTGGTTTTACCCTCGGCTCACCAACCAACCTTAACACCCTTGATTCAATCCCCTGATTGAATCAAGTAAGAAAAGCAGTTTGAAAAGAGTACAAGGATAGCTTCTTGAAAAGCAAATATAAACGATATGAGTAAAGAAGAGTTAGAAGCCCTCAAACAGATTTTTGAATGTGAAGAAGGGGGCTTCTCAAACTCTGCAACTCCTCTTGAGTGTGCTGAAGATTTGCTGTCAGAAGGGAAGCCTTGAATGCAAGGAAGACGTTTGGAGGATAGACTTTTTAATGCTCTTCTCCTTTTTTCACTTGTATTTACTCTTTAGAAGCTTTGGTAGGTGGAAATCTCTTTTGCTTTGAATGGAGTGTCTCTCTCTATCTCTATTACTGTTCACTCTGGCTATTTAAGCAATCCCCATCAAAAACTAGCCGTTAGACACACTTTTAGAGCCGTTCTGCACAATCTGCAACTCCTGACACAGTGTCCGTTGGGATCGGAGTCGACTCGCTCGATCTGGAGTCGACTCGGCTGTTGCTGGAGTCGACTCGGCTGTTGCTGGAGTCGACTCATGCTTTACTGGAGACGACTCGCCCACTGTTCAAAATTTGAAATAAAGTGCTCGGCCAAACCTGGAGTCGACTCGCCAATGTCCGGAGATGACTCTCCCTTCTGGAGACGACTCGTCTTTCAGGAATCCAAAGATCTTTCTTTCGGGTTTACTTCCTCGAGTCGACTCGGATTCTCTTGGAGTCGACTCGGCTCTCAAACACCGAAAAACTGGTCTTCTGTCTTTGGAGTTGAACTACCTCGGAGTCGACTCGCACTTTGCTGGAGTCGACTCGGCTCTCAGACACCGAAAAACTGGTCTTCTGTCTTTGGAGTTGAACTGCCTCGGAGTCGACTCGCACTTTGCTGGAGTCGACTCGGCTCTCAGACACCGAAATTGGCTCTCTGACTTTTAGTCTTGCATTCCTCTGAGAGTTGACTCTTGCTTCTTTAGAAGTCGACTCGCCAACCGTCGAAGTCGACTCGAGTTCTTCTGGAGTCGACTCGGCTCTCAGAGTCCAAAACAACTTCTCTGTCTTTCTGTCTGTTACTCCTTGGAGTCGACTCACACTTTGCTGGAGTCGACTCAGCAAGCATCGGAGTCGACTCAAATTCTTCAGGAGTCGACTTGGTGACAGGGTCTGAGATTCATCTTTCTGTCCTGCTGTCTGTTCTCAGTCGGAGTCGACTCGTAATGTGCCGGAGTCGACTCGAGCCTGTGCCAGAACGTCTGAAACACTTGGAGTCGACTCGAAATCTTCCGGAGTCGACTCGAGTTTCAGACTTTGGTTCAAACTGAGTTCCATACTTAGCCAAAATGTTTTGAACCAAAGCTAGAGACAATTAAACATAAATTCACAAATATTTGGCTGAAACACTAGATTGAATTCATTAGTATAACATAAGATATACTCAAATGCTTTGAGTTCATCAAAATCAAATAGGGTTATAATCAATCACTCCACAGATCTGAAGGTAACCTAGCAGATCCTTTGACTAAAGGACTAGCTAGAAGCAAAGTTATAGAAACATCAAGGCGGACAGGACTGAAACCCATAAGGAATCATTGATAATGGCAACCCAACCTATTCTGACTGGAGATCCCAAGACGAAAGGTTCAACGAGAAAAACAAGTTGTTTAATGATTAGTTAGCACTATTATTAAATGACTTTATGTCATTGGGTCTCTCCCTATGATGTGAGTGCTAAACACAGCAGAGGTATACGGAAGAGTTTAAAACTTTGAATGAGTCCGAGTCTATGGCAAGGTGCTGTGCTGCGAGCACCCTTGGAGGATTCACCTATGTGAGTGTGACTGTGTGGCCGTAGTCTATGGGGATAAGGATTTAACCCCTAGAGCACTCATGAAACTGAGATATTGGTACATGAGGCCGAAAAGCACCACCTATGATGAACCCAGTATTTGCATTTGTCATGAGTGAAGTATATGGAAATCTGAACCAAAGGATTTGGTTCAAAACTTTTTAGCTACCACTATTCCTTTCAGATGAAAGTATACTTTCACTAGGTAAAGGTTCAAAGTCGCAAGCTACCTTTATTGAAGTCGTGACATGAAAAGTCCGGTATGACTATTTTTTATAAAATTTTGAAAACATTTTAATCAGGTGGGGGATTGTTTTATTTATTAATGATTAAATATTTTATTTTATCACAATCCTTTGATGGTATGGTTGGTTTGTGTGTGGGGTTTGTTCTCACAAGGTTGTGAGTTCGAGCCCTTCTTTCCGTGGTTTTTGTGTCACCCTTTCTTCCTGCATTTTTCATCAATCGCACGAAGCATTTGCTGCTTTTACGACCATAAAGGGGGGCGTGTTCTTGAGGGACGCGAACTCGCGTCCACGCGAAGTATCGCGACCGCGAGAACACGTCCACACGAAAAGTCGTGCCCCACAGGCATAAGTCCTGTAGAGGTCTATAAATAGACGACCTCTACAGATTAGAATAATAATTTTAGACAAAAAGCAAAGGATTCCTAATTCTTTTCCTTTCTCTACTCTCTTACTACCAGTTAAAATATTTCTTCCAAATTTTTTTAACGGGCTTGCTGCATATTGATTCTGGGTTCGAAGCCTTCTTTGATCCGTGCAAATCATCGAGGCAGAAGGAACGAGAGGCTGTTGTATCTCAGGAGTAGAGCGCCATCCAAGCCTAGTGCACTGTAAGGCGGCGAAATTTACTTCAAGAAAAGTGACCAACATACCACGCCTCAGCATCTCGGGTTCCATTTTTCCTACTTTTACTTTTAATTTTTTGTTTTAGCCTATTACTGCCTATTATTTATTGAAGTAGAATAGTTTAGTTTTATTTCTGCTTCAAATTTATTTTCAACACCTTCAACTATAAGAGATGGGCTCAGGCACTATTTGATTAATGAACAAAGAGATTATATCCTCTCCCTCTACGTCTTTCTCTCTTCTCCCTTATGTCTTTCTCACCTCTGCCTCTACGATTTTCAAGTGGAAACCCAAGTAGGAGATATGGAAGGAGGAGGGGTTTCTGCAATTGAGAATGGATGCAAGGTGTGGTCTACAAGGAAGGTACTGTCTCTAATAAGCCCCAGCTGAGATTTGTTGAAGTTCACTTGCAATCCCAAGGCAAGCCGAAATCCAAGTTGCAGACATTTGAAGTAGGCTGGGATCAAAAAATAGTTCATCAGCATATTGCAGGCTTCTTGTTCCTCTGATTTCGTTGCCAGGTCCCAATCCTTTGATGGGTCCGGGTTGTATTTTTCGCGCCAAAGGATGATGGATCTTCTTTAGCAACTTCGACCGTTAATTGCAAGGAAGGTATTGTCTCTAATAAGCCCCAGCTGAGATTTGTTGAAGTTCACTTGCAATCCCAAGGCAAGCCGGGATCAAAAAATAGTTCATCAGCATATTGCAGGCTTCTTGTTCCTCCAATTTCGTTGCTAGGTCCCAATCCTTTGATGGGTCCGGGTTGTATTTTTCGCGCCAAAGGATGATGGATCTTCTTTACCAACTTCGACCGTTAATTGCATTGGCACATATCTCAAAGCACTCCAAATACTTCCATACATCTATTTGCACAGATCTGGAAGCGGCCACTGCGCGATCCGGGTGGATTCGCGCTAAGGAAGGTGAAACCCTTTTTTTTTTTTCGTAAATCGGCTTCTCACTACATACGACGATGAGAGAGCTCAGAACTATCGCAAAGTAAAACACGATCTAATGCCTGCAGCACATGATCGGAGGGACCCCAAAATACAAAACCAGAATGGTGGGCTGCATAGGAGACGACCCAGTCCGCAGCCCTGTTCGCCTTCCGAAACACATGCGAAACCTGAAGTAAATCTAACTCCTCCCCCATGCTCCGGATGTCCCGGAGTAATGGGTGCAAGTCCGACCTGGCCTGTCGGTAGCGAATCCAGTCCACTACTGTGGTCGAGTCACCCTCTAGAAGAATCCGTCGGGCACCCAGGTGTACTCTAGCATATACATGACCCTCCCATGCCGCGTGCAACTCCGTCACATGGACGGATCCATCAAATGTGCGCCGGCCTTCGGCCACAATCATTCTGGAGTCGTGGTCTCTGATCACAAAGCCCACGCCACATCTGCTACCTCCCTCCGCTATGCTACCATCAAAATTCACCTTGAAAGAACCAGGGGGTGGGGGCATCCAGGATACCAGTGATATCATCGCATATCTATGCGAGGAAGAATAGGAGCCCCAGGTATCCCTGTCATCTCCAGACGAAGAGTCAGCTGCAGTGCTCACCAACTCAGCTGCATGTGCGTAAGCTCTAGTAACCACCGATCTCGGATAGAAACCTCTACCCTCAAATATCCTCGCGTTTCTATCCAGCCAGATGTGATATGCTACATGAGCCCATACTACTCCCCTGTCTGCCGTGTCGAATCTCCGAGCTGAGTCCCTCACCTAACTCAAAAAGGCCTCAGTAGAGATGAAGGACTGGCGGCGGGTCACTACGAGGCCCCACACCTGACGCGCCCGCGGGCATGTAAACAGAACTAGCCCGGTGGTCTCCTCCTCCCCTGGGCTGTTGGGAATCCGCCCATGCCGCTGATATTTCAAAAATTAAATCAGATGGCAGCGGAAGACGTATGTGCGGGATCGACGTTCATCGCATGAACGTTGTTTCGAAACCTTTCGTAGTTAGGTAAGAATTAAAACTTTTAAAACCAATAGGAAGATCAGATCTTCACCTTGTGCGGGTAGATGATCACCGCAAACTGATGATCGTGGTATTAGGATGAAGGTTCGTTTGAAGCCGTTCAAACGTCCGGCCTCTACGAGTATCCACACGAAGCAGAGGACCGATCAAAGCTTTCTTATCTTCCCGGGGTGCTAGCTCCCTTGCAAAGACTTCTTTTGATGGCTGATCTCCTCTCTATCAATCAACCCTTGATTGTGCTTGAGAGGAGGAAGAAGAAGGATGAAGAAGAGGAAGAAGATCCAAGCCCCTGCAGCCTTCTTTCTATCTCCCTGCGTTGGATGGAGGAAGAGAGGGGAAGGAGGCCGCCACCCTTTCTTTTGCCTTCTCTCTTGCTTGCGGCTGAAACAAGGGAGGATGAGGATGGCCACGGCTTGGAGGAGGAAGAGAGGGGTTCATCTTTGGGGGCCGGCCCTAGTCCTCCTTTTAAAGGGAGTGGAGCTCCTAACATTTAGGAGCTCCATGACAACTTGCCTTTCTCTTCTCCCTTCTCCACATGGAAAAGGGAGGGGCATATTCCCCTCCTCATGGTTAACCCTAATCCACATTAAGTAGGATTTGAAATGCCCTAATGTGGTCAAGCCCTAATCCAATTAGGCTTAGCCCAAGGGTGAACCAATTAGGATCCAATCTAGGTAAGTCCTAATCCAATTAGAACTTAAATCAATTTTGACTCAATTGAACTCTTCAATCCTAATCTAATTAGGAGTCTTATTGATTCATTAGATTAATAATTAATTGTGACTTAAGAAACCCTAATCCAAATTAGGACATATTTAATTTTAGTCCTAATCCAATTAGGACTCTATTTGAATCCGAAGTCCTAATCCGATTAGGACTCTAGGAATCCTACTCCAAGTAGGAATCCAATTTTGATTCAAAACTTCTAATCTCATTAGGATTGCAGGAATCCTATTCCAAGTAGGAATCCCAGTCCTACTCCAACTAGGATTCCCAGTCCTAATCTAATTAGGACTCTAGGATCCTACCCGAAGTAGGATTTGTATTTAAGTTCAATTAATTAATTCCCTTTGTTCCTTCTTCAACTTCTTATCAATCAAATTGATTACTTGTGATTCATAATCACTTTTCAACCATCGGATCGGTCAATACTTCTAGTGTGTGTGACCCCATAGGTTCTACTCTGACTGGTAGTGAGATATATTGTGATCTCTATCACTATATCATTAAAAACTCCTTTCAATGGGTTGGAATGATTCCAACTCTACTCATTAGGGTTTATCGATCATCGAGATAATCCCTGTGAGTCCCACCATCCACCAGTGACACCTAGCAGCATGTAGTGGCTATCCAGCAGAATGGAATGATGAACCTCTAGGTGCAGTTAACGTGTGATACATTCCTACTATCGTGGATCCCTACAGGACGGAGGTCATGGACAACTCGTCAAACCCCATCGTCTGTCATATGTCAAGATTTATTTGACTTGAGTTCGATAGTGGAAAACTCTTTTTCCACTTTATATTACTGCCCTGGCCAAGGTCTTAGAACTCAGTCTAACAAATCACATAGGATCACTCCTCTTCTATCAAGGTCGATAGATTCCTTATAGGTGCATACCCTACTCCTACAGTGAACTTACTGCAACCAATCTACACTGCATGGACCCATATGGCTAGAGACCATGTATGTATGCAGTCAAACTACAATAACCTTACTGTGAGTAGCCGAAGCACCGCAGGTCAAAGGACCAGTCACACTACTGCAACATCAAGCAAGTCACTGACGAGTGGATAGACATCCAAGTGACTTCTTGTCTTGGTCACGCTCAGTACCCTTGTTCTCTAACAAGCACCTGCACTATCACTTCAGTGTCCCTACACTGTGGACTCAAGTCTCGTCCATCCAGAAGAAAAGTGATCTGTGCACTGATCGGATCGATCACCGTCCTCGTGATGATCCATTGATCAGGAGCATTTAGAAATTAATCACCAATGATACATGGCTTAAATTCTCAACTCTTGAGAATATGTATCATCATCTTATTAATTTCTTGGACGATTCATAGACACATAAATAATATGAATGAAAAAGATGCCTTTTATTTATTCAATAATAATCAGTCAAGTACAAAATTATGTCCCTAGAATCAACAATGTGTCAGCCAAATTGGCTTCTAGGGCATACATCTAACAATCTCCCACTTGCACTAAAGCCAATTGGTCATATATCTTAGGCCCATCTTCTCAAGGTGGGCTTCAGTCTTTTGCTGACTTAGTTGCTTAGTGAACGGGTCCGCCACGTTATCCGCGGAGTCTACTCTCTGCACTTTTACATATTTCTTCTCAACATAGTCGCGTATGAGATGGAAGCGCCGCTCTATATGCTTAGACTTCTGATGAGACCTTGGCTCCTTAGCAAGGGCTATGGCGCCATTATTATCGCAGTAGAGTGTTATGGCATCTGATGTCATCACGTCCAACTTTGCAATGAATTTCTTGAACCAGAAGCCTTCCTTAGTAGCTTCAGAGGCGGCGATGTATTCAGCTTCCATAGTAGAATCAGCAATGATCGGTTGTTTAGAACTCTTCCAATTTACCGTACCACCATTGCACAAGAACACATATCCAGATGTTGACTTCCTGTCATCGACATCAGTCATAAAGTCTGAATCTGTGTACCCTTCTACCTTTAACTCTGATGATCCTCCAAAAATCAAGAATAAATCTTTAGTTCTTCTCAAGTACTTAAGAATATTCTTCACAGCTGTCCAGTGTTCTTCACCTGGATTCGACTGATATCTGCTTGTGACACTCACAGCAAGGGCTATATCAGGTCGTGTACATAGCATGGCATACATGAGGCTCCCTATTGCCGATGCATAGGGTATCTTGCTCATGCGTTGAATCTCTTCAGATGTGTTGGGGCACATCTTCTTGGAGAGATGAATTCCATGCCTTAGGGGTAAGAGACCCCTCTTGGAGTTTTCCATGCTGTACCTCTTCAACACCTCCTCTATGTACATTTTCTGTGAAAGGCCAAGCATCCTTTTAGATCTATCTCTATAGACCTTTATTCCCAAAATATAGGATGCTTCCCCAAGGTCTTTCATGGAGAATTCTTTTGACAACCAGACCTTAACCGAGGTTAGCATGGGAATATTATTCCCAATCAGGAGAATGTCATCTACGTACAGTACGAGAAAAACGACAGCACTCCCACTAACCTTTTTGTAAACACACGGTTCCTCTTCGTTTTTGATGAAATCAAACGTTTTGATTGCGTCATCGAAACGAGTGTTCCAACTCCGAGATGCTTGCTTTAGTCCATAGATGGACCTTTGCAGCTTGCAGACCTTATGATCTCCATCACTGAAAGTCAAACCCAAAGGCTGTTCCATATAGATGTCTTCATTAAGATATCCATTCAGGAAAGCAGTTTTCACATCCATCTGCCAGATTTCATAATCATGAAATGCTGCAATGGCAAGCAGTGTTCGGATGGATTTCAGCATGGCTACAGGTGAAAAGGTCTCCTGATAGTCAATGCCTTTGCGTTGACTATACCCTTTCGCCACCAGCCTTGCCTTAAAGGTCTCTACCTTTCCATCCGAACCTATTTTCCTTTTGTAGATCCATTTACATTCAATAGGTACAATACCTTCTGGTGGATCTACTAAGGTCCAGACTTGGTTGGAATGCATGGAGTCTAACTCTGACTTCATGGCTTCCAGCCATTTCTCGGAATCGATATCAGATATCGCCTCATCGTAGGTTTTGGGATCTTGTGTATGATCCCTATCTCCCACTAGGAACATTTCCTCGGTATCCTCTTCTAGTATACATAAGTATCTATCGGGAGGATGGGAGACCCTACTAGATCTACGAGGTGGTCGAGGGACATCGTGTACTGGCTCTGTATGAATGGGTTCAATAGGATCCATGACTCGTTGCTTTTCAGAGACTTTCTCTTCAAGCTCAATTTTCCTCCCACTGCCTCTATCAAGGATAAACTGATTTTCCAAGAATATGGCATGACGGCTCACACACACATTGTGATCCTCTGAGACGTAAAAATTGTATCCTAATGACTCTTTAGGATATCCTATAAAACGAGCACTTATGGTCCTAGCCTCTAGTTTGTCCGCCTGTAGTCTCTTGACGTGGGCCGGACATCCCCAAATCTTGAGATGACCAAGACTTGGTTTCTTACCATGCCATGTCTCATACGGTGTGGTAGGAACGGATTTAGAGGGAACTCTATTCAATAAATAAATCGCTGTGAGTAAGGCATCTCCCCAAAGGAACATAGGTAAATCAGTGAAGCTCATCATGGACCTGACCATATCCAATAGGGTCTGATTCCTCCTTTCTGACACCCCGTTGAGTTGAGGTGTACCCGGAGGTGTCCATTGTGAGACTATGCCGTTTTCTTTGAGATAGTCCCGGAATTCCCTACTAAGGTATTCTCCTCCTCGATCTGATCGAAGAGCCTTAAGAGATTTTCCGGTTTGTTTTTCTACTTCATTCTTGAACTCTTTGAACTTTTCAAAGGATTCAGACTTGTGTCTCATAAGATACACATACCCATATCGTGAATAATCATCGGTAAAGGTAATGAAGTAAGAATAACGTCCCCTGGCTGGCACATCGAATGGGCCACATACATCTGTATGTACTAGGGTAAGTATTTCAGTGGTCCTCTTCCCATGTCCTACAAAGGGCAATCTAGCCATTTTTCCTTGAAGACAGGACTCGCAAACTGGATATGACTCGGAAGTCAATGAGCCGAGAAGCCCATCTTTATCCATTTTGTTCATCCTATCCTCTCCAATATGGCCAAGTCTGAGGTGCCACAAATATCTTTGGTTTATCTCATCTCTAGATCTTTTGGATCCTTTGGCACTCACTTCTTGCTCGGTAATATTCACAGATACATCCATATGTAAATGATAGAGATTGTCGATCATGAAACCACGTGCGACTATTTTATTTCTCAAATAAATAGAACAGCAGTCTTTGTCAAAAGTAAAAACATGACCTTCCTGTGCTAGACATGAAACAGAAATCAAATTTCTGCTAGCAGCAGGTACATAATAGCAGTCTCTAAGTAATAAACTTAATCCAGACGGTAGTCGCAGATGGTAGGTGCCCACAGCTACAGCAGCAACTTTTGCCCCGTTGCCAACCCGAAGGGTTACCGCACCTTCCGTCAGCCTTCTACTTTCCTTTAGACCCTGCATGGTAGTGCATAGATGAGCACTAGAACCAGAATCTATAACCCAACTAGAAGTAGAAGAAACCGTTAGATTAGTTTCAATTATGAGCAAGTCTATACCTTCTGAAGGTGTGTCACCTTTCTTGTTCTTCAAGCTCTCGAGGTATGAAGGACAGTTTCTCTTCCAGTGGCCATCGACATTGCAGTGGAAACATTTTTCTTTGTCATTAGCCTTTTTCTTTTGAACTTCCTTCTTCGGCTTTTTGTCTTTCTTCTGCTTCTTAGCAGGCTTCTTTTTCTTCCAAGTAGACTTTCTCTTGGAACCAGAAGTCAACTCAGCAGCAAGGACATTGCCCCTTGAACTTTTCAAGGCTCCCTCAGCAGTTACCAACATGTTGATCAGTTCAGTCTTAGTGCATTCAATCTTATTCATGTGGTAGTTTACTATAAACTGACCAAATGAATCAGAAAGTGACTGTAGGATCAAATCCACTTGTAATTCCTTGTGCATGTTCATCCCGAGCTTCTCAAACTCCTCAAGGTCTTTGATCATGGTCAGACCGTGATCATGGACAGACTGTCCTTCGCGCATCTTTGTCTTGAAGAGCCTCTTGGACACTTCAAAACGAGCTGTGCGACTCTGCTCACCATACAACTCTTGCAGGTGTGCTAGTATGTCCCTAGCAGTCTTGAGATTCTCATGCTGGCATTGGAGTTCATTAGACATGGATGCCATCATATAGCACTTGACTCTAATGTCATTATCCAGCCATTTTTGATGCATCTGTCGCTGAACATCAGTAGGACGTGCTGGTAGTGTGGGGATATCTGAATCGAGTATGTAGCCTATTTTCTCACAGTCCAAAACAATTTTGAGGTTTCTAAGCCAGTCTTTGTAATTGGTTCCGGTCAATCGGTTGGTCTCAAGAATACGGGTCAAAGGGTTTGAAGCTGACATTGTATCTGCAGAGAGTAAAGATTCTAGTTAGACTTTTGTACTTGATCCTAATCTGTTCTAAGGTCTTTTAGAATAAATGTAACTCCCACTATTTTCTCGAATCCCTCACCCTCCTCTGGTAGGAAAACGGAAATCCCACACGACTAGGATTTCTAGTAGGTACTGCGGTCCCACCAATTTACATGCCACCTCACCTAACAGTTATTGGTGACACATAGATTGATGAATGTACAACTCTTGTACAATGCTTCTCAAGCATGTTGCAGTGCAACTTGGTCTCTAAGCCATGAAAACCTCACCTAACAGTTATTGGTTCCATCGCTTAGTTAAGTCAGACCCACCGTATAACCGTAGGAATAAAGTCGTCATTGGGTCCTCACCTAACAGTTATTGGTGCCCAACCCCACCTTTACCTTACAACATCTCATGTCTATAGAGAGGTCCAGCCCTCCGATGCAACTTGACCACTGTGTCCAGCCGAGACAAATCAACATCAGAAAGGCCTTAGCAGCTCTACTACAGTGGAAGACCTATTGACTTAATATTGGTTAATCAGGTCTTAGTGTTTGCAACTTGAGCTCTTCATAAGAGGTAATCGAACAATTGGCCAGGTAAGCAGGTGGGAAGCTCCCCTTACTCAGAGAGTAAGGTCCTAATTAAGTAACCACCTTTCATGCTTTCCTAGACACCAATTAGATCAATTAATCTAATATGACTTGCTCATGTCGGTTCACTCTCGACTTGATTGAGGAGGTTTTAATTTAGGTCTCAATTGGGTTTGCTACATCATATGTAAACCTATCTACCCGACTCACATTCACATCACATGCAAACGGCGCATTGCAGGCATTCATAATCGCAGCAATAATTAAAGCTAAACTTTAAATAGGTGATGATCATGGATCCTAGTTAGGTCGTATTACAAGCACATGCACGTCAATCGATCAACTGATCTTCAACTCTTGAATTGGTTCCAAGCCTCCTTGTTGCCCAAGGTGACAATCCAAGAGGGGGGTGAATTGGTTTCTTCTCAATTTTGGTGTTTTAAAAGCTTTCTTAATTAAGTGCGGTGGTTGCTTTCTTAGATTATTTGAATGAGTTAAACTAGAACAAAGATGGAAGATAATGCAAGAATAAATGTAAACACAAGCACAACACAAACACAACAATATATAGTGGTTCAGTGCTCTCCTTAGCACCTACGTCCACTCCCCAAGCGACCCCTTGGGAATTCACTATAATCTCGCGGATTACAGTTGGATTGTTTTCCGGGCTCACAATCCAAAAACCTTTGTTGGTTTTGCGGGCTCACCAACGAACCTATACACTTGGTTTTCCGGGTTCACCAAAAATCTTTGTTGGTTTTGCGGGCTCACCAACGAACCTATACACTTGGTTTTCCGGGTTCACCAAAAACCTTTGTTGGTTTTGCGGGCTCACCAACGAACCTTTACAAAGTGTTTAACAAATAAAAAGAAAAGATTCAAACTCCTAAATGAGCATATAAAACAATATGAACTACAAAGAAGAGTTAGAAAGTATTTATCGCTTTGAAGTCGCTTTGCTCTTCTTTGTCAAGGATGCTTCACTCTTCAAGGGAGGATGGAGCTCTTGATGACTCTTTGAATCTGCTCAACCCCTTTCTTTTGACTCTTGAATGAAGCACTTGGATGAAGCTTGCCTTGCTAGGGTTCTCTCTTGAATGCACTTGATGTATTTTCCCAAAAGCTTGCTTCCTCTGATGAATACTCCCTCTTAAATACTTCTCCAACCTCCAAATAGTCCTTTCTGACCGTTGGATTGAAGAAACTAGCCGTTTATAGCCGTTGGGAGTCCAAAAAGCATTTCTGCACAACTAGCCGTTATGTTCAGCCCGTGTTTGGGTCGGCTCAACCTGTCCTTGGGTCGACCCAACCTTCACTTGGGTCGACTCAAACATTCCTTGGGTCGACCCTCTCAGAAACCACAGAAACCTCAATTTCAGCCTTTCTTCCCATGGGTCGACCCAACCATTCTTTGGGTCGACTCAAAGTTCACTTGGGTCGACTCAACTTCTTCTTGGGTCGACCCTCTCAGTAATTCCAGAGAACCATTTTCTGTCTGTCTTTCTGTCTTGCCTTTGGGTCGACCCTCTCAGGGTTTGGGTCGACTCAAGATTGGGTCGACTCAACCACTGTGTGGGTCGACCATCTCAGTAAATCCAGAGAGCATTCTTCTATTGTGTTTTGAGGTTCTTTGGAGGTTGGGTCGACTCATGCTTACCTTGGGTCGACCCAACTCACTGTTCATTTGTGCCATTTTTGCAGGAGTGTGCCAGATGACTTCTTGATGTGCCGGGGTCGACCCAATCAACCTATGGGTCGACTCAAACCACACTTTGCTGCATTCTCAAGGTTAGATTCATCCAAATGAACAAGGCCATTTATCCATTTTCAATTAAACAAATATACTGAGAGTAATGAACTTATAAATGAAGTATCAATTTAACTTATAGCATGCTCTAGATAACTGCTTGTTAATCATCAAAATAACACTATCATCCTCAATCTCCCCCTTTTTGATGATTACAAAATAAAGAGTATAAGCCTATTGATACTTGTCTTTAAAATCAGTTTATAAAAGGGATTAAACTGCTGAATTTCAGCTTTTCATATATACTTGTGAAATCTCCCCCTATATCATTTAAATGTTGCCAATTTGACTCTTTGAATTGCTCCCCCTTTCATTTATAATTCATTAGCGATGAAACTTCAAAAATTTGAGATAATATGAGTTTCAGGCTATGTATCGGGGTGCGAGAGGTGCGTGCCAAATTCTGAATTTATGTGTGCCAAATTCTGAAATTTGATATAAATTTTTGAGTTGATCATTTTCATTATTGCAAATTGCTCCCCCTTGGATGTATATGCTTTCCTATATGATTTTCAATTTGTTTTACAAATTATTTCTCTTTCTTTCTTTACTTCTCCTCTTATTACTCTTTCTTTACTTCTTCCCCTTTTTGTTACTCTATTTACTCTAAAGATATCTTTACTTCTCCCTTTACTTCTCCTAAGATACTCTTTCTTTACTTCTCCGCCAAGATGATCTTTGCTTCTCCTAAAGTACTCTTTCTTTACTTCTCCGCCAAGATGATCTTTGCTTCTCCTAAAGTACTCTTTCTTTACTTCTCCCCCTTTTTGTTATCATCAAAAAGATACATGGGAAAAAATGCAATAAATGATAAACTTCAAACTTCATTGATCAAAATAGGAATCATTTTCATACATTCAGACCAAAAACAAAAGCAGATACAATGTTCCTTAATCAAAGTTTAAAGATGCATGATAAACACAAAATACATATGAGAACTAGATACATATCCTAGGCTCTAAACAAGATCATGAGACTCTCCCGGATCGCTTGGCTACGACTCTCTTGGGTCCCATTTCTCCAAGATCTTGAAGTAATCTACTGTTTGGAGATGATTGGAGAAGATTTGAGAGTGGGGAATAGGGTTTTCAGAAGAGGACAAGGGCAAACAGTGCCCTAGATAGCTCACGGGTCCCCCTTTTAACAGTGGGATCCCGACGTTGGGTCGACTCAAGAAACTTCTTGGGTCGACTCAACGTTGGGTCGACCCTATTCTGGGTTGGGTTGACCCAAGTGCAGTATTTTTCTTTTCTCTTCCTTTTTGCTTCTAAAAATTTTCCTGGCTTCCAATCCTTATAAATTCTTTCTGGGACAATGATACATGAGTAAGGAATCTATAGATAACAAGTTTGACTCATGTTTCATGGATTTTTAGAAATTGGAGGAATGTATCATGAGACTACTGGCTCCCTTTTATATTTCTTCAATAAAAAGGATCACATATACCCAATTCTCTCCTTAGCGTGCAGAATCTATCTTCACTCAAGGGTTTTGTGAATATGTCGGCTAATTGTTTTTCAGTACATATATGCTCAATACATATGTTTCCATTTTGCACATGATCCCTAATAAAATGATATCTTATTTCTATGTGTTTGGCTTTAGGAATGAGATATTAAGGATGTAAGCGTGATCTCTAAATGTAGATTCCAAAGATATTTTTCAAATCAAGTGTAGATGGAATCTTTTTCAAGTTATTTCAAGGAGTATCAAGAATAATATTCAAAGAAGGCACGAATGAAAACTCAACATCTTTATATATATATATATATTAAGTATATAACAAGATGAGAGCAATCTAATTAATTTTCAGAGTATAGTATAAGAGCAAATAAAGATCAAAACTTATATACTCGAAAAACATAAGATTATGTTGAATCCTTAATTCTTAATGACTTCAAAGTTCTTTCATGATATAAAAGTATTGGAGCATAGATACTAAAATATGAATTTATGCAATGTAGGATATAAAATTCAAGGCTTTGAAAGTTCTTTTAGAGTTCTCTTAAAAACTTTCTTTTACTCCTTTAAAGATCATAGCATCAAAATCAATTAAAATGAATTGGCTCAGGATTGAAACACCAAAGTGCAAGCCAATAAGAACTCATAAGTAGATTCCAAGATAAATTTTCAAAACTAAGACAGATGGAATCCTTTTCAATTAAATTTTCAGAAATAAATGATTTACCGATGAATACAGATGGAAATCCAACTTTCAAAAGATATTCAATGAAGCACAAAGTTTAATACCACTTTACATTTAGTATTCTTTGTCTCATCTTTAGATGCGAATTTATACGATTAAGTTCTATATGATCTCTCCCTCTGAAATTTTCTTTCTTTTAAGAATCATTTGAGTGAGCTGAAATATTTCTAAACTTAAGATCATTCACTCTTTTAATAATATATATATACATATATATTTTGATAGAAGTCTTTAATAATGTAGGAGAGGAAAAAAAAATTAATTTCTTAGTCATAGTTTTTCAGCAATGTATATATGAAGCACCATAAATCTTTTTAATATCAAAATAATATCATATGTTTAGAACCATTTATTTGCAATCAAGATCATTGAAAAACACATCATTTAGACCAATTTCAGTACACTTATAAGATAAAAAATGATATGTTTCATATGCGTATCGGAGCAACCAACCAAGGTATCCAAAGTAATTCTATTTTTCTTAAACCGTAGATTTCATCTAGAAATCATATTGAGTTATTCCCCAAAATGATGCAATCATTGAAGTATATAATGAAAGTTACAAAAACGCAACGATAGAAGCATTTTTAAATTAAATTTAAGCTTTTATCCTTAAGGTGTGTTTTCAAGTGATCGAAACTTCATTTGGCTTTTCACAAGCTTTTTATATACTTTCATTTATCTTGTCATTCATTTCCTCATTTTTGAATTTCTTCCTTTAACCACTCAGTGAATATTCTAATCTTCATTTCTTTTGATTTTACTTTTCTATGCTCTATACTCTATTTGCTCCCTATCCGGTGGAGTTGGAAGGGGCACGAGGTACTACCACTAGCCTCCCTCTTGTGCCGTCCCTAATATGCCCTACACCGAATAGTTGGGTCAAATAGTGCCGGGTACTACCACTAGCCTCTCCATTAGCACCATCCCTATGATGAGCAATATAGAAGGGTTAAAATGTTCACTTCAAACTTTTTATGTAATTAATTACAGATTTTATCTCTTCCAAAAGGATTGTTCATATTAGTCTCATAAATGTGCCAAATATATTATGCTTGTTTTGCTTTTCCTAAAGATTGGAGTATTCCCTTGAATAATTGTTCATTTTCTTTTCTTTATCTCTCTTTCTTTTTATTATTTCAAGTAATTACATGAAAGAGCAGAATAAAAAAAATAATCTAATATGCTGCATATAAATATATACCATGCAAACAGCATTTTCATTATGCCCAATGATTCATAGCTTATCACAAGTTATTTTGAATTAGAGGTTTGAGGCATAAGCTTGTGTATTTCATGGTTATGCATTATATAGAAAAAGGTAGTTTAATCACACCATGAAACAATTATTACTAGCATGAGAATGAAGCATGATATCAAGATGATCAACAATTAAAGGTTTAATCATGCAACCATATAATTTCACACTATTGATTTTGCTCAACTAACTCGCAAGAGAAGAGTTTAGATTACCAGTGCATTTAGCATTCTTCAAGCTAAATACCTTTTAGATTCTTTACACCCTTGGCTGAAGAAAATCTCTCTCTTTTTTTGTTTGCAAGGGAATGTTTATTGTATCTTTCATCGATGTGTCCTTCAAGTTGAAATTTCTTGCTCATAAATTCTGTATCATTAGCAAAATCTTTTTCTTTTCTTGAAGGCAATTCATTAGGTTCTCTAGGATACAAAAACATTCATACAACATATTTCTTAACTAGATGACACAACATGAGACATGACAATAATTGAATTTGAGTCACTTTACTCAAGAGATTGCCTAAGTATAAGCAAGCACAAGTCACTTGAACTAAAGAGATAACTTCATTAAGTAAAATGGTTCAAGGACAAGCATGTGAGGCAATAGAAAGATTCATTAAAGTTAAATCAAATTTTTTTTTGTTTTCAGAATCAATTTAACTTAGATTCTATTTGCATAAGATAATTATCAATAAGACGTGCTAGCTAAGTTTTAATCAAATTATCTTAAACAGTTGTTTCTATCAAAATTCAGATTGTTACATAGAATCAAAATGATAAACTATATTCTCAATAAAGGATCTAGTTTTAATAAGAATAGTATGAATTGATATTTCTACAACTAGTATCTTTTCATTGAATTTTCAATATACATTGCTTGAAGAGTGATATCCAAAGAAATATTTATTTTATCAGATTTGACATTATTTTCATAAGAACATATCAAGCATGACATGTATGACTGAAAAATATAAAAGATATACAATATATCATTTTCTATTTTTCAGAAGATCAAAAGGAGTTTTCTAATAGAAACCATATGTATGACAAGCAATGATGATAGCCTTTAACAGAAATCATTTAAGTAGATGACTATCATACAACATTGTCTTTTTCATTTCTTCAAGGATTCTATCAACCCTATTTTATTTATGGTGTTCTTGGTGTAGAAACAATTGTATTCAATATTATTTTCTGTGCACAACTTAATAAGAAATTGGTTTTCAAAACTATGCCATGATACAATTTTATTTTCATAGTTTGCAAACCTTTTTCATTTGAAACCTTTTGTAAGTTTGTGCCAAAGCAGAAAATATTTCAATTTAAGTGCCAAGAACAAAGCCAATGTAAGCTTTTGAAAAACTCAATGATGTAAACAACATCTTTAGATTTAGAATTTTTTTTTGTTTGTTTCCTTAGTTAACATGCGTAGCAAACTTTTACCTTGCAGAAATTAATCTAAGTAAGTCAATGACAAGGTCTTTTGAGACTAAGTACATACTAGCATGAGTTAATGCCAAAATAAAGGTTTCTTTAATCTTGGTATTCATAGTGCATATATGAGACTTATAAAGCAAATCATAATACATTTCAGATAATCATATAAGGAATGAATGGTATAATAACATGATGAATTACATTCATACCTTCACGAAGGATAACCTAAGATTTCATAAGTATTATGCTCAATAAAGTTTTAGCATGAAATCAGCATCAACCATTTATATTAGAGAAGAAATTTAGATTTTGAAAAACTTAAAGGAGAAGGTTATACATATTCATTCATTGTCTTCTTATTATCATGCAAGCACTAGAAAAATTTTATGCTAAGATCGTTGAGATAAAAATTCAACATGTGAGGCATTTAAGAACTTTGATGCAGAGAGTATCGTAATTTCATAAAAAGATAATTTTGATACACGATGTAGAATGTTAAACCTTATACTAGATTTAATGAATAAATTGAGACTTATTTTTAATTATGTGTCAACGCACCCATTTGTATGAAAGTTTCATTTGTTCCATGGGTAGCTTGGCACACTTATATCTACACCCTCATATTTTCATTTTGGGTACCCAAGCTTGCTTGGGTCCTTGAGGGTTAGTGCATATGGTTCCTTTTGGAACCCAAATCTGTTTAAACGTAATAACTTTACCATTTGATTTATTCGTATTAGAACCATAGGTAAAGTTTTTATGCCCAATCTTTTTATGTTTGAAATAAGTTATCTTATTTGATGGTTTGCTTGGCGAATTGATAACCTTTTTCTTTAGGGGTTTATTATTGAGCAAAGGAATCCAGCCAAGTCTTGATTTATCAAAAACAGCATGTTGGCTTTCAAACATCGTTTTTAATCTTTCTGAACTTACAGTGAATTTGTTAATAAAAGATTTCAATTGGTTAACTTCTTCACTTAAGTTTTGATTTTCTTTAATTAAATTCTGATTTTTCTGAATCAATTCTTCCGAATTTAATCTTAAGCGTTCATTCTCAGAATTTAATTTGTCTTTCATTTCAGCGGAAGAATTTCTTTCTTCTGACATTTCCTGATTTAGCTTTTTAAGATTTTTATTTTTCGTAGCTAATTTTCTACATTCACCATACAAATCATGAAAAGCATTTAATAGTTCATCATAAGAGAATTCTTCCTGAAATTCATTAGGTGTGAAATCAGATTCAGATTTTACCTTATCTTCTTGTGCCATAAGGCATAAGTTAGTTACCTCTTGTAGTTCTTTGGAGCTAGTATCATTATTGTTGCTCCTCACTTTCATTTTCTTGCTTGACTCTTCCTTGGTCAAGGCTTTCTTGCTTTTTATCTCTTTCTTCCTTTCTTGTTGCTTCCTCTTCTTCTTTGTCTTTAGGAAGCTTTTGAATTTTTCGGTGTTTGGGTATGGGTCCTTGTTTTCATCACCGAATTCTTCATTTGTTGTTCTTTCTTCCGGATTGGGAGATTCAACATCTTTTTCTGCAAGCTCACTGTTAGTGTGTAATTGAAGCACATGTGAGCTAATCTGAATTTTGTCATAAATATTTTCTAAAGTATCCCAGATTTCCTTAGCAGATAAGCATGCAGAGATTTTATTAAATTCAGTTTCATGGATAGCACAATATAGTATGTTCATAGCATTAGCATTCAATTGTGCTAAGTCTTTTTCATTAATAGTGTGAGAGAGTGAGTGAGGGCCTCTAGTAACAATGTACCATAATTCATAGTCTAAAGCTTGAATGAATATCCTCATCCTAGCTTTCCAGTATGTGTAGTTTGTGCCATTAAATAGAGGTGGTCTATTTGTGGATTGTCCCTCACTCATAGCACATCCCACTTGGGTTGTCATGATCTTTAACTCTTGATTGTGAGATCAATGAGTACTATTAGAGCACCTTGCTCTGATACCACTTGTTGCCCAAGGTGACAATCCAAGAGGGGGGGGGGGGGGTGAATTGGTTTCTTCTCAATTTTGGTGTTTTAAAAGCTTTCTTAATTAAGTGCGGTGGTTGCTTTCTTAGATTATTTGAATGAGTTAAACTAGAACAAAGATGGAAGATAATGCAAGAATAAATGTAAACACAAGCACAACACAAACACAACAATATATAGTGGTTCAGTGCTCTCCTTAGCACCTACGTCCACTCCCCAAGCGACCCCTTGGGAATTCACTATAATCTCGCGGATTACAGTTGGATTGTTTTCCGGGCTCACAATCCAAAAACCTTTGTTGGTTTTGCGGGCTCACCAACGAACCTATACACTTGGTTTTCCGGGTTCACCAAAAACCTTTGTTGGTTTTGCGGGCTCACCAACGAACCTATACACTTGGTTTTCCGGGTTCACCAAAAACCTTTGTTGGTTTTGCGGGCTCACCAACGAACCTTTACAAAGTGTTTAACAAATAAAAAGAAAAGATTCAAACTCCTAAATGAGCATATAAAACAATATGAACTACAAAGAAGAGTTAGAAAGTATTTATCGCTTTGAAGTCGCTTTGCTCTTCTTTGTCAAGGATGCTTCACTCTTCAAGGGAGGATGGAGCTCTTGATGACTCTTTGAATCTGCTCAACCCCTTTCTTTTGACTCTTGAATGAAGCACTTGGATGAAGCTTGCCTTGCTAGGGTTCTCTCTTGAATGCACTTGATGTATTTTCCCAAAAGCTTGCTTCCTCTGATGAATACTCCCTCTTAAATACTTCTCCAACCTTCAAATAGTCCTTTCTGACCGTTGGATTGAAGAAACTAGCCGTTTATAGCCGTTGGGAGTCCAAAAAGCATTTCTGCACAACTAGCCGTTATGTTCAGCCCGTGTTTGGGTCGGCTCAACCTGTCCTTGGGTCGACCCAACCTTCACTTGGGTCGACTCAAACATTCCTTGGGTCGACCCTCTCAGAAACCACAGAAACCTCAATTTCAGCCTTCCTTCCCATGGGTCGACCCAACCATTCTTTGGGTCGACTCAAAGTTCACTTGGGTCGACTCAACTTCTTCTTGGGTCGACCCTCTCAGTAATTCCAGAGAACCATTTTCTGTCTGTCTTTCTGTCTTGCCTTTGGGTCGACCCTCTCAGGATTTGGGTCGACTCAAGATTGGGTCGACTCAACCACTGTGTGGGTCGACCATCTCAGTAAATCCAGAGAGCATTCTTCTGTTGTGTTTTGAGGTTCTTTGGAGGTTGGGTCGACTCATGGTTACCTTGGGTCGACCCAACTCACTGTTCATTTGTGCCATTTTTGCAGGAGTGTGCCAGATGACTTCTTGATGTGCCGGGGTCGACCCAATCAACCTATGGGTCGACTCAAACCACACTTTGCTGCATTCTCAAGGTTAGATTCATCCAAATGAACAAGGCCATTTATCCATTTTCAATTAAACAAATATACTGAGAGTAATGAACTTATAAATGAAGTATCAATTTAACTTATAGCATGCTCTAGATAACTGCTTGTTAATCATCAAAATAACACTATCATCCTCACTCCTTGACTCGATCCTTGACCAACTCTTGATCCAATCGCCATCAGCCGCTTGGAGCCCTGTTCATCTCATGCAACATCTTCGACTTGATCGTTGACGTACATCACATCACAGAAATACAACCAGATGTAAAATAAAAATAAAAATAAATTACATCTCCTTTTAGGAGGCACGCAGGCCTCTCAAAACATCAAATAAGATGCATGCAAGCATCTGAAAAATTACATGACATCGCAGATCACATCGCAGGTCATTACATTTGATACCAAAAGGGTTTGAATCCTATGATCATCACCATATGCAACAATTATAATTTTCAGATCTGAAAACTAACTGATTATGTCATGACATAGGTTGCTGATCATGCTAATCATGATTCTAAATTTTGTAATCTCATTAACAACGCAATTAGAATCATCATTTTATCACATAAAAATCAGCATGCAAAAATCAGCACCCCTGAAAAATCTGCATGCAGAAATTTTCAGCATGCATGATCATTCAATTTTCAGATCTAATAAGCCTTTAGATATTTAATTCTTACCTTAATCTAAGAAGCCTAGGCTCTGATACCACTGTTGGGAACCCGCCCATGCCGCTGATATTTCAAAAATTAAATCAGATGGCAGCGGAAGAGGCATGTACGGGATCGACGTTCATCGCATGAACGTTGTTTCGAGACCTTTCGTAGTTAGGTAAGAATTAAAACTTTTAAAACCAATAGGAAGATCAGATCTTCATCTTGTGCGGGTAGATGATCACCGCAAACTGATGATCGTGGTATTAGGATGAAGGTTCGTTTGAAGCCGTTCAAACGTCCGGCCTCTACTGGTATCCACACGAAGCAGAGGACCGATCAAAGCTTTCTTGTCTTCTCGGGGTGCTAGCTCCCTTGCAAAGACTTCTTTTGATGGCTGATCTCCTCTCTATCAATCAACCCTTGATTGTGCTTGAGAGGAGGAAGAAGAAGGATGAAGAAGAGGAAGAAGATCCAAGCCCCTGCAGCCTTCTTTCTATCTCCCTGCGTTGGATGGAGGAAGAGAGGGGAAGGAGGCCGCCACCCTTTCTTTTGCCTTCTCTCTTGCTTGCGGCTGAAACAAGGGAGGATGAGGATGGCCACGGCTTGGAGGAGGAAGAGAGGGGTTCATCTTTGGGGGCCGGCCCTAGTCCTCCTTTTAAAGGGAGTGGAGCTCCTAACATTTAGGAGCTCCATGACAACTTGCCTTTCTCTTCTCCCTTCTCCACATGGAAAAGGGAGGGGCATATTCCCCTCCTCATGGTTAACCCTAATCCACATTAAGTAGGGTTTGAAATGCCCTAATGTGGCAAGCCCTAATCCAATTAGGCTTAGCCCAAGGGTGAACCAATTAGGATCCAATCTAGGTAAGTCCTAATCCAATTAGAACTTAAATCAATTTTGACTCAATTGAACTCTTCAATCCTAATCCAATTAGGAGTCTTATTGATTCATTAGATTAATAATTAATTGTGACTTAAGAAACCCTAATCTAAATTAGGACCTATTTAATTTTAGTCCTAATCCAATTAGGACTCTATTTGAATCCGAAGTCCTAATCCGATTAGGACTCTAGGAATCCTACTCCAAGTAGGAATCCAATTTTGATTCAAAACTCCTAATCTCATTAGGATTGCAGGAATCCTATTCCAAATAGGAATCCCAGTCCTACTCCAACTAGGATTCCCAGTCCTAATCCAATTAGGACTCTAGGAATCCTACCCGAAGTAGGATTTGTATTTAAGTTCAATTAATTAATTTTCTTTGTTCCTTCTTCAACTTCTTATCAATCAAATTGATTACTTGTGATTCATAATCACTTTTCAACCATCGGATCGGTCAATACTTCTAGTGTGTGTGACCCCATAGGTTCTACTCTGACTGGTAGTGAGATATATTGTGATCTCTATCACTATATCATTGAAAACTCCTTTCAATGGGTTGGAACGATTCCAACTCTACTCATTAGGGTTTATTGATCATCGAGATAATCCCTGTGAGTCCCACCATCCACCAGTGACACCTAGCAGCATGTAGTGGCTACCCAGCAGAATGGAATGATGAACCTCTAGGTGCAGTTAACGTGTGATACATTCCTACTATCGTGGATCCCTACAGGACGGAGGTCATGGACAACTCGTCAAACCCCATCGTCTGTCATATGTCAAGATTTATTTGACTTGAGTTCGATAGTGGAAAACTCTTTTTCCACTTTATATTACTGCCCTGGCCAAGATCTTAGAACTCAGTCTAACAAATCACATAGGATCACTCCTCTTCTATCAAGGTCGATAGATTCCTTATAGGTGCATACCCTACTCCTACAGTGAACTTACTGCAGCCAATCTACACTGCATGGACCCATATGGCTAGAGACCATGTATGTGTGCAGTCAAACTACAATAACCTTACTGTGAGTAGCCGAAGCACCGCAGGTCAAAGGACCAGTCACACTACTGCAACATCAAGCAAGTCACTGACGAGTGGATAGACATCCAAGTGACTTCTTGTCTTGGTCATGCTCAGTACCCTTGTTCTCTAACAAGCACCTGCACTATCACTTCAGTGTCCCTACACTGTGGACTCAAGTCTCGTCCATCCAGAAGAAAAGTGATCTTTGCACTGATCGGATCGATCACCGTCCTCGTGATGATCCATTGATCAGGAGCATTTAGAAATTAATCACCAATGATACATGGCTTAAATTCTCAACTCTTGAGAATATGTATCATCATCTTATTAATTTCTTGGATGATTCATAGACACATAAATAATATGAATGAAAAAGATGCCTTTTATTTATTCAATAATAATCAGTCAAGTACAAAATTATGTCCCTAGAATCAATAATGTGTCAGCCAAATTGACTTCTAGGGCATACATCTAACACGGGCATCCCTCGCAATCAGCTGGTATCGGCACCCCCCTCCTCGCCAAGATCCCTCTGGTAGGTAGAATGCCCCATGCCACCCTCCACAGAAACAGAGCAACACGTGGGTGCACACGTAACCGCCAAATCTAGCGACCCTCCAGCCAGCGTGCAGAACTTATGTCCACTATCGCCTGGAGATCACTGACTGTAGCTCTCGCCCTCCCAGTCGAGCTCCGTACCCTCCTATCTGTCGTCCCCTCAAGAGGTATAGGTGTGGCCAGTACCCTCTCGGCTAGGTCATCACCGAAAAGGAGATGAATCCGGTCAACATCCCATCTGGGCTCCCCGGACACTAGAAGATCGCTCACTTGCTCCCGGCTGTCGCTTCCGGATCGAACATGGTGGGCCATCTGGATAGCGACAATCCGGCCAACCATCATCCTCGACCACATCAATACTGCGACCATCGCCCACCGCCCAAGAGATACAAGGAAGAACCCGAGGAGCTCGAGTGCACATCTCACGCCAGATGTAGGAGCACTGGTGCCCTGGTCTAAATGAGTCTCCAGCACACCGCTCCCCATACTTCGCTCTCATCAGCCTGCTCCACAGTCCATCCGGCTCCAGAAGAAATCTAACCACATGCCTTGATGCTAATGCCTCCCGTCTAGTAATAAGGGAGCGAATGCCCAGCCCCCCGATGGTCGTCGGCTGACAAAGAACCTCCCAAGCAAGCAGGTGAATGCCGCCCCCCCGTGCTCGCCCACCCCAAACAAATCTCCGCATCCATTGCTCCAATTGCCGTAGACATGCTATTGGAACCATGGTATTCGAAAGCAGGAACAAGGGAATAGAGCTCAATACTGACATCACCAATAAAACTCTGCCCATCATGGAGAAGGCGCTCACCTGCCACCCCTCCAGTCGCTGTCGGAAACTAAGCTCCACCCCGAAACAGTCTGCTCGGCACAGTCGCCGACCGGTGATGGGAACCCCTAGATACTGTCTATATTTTTCGTAAGCATTATTTTTTAAATTAATGAAATTTGAGTCTTTATTGATATTGTCTAAGTTTCTGCAAGATAGTTTTTCAGACAACAAAATTAGCCATCAGTAGGCTCAAAAGAGAGACCTTCCTACACAGGCATTCAGGCTGAAGAAAGATGCTGTTTATTAGAAAGAATATATTTTTTAAAAAATATCATTTGGAGTGTAGTTACAAGGTGTCAGTCGCTAAACTCAGTGAAACCCTAGCCTTCTTCTTCTTCTTCTTCTTCTTCTTTTTGGAAAAAATGGCTACTCATCTCATATAGCTCGAATATGAGTACAATCCTCCAAATCACAGGAAAGTAAAAAGTACAATTGTGGAGACGTCCAAAGAAAACCATCGGAGTGCCGGGCGACAAAAGAGGCGACCCAGTCTGCTGCCCGGTTCGTCTTCCTAAATATATGTACCGCCTGAAAGTCAGCCAGCATCTGAGCCATCCTGCGGGATTCTCGGATGAGGAGGTGGTCATCCCCAAACCGATCCACTCCCTGAATCCAATCAATCACCACCGATGAATCACCCTCGAGGTACATCCGCTCGATTCCGAATATCTGCCTCGCATAGGATATACCCTTTCAGGCTGCCTGCAACCCTGCTAAACTCAATGAAACCCTTCGCTCGGAGGTTCCAACCCCTGTCGCCTGTGATGAAACCTCTTGAGCCTAAAATTTGTCTTAAGACAAGTCGTGTCCGAAGATGCTAGCCCAACCCAGCAGGGCCCACAAGCCCAACTATTCCGTTCCCATTCGCCACTCCTGTCAAGAAACCGATCTCGTCAGCATTAAAACCGAAGGAACCTTTCACTCCGCAGCATCCGCGCCTCCCTCTCTCACTCCCTCGGTCTCTCTAACTCCACAAACTAAACAGAGCGGTTGGAAAGGGGGAAAAAAATAATCAAAGCCCTAGAAGAAGAGAGGAGAATAGCCGGGAGATCGAGCTCGCTCTCACAGCAGCGCTAGAAGGCGGAGGAGATGCAGGAGAGCGTGCTCTCGGCTCGGCGGTCTCCGCCGTGCCCGGAGGAGGAGGATGGAGACGATGAGTCCAAGACCCGTAAGCACGCCTCGTTCGCCGCCCGGATCTCCAAGCACGCCCGCCTTGGCTCCGTTTCCCACTGCCTCGCCGTGTCCCTCGCTCTCCTCCTCCTCCTCCTCCTCCTTGTCGCCTGCTTCCTCTTCTCCCGCTCGCGCCCGGTGATATGTGTCTCCGCCTACGATTCCATCGCTCGCAACGCCCTCTTTGGGGCCAACCTCGAGGGCCTCGCCTCCGATTTCGGCTCCCTCGGCGTTCCCTGGTGTAAGCTCTTTAATTCTATCCTCTCCGTCTTCCGATCTGCGGAAATGTAGGGTTTCTTGAGGTTTATTTGCTCGATTTGTCGCTTCTTTAACTGATCTTGGGAAAAAGGATTGATTTCTTTTTTTTTCAGTAAATAATTTAGGGTTTCTAAGATTTGACTTTATGATGGGATTCGATTCTGTGTTTACTTGTTGGAAGAATCTCTTGTTGCCTTTTTGGATTTCTAGCATCTGAGTTTTGCTTGTCCCTTTTCAGGTTCCAGATTTTTCTTGTCTATTTTGGTGGTTTAGATGTGATAATAATGGGACTCGTGGAAAATTTAAGGAATCTTCCGAAGAGTTTTCTCCTTTGTTCGAACCAATATGGTTCTCATCTAATTTGCCTCTTCTATCATGATTCTTTGGTAGGTCACACGATTTTTAGTTATGGAAATTTTAGCATTCTATCTCAACTTTTTCTATACATTTCTTGTTTGGGTCGTGTTCTTCTCGATCTTGCTCCTTAAGGCTTCACCGCCGGTCTCCTGCAATCAATATGCGAACTTCTTTAATTTGCTCGATTGGGTGAACTAGAAGAATGGGTTGAAAATTTTATTTTAAATAATAAGAGTAGGTTCAAGATTGCAATATTTTTCCTTTCGGGACCCATCATCTGATTGCTAGAATTTCTCTGCCTCTCTATTGTTTCTTAATTCTTCTTCTTGGCAAAAGGCAGATCGAAACATGGCAAAACTGTAGAGTGGACAACAAAGGATCTACTCAAAGGCTTGGAAGAGTTTGTGCCGATCTATGAGACCCGTCCAATCAAGAACAACAAGTATGGTATGGGCTTTGACCATAGCTTTGGACTCTGGTTCATGGCCCGCTGGCTTAAGCCAGATCTGATGATTGAGAGCGGTGCATTCAAGGGGCATTCTACATGGGTCCTTCGACAAGCAATGCCGGAGACATGGATTATATCGCTTTCTCCTCGACACCCGGAGAAGTATCTGAAGAAGGGGCCAGCCTATGTTGATGAGAACTGTACTTACTTTACTGGCAAGGATTTTTTGGATTTTGGAAGTGTCAACTGGGCAAGTGTTATGAAGAAGCATGGGATTTCAGATCTCAGCCGGGTGCTCGTATTCTTTGATGATCACCAGAATGAGCTGAAGAGGTATATCCATGCCCGGTATTTGGTCCTTTTCAGTCCAAACCACATAAGCATTCCATATGTTATAAAAAAATTATCTAGTATGGTCAACCCAGGTGTTACTGAAATTTTTCTTTTTCCCCATAATGGTGCTCTGAACTTTTCCATTTCTAGGTGATGTTTAATTTTTTGTAATCATCTAGACTTGCAAATACAAAGAAATGGATTTTGGTTTTCTTGAGAGAAGAGGGTATCGGCTCCTCTTAACTCCAAAATCAATCATTGAGTATTCAAATCAGAAATTTATATCATTGATCATGATCATTACCATTAAAAATGCTCAAAAACCAAAAATCACATGTTTTGTTTTGATAGTCTATAACCCAATCATCAAATGGGTATAAAATAAATGGTTAAAATGATGTGAGACCATGTTTTTCTATGATCCAAGCATTAAAATCTATTGATTATCAATCTATATATGTTTTTAACATGTGTGTTATGATTAATAAGATGAATTTGCAATTTAAATATTTTATCATGTATGTTAGCACACTAACACAATGAAAAACTTGCATTTTTGTATCCGTATGATGCATAGCTTAGAGGCCATTGAATCTGCGAGTTAAATGCCCAATTATTGATTTTGGACTTGAGAGGAATAGATACTCTTTCTTGTCAAGAAAAGCATAGTCCATCCCCTCATTGTACATGTTAGTTATCTCTGCAAGAGCATGAGTCAAGAAGTTGAATTGGCTTTGTTTATCTTCATTTATTGCTCTAGCATATATTCCCATAAGCTGTGGCTCTGATTTTGTGCTTGCTGAAACAGATTAAAGCAGGCACTGAAAGCTGGATTCCGGCATCTTATATTTGAGGATAACTATGATACTGGAACTGGAGACCATTATTCCCTAAGGCAAATATGTGACCAATCTTATATTAGAGGTGCACACTTGTATTCTTCCTTGGATTTTATGTACCATGTATACTTGTTCATGCATTTTCACGGTGCGAGCCTCCATCCAGCTATGCATCACTTATTTAAATTCTTGACACTTTACAAAGTTCAATGGATGAAGCAATCCAAACTTCAAACTCACTGTTGTGTTTCTTGATTTCAGTTAGCTTACATTGTGACTGGTATGATTAATAGGTGACATGTTAAAACCAACTAACCAAGGAAGGTACAAATTTTAGGATCTTTAATCTGCGAATGGGAAAGCATCTTTTAACTTAGGATGAGTTATTTTGTTATTGGAAATTGATCTTGCAAAGATTTCCACATAGGAAGAGCATAATTGTGTTTTGGAAGATGGAGTGGTACGTAGGAAATGCAAAGGTTCCACCAGCTAAATTTTAAAACTTGGTACTCAGAAACTTCTATCTAGTGTATTGTACGTACTTGTGGGTGTCTTTGTAAAATTGCTGTTGATCCTGCTGCCTAAATGCTTCTTTACTTTAAGAGAAATACCAGACAGCTGCACCTAGTTGACAAGCTGAATGTCATGCCTTCAAATTGGTAATGGTTAGCTAGAAAATCTTACTTAACAATTTTTCCCAAAGGATTGATTATTAAAACAAAAAAAAAGCTCTTCTATGTTATCCCTAGAAACCACTTAATTAATAAATGAACAGATTGTGAAACCATTGCCATGGGTAACCTTCTTTTCCTGCAAACTAGTGGTAAAAAGTTCCAAAGATGGATGATTGCATGCTCTCAAATCTTATCACAGCTCCACCAACTATATTTTCTGTCATTACTTATTATATTTACTTACTGGACATGCTTCATTGTTGCTTTTTTTACGTATATTTATTACATCTATAGCATCTAGACATGGAAGGGGTTCTTAGCCCTTTGACAAATTTGGCTTGAGGTCTATGAGTTGGTATCAAAAGGGGGTGGAAGAGAGAGAGAGAGAGAGAGAGATGGGGGGGCGGGGCGGGGGGGGGGGGGGGGGGGGGGGGGGGGGGGGGAAGAGGGAGAGAGAGAAAAGATATTATTGTTTGATGCCTACGCTTTGGAAAGGAGAGTTCAATAACCGAAGAAGACAATTTTCTCCGATAAAACAGAAAGAAGAGCTCATGGACGGTGTGTTAGCCAATGAAAGTGTGACATTTCCGCATGGATGGCTCGATGTCGATGCATGGTATCTATTTTTATTTTTTTTAAGATTCACATTCGCGCACTTGCATTTGAACCTCTCTCTCACCTGCCCCTAATTCTAAAGTGAATAATTCTATCAATCTAAAATTCTAAATTTCAATGCCAAGCAGTTTAGAATAGCTCAGTTCGTTTGTCATTGGAATTGAGTGAATCAAGCAATCAAATCAGGAAACAAAAATAGTTAGTATGCTGCCCTGTTTATCTTCTGAAAAAAAGAAGGCATTTGTTGATTGGTTAAACTTCCATTTTGCTAAGATTTGCCAAAGAGAGACTGATTGTTTTTTTTAAAAAACAAGGGTATTCTCATATGAAAAGTGAAAGACCAAAGGTATTCTCATATGAAAAGTGCGGTTTCTTACAAGCAGATCTCCACCCTTGTGGTTCGTCTAGTGTTGGTGTTTCTGAAAGACAACTTTATTTTCCATAAATTATATTTTTTGCACTCTTCTTCACCATTTAAGGAAGACCACTGTTTCTTTTCTTTTCTTGTTTGAGGCAAAGAAAAAACACTTTTAGGTGTTGTGGTTCAAATTTGGCCCGAGGGTGACCACGCCGGGGGAGTCGAGGGAGCTGCCGGAGGGTGGAAGAAAAGGACGGGAGCCACCTTCCACATGACGGCTTACCTGCACAAAGCCTCGGCGGTGTTTCCAGTGAGGGCCCTCCGACGATCAAGTTAGGGTGGTATTCAGTTGGTCCAGCCCAAAAGTTTCTTAGGTATTACCTGACGGGGCTATTTATAGTCTCGGTAGGGGTGCTTAGGTGGCGGAGGTATGACCCGTTCCCATCATGAGTGGGGGTGGCGTGCAGCCAGAGCTTGCTTGTGGCGCGGTGCTGTCCGTTCTTGGCGACGGTAAGGTGTTGACAGTCGTAGCAGGGTATGGTCGGAGTAGCATAATGCCGTCCTTGACTGTCGTGGGCCAGCAGGCTAAGCGTGGCGTGGTGGCATCGCACTGTACGGCCACATAGGAGGGTGTGGGCATGCACATGGGTGCGGCCGTTGACAAGGCCGAACTCGTTGAGAAGTGGCATCATGCATTTGGCGAGGTCGGCTTGATGGGTGCTGAAGCTAGCCTAGCATCTCGGGTTTTGAGGTATGCTCGACGGAGCGCCCCGAGCTCAAGGGTTGTATTGTCGGAGAGGGCGCCCCGAACTCAATCGGGGCGCGTCGGCGAACAAGGCGCCCCGAACTTAGTCGGGGCGAGTAGGCGATCGTAGAAGGCGCCTCGAGCTTGGTCGGGGTGAGTCGGCGATCGTAAAAGCCGCCCCGAGCTTGGTCGGGGCGAGTCGGCGAATAAGGATGGTGCCCCGAGCTTGGTCGGGGCGAGTCGGGGAATAAGGATGGCGCTCCGAGCTTGGCCGGGGCGAGTCGATGAACATAGGAGGCGCCCCGAGCTTGGCCGGGGCGAGTCGGCGAATACAGGAGGCGCCCCGAGGTCAAAGAGGCTTTTGGGGCATCCCGAGGGTTACTGCGGCCGTGGCAGCTGAAAAATTTGGCTGAGGTCAACTGTGCCTTCAGCGGAATCTGGGCTTGAACTAGCTCTTGGCAGGGGCCGATATTCAGTCCGATCGGTGCTGGGGGCCCATTTGGCCAAAATTGAGCGGTCCCTTTGTTGTGAACAGGATGATCCGTTTTGCCCCTCATCATTTGCTCCTCGACTTTCGAGGTCGAGTTGTTCTGTGGCTTGGGCGAAGGAAGTAGTCGGATTGTTGGTCGTCCTGCGTTGTGGCCCAGCGCTTGTGAAGACGTGCACGCTGATTAGGGGACACTTGGTGCATTTCACAGTGAGGGCTTTGAGTCTGGCTTTCAGAGCTAAGCTTAGGTAGCTTAGGCTGCCACGTTACCGAAAGTAGGATCCGCCGTGGGAGCTTCTTAATGTTCCACGTGGGTGTTCCTTTCCAAAGGGGTTGCTTGATGGCATGCGAGAGGCCGGCCATTAATGTTTCATTCTCCGAAGCGTCTCATCTGATGGAACGCAAGAGGCCGATCATTAATGTTCCGCTCTCTGGAGCACCTTGCCATAATGATCGGCATTTAGTGCCGCGATCCGGAAAGATTTGTTGAGATCATTTTGGGGCTTGTCACATGGCGGAATTTAGCTCGTCTGATCGCTTGGGCTATCCGATCAGAGCCGTCGTAGACCCTAGGGTTATCATTTGATCTTTTCCGCCTCTACCCCTTTTCTTTTTGGCCGCCATTGCTGTAGCGTTGGAGCTTCTCCTTGGGCATTTTGGGAGCTTCTCATTGACCTTTGCGTCGAGTGCTGTTTTTGATCCCCGACGATCATTCTTCTTTTCCCCGTTTATCTTCTTCGGCGAGCTTTTGGGTAGGCGCTTTATTTCTTTCTCGGTTGCTCGGAGAGTTCTTTGCCTTCTTCTTTCTTTATAATTCTGTGACTAAGGCAATGAGTTTGCCCACGAGGGCCTTGATGCTTGGCGTAGGTTCGCCTCGAGCACAGGCTTCTTCCGATGTGGAGGAGGCTGAGTTCGAGGCGGGCCTAGGTCCGTATGGGATCGGCTCGCTCATGAGTGACTCATTAGTGATGAGGATTTGGGCTCGGTTCGAGTCTGGTTCTTCGTTCCTCTGGAGTTCGTCCTCGAGCTTCCAGACCTCAGAGGGCGAGTCACCAACTCACCTAAAGGTTGGATTAGGGTGTACGTAGAGATGCTCCGAGCGGGGTTGAGGTTTCCTCTGCACGAGTTCGTGGACGAGTTTCTGATGGCTTACTGTCTTGTGTCCGCACAGCTCGCCTCGAACTCGTGGAGAATGATAATCGGCTTCCTCGGCCTCTGCTTTGGACATGGTTTGTCCACCTTGATAAGTGTTTTCCGGAGTTGTTTTATATTAAAAGGCAACTCCGCGGACAAATGATGGTGGTACTTCTTTCCTCGAGGAGGGCGCAAGCTCTTTGGGGGCATATCTACTTCCATTCATGAGTGGAAGGACAAATTTTTCTTTGTTTTCTTCGAGTGATCGTGGGGGTTTAATCCGACCTAGAGTTTTCCACTGGCCTTGGCGAACAACAGACTCCCACAGTTTCCACTGGCCTTTGGCTCTCAGTTGGCACTGCAGGGCGTCCCGAGCCGGGCTTGAGGGACGACTTTGTAAATTTATCAATATATAACTCATGTCGCGGGGGCAACCGGAATGCGTCGAGCCCATCAGGGCGTTTCAAAGATGCTTTAGAGAAATTCCAGAGGGTAACTTTATTAATTGACGTATTCTGGGATTTAAAAACCCTAACCTGGAGGGGCTAAAGTCCCTTCCGGGGTTGTAGCTTACATTTCGGGTCGTCAGACCCGGATTGATGGGGGTGCGGCCTCATCCTTGCCCCCCGAAGTCAGGAAGCCACTAGCGTGCGGGATGTGCAGGTGCAGTGCCAATGGTTCCTGCGCTGGGGCGATTGTTGTCGGGCCGGTTGGGCGGCTCTGGGCTCCGTCCCTCGAGCTCCATTCTGTCGGCTTGACCACAGACAAACCGACTCAGCAGGCCTTGGCAAACAATCGCTTCAATCTTATTACGAAGTTGGTCATGACCGTGGTCTTTGTGGAAGCGGCAGTATTTGTCCGAACGCTTTCGCGACCCCGAGGGTCGCATTTTCGGTGGAGGTCGGAGATAGCCGCAACCCTTGATTTTCATGAGGATCTCTGTCCGGGAGGACGTAAGGGGAGTGTACTTTCCAAAACCTTGGAGGGGGGCATATTGATCGGACCTTCGAGGGGATCTGCTCCTCGAACGATGGCGCTCTTCGTGGCGTTCCGCAACTTGAGCCTGGAGCATCTGGACTTGTCGCCCCACTTCTTCGACTTTCCTATCGAGCTCGGCGATTGATGAGGCTCCTACCAGCTGAAGGCTTTGAACAGCCACGGTAAGAGCTTGGACTTGTTGAACGAGCAGATAAAACTGCTCTGGCTGGACCTGAGGAATCTGATTCGCTGGTGCGGGTGCTGCAGGAGGTGGACTTTGAAGGGAGTGGCTGGGAGTTGGTATCCGGCTGCTCGATGTGTTTGCAGCTTTGTGACCCCTTAGCCTCATGATCACGACTCATGCTCTTATTCTAGCGCCAAATGTTGTTCAGATCTGGCCCGAGGGTGACTACATCGGGGGAGTCGATGGAGCTGCCGGAGTGTGGAAGAAAAGGATGGGAGCCACCTCCCGCGCGGCGGCATACCTGCACAAAGCCTCATCGGTGTTTCCAGTGAGGGCTCTTCAACGATCAAGTTAGGGTAGTATTCAGTTGGTCCCGCCCAAAAGTCCCTTAGGTGTTACCTGATTGGGCTATTTATAGTCCTGGTAGGGGTGCTTAGGTGGCGGAGGTATGGCCCGTTCCCATCATGAGTGGGGGTGGCGTGCAGCCAGTGCTTGCTTGTGGCGCGCGGTGCTGTCCGTTTTTGGCGACGGTAAGGTGTTGACAGTCGTAGCAGGGTATGGCCGGAGTAGCATGACGTTGTCCTTGATTGTCGTGGGCCAGCTGGCTAAGCATGACGTGGTGGCCTCGCACTGTACGGCCATGTAGGAGGGCGTGGGCACGCACATGAGTGCGGTCATTGGCAAGGCCGAGCTCGTTGAGAAGTGGCATTATGCATTTGACGAGGTCAGCTTGACGGGTGCTGAGGCTAGCCTAGTATCTCGGGTTCCGAGATGTGCTCGGCGGAGTGCCTCGAGCTCAAAGGTCGGGGCGTATTGTCGGAGAGGGCGTCCCGAGCTCGATCGAGGCGAGTAGGCGATCGTAAAAGGTGCCCCGAGCTTGGTCGAGACGAGTCGGCGATTGTAGAAGGCGCCCCGAGCTTGGCCGAGGCGAGTCGGCGAATAAGGATGGTGCTCCGAGCTTGGCCGGGGCGAGTCGGCGAACACAGGAGGCGCCCCGAGCTTGGCCGGGGCGAGTCAGCGAACACAGGAGGCGCCCCGAGCTTGGCCGGGGCGAGTCAGCGAACACAGGAGGCGCTCCGAGGTCAAAGAGGCTTTTGGGGCGTCCCGAGGGTTACTGCGGGCCCCGGTAGCGGAGAAATTCGGCCGAGGGCCTTTGGCGAAATCTGGGCTTGGACTGGCTCTTGGTGGGGGCCGATATTCAGCCCGGTCGGTGCTGGGGGCCCATTTGGCCAAAATTGAGCGGTCCCCTTGTTGTGAGCAGGACGATTCGTTTTGCCCCTCATCAGGTGTTATTATACTTTTCTTTTAACTCGATAACTTGAGGTGGTTGTCTCCAACAGCTCTCTTTCTTCATGCTGTTTATGAAATTCTCTTTATCTGTTGTCTCCAAGAGATTTTCTGTGTGAGTGTTCCTTGAAATTCTCTGCCATCATATTCCATTTCCTTGATCAGATCTTTCAACATGCCAGTTATCTTTATCTCCTGCAATCCTTGAATTTTCCTTTTCTGCTGTGCATAGAGGACGCTCATGTCTTCTTATCTTGTATGAGTATCTCAGCTGATGATATACATTTCCTTGTTTCTGTTCCAAATAAAGAAAATCCTTTTGCATCATCTTCCCTCCTTAATCTAATCTGTTGTAGTAGATATTAAATGGTTGATCATCACTTTGGAAGTCACCATGAGATCATGCAGATTATCATGAAAATCTTGTTGCTTCAACCATGCTCAAATCTTAATGATGCACTGCCAAGCAAACTACTTGTCTATTAGGGTGGCATATGATCTCAAATAATTGTCCGGGTGAGAAACATTGTTCAACCAGGTGAGTATAATTGATAAATGGAAAATCAGTAAGTTTTATGCATCCTCTACACCTGTATGGCGAGCCACATATCTAACTTTTCTGTCTAGTCCTCACATGTCCATTCTGAGCCAGTAGTCTGAAATCAATGACCATCTGCAAGTCCAGCGCAGAAATCAAAGCCCTCTAATGCCTGCACAGAACTGCCACTGAGAGATACATCTCTTGCCTTCAGTAATTTGAATTGTCTTTCGAAAAAGAATAGTGCTCATTTTATTTATTTATGCGCACCCTTTAACATTTTGAATAATTTGTTTTATGTGCAGTGATTGCAATGCATTGCATTGAGTAGGGAAATGGTTGATAATTCAGACTTTTTATCTCTTCTATTTCCTTTAGATACCTTAAGTATGTTTTCATTTGACTTAACGTTGTGAATTTGTGTTTTTATTATAGGTGGTGGGCATAGCTGCTTCAAAGATAGCGATGAAGCAAGAATAAGGATAAAAAGAAAAAGGTTCTGGGAGAAGGCTTTGGACATTGATGAACTTTGTGGGAAGGGTGAAGCATGGTGGGGTGTTAGAGGATACATGCGTGATGATTTTAACCACAGCAATAAGGCAATCTCCTATGCAGAACATTTTCAAAACAGCAGGTTTGTGGAGTCAGTGTTGGATGTGTACTGGGAACTCCCACCAGTGGCTGGTCCCTCTCTTACCCATCAAACTAGATATGACCCTGCTCGTGCACCTGAACCAATAATTGAAGATGGAAGGTATGGTTTATTTAGGAGGCTTGGTCTAGCAAGACTTGAAACCTCAGTATTCAATGGATACACACAGATGGTATATCTTCAGATATCTGCCCCACCTCTCAAGTATATGCAGAGATTTTGAAGGTGCCTTTTTTTTTTTTGTTGTCCCCATATGTGTGGACTGTGGAATCTATGATCCGTTTCATATGTTAGCTTGTTTAGCTTTTGCTTATGCCTGTTTACTTCCGTTTTTCGTAAATACTGTATGTTTTTCATTTTAATGGATTTGCAACATCAGCATCATATATGGAGTACTTCTAGAGTTTTGTTTGGTAAGTTAATTTCATGATTATATTTTATCCTTTTAGCTTTCTTCATTTTTTTCTTGCTAATTTGGAATCATTAACTTCTTGACAATCCATCCCTGCGGATGTTGTACTTGCTTATCCCATCTCAGGTAATTCTCTCCACCAATTTTCTGAGACCTTTTTTTAGGATTCATGGATAACAACTCTTAAGGATGAAAAAGTTCAGTAATTTATATTAATGAAGTCATGCCATAGAGGGATCCTATCATAATTTGTTTTTAGTGTTTGTTGTAGGAAAATTTTACTCCAGTCAGAATTTCATGTTACTTTTTTCTCTCGCACTTCACCTTCCTTATCTACCTCTCCTCATTTCTCATCGGTGGTCAAATTGGTGGTAGAACATGTCTGAATTTGCCATTTTGCGAGGGAGTTTGAGAGGTGGACAATGGGTTATCTTGTGAAGAAGTGAATGTAATGGGGCATGTGCTACTTCTTGGGGTGTTTCAGAGGGGCGTGTGTGATTTGCAAATTTGTATGCTTATCCTAGAAAATTTCCTTCTTCCACTCTTCAGCAAAACAACTCTCCAATAGTGGAAGGGTGGAACTCTTAGGAAAACTTCTTCAATATCTAAGTACTAGCGAAGAGATCAAATTTACAAACTAGAGAGGCAAGCAACATGTGAAGTTGTAGCTTTTGCCTGGTGCAGAGCTGATGGTGGAGAAACATAAGATGTAGCATAGCTTCAGCATCTCTATATTTTACATTTCTATATCTGGTATATTACTTGCAATAGTTATTATGAGGTTGGGAAGTTCTGGTGTTCCCCTATATGCAGAGCATCTAGATAGCGATTTTCAGTTCTTTGTAATGTCTTGCATGTAAATTGTACCTTCCACTTGTGTTGTGCTGGTTTATTGACTTCATAATTCTCATGATGGGGGTCCACACTAGTTTCCTAGATTACTAATTCATCATTCGTTCCTTTTCTGATGACGAAACCTTTTCTTAATTACAGCAGAAAGCCCTTGATAACATTCTATGATGAATTATGTTGTAAGATTTTGCGTACGATAGCTTGTTTGTTCCAGATCTACAGTGTCCTGTTTTCTGAATCCTACTGTTCTGTTCTAGACATAGTCATCTGCCTAGACACTGTATGCCTTTGTTATGGTTTTTTTTATTTATCATTTCCAACATCTAATGGATGGCACGTTCAAATGGCTTGATCTACTGATCTGACCTTTGCCTGAAAATATGGCTGTTTTTCACAAATTTTATTAGTCACAATATCTAGTTATGGCGGAAAACATTTTGAGAATTCTCATCAGTCAGCATCACTGTGCTGAAGGTTTCTGTATATCTGCAAACCATAGCTTTGTTGTAAACAAGACCTGGCTTGCACAAGTACCCTTTTGCTGGACTGCAATGCCTATCTTCTGAGCAGATGCACTGTCCTTCCAAGGCACACCCATCATCTTTGGCCAATTCTTTCCCAAGGAGCATCTCATCTGACCACTCACTGTCAAACATACCATGAGGATCTAGTTGCCTCTTTGCCAAAAGAAACTTGCTCATTTTAGAGTACTTTTGTTGCACACCTGTAAAAGCAAGCTTCCTGTTCTTGGCCCAATGAGGCTTAGCTCCATACTTGAAGAACGCCATCTGCTCCACCTCTTCCCAAATATCCTGATTCAACCTAGGCATCGAAGGCTCATCAGCTCTATAGTAGTTGAAATCCACTACAACAGAATCCTCGGATTGTCCAAGGTATGCTTCTGAACTCTTAATGAACCGTATTAAAAGTCCGTTGTATATATCTACACCACAGAAATTCTCTGGCTTTAGGTCTCTTAGCTTCTTGACATCAAGAATGAAGTTTCTGAATTTTGGAGCAGGAAAGATAGCTGTAGTCTCGTAGAAGAACAGTCCTTTGATTCTTGGATCCCATGCACACGAGCTTACAGTGTTAGATGATGGTGAATATAGGCAGGAACCTGAAGTCTGCATCTTACCCTGGTAACCCACAACTGGGTAACCGGTGAAAATTACATTGTTCTTCAACCCAGTGCCCACTAATTTCTTGAATCCCACTTCTATAGCAGCCAGGGTGCACTTCCCATTGACATTCCTTGCACTCTCTAGTGCCTTCTCTGCACAACATCAGGAAATGTTATGATTGCCATTCATTTGCCAAAGATAATTCTTGATTTGATAGGGTTAGAACTTAAAAGGTACCTGTCGCTCTAACCGTAGTGGAAACCACAATGAGATTTGACTGAAACCCAAGGAAGTCATTAACACCTTCACCAGAGCTGTTGAAGGGAACTCGATCATCATATCTATACACTGCTTTATGCTGTGATGGATACCAGGTGATATCTGCAAACTCATGCTTCTGAGCAAGATCAAGGAATTCATCTTCGAAGAGACTGTCATCTTCGTAAGAATAGCTTACGCTTCTTTTAAATCTAGGTTCTAGTGAGAGTCTCACCTGCAGTTTATGATTGAAAACCTTGCAGAATTGGTCGTAAAGTTTCAAAAACCCAACAAATATGATAGAAGTTTTTTTGAGAAAGAAAAATGAAAATCAGGAAAAGATAAGTCGGTCTCTCAAAATAGTTTCATGCGATCAATTTCCAGTTGTTGTACTTGTTCTTTGTAGTGAAGCAAATGGAATTGATGCCCAGAATGAAGACGGGGAAAAGGAAAAAGAGAGAAGCTGTGTGAAAAAATTTGTACCTTTACACACTAATAAACATCTCCATTTGAATCAAACAACTCTCTCCTCTCTGCAGCCCATGCTTCCAAGGTGCTCGAATCTTTTTGTCATATGTGACCTTGTTCGTTAAGGATGTTGGATTGTGCTGCGATCGCTCTTATCCATTTCCTTTTATCAACTCTTATGCTTGACTTTGGCAATGGTTCATTTTCTCCGAATTATGCTTTGAGAAGGATATAATGAAAGACAAAAGCTTGTTCGGTTCGGATGTCTATTTTGTTGAAGGTTTCCTCTGGATGAGGTCATTCCTTGACAGGGCTTCATCAAGGCCTTTTGCTCGATACCTCTACTTTGTAACTTTTCCACTTTTTTTTGTTTTTAATTTCCAGCCGGAAGTTAATGACCTGCACTGTTTATGCAGGAGGTTGTGATTTGAAGCTCCTCTGAGGCGCTGAAGTACGTTGAGCTTTTTGAATTCTTTAGGCATCCATGATGCATGACTTGGAAGCTCATTGAGCTAATTTGGTTGGACCTGATATTTGGTAATCACTACTGTGCCCGAGAGTAGGAGTATATGTAATGTAAACGGCAACTGCCCCCTCCCTAATAGTTTGGAGAAACATCACTAGTGACTGCCGACAGAAATAAGCATCCAGGATGAGAGAGATGGTAAGGCTAAGATCGCAAAAATTTTACCTCTTGTGCTTCCTTTTAGGGCTCGTTTGGTTCGCGAAAAGCATTTTTTCTTAAAGAAATATGATTTCTGGAAAGCAGATTTCTAGGAAGAGAATGCCTGAAAAAGTATTTTTGGCATGTTTAGTTGATCATGGAAAAGTAACAGATTTTTAGAGTGCTTATGTTTGGTTGACCATCAACTTTTCTGAAAAAGTTATATACAATTTCTATTATACTCTTAATAAAAATTAGATCTTTAATGTCTCTTTAATGCTAGAGGGTATTTTTGAGAAAAAAATAAAAATTGAGTGATTTCTGGCTCGTGGGAAAGTAATTTTTCATGTTTCTCATGAAAAAGACTTTTTCATGAAATATGAGAATCATATTTTTATGTCAATACAATTTTTCCGTCTCTTTCTTTTAAAAACTCCAACCAAACAAGAGGCATCTTATTACTTTTCCGTGGACCACACTTTTTTCTATTTTTTTTCCGCGAACCAAACGAGCCCTTACACAAACTTAATTACATAATTGAGAGCATAATTGATGACATTGTAATCCATGGAAGAGAGGAAACCAAATGTTTTGATTTCATGCTTCAAGAAGGACTGGGGCGAGGGGGGTGTGACGGAACCAGAAAACAAAGAATTCAAAGTGATACTGGAAGGCTATGATCTGTCAATTTCCTGAATTTCAGAAAAGTAGAGATAGCTGAGGAACGCATTTGTTTTCATACCCAACTCCAGCTGGAGTGCGAGGCCTAGCTATGGTGGTGATAACGATAATAGTAATACTAACACTAATAGTAATAATAATAGTCTTGCTAACAATTTAATTTTTTGCTAACGATTTAAATTTTGCACAAGGGAAGGATAAGCCTATTTCATCTATATCCTCCAAGGGAGAGGAATATCCCATAAGGAGTCATCCCTCTCATTTATGCCCCATCCAAACATGGGAGGCGTTGGGATAGGGTGCCAAATCTTCATGTCAAGCTGTAAACCATCAGCCTAAACCCTTGAATCTCGCACATAGCATGGTATAATATTACCATCAATGAAGAAAATCCGAAGGAAGAATATACTACGGACCTTGGAGATGACTCCCAGTAGTCCCAGTGACACCCTCGCCGCGTTAAACAGTGGATCTCCGTGCTCCAGCCTGACGATCTTGGCGTACCCTTCCGAGCTCCCGGCCGGCACCACCAGGCTGATCCCCACCACGTGGTCGTGCACCGCCCCGCCCTTCCCCCACCACGAGCTCCCGTGCGACCCCGTGCTCACCACCCCGCCGATGCTCGCCCCCTCCCAGTACGGCGCCGCCACCAGGCTCAGCCCCGCCGCCTCCACCTTATCGATCAAATCCCTCAGCCCCACTCCGGCATCCGCCGTGACCGTCAGCTTCTCGACATCCACCTCGATCCCCGTGTTGTACTTGGCCGTGCTTATCAGCGTCGAATTCTCCGTTGGAGGACAGGCCAGCTTCGGAATGGTGTGGGAGAATCCGCTTACTGCCTTGACCTTTTCGTTCCTTCGACTGGCCTGAGCCACGGCGGACCGGAGTTCGTCTTCAGTCGTCGGGTAGGCGACAGTCCGGACCCAGCAGTCCTTCCGGTCAGACCAGGCGCCGTAGGCGTTGGAGAGTAGGCAGCCCGTCGCGCCGCAGGTGACGGGTGGAACCGGCGGCATCGCGAGGACTGGCCTTGGGTTCGAGCAAATGACTGCAAGGAGGCCATGGAGGAGCCAGATCAGGGAGGCCATCTGGGGTGCGGGGTGGATGGATTCTGTGCGACTCTTGTTGGCCATCATAGGAAGGAGATGGAGCAGGCGTTGAAGGGAGGGAAGGGAAGGAGATTTTTATTCTTTGTTTGGTACAGCGACTGCTCAGGAAAAAGAAATAAATGTTATCTTAGATTTGTTGTGAAGTGTATATTTGGTTTTTTTTTTTTTTTTTTTTTTTTTTGATTCATGTGTCTTGAAGGGATTCGCAGAATATGATAGTGTACAGCTAGCAACCAGGGAGGCGCTTTCATTATTTTTTAAGTTGCATCGGGCCCTTTTCGCCTACTACTGCTTGTGCTCCACCAAGGTACTCTTGTGAATGGAGATGCGTGTGGTCCATTTAAAACCAATCAATTCGATGTACTGGATACGTGCCCCAAGTTGCATGACTAATAGAAATATGCATCTCAATCGTAGAAATTTCTTTAGGATCAGAGTTTGTTGAGGATTTGCAGTTTTGCACTGCCAATGAGCCCATTTTGATGGCGTTCGGGCAGATGTTATGTATTTTTATTTGGTTTTGACAATTTGATTGATTGTCTCGATGACAACTCCTTTTCGTTTGACAATTATGGATTGTTTTTCTGATGGGTATTCCATCATAAGAGGCCATAAGGAGGGTTGTACCGTTGATCGGAAACTGGCCGAGATGTGCCAGTTTGCACTAGTATGGGCGCCAGCAATTCTGCTAGAATACTGAATATGGGTCCTTCGTACCTCAGCCAGAAAAAAACATAAGCTGATATTTATGGTACGGAGATCTAGAAGAATATGGTAAATAAATCATACAAAGATTTTGTAGCCATTTCTCATTTAGCTTGGTTGGTTCAAAAAGAAAAAGAGTAAATCGGCCTCTATTGGCATCTCTTCTTGGATAAAAAATCACAATAAACTCTTTCTTTAAGTAAAAGTTATGTCTTGGTCTCCGTGGGAATAGCACCATTCCACCTTCGCTTGCCGTCCGGAGAGACCATGATGGAATAATGCAGACTAAGTCTCACCTTTCTTTTTTTGACCCCTTTTCCACGTAATGCACTCCCTCACACCCCCACCACCCACACCGTCTCCTTTCGAATTTTGTCCCTAGTTGAATGGCTTCTTGCATGTCTATAGAGTTTTCGTACTTGTCTCAGGTTCGGATGAGGCAGAGAAGGGCAGATAGAGTTTCAGAATGGAGTGGGACGAATAGAGTTAAATAGGTTGGAACTAATAAAAGTATAAAAATCATTTTTTTACTATTATGCAATTTTAATTCTTTTATCTAAGAAAGGAGATTTGTAAAACAATATATATAGTTGGGTTGGATTTGGGGTGAATTTTACTATTACTCGTATTCACCTTGGATCCACTGCGAGTCAAGTAAAATCTATCCCATTCGGATTTGGTTGGGTACCCGACAGGGTGAAGTAAATTGCTATCCTTAATCTAAATAATACTCACATAATACTATTCATCATGTATGGCACTCACTTTGAATTAAAATGACCTAGATAGTGACACGAATCTTTTAAAATTGTAGACCAACAGCTATTAACTTGTTTCCTAAATTTTGATATTCATGTCAAAAATTGAAGCAACACTATATTTAATTGACGGTATTTGTAAGAGGCTAGCATCATTCAAGGGTAAAAACAACGTGCTACGTGAGTAGCATGTAACCCATAACTGCACGCTTATGTTTGGTAGCAGTAAGTGGCTAGCCACCAAAGATGAAAGAAGTCTCCTAGCAACAACTTGAAGAAGATAAGCTAAGCTATTTTTAGCGGCAAAAAAAAAAAAAAAAAAAGCTTGGGAAGGAAATTCACTCATCCAAATCAACTTTTCTCGAGCAGAGCTCACCAAATTGGCCAAGTGGTTTGCAAATAGCTTGAGAATGCCACCTTCAACTCCTACCAAGCAACTGTTAACTCTACGATCGCCAACTCGAATAAATGGATCCATCGAAGTTGACTTTGTGCGGTTGCCAAGCAACATCTACAAAGAGTCCATTTCCAACTTCATGCACTTTCTTATGAGTTCTTTTATTAGTGGATGTCTAAATTAGCACAATCTCAATCTTAGCATTACAATTTCTCCATCATCATTATTCCATACGCACGATAAAGCTACAAATATTACCATCCTCATGCCATGCACTTGATGGACCCACACATTGGAGCATGTGTGCTATGTTAGCAGAGGCCACGTGTACAAGCAAATGTGCCCTAGACTCATGTTCCAAAAACACTTAAAGCTATGAGAACTTGTAACTGACGTGGCACCTCTTGATTAGTTGATATATAGTTATAATAATCGCTTCCAACCAATCTCAAGATACCTTCATTACGGATTGGATCCTACTCGAGAGTAGGTCCAGCCCCATAGCCTAGGCGCTACACAATTCCCATATTTTCTATGGGGAACTCAGACAAATGACAAAGTTGTGACACATGTTTGGGTTTTTGCTCTGAAGCCACCTTTTAGAGATTTAGTGTCCGAAAAAAGCTTAAGCTATTAGGTGACGAATCGGCCCAGGCTTATAAATCCATATGGATCCCTTCATCAAAAGATATGGAACTATGGCGTGCCAGAGGCAAGCTCTAGTGCATAGGGCTATCATGCTTGCAAAATAAGAATGGTAATACTTGTATACTAAGTGCATGGTAGATATAATTCTGTTCCCAAGTTAGGGTTTTTCTTGAATTTAAATTTTCAGGTAAAGAGAGGGAAAATAGTGGAAAAGGTTACCTACAATAGGCTTCTCAAGAATTCCTGTAGATTGAGTTTATGTCTTTAGTAGTACAAGAGTTGTTTTAGTCTTTTTTCCTCATCCAAGTTTTCTCTTTTACGTGATCCTACACAACACAATCAAACGTTTAAGTTGGACAATGATCAACTCCACATAAGTTCCTTTTTTTTTTTGGGAGTGGGGGAGGGGGAATACTTGAAGCTTCCATTACATATAGCAAACGTATAGTAAAATCGATCATCGCTCACCTGATAACCAAGCTCTATAACCAATTCTTATTGGATGAAATAGAAGTTAGTGATTATGTTAAGGATTGTCCCTCTAATAATATGATACATTAAATCATTGAAGTGATTTTAGTATTATAGAATCAAGATTGAAGAGATGAACGAGAGATTACTTTATTAATATTCAATTTGATACCAAAATGAGAAGTCCCAAAACTAGGCATCGACTTTTGCTTATTGGTCTGAGCTTGGTCCTGGGTATTGATACTAGTGGTTTGAGCTTGACCCAAGACCATCTTAGACCAAGCCAACCCGTCCAATTTGCTTTCTTATTAACCACTATTGATTAACTAATATGTTATCTAATCGAGTGTGCGAGATGCATGCGAACAATTAAACAATCAGAATTGGTTGCTGATCATGTGCCTATCGAACATATGTTGCATTTAAATGACCTAAAAATATGCCCTATGGTTGTAATCTAGCTAGAATGCGATCATGATGCAGCACAGTTAAGGTCTTCTAAGATGATGATATATGGGGGATGGAAAATAGTGTTTACAACATTTAGCAAATATAAGTAGATACATATTTTTTTGCTCAAAAAAAGTGGAAAGCTATTTGTAATCCTTGGGAATTATTAATAGGTGTCTGTTTTAGTAAAAGGAGAGAGAATCATCATAGTTGAAGGCAAAAGGTTAATTATAATGAAGGAGAATCCTCACCATCGAAATAACCAGATATTTGAAGAAAGCTTGGCACTGAGAACTGATGGGAAAACCATAGCCCTAGGCTCCCAAATTCTAGGTAGAAACACATTTTGCTGGGGTTCCAGTTGTGGTTTTTGGTGCTTTGAATAGCAGTATATACCCATAAGATTTGATAGTCTTGTCTTTGGGACCACAAGCCTCTGACGGGGCATGTGAAAGTGGCACCATTAGTGCTTTCAGATAGCTTTACATGTGAGTCAACAGTTGCTGGATTTCTGATGTTGGATTTCCTATGGCCCCACCCAACAGAGATTTACTTGCCTTAATTTTGAGCTCAATTGATCGATGTTAAAGTTACTCAGTTCCTTCCTTTCAGGAAGTCTTTGCTCTTCCATTGAGATTGATCTCATTGTCTTAGAAAACATGATCAGAAGGAATCCAATATGAGTGTTTTTTCTTTTAGATAATAATCTAACATAAGTTAAAACCATATTTAAATTCATCCAGTTAGTCCATTAACGAAGACAACCTTTGATACACAAACCTTGTTATAAATAATTTAAAATCTCAGTTTTAGTTAAGAGCAAAGTTTAGTAACCGGCTATCTACGACCTTTTCAGTTGGTGCTCCCTCCGTTGCTTTATTTCTTTCTCTCTTTGAGGAACACATCATGCCATTGACCCTTTGGTTGCTTTCTGACAGGTTCATTTAAAAGCCTGTCCGGCTTACAGTGCACACAGAGAGAGAAAGAGAGAGAGAGAGATCAGCTATCTTAATCTCGAAAGTCAGCTCAAAGGGAGACATATTTACATAAACCTTCATTCCTTTATGACTTTTATTTTACGTTTTTTTTGTAAGAACTTTTATTTTATCTTCTTAAAAAAATAAGGAAACAATCGAGTATGGATATAGGGTTTTGTCTAAAGTTTAAACCCCTTAATGTATAAAGAAAATTCTAAGCAAAACCTAATGAATATTACCATGTTACTCTGGACAATTATAGATGCTAAATCACAATAAACTTTGGCTGCTACAAACAAATGATTACATTCTGTAGAACTCATAATATCAAAATAAGTAACTAAAGCTAATAAACTATAGAATTCCTACCATGGCATATATAACTTAGCTAGATGAACTAGGGTTGTCCTGGGTAGGGGTCATACCAATCTGTCTAGAAGTCAAAGCTTCTGTATTTGAATCTTAGAATCTAAATAATTATAATGAGGATGGTTCTTTCTTTATTTTCATAACAAAAAAAAATAAAGATACATGAGCAAAAATTAATATGCCAATCCCTAATTCCATCATGAGTAAATTTCTGACACTCTTAATTAGAATGAGCCATCAACAATTTCTTGGATAGACTGTAGTAACAATTTTCTCCAAATAATCAAAAAACTCTTCATTTTTTCCCCCTCAAACTATATGTAAAGCTTACTACTTACTCATGCATTTGATGATGATTTATTCAAAAAAATATTATGGCTACGAATTGCCAACTCTTAGGATAATCACATTTGGCAGCTCCATCCTCAGAATAATAATAAATAAAATTTTATAAAAAAGAAAAATCGTCTGCCCATGGTATAATTTTTTGCTCAAAAAGATTAGAGTGCTAAGCTGCCTTTCCGGCTGCACCACTATAATGAATGGCTCAAACAAAACAAGAGCTATGCTAGACTTATCGGAAAAATAAAATTCTTTCCACCCTAATTCTTCGTTGCTTCATTTATTTGGTTTGAAAAGTATTATTCTCTTGTCATGATCCATTTTACTTGAACAAATATATAAATATATAAAACATTAATTACGTTTGCTTTTTTTTTTGGTTAAACTATTAATAAATTTGTTGCACTCTTTCTGGATTTTGTACATCAACCTCTGGCGAGGTAGTTCCTGAATGTCAATTTTGTGAGTTGTAAGTATTATTTTGGCGAAAATTTCAGGCTACCTTAACTATATATAATAGGATATGTGAATTATTGGTGGGTGTAGCATTGCTTTGTATAATACAAAGGAGTCCATATAGCTTTACATACTACTTGGTCATGAAATCATATTTAGATAAATCACAAGCCCAAAATAAGTGAAAAATAGTGACATACAAGAGACGAGAATAAACACTGCACAAAACCTCCAAAACGTCACCAGATTACGAAAACCATCAATGGCAGGGTGCAATCACCAGCAGCAGCGGCTCCGTCACCATCTGACACTGACCCCTCCTCGTCACATCCCTCTCGCACCTACTAACCCCCAGCTCCCACAAGGACACCCATTTCACGCACCCACTCGTGCACCTACGCACATGGACCCCACCCTCCCGCCGATCACCAGCCGTCTGATCGCCCCGAATCAGCACGCATTCCACCCGTCGTTCCCGAGATCCAGCCGTCCGATCTCCTGCATTGACCGGAGTAATTGCGCCCCTTTCCTTCGCCCCCGCGCGCTGCACTCCCCCTGCATCGCCGCCACCACCGCGCGCGCCACCTCCTCCGGCGCGTCCGCCGCAAGCTTGCCGCTGTAGATCGCCGCCAACACCCCGATCGCGCACTCCCGGCCCCTGCCCCCCATCCTCTCCGCCGCCCCGGCCAGAGCCGGCGCCGCCAGAGCGTGCCCTCGCACCGCCGCCGCACCCTCCGCCACCGTGCACAGCAGCTCCAGCGCCGCCAGCGCCCGCTCTGCAGTCGCCCCCGACGGCCCAGACGCCGCGACCGCCTCCACAGCCGCCGCTGGCGCCCCGGCATCCACCGCCGCCTGCCGATTCGCCTCCGCCAGCAGAAGCGCCAGAAGCACCTTCGCGGCCGGCCGCGCCGAAGCAGGATCCCGCAATGACTCCACCACGCCGGCCATCACCGCCGGGGTGCAGAGTACGCCAGGATGGGAGGGGTCGGGGGCGAGGGAGCGCTCGAGGAGACGGAGGGCGGGGAGACGGGCGCCGGAGGCGAAGTGGATCTCGGCGGCGTGGAAGGACTCGGCGAGGTCGTTGGCTGAGTCGGTCGGCGGGGCCGGGCGGGCATCGGCCTCCGTCGGGTGTTGGTGGTGGTGGTGGTGGAGCGGGAAGCGCCACTGGGTAAAACTCTGCGACGTTGACGAGGAGGAGGACGACGACGAAGAAGAAGAGGAAGGGGGAGGGCGGTCAGGTTCGATCGTGGGAGTCGGGTCGGAGGCGGAAGGCGGCGGGGACGGAGCGGAAGGATGTGGAGGAGAGGCGGAGGGCGGCGGAGGGGGCGAAGGTGAGGGGGGGAAGGTGGTGGCGGAGGGAGGAGGGGTGGTGGTGGGGCTGAGGGCGGCTTGGGTGCAGTTGCGGAAAATCCCACAGGAGAAGAGCGGCCGCGGCGGAGGTTTAAGCTTCGGGTGCTGAGGGTTTTGCTGGTGGTGGCTCCGGCTCATGGCGATGGTCCGTAAATTTGCGGCAACTCGCGTGACAAAGAGCTAGAATAACATTACACTACCCCAAGAGGAGGAAGCTCCAATGGCGGAGTTTGCATAAAATAATGGAGGGGGGTGTACTAACTGTGCGAGTCTTACGCAGGATCAGAGTTTTGTACAAGAGTACAGAAGGATAAGAGAGAGAGAGAAGTGGCGATAGCTGAGAGAATCCAATGTTCACAATAAAAAAGGATACAAATCCGATTAGTAGCTATTCTATTGGCTTTCTGAAGTGGATCGAGCGAAGAAAGTTTTAATATAAAGTCGAGTTGTGACGTGCTAGTAGCGCCGGTGTCGCAGAGGTTGCATGGGTGTAGAACTGTGGAGCTTCATAAGGGGCCCACTTTGTCCGAGACGGTCCTACGGCCGGGTTTCTTGTTTTGGGTGCCGTAAATTGATTCCTGGTGGGCTTTGGTAGTGTGTGCTCTGTTTTGTAGGTGGCAAAGGAGATGGATCTATGTGGCAGAGAATGGTTGGTTTAAAATTTAAGATTTCTTACGTGGCACCGCTCATTTACGCGAGCAGCTCCTCGTGCCTATGTGGCACTAACATGGCAGTGTGGCTTTTCCGAACTCCCGTAAATTATGACGGATTCTAGTAAAGCATATCACCAATTCATCATGCAAGAGAGAGAGAGAAAGAGAATTTGACTCCAAAATATAAATAAATTTTGTAAATTTCATTTCAATTCTGCAAGCTTCAAGCTCAATTTGACATAAATAGAGAAAATGGGGTAACTCAAGAGAGCCCTATAGCTGGGAAGCGAAATAAGCTCCAGTTTTTTTTTTTTTTTTTTCCACTTTATTCACTGCACATCTCCAATTACGTCCACTCTTTCCACCACCTCAGCAACATGTGGCGTTCACATGGGATGTGCTGCGTATGTCGGCGATAGGGTGTTTGAGATGAGGCCCCAAATTGCTTGTGAAAACTGGTCCAACTAATTATCTGACTAAGAGCATGCTATAAAATGGATTGACCTTAAGCTCGCTCAGGTATCAAGCTTGATTCTGAGTGTTTAGGAGGTAGTAAGCAGCCTATCCAATGGAACCTAATTTTATTTTTAGGATAGTTCAGATGTTATTAAATCAAACTAGCATAAATATGTTGAGAATCAGAAAATAAAATATTAAGAAATCCAACGGAAATATATGACATAGTCGTTGATAAAATAAATTTTATCTAATTAGCCACGTATATTACGATCCAATCCGCAATGCTATTAGTCTCTCTGAAAACAAATTCAAGCTAGTTATTGTATTTGCTATGTTAAGTTTGCCACCAAGTCGCTTGTGTACTTGAAGAAAAGATGGATGGACTTTGGTTCGTCCGGTTCGTTATATTAACTATTGCTATATGGCTGCTACCATGTGAGCTGCATAGTTCAAAAAAGTGAAGGCCTGCTAAAGGGCTTGTTGCTAGAAATTGGACTCAGCGGTGACCACTGGCTGAGAAGGGGGAGCTCAGGTGCGGATGGTACATCGGCGAATTGCGTCCTTCGAGGGATCTGTAAAAAGGCCGGTGGCCGGGGCTTCCGGCGCCGGCCCTTCCGGCGCCGGCCCTCCGATGCTTAAGTCAAAGGGGGCTCTATTTGGAGAAGGAGATGGACTGCATATGAGAGTCTAAAAGTCAGGATCCGAATCCCTTCTGAAGGAGAATAAATTTTCCTTTTATAGGAGCGGTACAGGGTTACTTGTGACGTAACTAGACGAATTAAATGAGTTACCATCATGATTGAGCGTGATCGTGCGAATTAGTTAATTGCTGTAGGTGACTGGACGGAGTTGAGTGAGTCAACTGGTTGCTATGGATGGTCTGAGATTTTGAGTAAGTCAGAGATCCGTGGAGAGCATGCGCATTTATTGTTGAGTAAGCCGAAGATCCGTGGAGAGCATGCGCATTTATTGTTGAGTAAACTGGAGATCTGTGGAGGCCATGCGCATTAATTGTTGACAGTTGTTCAGGCGGAGATCACGGGACGGGGCCCTGGAAGGCTTGGTTTCCGGCGGAGTGGAGGAGTTTGCCTCGTTCTCTGACCGGGTCCCCTTCAGGGTCGAAATCGATCGGCTGTCGACTTGGTCGAGATCAGGGCTGCAGGGCCATAGAGCTCTGAGGTCAGGGATGCCGAGGTCGGGTGTCTTGAGTTCGGACGCGCCTTGAGGTCGGCCGCCTGGTCGGGCGCCATGAGGTCGGGCGCGCCGCGAGGTCGGGTGCCTTAAGGTCGAGCGTGCCGTGAGGTCGGGCACCTTGAGGTCGGGCGCTTGTCGTCACGTGCCGGCGGTGTGCCCACGTGCTTCGGGGTAATCCATTTTTTCCCCAACACTACCTTCCGACTTCCGAGTTTGAGCCGCTTGCGAGCTCGGGCGAAGGAAGTAGTTGCCTTTATTACGTTGGTGGGGCCAGGCAGCTTTAAATCGTTCCACCGTTCCGCACGCTTCGGGGCGTCTTTAATGGGAGACAACGGGGCGATGTCCTTCGGCTTTTCAAGATTGCTCCGGGCCATAGGTTCATGATGAGGTTTCGGGATCCGATGGGACGCTGCCCCGATTCTGCTTTTAAAGCGTCGATCCAGGTTGATACGCCGCTTCGATTTTCGGAGCTACACGTGGCGCGATTCAGACGGAAGGCGGGATCTGAACCTGCCGATCTGGACCGTCGGGAGGGTCTATATAAATCCCAAACTTGGCCCTAAAAGCTCTTATTTAGCCGCCGCCGCTATTGCCTTCCCTTTTTTGCATTTTCTTTCTCTCCTTTCTTCCAGTCGTTGTGCAGTTCTTCCCGGCGGTGCCTCAAGGCGTATTCTTCACCTTCGGCCGGCAGCCTTTTTGGGGAAGCTTACAGTAGGTTTTTCTCCCTCATTTGCTTGGAGGATTTTTGCTTTCCTTCCTTTTTGGTCTCCTTCCTTCTCTGTTTTTCTCTTAGGGATGGGTCACGGTCCGGACGAAGTCGAGTCTGATTTGACCGAGGAGGAGCTGGAGTTGATCCGCAGAAGGTTTTTCCCTCCACGCGGGTTTTGCCTTGAGCCCACGAGGTCGGAAGGTCGGATGACGAGACCTTCTCTAGGCCGGATCGGGGTGTACGTAGAGACACTCTGGGCCGGCCAGCGATTCCCCTTGCACGGATTTGTGAGCGAGCTTCTGGTGGCGTACCAGCTCGTCCCAGCATAGCTCGCTCCGAATATGTGGAGGACCATTGTCGGTTTTTTATCCCTCTGCCTTGTGCACGGGATACTGACCTCGGTAAATGTCTTCCGCCGATGTTTTATGTTGAAATCCAACCCGGCGGACGGGGAGTGGCTCTACCTCGCCCTTCGAGGCGGTAGGCCATTCTTCCGAGGTGCTCGTTCCTCCATTCGTGGGTGGAAGGAGAGATTTTTCTTCCTCTCCTCCGAGCGCACGTGAGGGTTCGACCCGAGGTGGGGGCATCCCCGGCTCAAGGCCGCCAACAAGCTCCCCAAACTTTCAGAGGGCGAGCAGAAGATCCTCGACACTCTTCATGGCCTCGAGGAGAGTATTCTTCTGAACGACCTCCTGAGCAAGGAGGCTTTGGTGAACGTCGGCCTGAGCTCGGCGCGCCCCCAGGGTAAGGGCAGTTGCATTGCTCCTGTTTTGTTGTCTTTTGTTTTACTTGCTTTATTTCTTCTTTGCCATCATTCTTTGGTGACGACCTGACACTTGGGCCTTTCTCCTTTAGATATTTCAAGGATGGTGACCAGCAACTCAGCTCTTTATGCCCGGTACAAGAAGAGGGCGGCCAAGGCTAGTGGGGCTCCACCTAAGGGTGGCAAAATATGACCCGACCCGCCAACCCGACCTGTGTTCGACCCGCCATAAACAGGTTTGGGTTTGGCTTAAACAGGTTCGGGTCGTAAACAGGTTGACCCATTTAACCTGTTTATTGATTGGGTCGAATATAGGTTTTCAATATATGACCCGTTTAATCCATATAACCTGTTTAATAGATGGGCCTTATTGGACCTAATTTTATCCTACATAAAATAGATGGAGGTTTCAAGAGGACCAAGATCCAATGGCTGGGAGATCACAGATGAAAACTAACTAAAAGAAATTAAGAAACCCTGGAGCCCTCGGGCTCTTTCCCTCTTTCCCTCCTCTATCTCTTCCTCTCTTCCTCCGGTTGCCGAGCCGTCGAAGGTCTCCCTCCGGCTGTCGCCCCTCCAACCGTCGCCCCTCTATCGAAGACCAGAGCCAGCCATTGCCTCCCCCTGCCAAGGCCTTTGATGATGCCAAGAAGGTCGGTGAGGAGGAACTCGACGACGACGACGGCGCCACCAGCGTTGAGGTCGGAGGAGGGGGCCTAGGCTCGAAGGGGTCGTCGGAGAAGCGGAGAACGAAGTGGTGGCCGCGGAGGGAGATGCAGGGGTCGACGGCCTAGGGCTTGCCGCGGTTGGGGTTGTGGGACCTTCCGACTTCCGAGGCGGGGCTTCCGGGAGGTGGGCGGCGACTGCCGGTGGCGAACGGAGGGGGAGGCAGCGTCTTTGGGGCTGGAAGGGTGAGGAAGAGGAAGGAGGTCTTGCCGTCTTGGAGGAGACGGGTGAGTTTTACCAAAAAAAAATGGAGACGGGTGAGGCCCTGAGGGGAGAATGGGGAGGGGAGGGGGTTGGGTCTTAAACAAGGCTTCCGGGAGGTGGGCGGCGGCCACCGGCGGCGAACAGAGGGGGAGGCGGCATCTTTGGGGCTGGAAGGGTGAGGAAGAGGAAAGAGGTCTTGCCGTCTTGGAGGAGACGGGTGAGGTTTTACCCCAAAAAAAATGGAGACGAGTGAGGCTGTGAGGGGAGAACGGGGAGGGGAGCGGGTTGGGTCTTAAACGGGTTTCTTGACCTATTTACCTGTTTATTAAGCAGGTAACTCGACCCGTTTATTAAACAGGTTAAATGGGTCAGGTCGGATTACCTGTTTAATAAACAGGTCAGGTTTAGGTTTTAATTTCTGACCTGTTTAATAAACAGGTCAGATTCAGATTTATGATTTTTTTGACCTGACCTGTATCTGACCCGACCCGACTCGATTGCCACCCCAGCTCCACCTGAGCTGAAGAAGAAAGCCAGGTTGGCCTCGATTTCTGTTCCTATCGAGGCGAGGGGCCCTGGGGCCGAGACTTTCGGGTCCATTCGGAAGGAGATTCTTCCTACCGAGCACACAAGCTCGGGCTCTTCAAGGGGGGTGGGAGGTTCTCCGGCTCCAGCCTGCTCGGTTCCCATTCCTCAGCGGCCGAGTCATCAGGTCGTCCGTTTGCACCACTCGGGCCCCAAGCCGAGCAGGGGCCTTAGGGTCCCGAGCTCGTCTCGTCCCGCAGTTTCGAGCTCAGGCAGGCCAAGCTCGTCGAGGGCCGACATCCCGAGCTCGTCCGGGGTGGAGATCACTCCGAGAGGGGGTCTGATGACCCGGAGTCTCCGATCCGTGAGGGCGATTCGGCCCTCCGTGACATCATGTCGCGCGCGAGATATTCGCTGCGCATTGCTCCCAGCTGACCGGATCGAGTTTGAAGCCGCCGATCCCGGCAGTCTTGTCGATCAGACTTACTGCACTGCCATCCAAGTAAGTCCTCTCCTCGCTTTTGCTTCAATTGTTGGCATCTCCTTGACCTTTACTCATCATCACCTTTTTTCTATAGCATCTTCATGAGATCGACATGTTGGTGCTCATAGCGTCGGAGTGCCAAAATAATGCTCGGAAGAGCCAAAGGCAGCAGGAGGAGGCCGAGAAGTGGCTCGCTGAATCCGAGGCCATGCGGAGGGAAGCCGTCGCGAGGATGGAGGCTGCCGAGGCCGAGCGGCGATCAGCGGTTGACCAGCTCGAAGAGGAGAAGGCATCGCATACCTTGGCGAGGTCGGAGCTGCGCACCTCCGAGGCGCGTTTAGTCGAGGCCCGCTCCGAAATTGCCGGCCATAAGTATGAGGAGGGGGTCCTCTGCCGAAAGATCCAGCAGCTCGAGGCTCGAAAATAAAGGGCGCTGGAGCAGGCTCGAGATGCGGTGCAACTCTTCCAAGAGTCGGAAGAGTTCCACGATTTAATGGAGGAGGAGGCCGTGGACGGATTCATCAACGGCTTCGAGAACTTCCGGAGGCAGATGCAGCGGTTTTGCCCCCAGTTCGACCTTAAGGGCATTCGGCCAAGGATGGGAATAGGCGAAGATGAGAGCGAGCTCGCGAGCTCCAACGATGGGATCGGCAATGTTCCCGCAATTCTCGAGGCCGAGCAGGAGGTTGTTGAGGCCGAGGCTGATGCGACCGAGAAGACGGTGCGGGAGGCTCTTTCTGGGGAAGCCGCTGGGGGTGCTCCTGAGGCCACTGGTGAAGCCCTGTCCGAGGCCGCTGCGGATGGTCCTGAGGCAGTTTCCGCCGAGGACCCCCATGTGATTGTTGTAGATGACCCTGAGGTCGATGCCGAAGCGGCTGCTGCCCCTTAGGACCTAGCCTCCTTTTCCCTTTTTTTTTTCCTTTTCCTTTTGTAAATGAGGTCGGCCTCTGTAGCCACTATTCGTCCAGATTTGTCGGCCTCAATGTCGAGTTTTGTACTCAGCCCTTGGGCTTTTATCAATGAAATATCTTCTTTTCAAATCTGTGAGTATTTGTGTTTGCTTCTATTTGCATAGTTGATGAACTTTTTTCTTGGCTGCTTGAGTTGGATTCCTATTTGGCGAATTTCACCAAGTCTTCGAGCTCGACTAAGTCTTTAGATCTAGATTCTGGTAAAGTTCGTCAAGTCTTTGAGCTCGGGCTCCGAAGAAGTCCCGCTGAGTCCTTAGGCTCATCTTCCGGAAAAATTCCACCAAGTCATTAGGTTCGGCTTCCGGAAGAACCTTGTTAAAAATTTGAGCTCGGGTTCAGTGGCAGCGTAGGCCGAGGTTGGGCTGCCGTCGGAGCTTTCACGCTCTTTGATCTCGAACTCGGTCAAGGCGTCATCAGGCAGAACTTGAGTTCACGGCCAGTGACTTGGCATTCCCGAGCCCGGCCGGGACATCATCGGGTAGAGCCGAGGGAGCCTGGGCTCGCAGTCGACTCTGCGATGCCTCCCGATATCGATTGGGGCTGGGCTTGCGGTCGATTCAGCAAAGTATCCCGACCTTGGTCGGGGGGGGCCCCGAGCCTGGTCGGGGCTTCATCGGAGATACATGTAGCAGGCGAGCTTCGTCCGTTGATCATCCTGTAATATAACCAGGTAAGCATAGGGAGATATCTGTGCCAAGAAGGGTGTACCTCTCGTAGAGTTGGAGTTAAGTGTCTCAGGTCAGATTGTTCGAGTCGAGCTAAGCGATTCTGCCCTAAGGTCGACTTCGGCAACCTGTGGTCGACTCAGTAAGGTGCCTCCACTCAGCTCGAGGCATGTTGTCGGGGGAGCACTGAATGTTGTCGAAGAGTCATGGAGATATCGCCACAAGGCCGAGGGAGATTTAATTCATGGTCATGGGAGACTTGATTCAGGGTCGACTTAGCAGCGCGTAGGAGTGCTTCCCAAGGCCGAGGGAGTCGGGGGCTCGCGGTCGGCCCAGCGGGGCATCCCGAGGTCGAGGGAGCCAGAGGCTCGCGGTCGACGCAGCGGGGCATCTAGACCTTAGTCGGGGAATCATGCGCGAGGTCGAGGGAGAGAGGCTCACTGTCGACTCTGCGATGCCCGAGGTCGAGGGAGCTAGGGCTCCCGGTCGACGCAGCGGGGCATCCCGACCTTAGTCGGAGAATCATGCGCGAGGTCGACTCTGCAATGCTTTTCGAGATCGAGGAAGCTGGGGCTCGCGGTCGACGCAGCGGGGCATCCCGACCTTAGTCGGAGAATCATGCGCGAGGTCGAGGGAGAGAGGCTCACTGTCGACTCTGCGATGCTTCCCGGGGTCGAGGGAGCTGGGGCTCGCGGTCGACGCAGCGGGGCATCCCGACCTTAGTCGGGGAATCATGCGCTAGGTCGAGGGAGAGAGGCTCACTGTCGACCTCGCAATGCTTCCCGAGGCCAAGGGAGCTTGGGCTCACTGTCGGCTCAGCCGAGCATCCCGAGCTTGGTCGGAGTTTTTGAGGAAGATGGTGACCGAATCTTGGAGTTATCACGGTGGAGTATGCCGAGCTTGGCCGGGGCATTCGAACTTGGTCGGGCATCTGGACTTGGCCGGACATCCAGACTTGGCCGGGCATCCGAAAGTTCACAAGTAGATTAACATCAGGAGAAGTGTCGAGTAATTGAAGGAGAGCCGTAAGTAGAATAACGAGGAGAAATGTTAGCTATGTTCTCAAACATCGCCCTAGGGGCTCTATTGATAGTACATCCAGAGGTTTTCGGAGTTCCAGCTTCGAAAAATGGGGGTCCCCTCAAAGGACTCCAACTTGTATGCTCCGGGCCGCTGGACTCGACAACTCGGTATGGTCCCTCCTAGTTTGGGGTAAGTTTTTTTTGTTCGGTAGGTTGGAAAGCTTCAGCTTTCCTCAGGACGAGATCCCCTGCCTTGAAGAGCTTGACTTTCACCCTGAAGTTGTAGTACTGCGCCGCTTTCCGTTGGTACCTTGCCATGCGGACTCGGGCAGCTTCCCTTGTCTCCTCCACAAGGTCTAGGTTGCTTCTGAGTTGAGATGGATTGGAGGCTTCGTCGTAATTTTCCACCCTCAGTGATGGAAGTCCGATTTCCAAAGGGATGACAGCTTCCGTCCCGTAGGCTAGATTGAAGGAGGTCTCACCAGTGGGGAGTCGAAAGGTAGTCCTGTAGGCCCAGAGGACATTGTAGATGTTGCCCAAGGTGACAACCCAAGAGGGGTGTGAATTGGGTTTTCTAAAAATTATGTTTCCTAATTTTTACTTTGAATTGAATGCAGCGGAATGATAAGATGTTATTTACTTAAGCTCTAGGCAATTACAAGTAAAGTAGTGGAAAATTAAGCTAGAGCAATTATACTATGGCTTTAGGGTGCAATTGATCTAAAATTAACTTATAGTTGTATGATCAATTTTAATCTATGTGTATGGTAAGAATGGAGAGGAAGCTAAGCAAATTCTAAACAATCACTTAGAACTCTATAGAAAACAAAACTAGAGATACTACACAATCAAGTATGAATGTAAGGCATGAAATACAAGAGATAAGGCATCACAAACACAAAGATGTATAGTGGTTCGGTGCACCCCAGCATCCACTCCCCAAGACCTCTTGGGAATTTCACTATAATCCCTCAGATTACAGCCGGTTGTTTTACAAGCTCACAACCCAACTTGTTGTTTTGCGAGATCACAACGAACTCGGTCGGTTTTCATAGGCTCACCGACTAGAACCAACCGATTGTTTTTCCGGATTCACAATCAAACCCAGTTGGTTTTCCCAAAGGCTCACCAACCACAACCTTACAACGATTGTTTTCCGGGTTCACAATCAACCCAGTTGGTTTTTCCAAAGGCTCACCAACCACAACCTTACAACGATTGTTTTCCGGGTTCACAATCAACCCAGTTGGTTTTCCCAAAGGCTCACCAACCACAACCTTACACGTTGGTTTTCCTTTCGGCTCACCAACAAACCTTAACCCCTTGATTCAATCCCTTGATTGAATCAAGTTACAAGATATTAGAACAAAAATTTAAAACAAATACAAGCTTCTTAGCTAAGCAAATATAGCAATGTAAACAAGTAGAGTAAAGAGAAGCCCTCAAACAAGTTTTGAAGATGAAGGAACTTGGCTTCTTCTTTTCTTGACCCTCTTCTGATTTGGCACGAGGTAGAGGATCACTGAGGCAGCGCACAGTTGGAGAGGAAGCTTTGGAATTCACTTGGATGCTCTTTTTCTCTCTATTTTGCTTTGAATGTCCCTTTTGTGCTTTTGGAAGATTTTTCTTTGAGATCTCTTTCCTAAGTATTCTCTCCCACTTCCATAACTTCTTTCCTAGCTCTCCTCTTGATTTTATAGCTTTGGATGGCTTGGGAACAACAATCTAGCCATTAGAGACAAAAATAGAGCCGTTGGAGTCAAGAAAAAACTAGCCGTTATGCCTCCCAGCGTGCTGGAGTCGACTCGGCTGAAGTAGGAGTCGACTCGGCTGAAACAAGAGTCGACTTGTGAATAGTAGTCTGTCGGCACTGTAGCTGGGAGTCGACTCCGCACTGTAGCGCTGAAGTAGGAGTCGACTCGAGCACTGTAGCACTGAAGTAGGAGTCGACTCAAGCACTGTAGCGCTGAAGTTGGAGTCGACTCGAGCACTGTAGCGCTGAAAATCAACTCTCTGTCTTTTTGTCTGTTCTCAGTCGGAGTCGACTCGCAGAGTCCCGGAGTCAACTCAAGCACTGTTCCTTGAAACTCTAGAGTGCCAGAGTCGACTCTGAACTTCCAGGAGTCGACTCGAGGACTATTATTTTGAATCTTTCTTTGAATTTGCTCCTCCAACTTGAATCCTTTGAACTTGAAACTTGGGCCAATAAAGTGTAGCTTTCTTCCAACTTTTCTTGAGAGCTTTTGAGGCCTTCTTGTATTTTTCCAACTTGCTATGTTCCTTGCAAAACAAATTATCTTTCTTCTTGCAACACAAACATTGGTATTTATACTTCAAGGTTTTGTGATCATCAAAATCAATCTTTGGGTCATCAGTAGAGATCTTCAACTCATTGCCCTTTGGCTCGGTCGAGTCTGGCTTTGAGTCCTTGCAGGATGATGCGGTTTGTCACCTCGGTTTCTCCATTCGTCTGTGGATGAGCGACCGAGGTGAAGCGGTGGTCGATGCCGAGCTCGGAGCAGAATTTTCTGAAGCGGGTGTTGTCGAACTAGCGACCGTTATCGGATAAAAGGATACGGAAAAGTCCAAATCTGCAGATTATTGACTTTCAAACGAAGTCCTGCATCTTCGACTCAGAAATCCAGGCTACTGGTTCGGCTTCAACCCACTTGGTGAATGATAAGTGCTAAATAATGCATAAATTAACCTCTTTTTCATAACACTTATCATCATTTTAATGCACATATTTTATATTTAAACATAAGAAAATGTGTTACCTTCATCCTTACATTTTAATAAATTATTAAAGGTAATTCGAGTTTTACTTATTTATTTACTGATTGAGTCTAATGTATGCAAGTCAAGTCAAACTTATATTCGAGTCAAACTCATTTGAGATAATCGTGAACCCAAATTGCATGCACTTCGCGAATTAAATCCTCTCAGATTCCCTCTTCGGCCGTTTATCCCAAGTCTATTATTTTCGTCAAATCCAATTCGACCTTTCGTTCATGTTCTAACATTTTATTTGAACCTGTATAATGGATCAGCTTTTATCTGCAATCAGTCATTCAAGTTTTCCTTCTCTTCCACGTCATCCCGTTCCTTCCCTGTTTTAAGCTTCAAAACAAAGTCTAAGCCCCTCTTAATCCCAGCCTACCCACGGATGAGATCATACATCCCCGAATCCAAATTCTTTCCAGCATTTCCTACCTTCCGCGATGCACCTCATGCGTTCCTCATCAACATCCAATTATCCAAGTGCATCCAGACTCCTCCACGTCCTTCTCAGTTCCCGTGTCCTTCCAGCCAAAACCAAACCTCCACGTCCAAAGAACATAGCCGTTGGCTTGTTCCCAGCTGAATAACTTCCTCCCAACCAAATCCACACGTTTTCCCCTGCCATCCGAGCTCCAAAGATCAGCATCCCATTTCTCCGCGTCCTCTTCCCGTTCCAAGTTTATCCTCCCGAGATAGAGCCGAATCCTCTTCACCCGGATTCGTTCTAGAGAGCTCCCAAACATCTGAAACCAATCCTGTTGGGGGGAATAAAGTTTCCCCCCAAATGACATAAATGCCCCTAAGAAGCCGTACAACCTCCGACCCCGGACAGCCGAAGTCAGCGTCCGACCTCGGAACGCTCGGCCACAAGACGACCGACCCCGAAACCTCCGACCTAAGAGAAACCCCGATGTCCGAGGACCGTACTCTAACACCCCTCCGGCATTTATTGCGCATGGCCGCTGTAATCTTCCGGCACACTCAACAATAAATGCGGATCTCCGGCTTACTCCATAATAAATGCGGATCTCCGGCTTACTCCACCAATAATGCGGATCTCCGGCTTACTCCATAATAAATGCGGATCTCCGACTTACTCCACAATAAATGCGCATGGCTCCTGACATCTACGGATCCCCAGCTCTCCACGGCAAATCGACCCAGCAGGGTCTAGTCGACTATGATAATTCTCTGATCTCGGCCATACCGCCGACATCAGTGCAATGATTCGCCTGACCGAGCGCCGACCTGAACAACATGCCAAGCCGTACTACGGCCTCGCCCTGTTACATCACAGGTAAACCGACCCCCGCATATAAAAGGGAGCTTTGGCCTCCCAAGAGGGGATCGGAACATTCATACACCCAAAAATCACTGTTTATCTCCTTCTCCCCACTATTTGCCCCCTCCCTGACTTGAGCGTCGGAGGGCCGGCGCCGGAGAACCCGGCCACCGGTTCGTGTGCAGGCACCCGGACGGAGGACGCCGCCAGCCAACGGATCGCCGCCCCGCTGCGAGGACCTGTTGTTCCTTCTCTCCGACCGCCCCGGACGGAGGACGTCGCCAGCCAACGGATCGCCGCCCCGCTGCGAGGACCTGCTGTTCCTTCTCTCCGACCGCCCCAGACGGAGGACGCCGCCCGCCGACAGACCGCCGCCCGCCGACAGACCGCCGCCCCGCCGTGAGGACAAACAGTCGTTCCCTCTCCTCGACCGAAGATTGCCCCCGGGTCCAATTTCCAGCAACAGTTGGCGCTAGAGGAAGGGCCCGAGTAGCAGTCATGAAGTTGAGAAGTAAGGGAACCTCTAACGTCTCCCGGCGTCCCCCGCAAAGTCCTGGACGCTCCGTCCAAAATTCTCCAACTCCGGCTGACCCAGCTCCTCAGGTCCAGCCGGAACAATTCAATGCCCTGGCACAGCAAGTCCAGGCCCTGGCCGCCGCCGTTCAGGGCCTGCGGCGCGTGGAGGCTTTACCGGCACTTCCCCCGCAGGCCCAGGCCCCGCCGGAGTGTCTCCCCAACGGCCCGGTTCTCCCCAGCCAAAATTTGCATGGCTCCTCCAGAGCCAACAATGGAGAACGAGCTTCTCCCCGGAGAGAGTTACCGGGAGAAGGTTTCGACCGGGGACCCCAACTTTCTGAGGCGAAGTCAGCCCCGGATCACCGTGAGCTGGCGCAAACCACAGCGACAATCCCACGGGTGGGGGAGCTCGACCGAAAAGTCGAGCATCTGGAGCGCCAGATTGCGGCACTCCACAGCAAGAAAGCAAGACAGGAAGGGGACTTTGAGTTCACTACCAAGTCCCCCTTCTCCCGCCAGATCGAGGACGAGCCAGTTCCCGCGAGGTTCAAAATGCCTCAGGTGGAGCCCTACAGCGGAATCACCGACCCCCTCGACCACTTGGAGAGTTATCGGGCCCTCATGGCCCTACAAGGGTCCTCGGAGGCCATACTCTGCAAGGCCTTCCCAACAACCCTCCGAGGGACCGCTCGGCTTTGGTTCTCTGGTCTGAAGCCGAACACGGTGTCCTCTTTTGAGCAGCTCGGCAGGCAGTTCGCCACCAACTTTGCTGCCAGCCGGCGCCAGCGACGAACATCAGACTCCCTCTTGGACATCAAGCAGAAGGAGGGGGAATCCCTCAAAGAGTACCTGGACCGCTTTACCGCCGCCACATGGGAGGTTCGCGAGCTAGACCAGTCGATAGCCATGTCGGCTCTGAAGACTGGGGTCCGCTCCTACCGATTCCTCTTCTCCTTCGAGAAGAGCTTCCCGGCCGACTTCACCGAAATGCTGGCCCGAGCCCGGAAGTACGCCAAGGTCGAGGAGGCAGTCGCCTCCAGGCGGGGGGCAATCGAGCCCACCTCGAAGAAGCGGAAGAAGCGCCGCGAGGAGCGCGGTCGACAAAGGAGCCGGTCTCCCCACCGAGAGAAGAATCTCCCCAGACTGAGGAGCCCGCCCCGTCAGCAGGGGCGGCCTCAGCAGAGGACACCTCCTCGTCCGAGGTCTCCACCACGGCCCCGGACGTACCAGGCGAGGTACGAGAACTATACACCCGTCAATGCTCCTCGGGCCGAGATCCTGATGGAAATTGAGGGTCGGGACTTCTTCCGACCCCCCGCCTCCGATGCGAGACACGGGATTTCTCCGAAATTCCAGAAAGTACTGCCGCTTCCACCGAGATCGCGGGCACGACACGGAGGACTGCTTCCAACTCCGGGACGAGATAGAAGCGCTCATCAGACGGGGAGTACTCAACCGGTTCGTGAGGAACCGACATGAGGAAAGGAGGCCGGCGGAGAATGTCGCACCAACCGAAAATCCTGGCGGCAACAGGCCTATCGCCGGCACCATCAACATGATTGGGCGGACCTCGGCAGGAACAGCCGCCCAGGGAGCACCCCCGAAGCGCCCACGCACTGATGAAGTCATCTCGTTCTCGGACGAGGACTTAGAAGGGGTCGAGACCCCTCACGATGACGCTGTGGTCATCTCAATGATTGTAAATAGGTTTGATGTAAAGCGTGTCCTAGTTGACAATGGAAGCTCAGCCAACATTTTGTACTACCATGCCTACCAAAAAATGGGGTTGACAGAAGGACACCTCCGGAGAATCAATGCCCCGCTGGTCGGGTTTACCGGAGATGCGGTCCCGGTTGAAGGTGAGGCTAGCTTCCTTGTCACAGTTGGCCTCGCCCCCTGGGAGAGCACTGTGAGGACGGACTTCCTGGTGGTCCGTCTGCCCTCGGTCTACAACGCCATCCTTGGGCGCCCAGGGTTAAACGCCCTTCGAGCCGTGGTTTCAACTCGCCATTTGCTCATGCGGTTCCCCACCGGCCAAGGAGTGGGCGAGGTCCGCGGAGACCAACTGGTCGCCAAGCAATGCTACATGGCGGCCCACACAGTAAAGCAACCAGCCGAGGCACCAGACCGCCCGATGGGCCCTTCACTGCCCATAGAAACCCTCGATGCGAGGGACACCCTCTGGAAGAAGCAAGTAGAGCCCGGTGAGCTCCTTATTCAAATCCCACTACAAGAAAATTTTCCCGAGCTAACCGTGCAGGTTGGCTCCGGCCTCGGCGCCCATGAGAGGAATCGCCTCGTCAGCTTCCTGTGGGACAACGCTGACGTCTTCGCCTGGTCGCCCGCGGACGTGCCAGGAATTGACCCCGAGGTCATGGTCCACCGACTCCAGGTGAGGCCAACCAGCAGGCCTGTAAAGCAGAAGAAAAGAGGCTCCGCCCCTGAGCGACAACGAGCTGCGGCCGAGGAGGTGGACAAACTCCTCGGAGCCGGCTTCATCCGGGAGGTCTCCTACCCGGATTGGCTCGCCAATGTAGTCCTCGTAAAGAAGGCCAACGAAAAATGGCGTATGTGCGTGGACTACACCGACCTGAACAAGGCCTGCCCAAAAGACAGCTTCCCTCTCCCGAGCATCGACCAGCTCGTCGACTCCACTTCAGGACACCAACTGCTAACTTTTATGGACGCCTTTTCAGGATACAACCAAATCCGAATGGCGCCAGAAGACGAGGAGAAGACGGCCTTCATCACCGACAAGGGCACCTACTGCTACAAGGTGATGCCCTTTGGCCTGAAAAACGCTGGGGCCACCTATCAGAGACTGGTCAGCCAAATCTTTAAAGACCAGATCGGCCGAAACATGGAAGTCTATGTGGACGACATGCTGGTAAAGAGCCAAGCGGCGGAACACCACATAGCCGATCTCAGCGAGACATTCGCCAAGCTCAGAAAATACCAAATGAAACTCAATCCGGCGAAGTGCGCGTTCGGAGTCACCTCGGGCAAGTTCCTGGGTTTCATAGTGACCCAACGCAGAATTGAAGCCAACCCGGAGAAAATCCGGGCACTGCAAGAGATGTCGCCTCCAAAGACAGTTAAGGAGGTGCAGCGGCTCGCGGGGCGGGTAGCCGCCCTGGGAAGGTTTGTTTCTCGATCAGCCGAGCGTTGCCTCCCCTTCTTCAAGAGCCTCAAACGGCCGAAAGACTTCCGGTGGACAGAAGAATGCCAGCAAGCCTTTGAAGAGCTTCGGAGCCTTCTGGCCTCTCCCCCGCTGCTCACCAAGCCCCAGAAGGGCGAAATTCTTTACTTATATCTGGCCGTCTCCCCAGCTGCAGTAAGCTCGATCCTCGTCCGGGAAGAAGACAAGCTCCAAAAGCCGGTCTATTACACCAGCCGGGTTCTCAGGGATGCTGAGACCCGATATTCTAAACTTGAGAAGACCATCTTCGCTCTCATCAACTCGGCTCGGAGACTCAGGCCTTACTTCCAAGCCCACACGATAGCTATATTAACCGACCAGCCTATGAAGCAGATATTGCAGAGGTCGGATCGTGCGGGGAGGATCGCCAAATGGGCGGTCGAGCTCGGAGAATTCGACCTAGAATATCGGCCCAGGCCGGCTATCAAAGCTCAGATACTCGCCGACTTCATCGTGGAGTGCACCCTTCCAGACGATCCCGAGCCGCCATCTGAGTCCGTGGAGGAGACCCCGAAACAGCCATGGGTCCTGCACTCAGATGGGTCTTCGACCCCGGGGGGCAGCGGGGCCGGACTTATCCTCACCAGTCCAGATGGAGTGGTGGCCGAGCAAGCTCTGCGCCTCGAGTTCCCGGCCTCGAACAATGAGGCCGAGTATGAGGCTCTCATCGCCGGGCTCAAGCTGGCGAAAGAACTAAAAGTGGGAGACCTGACGGCCTTTAGCGACTCCCAGCTGGTGGTGAACCAGGTCCAAGGAGATTTTGAAGCTAAAGAGCCATCCATGCAAAAGTATCTCCAAAAGGTGCGGGAACTCACATCTGCCCTGAATTCTTTCAATATTCAGTATATTCCCAGAGCGGAAAACCTCAGGGCAGACCAGCTATCCAAACTGGCCACCTCCCGCATGAGCGAGCTTCCCAAGGGAACAGCGCTCGAGTATCTTCGGGTCCCCAGCACGGAGGAACCCGAGCCCACTATGTGCATCGACTCCGAGCCAAGCTGGATCGACGGGCTCGTCTGCTATCTTCAGGACGGAACTCTACCTCATGACGAGACGGAGGCTCACCGAATCAAGCGCCAGGCTCCCCGGTATGTCTTGTACGAGAATAAACTCTATCGACAATCATTTACTTCTCCCCTTCTCAGATGCCTCCGCCCCTCCGAGGCGGACTACGCCCTCCGAGAGGTCCATGAAGGGATCTGCGGAAATCACCTGGGGGGTCGAGCCTTGGCCCATAAGATCCTGCGGCAGGGATACTACTGGCCCACACTCCAGAAGGACGCAACGGATTTCGTCCGCAAGTGCGATCAGTGCCAACGAAACGCCAATATCCAGCGCCGACCTTCAGCTCTGCTGACCTCCATCATCGCCCCCTGGCCGTTTGCCCAATGGGGGATCGACATCCTGGGGCCCTTTCCCCTGGCCACCGGACAGAGAAAGTTCCTGGTCGTCTCCATCGACTACTTCACCAAATGGGTCGAGGCCGAACCTGTTGCCCGGATCACCGAGCAAAAGATGCGGGACTTCGTGTGGAAGTCTATAATCTGCCGATTCGGACTACCCCGTATCCTTATATCTGACAATGGTCGACAATTTGACAATGTTCATTTCAGGGAGTTTTGCTCTGAGCTCGGCATTGATCATCGCTTCACCTCGGTTGCCCATCCCCAGACAAACGGGGAAACTGAGGTAACTAACCGAACTATTTTGCAGGGACTCAAAGCTAGGCTTGATCGGTCCAAAGGACAGTGGGTCGAGGACTTGTACAATGTCCTTTGGGCGTACCGGACCACGTTCCGACTGCCCACGGGAGAGACCCCCTTCAACCTAGCATACGGCACTGAGGCCGTCATCCCATTGGAGATCGGCTTGCTTTCTCTGAGGGTGGAGCATTACGACCCCGATACCAATTCCTCCCAGCTCAGGAGCAATTTGGACCTCGTCGAAGAGACAAGAGAGGTCGCCCGGGTGCGCATGGCGAGATATCGACACGAACGGCCCAATACTACAACTCCAGAGTTAAGCCCAAGCTCTTCAAAGTAGGGGACCTCGTCCTCAGAAAAGCCGAGGCTTCTCAACCAACCGAGCAAGGAAAGCTCGCCCCAAACTGGGAAGGACCGTATCAAATCGCCCGGGTACAATGGCCAGGGGCGTACAAATTGAAGTTCCTGGAAGGGACTCTGATCCCACGAAGCTGGAACTCCGAGAATTTACGAATGTACTACCAGTGAAACCCCAAGGGGTTCAAGATAATCAGGATAATGGACTCAGCTCCTTTTTCTGCAAATATTCCTCTCATTTTGATGACTGTAATCCTCTTCTAATATTGGGTCGTCTGTGATCCTCAGATCCCCCGGCCAAAATCGGGATGCCTCGAGGCTCGACCGTAGAGTCCCAAACTCCCTCGACCTCGGGAAGAATCGCAGGACGGTGAAACGTCGACTGGAGCAAGATTCCTCGACTAAGGTCGAGATGCCCCGAGTGTCGACAGTGCGTGCCCAGACCCCTCGACACTTCGGGAAGACGGGGTAGTACCTTCGCAGTCCCCCGTGGCGCTCGACACCAACAACGGGGTAGTACCTTCGCGGCCCCCCGTAGCGCCTCCTCGACTAAGGTCGGGATGCCCCGAGGGTCGACCGTAGAGAACCAGACTCCCTCGACCTCGGGAAGGCGCCGTGAGGGGTGAAAAGGGTGGCTCCACCCGGGGCGCCACAAACTGGACCCCCGGGAGCGGTCGACGATCCCCGATCCCCGAAGCGAGCGATCCCTCGACTAAGGTCGGGATGCCCCGAGGGTCGACCGTAGAGAACCAGACTCCCTCGACCTCGGGAAGCGTCGCCGGTCGGTAGAGCGTGCCCAGACCAGCCGACCTGACGAACGATCCCTCGACTAAGGTCGGGATGCCCCGAGGGTCGACCGTAGAGAACCAGACTCCCTCGACCTCGGAAAGGCGCCGTGAGGGGTGGAAAGGGTGGCTCCACCCGGGGCGCCACAAACTGGACCCCCGGGAGCGGTCGACGATCCCCGATCCCCGAAGCGAGCGATCCCTCGACTAAGGTCGGGATGCCCCGAGGGTCGACCGTAGAGAACCAGACTCCCTCGACCTCGGGAAGCGTCGCCGGTCGGTAGAGCGTGCCCAGACCAGCCGACCTGACGAACGATCCCTCGACTAAGGTCGGGATGCCCCGAGGGTCGACCGTAGAGAACCAGACTCCCTCGACCTCGGGAAGGCGCCGTGAGGGGTGGAAAGGGTGGCTCCACCCGGGGCGCCACAAAGTGGACCCCCGGGAGCGGTCGACGATCCCCGATCCCCGAAGCGAGCGATCCCTCGACTAACGTCGGGATGCCCCGAGGGTCGACCGTAGAGAACCAGACTCTCTCGACCTCGGGAAGCGTCGCCGGTCGGTAGAGCGTGCCCAGACCAGCCGACCTGACGAACGATCCCTCGACTAAGGTCGGGATGCCCCGAGGGTCGACCGTAGAGAACTAGACTCCCTCGACCTCGGGAGGTATCACAGGTCAGCAAAGCGTCCACGAACCCGCCGACCTGATGTGAGATCCCTCGACCAAGGTTGAGGCGCTCCGAGGTCCGACCATAGGGTCTTAAGCCCCCTCGATCTCAAAAAGGGCTACAAATCAACAGAGCCTCCCCAGATCCTCTCAACTCCGGCAGGAGTCGCCGGGTCCATGGGAAGCCCGAGCCCCTTTTACAAGTCAAAAATGACTCCGGAGGTCGACGAGGAAGGGAAGCGACCTACTCCACCATGCGAAGCATGACCCCGAGAATGCAAGAGGTACACCCAACTAGACGCCCTCCTTGTCAAATTTTATCTACATATTGCCGAGCGGGATCTCGTCCAATGTTGGAGTCTTATTTTGCCCCAAAGCCGGGCTTCTTCGCTGGGTCGGCTTAAGACCGACCTTCCAACCTCATTATGCCTGCTCTGTTCGTCAAGTCTCCGCAATCCCTACTAAGGCTTCATAAAGTAGGGCCCAACTCGGCTCTTCTAAGTAAACTCCGACGTCCAGCTGAGAAAGTGGTCCCGGCCACGAATGTACCAGCCAAGCACAGGTACCAAGGCGATCTTCGGGAATCCCAGCCTTGTTCACCGAAATCTCGGCAGGGTCCGAGAACGATAACTATGAAAACCTTCGGCAATAACTTGTTTATTAGCCCGCGCTCCCTATGAGAGGTTCGGAGTTGAGTTCGGAAACCCGACTAAACTCCCCGAATAGCGGCACGAATAGACCTATTCCGGTCCCACTTGAAGGGCTAAGGCCCGACCTCGGTGCCTTAAGATTTTCCTAAAGGCCAAACGTGGCAACTCCCACGACTCTAAGATCCGAGTTATAGGACTTAGAGAAATTTTCTAGAAACCTAAGCTCGGAGCTCCCTTTGGTCGAGACGACTGGGATCCGAAAAGGCTAAGATATAGCCAGGAAAAAGGGCAGCTTCGTTAAGCAGCCCAAAGATTAAAATACGAAGTTAGAGGTCGTCGAGGCGGTTAGCCAAGGTTCCAGCCTCATCCACGACAACAGAGGGAAAGATGAACACAGAATGACAAACATTTCTTCATTAACAAAGGGCCGGAAGGCCAATTACAAAATTGGAAGTCGGCCACTCAAGGGCCGACCCCGGATACAATGAAAAAGGAAAGAAAAATATGCTTAAGTCCTAAGCGGCGGGAGCCACATCCGGGGGGTCATCCGGCACATTGATGACCTCATGATCTTCCTCCGGAACAGGCTCGGGGCCGGGAGCAGAAGCTTCGGGCGCCGCCTCCGGGACAGCATCGATCTCGACCGCCGGAGCCGCCTCCATGACACCGTCCGCCTCGGCTACCCCCGTCGAAGGCTCGGCGGGGTCCTGCTCGTATATTCCCGCCTCGGACGTCAGGATGGCAGGAAGGGCTTGCACGTCGGACCCCCAGCCCCGGTCCTCCCTCGGACGGACCGTCGAGAAGTCGTACTGAGGGCAGTACCGGCGCACCTGCTCCCGGAAGTTCTCGAAGCCTCGAAGGAAACCGTCGACCGTCTCCTCCTCCAACATGTCGCGGAACTCTTGCGACTCTTTGAAGAGTTCCACAGCATGCTCGGCTCGTTCGAGGGCCCTCCTCTCCCGGGCCTCGAGTTGCCCGAGTCGGAGGCGCAAGACCCCCTCCTCATACTCGAGGGCCGCGACCCTGGCTTGGACCTCCCCTAAGCGCGCCTCCGTGCCGCGCATGGTTGCCCTGGTCAGGGCATGAGCCGCCTTCTCCTCCTCGAGCGCCCCCACCATGGCAAGGCGCTCAGCCTCGGTGGCTGTCCACCGAGCCTCGGCCGCGGCCAACGCCGCCTCCAGCTCGGCGACTTTTTTCTTGGCCGGCTCCAGTTGCTGGCCGAGCTGTTGAACTTCTTCCCGATACCCATGGGCGATGAACGCCATGGTGTCGAGCTCGAGAATATGCTGAAAAGGAAGAAACGAGGGTATTGTGAGTTGAAAAGCACATATGTACGCTAAAAACTCGGGAAAATTAAGAAGAAAGCTTACCCGGGCAGTGTTGCAGTAAGCACTGCCGACGACCTCCTCCAGCGAAATACCCCGGAACACGGCCCGGTCCGCTGGAAGCACCGCACGCCGCAACATGGAGCGTGCGACCTCGGCATCTTGAAAGGCCGAGCGCCCCTCGGGAATAGGAGAGTCCGGCTCGGCCGACTCTTCTCGGAAAGCCCGAGAAGAGCTCGGCACGATCGAACCCGAGGTCCCGGAGCCGCTCGCCTCGGGGCCTCGGGTAAGCCCGGGTCCTGGCTGCTGCGGCCGGACCACGGACGGCTCCCCCCGCTGGGAAAGGGGGGTAGGGCAAGGAGGGGCCGACGGGCCCGCATCACCAACAACCCGCTCCCGCCTCGGGTCGGCTGCAGGGGCCCCCGCCTCGGGGCCACTCGTCCCGGCCGACGAAGAAGCGCCGTCCGTCCTCGCCCTCTTCCGAGGCTGGGGCACAGCACCCCCGGCCTCGGCCTCTCGCCTCCTCAGGCGAGAGAAAAGTGATGTGTTGCTGGTCGGCATGCGTGGAATATCTGAAATCAAGAATTTTGTTAAGAGTCAGACCAGTGGCCGTAAAGACGGAGAACAAGAAATAAATAAATAGAATAATGCAACCGCCCTTACCCTCGGGGCGCGCCGAGCTCAGACCCACGCTCGCCAGGGCGTCCTCCCACAGGAGCTCGGTCAGGTCGTTGCCCCTCCCGAGGGCTCGCAAAGAGTCCAGGGTCCTCAGCTCCCTCCCCGTGGGCTCGGAGAGTTTGTTGAGGGCCTTCAGCCGAGGGTGTCCCCACCTTAGCTCGAACCCCCAAGGCGCCGCAGACGCCAGAAAGAAAAACTTCCTCTTCCACTCGTGAATCGAGGAAGGGGCGCCCCGGAAGAGTGACATACCGCCCCGAAAGGCGAAATATAACCACCCTACGTCCGCCGGATTTTTCTTTAACAGAAAACACCGGCAAAAAAGGCCTACCGAAATCGGGATTCCGTGCCCGAGGCACAGGGATAAAAACCCAATTATGGTCCTCCATGAGTTCGGAGCCAACTGCGCCGGGACGAGTTGGTACTCGGCCAGCAAGTTGCTCACGAACTTATGGGCGGGAAAACGCAGGCCCGCCCAAAGTGTCTCGCGGTAAACTGCGATCCGACCTGGGGGCGGCTGCGTCACCCTGTCTTCCGGCCCCGCGGTTTCAAGGCGAAACCTGGGCTGGAAGAAGAAACGGGAGCGGATTAACTCCAGCTCCTCTTCCGACAGACTCGACCCAACCTCTTCGGGACCGGAACCCATTCTCACGGAAGAGTGGAGCAAAAGTTAAGAGTAGAAAATGGAGGTTGACGAGGAGGAGAAAAGAGGAAACCCTAGTGAACACAGGAAGAAAACCTACTGGACATTGCCGGAAATCGCTCCGGGCACCACCAGCAAGATTCAGCTGAGGAAGGAAGCAGGGGGGAAAGACGACGAAAATAAGAGGCAGCCAAACAAGACCTTTAGGGCAGACTCGTGGGGTTTATATAGACCCCCCTGACGGCCCAGATCGACGGGGTCGGTTCCCATCCCCCCGACCGGGTTGTGCCACGTGTCGACCTCGGAAGCCGAGGCACCGTATTCACTCCGGTTTAATAAATCGGATACGAAATCGAAGCGTTGTCCCATCGGATCTCGGGGCCTCATCATGGGTCCACAGAATCAAATCGTCTTGAGGAACGAGCGGACGTAACCCCCGCTCCCCTCGTTTAATAAGATCTGGGACACGTGGAGCCCCGATGAGGCCTCCACTTCTTCGGAATTATGATCCAGCAATATGAAATCGAAAGCGTCCGACCTCGGGTCGCGCCGCGTGTCCGTTTCAAACCCCGTAACGGCACTCTCATTAATGAGCCAGAAACGTCGATTACGGAATCGAGACACCGCCTCGACGAGCTCGAGGTCCCCCATTATTAATCCGCCGTAAAATGATCCTGGCGATTCAAGAAGCATGATGATACGAGCTCCATCATTAGCTCACCGAGTAAAGCAGCCTCGAGACGCCAAAGGGCGCATATCTCACCATGAAAGCTCCGGAAAGCACAAGGGGGCGGGCGAGACCTTCCCCCCAACCTTAGTGACAGACTTTACTTCCCACGTCCGAGCCCCACAAGCCGCTCGAACTCGGAAGTCGGGGGGTAGTGTTGGGGGGAATAAAGTTTCCCCCCAAATGACATAAATGCCCCTAAGAAGCCGTACAACCTCCGACCCCGGACAGCCGAAGTCAGCGTCCGACCTCGGAACGCTCGGCCACAAGACGACCGACCCCGAAACCTCCGACCTAAGAGAAACCCCGATGTCCGAGGACCGTACTCTAACACCCCTCCGGCATTTATTGCGCATGGCCGCTGTAATCTTCCGGCACACTCAACAATAAATGCGGATCTCCGGCTTACTCCATAATAAATGCGGATCTCCGGCTTACTCCACCAATAATGCGGATCTCCGGCTTACTCCATAATAAATGCGGATCTCCGACTTACTCCACAATAAATGCGCATGGCTCCTGACATCTACGGATCCCCAGCTCTCCACGGCAAATCGACCCAGCAGGGTCTAGTCGACTATGATAATTCTCTAATCTCGGCCATACCGCCGACATCAGTGCAATGATTCGCCTGACCGAGCGCCGACCTGAACAACATGCCAAGCCGTACTACGGCCTCGCCCTGTTACATCACAGGTAAACCGACCCCCGCATATAAAAGGGAGCTTTGGCCTCCCAAGAGGGGATCGGAACATTCATACACCCAAAAATCACTGTTTATCTCCTTCTCCCCACTATTTGCCCCCTCCCTGACTTGAGCGTCGGAGGGCCGGCGCCGGAGAACCCGGCCACCGGTTCGTGTGCAGGCACCCGGACGGAGGACGCCGCCAGCCAACGGATCGCCGCCCCGCTGCGAGGACCTGCTGTTCCTTCTCTCCGACCGCCCGGACGGAGGACGTCGCCAGCCAATGGATCGCCGCCCCGCTGCGAGGACCTGCTGTTCCTTCTCTCCGACCGCCCCGGACGGAGGACGCCGCCCGCCGACAGACCGCCGCCCCGCCGTGAGGACAAACAGTCGTTCCCTCTCCTCGACCGAAGATTGCCCCCGGGTCCAATTTCCAGCAACAAATCCTATTCGAATCAAGTATTCCATTCAAGCTTCACGGAATAGAGCATCCATCTTCACGGGATGAACCCAAATCCCAGCATCCCTTGTTCCCAATCGGATGAACATCCCAAACAACTGCCTCCCAGATTTCCTCTTCCGAATCCATCCAAACACCTTCCCAACTCCAATAATCTCAGCATCCTGAGCATCTCCTCTTAGCCGAGATACTCTCAACTTCATGACTCCCTTTTCTTCCACGATTCATCTTCATCTCCTCTGCTTCCGGATTACCTCTCAACCATCCAGCCGAGATCTACTCCGCATCCTCCCACGATTGCAGCTTTCCTCCCAACCTTCTCCAAGATCTTGCAGTTCATCCTGTTCATGATAAGCATCCAGCATACATGGGATAGGTCCCAGGCATCTGTTCACAGCATCAATCTTCTTCTGAATCCCCTGTTTCCCGCGTCATTCCGGATGAACTCCATCCATCTTCCGCAATCCAGCAAGATATCCTCCCAGCCGCATCTCAGCCAGATCACTCACGTCTTTATCCTCTCATTCGGAACAACCACATTCGGAGGGAGAGAGGAAGGAGGGCAGTCTATATAAAGGAGTTAGGAAGTGAAGACGAAGGCATTCGGGGAGAGGAAGCCGGCTGATCTCAATCATCTCTTCTCAGGAGGCCGAATCCCATAGAAATAAGAGGGAGAGAAGTTTGGGCATTTGGGGAATAATTTCTCATATAAAAGAAATAAGGAAGTGCTGAGAGGGAGCTGTTTTCAGTAGAGCCGGAGGAAGAAAGGAAGAAGTTCTAGCCGTGATGGGAGTCCTCTGCGCTGCCACTGTTCAACTCTTCATGGAAGGCTGATCTCCTCTTCAGGGCTGGATGCAGCCCTAATAAAGGGACACGGATTTTATGTATTTAATTTTATATTCTTGGAGTTGTATGAATCCTCTTACTCTTAAATTAATATTTTTCTTTCATCTCATATTTAATCTCTGTGACTTTAAATATGATGTTCGTACAACTATTTTTCATGATCACTGAGTAAGTATAAAGATAATCCATGCTTAAGGAAGATGCAGTGTCCAGCCACCTTATTTTAGGGTAGATATTTCATACCTACTAAAGAAGGGTTTTCCTAAAATTACTTTAGTGAATTTTTTATTTGAATGCTTATTAGGCTTGTAGCCCATTTGCATGTTAATCCAAGAACGAATTAAAATACAAATAACCCTTGTTCCGATATTAATGTTGAATTGCTTGCCCTAGGTTCTCTTAACTGATATCCTTTTAATTGCATTTTTTTATTAAATTTCTTAGTTTAATTTTCTTCACAAACTTTTCCTTTTAAATATTTTTTTTAAAGAAAACAACTGTACCCCAATCCCTGTGGATCGATACCCGTAATCACTATCCTACCAGATACGTGCTATTGCGTGGTCTTTAAAGTTGATTATCAGTGAAGTAGTCGATGGAGACAATGAGGAACTTCCTTTGTCCGGTGGCTAGGAGGAATGGCCCCAAGATGTCGATCCCCCATTGGACAAATGGCCAGGAGGTGCTGATCGAGGTTAGTGGAACCGAGGATCGGCGCTGAATATTGGTGTTCCGCTGACACCGATCGCACTTTTGGACAAAATCTGATGCGTCCTTTTGGAGTGTGGGCCAATAATATCATTGGCGCAGAATCTTGTAGGCCAGAGCTCGGCCTCCCAGATGGTTTCCGTAGATTCCTTCATGAACCTCTCGCAAGGCATAATCTGCCTCTGAAGGATGGAGACATCTGAGAAGGGGAGAGGTAAACGACCTGCGGTAGAGCTTGCCATCATACAGGATGTATCGGGAGGCCCGATGCTTAACTCGACGGGCTTCAAGCTTATCATCGGGGAGGACTTCATTCTGCAAGTAGTCGATAAACGCGTCCATCTAGCTCGGCTCGGTCTCGATGCAGAGGGCAGGCGCAGGCTCCTCGGTGCTAGGCAGCTGGAGGTACTCGAGCGCTGTGGTCCTCGGGAGCTCGTTCATGCGAGAAGTCGCTAGTTTTAACAGTTGGTCTGCTCTCGCATTCTCCACTCTGGGAATGTACTGGATGTCGAAGGAGCCCAGTGTGGAGGTGAGGTCTCGAACTTTTTAGAGATACTTCTGCATTAATGGCTATCTTGCTTCGAAGTCCCCAAGATCTGGTTCACGACCAGTTGGAAGTCACTGAAAGCCTTTAGGTTCTTGACCTTCAACTCCTTCTCCAGCTTTAGTCCGGCAATAAGCGCCTCACACTCCGTTCCATTGTTCGAGGCAGAAAATTCGAAGCGTAAGGCCTGCTCTGCAACTATCCAATCTGGGCTGGTGAGGATGAGGCCTGCTCCGCTACCCCCTAAGGTTGAGGAGCCGTCTACGTGTAGAACCCATGGCTCCCCCGGGGTCTCCTTCGTCGGTGTGAGCTCGCGTCCGGGATCATCTGGCAGAGTGCATTCCACAATAAAGTAGGTGAGCACTTGGTCCTTAATTGCCGATCTCGGGCAATATTCGAGGTCGAACTCCCCGAGTTCGATCGCCCACTTTGCGATCCTCTCGGCGCGTTCCGCCCGCTGCAGAACTTGCTTTATGGGCTGGTCGGTCAGTATGGCCACGGTGTGGGCTTGAAAATATGGTCGAAGTCTTTGGGCCGAGATGACCAGTGCATAGGTCGTCTTCTCCAACTTGGAGTATCGAGTCTCGGTATCTCTAAGGACTCGACTGGTGTAATATACTATCCTTTAAAGCTTGTCTTCTTCCCGAACTAAAACTGAGCTTACCACTACAGGGGAGATGACCAGATATAGATAGAGGAGCTCGCCTTGTTGAGGCTTTATAAGTAATGGAGGAGAGGCAAGATGGCGTCTGAGCTTCTCGAAGGCTTGCTGGCATTTCTCTAACCATAGAAAGTTCTTCGGCCTCTTAAGGACCTTGAAGAATGGAAGACACCGTTCGGCCGACTTGGAGACAAACCTCCCCAAGGCCGTGACTCGCCCCGTGAGTCGTTGTACCTTCTTGACTATCTTTGGCGGCGTCATCTCTTGCAGTGCTCGGATCTTGTCGGGGTTTGCCTCGATTTCGCGTTGGGTTAGCACGAAACCGAAGAACTTCTCCGAGGTGACTTCGAAGGTGCACTTGGCAGGGTTTAGCTTCATTTGATACTTTCTAAGGATGGAGAATGCTTCATCAAGGTCAACTATGTGATGCTCGGCCGCCCGATTTTTCACCAGCATGTCATCTACATAGACTTCCATGTTGCGGCCTATCTGATCTTTAAAGATCTGACTGACCAGCTTTTGATATGTTGCTCCGGCATTCTTCAACCCGAACGGCATCACTTTGTAGCAATAGAGGCCTTTGTCGGTAATGAAGGATGTCTTCTTCTCATCTTCGGGCGCCATTCGGATTTGATTATACCCCAAGAAGGCATCCATGAAGGTCAGTAGTTGATTCCCAAGGTGGAGTTGACGAGCTGGTCGATGCTGGAGAGAGGAAAGTTGTCCTTTGGATAGGCTTTGTTCAAGTCGGTGTAGTCCACGCACATGCGCCATTTCACGTTAGCTTTCTTCATGGGGACTACGTTGGCGAGCCAATCTAGGTAGGAGACCTCCCGGATGAAGCCGGCCCCGAGAAGTTTGTCCACCTCCTCGGCCGCTGCTTCTTGTCATTCTGGCGCGGAGCTCCGCTTCTTCTACCTTACAGGCTTGCAGGTCGGTTTCACCTAGAGTCGGTGAACCATGACCTCGGGGTCTATCCCTGGCATGTCCGTAGGCGATCAGGTGAAGACATCCATGTTGGACTGGAGGAACTCAATTAGGTGATCTCGTTCGTGAGAGCTCAGGCCGGAGCCGACCTGCACGGTTAACTCTGGGCAATTTTCTCTTATGGGGATTTGGATGAGGAGCTCACCAGGTTCTACCCGTTCTTTCTGGTGTCTGTCCTGCACTTCCAAGGTTTCGATGGGCAACGCCTAGTCCGCAACTTTGGCCTGCGCCTCAATCATCTTCTCTGCTCGGTTTGGTGCTTCAGCCAATTGCTTTGCTTTAAGGGTTGCCATGTAACATTTTCTGGCAGTCATTTGGTCCCCACGAACTTCGTCTACTCCTTGTTCGGTAGGAAACCGCACGAGCAGGTGGTACGTCGAGACCACAGCTCGGAGAACGTTGAGCCCTGGTCGTCCAAGAATGGCGTTATAGACCGAGGGTAGGCGGACCACTAGGAAGTCCATCCTCATAGTGCTCTCTTGAGGGGCGAGCCCGATGGTAACAATTAGGCTGATCTCGCCTTCAACCGGGACTGAATCTTCGATGAATCCGACCAGTGGAGCATTCATTCTTCGAAGCTAGCTTTCTGTCATTCCCATTTTTTGGAAGGTATCATAATATAGAATATTTGCTGAGCTTCTATTATCAACCAAAACACGCTTTATATCGAACTTATTTATGACCATGGAGACGACCACAGCATCATCATGAGGAGTCACAACTCCTTTTAAGTCCTCGTCCGAGAACGAGATGGCTTCAGAAATGCGCTAACGCTCTAGAGGAGAACTTCTCCCGGTCAATTCTCCAGTCGGGCTCCCTTCGGCCGGGCCTCTTCCTATAGTGTTGATGGTGCCGGCAATGGGTATGTTGTCATTTAGATTTTCGAGTGGCACAGCATTCCCTGCCGACCTTCTTTCCTCCCGTTGGTTCTATACGAACCGATTGAGCACCCCGCGGCGGATAAGTGCCTCGATCTCGTCTCGAAGTTGGAAGCACTCCTCTGTGTCATGGCCATGGCCCCGATGGAAGTGACAATACTTCCCAGAGGGGCATCGGGCCCCCGACTCCCGCATCGATGGTAGAGGTCGAAAATAGTTCCGGCCTTCTATCTCCGTAAAAATTTCTGCTCGGGGCGCATTAAGGGAAGTATAGTTCTCGTACCACCTCGGAGGTATCTGTGGCCGAGGGAGAGACTTTAGCCGAGGTGGGGATCTCGGTCAAAGCTGTACCCGCTGTCGAGGTGGACGCCTTAGGTGGGGTAGAGTCTTCTCACAGCGGGGTGACCGACTCCTCGGACGGCTGCGATCTTCATGGCATCTTTCTGCTTTTTCGAGGCCTGCTCGGTCACGCTTCGTCTGGAGGCGATAGCCTCCTCGGCCTTCGCATACTTTCGAGCTCGGGCCAGCATCTCAGTAAAGTCGGCAGAAAAGTTCTTCTTATTAGAGAAGAGAAATCTGTAGGACCGAGCTCCAGTCTTTAGCGCTGGCATGGCTATCGACAGATCAAGCTCGCGGACCTTCCAAGTTGCGGCAGTGAAGCGATCGAGGTAGTCTTTGAGAGACTCTCCCTCCTTTTGCTTAATATCGAGGAGGGAATCCGATGTTTGCCGCTGACGTCGGCTGGTAGCAAAGTTGGTGGTAAACTGCCTGCCGAGCTGCTCAAAGGAGGACACAGTGCTCGGCTTCAGTCCGAAGAACCAAAGCTAAGCCGTTCCTTTGAGTGTCGCAGGAAAGGCCTTGCAGAGCATGGCCTCCGAAGACCCTTGCAGTGCCATGAGGGCCCGATAGCTCTCCAGGTCGTCGAGAGGGTCGGTAGTCCCATTGTAGGGCTCTACCTGGGGCATTTTGAACCGTGATGGGACCGGTTCATCCTCAATCTGGCGGAAGAAAGGTGACCTGGTGGAAAACTCAAAGTCACCCTCGCGCCTTGCCTTCTGGTTGTGGAGCACCTCGATCTGCCACTCGAGTCTCTCGACCTTTCTGTCGAGTTTTCCACCCTGGGTAACTGCCACAGTGGTCTGCTCCGGGCTGGTTCGACTGGAGCCGACTCTGCCTTTGAGGGCTGCGGCCATCTATCCGGGTGCCTCGCTAGTGGTTCTCTTCGGGGAGACGCCCGGGTTGAATCCTGATAGCCATGCCGTTCCCGGTTGTTGACCCTCGAGGAGTCATGGAGATTTTGCCCCTGGAGAACCGGTTCCTCCGGTGGAGGGGCGGTTGGACCTGAATCTGTGGAGGCGTCATAGAAGGGGCCTCCACACATTGTAGGCCTTGGACAACGGTGGCCAAGGCTTGCACTTGCTGCACCAGGATGTTGAACTGCTCCAGTTAGATTTGAGGAACTGGATCCGTCGGATGCTTCGATAGTGAGTTCTGGACTGAGTGTCCGGGACTTGGTGCACGGTGGCAGGAGGCGTTAGAGGCTCCCTTACTCCTTAGCTTCATGGACACGACTCGGGCCCTTCCTTTAGCACCAACTGTTACTAGAAATTGGATCCGGGGGTGACCACTGGCTGAGAAGGGGAGCTCCGGTGCGGATGGTACGTCGGCGGGCTGCGTCCTCCGAGGGACCTGCAAAAAGGCCGGTGGCTGGGGCTTCTGGCACCGGCCCTCCGATGCTTAAGTCAGAGGGGGCTCTATTTGGAGAAGGAGATGGACTGCATATGAGAGTTAAAAAGTCAGGATCCGAATCCCCCCTGAAGGGGAAGAAGTTTGAAAGTGCATCCTAGGTTCTTCGGTGTTTAGCATGCTGAATTTTTTTTTTTGAAAACTATGGCTAAACCTGATCGGGTTGCCTACGTACCCCTTCACAAGGGAGATCAAGCCACACGTAGTTCTTTTTAAGTTTCAAAAATGCATCGAAAAAATAAATCAAACAATTTAATTCATGCATGCTTACAAGATCAAATCTAGAAATCAACACATTAAGAATACATAGGATTATGCCGGAATCGTTTAAACAATTATGCTAAAACTTTTATGCATAATTAACTATCAGATTTGAAACTTAAGAATTCTATTTCAATAAATCTCCGAATATCCATCGAATGGATTCTGGAGATATCTCCGTGAGGAGCCCCAAAAGAGGGTAAAACCTCGGAGAATCGGACCTAGACCTTGACACCATAATAAATAATTAATGCTAAATTAATACCTTTTATGATGGATGAAAGTTATGGATCTAATTCTTGACTTCGCAGCCATGCATATGAATAGCCTCTACGAGAAGTATACGCGAAGCCCTGAAGGATCTTCCTCCGCAACAGTGCTAGCAGCTGCAGAACACTTGAAAGCCAAAATCTGCTCGCCGGGATTCAATCAACTCTTGATCAATCGTTTTGAAGCAGATGGAGATGAGGTTTGTAGGAAAAGTTGAGGACTCAGATCTAATCTTGAATCTTCTAGATATTCATCCTGAAAATCCTATCTAAAATGGAGAAGAAGAGGAGGAGGAGGCGTGTGAGGAAGAAGGCTACAATAGATGTATTTTCGGTGCCCATGTTTGACCCCTTTTAATGGCCTTCGAATTTTCATTCAAAATTCGAAAATCATCTTCAGAAAACCTCCTTTAGTTGGCGCATGCAATGGAATAGAAACAACCCAAATCAGATCTCAACCAAATCTGATTTAAATTCAAATTTTAAACACATGTGCAAGAGGGGAGGAATTTGAAATCCATGCAGCAAAATTTTTCTTCCTCTTGTCGCATATATTTCATTTGAAATTTGAATTTAAATGATTCAGAGGTTCACACGCCAACTAGGAAAGTTATTTGATGTATGAAATTATTTAATATATTGCTTAATGTTTAAATTCAAATTCAAACAACAAACAATTTCGCCATGTGTCAAGCAATGGGTCCATGTGCCATGCAATAATTTTGGTTTATTTAAAATTCATGAAATCCAATTCCATGTCACCACTAATTGCCACATCATCTGAGCCTAATCCTCTTGGGTTGCACCTAATCAAATTTGGTCAAACCCGGATTAAAACAAAGCAATTTGGTTGAACCCAATCTAATCAGGTCATACCCTGATTGAGCTCAAATTGAATCCAATTCAATTTTTGGCTCATCCAAACTCAATCAAATTGAATTAATTACTTTGTATTGGACCTAATACAATTAGGTCAATCCACAATTAAGTGCAAATTAATTTAAAATTAATTTGATCCACTTAAGTCCTTTTTGGTTCCGACCTAATCCAATCAGATCAAAATTCTGATTGAGCCCAAAGTTGAATCCAATTCAATTTGGCTCATCCTTAGCACAATTACTCAATCAAATTGAGTTTATTAGTAATTTAATTACTAATTAATCCTCCAATAATTATTTTAATTATTTTATAAGATAATTTGTCAATCAAATTGACCAAATTATCCCTGAATGATTCTTAATCATTCATCAGCCTTCTTGATCAATCAGAAATTTTCTATGCATGTGACCTCATAGGTTCGAACCTAGGCCGGTAGTATAGGAACGACTTCCTACACTAGTCGATGTGACCATCTAGCAATGGTACCCGATGTTCGGATAAGCTGAATATATGCGAAGCAAATATTCTGGAATCCTGGACTATGGTTACTGTATAATTCATCCCTTTAACTCCTAATGCCAGGATGACTTAGAACTTACTGTCAACCCTATAATTAGTACATCCATTATGTGATTTACTTTAGATATCCCATGACTCTTCACTGGAACTACCCTGGCCAAGGTTTTGCTAAATTAATCACAAGACATTGTCTCCTATTTTCAGAAGGGGTCAATTCCATCTTGACTCACAACTGACTATGCAAGTACTTGACTGTACTCAGTGACCTTCCGTCACTGAATTAGAAATCCAGGTAGTCTGGTACCAAAGTACAGTAAGTTCCTTGCTAGTCGCAGGTTGCGGTCTCAGATCAGAGGGCTAAACTTATACCCATATCTACTCGGAACATCTCTCGACAGTAGAGCATTTTGGAATTGGTCACGTTCAGTTAAATGTACTCTTACACTTCACCTGTGTGGCATACCAATGTCTCCACACTCCTTGGTTAAGAGGACAACCAACGTATATGTCACACAACGACCTAATCTCGATAATATTGTCGTCTTAGTAACAACATATCATTTGGTCGCGAACAAGTTTAAGGACTCAAAGATAAATCCTCCTTTATCATAACATAAGTCCTAAGGACTTCATCATATAAGAGTTCATTTGAAGATGAAATAATGGATAATGCCAAATAACACTTTATTAATTTATTAATTCATTTACCAAATTCAATCATTAATATGCTGATGATTGATATTTAGGATACAAATCCCAACAAAGTTTTCCTTTTATAGGAGGGATACAGGGTTACTTGTGACGTGACTAGGCGAATCAAATGAGTTACCGTCATGATTGGACGTGATCGTGCAAATTAATGAATTGTCATGGGTGACTGGACGGAGTTGAGTGAGTCAACTGGTTGTCGTGGATGGCCTGAGATGTTGAGTAAGCCGGGGATCCGTGCAGAGCATGCGTATTTATTGTTGAGTAAGCCGGAGATCCGTGGAGAGCATGTACATTTATTGTTGAGTAAGTCGGAGATCTATGGAGGCCATGCATATTAATTGTTGACAGTTGTTCAGGCGGAAATCACGAGATGGGGCCCTCGAAGGCTTGGTTCCTAACGGAGTGGAGGAGTTTGCCTCGTTCTCTGACTGGTCCCCATCAGGGTCGAAGTCGATCGGCTGTCGACTTGGCCGAGATCAGGGTTGCAGGGCCACAGGGCTCTGAGGTCAGGTGTCTCGCGCCTTGAGGTTGGGCGCCTGGTCGGGGGCCGTGAGGTCAGGCGCGCCACGAGGTCGGGCGCCTTGAGGTCGGGTGTGCTGTGAGGTCGGGCACCTTGAGGTTGGGCACCTGTCGTCTCGTGCCGGCGGTGTGCCCACGTGCTTCGGGGCAATCCATTTTTCCCCCAACAAGGCTATTAGCACAACAACTCTTGACCATATTTACGAGCAAACAAGAGAAGCCCTTGTTGAGTCTTGGAAGATATGGCTAATTGCCTGGGAAAAATGCTTCTGGTTATCCATTTTATTTGAAAAATTTATCAAACCCATGACCGTATGATGAGTATCAACCAATCATCCATGCTCAGCAACAAATCCCTGCACCTGGCGTTACTTAATTGCCTATAGATTGATTAGATTAATTAATTATCGAACTCCACTTATGATTGGGGCAAAAAAAAAAAGGAAACACAGAAGCTTGTGGAAAGGGACTGCAAAGGGTGAAGATGAAAGAAGGGCAGAGTTGGTGAAATAATTAATATCTCATCCCCAGCATCTGAAAGTCCTTCACTTGGTGAGATTTGTAAGCAAGCTAAAACAAGATTTTGTGCAAGCTATGGCATATAGAAATGAAACTGTTGGTGGAAACTAGACCCGGGGGTGACCGCTGACCGAGGAGGAGGAGCTCCGGCAGGGGGTGCGGCGGTGGACAGCTTTCTCCGGGGGACCTGCAAGAAGCCGGTGGCCGGGAGTTCTGGCACCGGCCCTCCGATGCTTAAGTCAGAGGGGATTTTTTGGTGAGCCAGCAGAGAGGTTACGTAAAAGAAAAAGATCTCTCTCTAGAACGAAGAAGTCCCCCCTTTTTATAAGAGAGGTGTATGGATTACCTGTGACGTGACTGTGCGAATTAATAAGTTACCATAATGATTGGACGTGATCGTGTGAATTAATGAGTTGCCGTAGATGGCCCGAGATTTTGGGCTGGCTGGAGGTCTGTTAAGATCGTGCGCATTTAATCGTTAACAGTCGTTGGGGCGGAGATCACGGGATTAGACCCCAGATGAGAAGGAGAGGGGCTTGATTTTCGGTGGAGTGGAGGGGTCTGCTTCGTCTTTTGACTGGGTCTCCTTTGGGCTTGAGGTCAATCGAGCTCAACTTAACCGAGATTAAGACTGCAAGGCTGCGAGCTCTGAGGTCGAGCGCGCTGAGGTCGGGCATCTCGAGGTCGGACGCCTTGAGGTCAGGCGCCTTGGGGTCGGGCGCCTTAAGGGTTGCCGCTATTGCGCTCGCCATCACGTGCCGGCAAAATATCCACGTATTTTGAGCAATCCATTTTTTCCCCAACACTACCCCCCGACTTTCGAGTTCGAGGCGTTTGTGAGCTCGGGCAAAGGAAGTAGCTATTTTCATCACGCTGGTGGAATCAAACGGCCTTAAGTCGCTCCGCCGTTTCGCGCACTTCAGGAGCGTCTTTAATGAGAGCACGATGTGGCGGCCTTTCGCTTTTCGAGGCAGTTTCGGGCCACAGGTTCATGATGAGGCTCCAGTATCCGACGAGACGCCTCTTCGATTCTGCTTTTAAAGCATCGATCTAAGTTGATACGCTGCTTTGATTTTCGAGGCCGACATATGGTGCGATATAAACGAGAAGCGCGATTTGGTTCTGTCGATCCGAGCCGTCAGGGGGGTCTATATAAACCCTGGCCTGGCCCTAAAAGCTCACATTTGGCCGCCGCAGCTATCGTCTTCTTCTTCATCCACCTTCTTTTCCCCTTTTTTTTCAATTGTTGCTTATTTTTCCCCGGCGGCGCTCGAAGGCGTTTTCTGGTGATCGCCTTGATCCCTCACTTTCGATCGGTGGCATTTTCGGTGAAACCCACAGTAGGTCTCTTACCCACTTTTGCTTGGAGGACTATCGTTTTTCTTTTCCTTCTTCCTCTTCTACTTTCTTTGTTTTCTTCTATTTGGTGAGCACGGCAATGTCAGGTGGTGCTTCATCCTCCGATAGGGACCTTTCTCATAGGAGGAAGGTCGCATCGGAGATGGGCCATAGCCCAGACGGAGTCGGGTCGAACTTGGCCGAGAAGGAGTTGGATTTGATCCGCGCCCGATTTTTCCCCCAGCGCGGGATCTGCCTTAACACTGCGAGGCCGGAATACCGGGTAACAAGACCTCCTCCGGGTCGAATCGGGGTGTACATAGAGACAATCTGGGCCGGCCTGCGATTCCCTCTGCACGAATTCGTGAACGAGCTCCTGACAGCGTACCAGCTCGTCCCAGTGCAGCTCGCTCCGAACTCGTGGAGGACCATCATCGGCTTTTTATCTCTTTGCCTCGCGCACAGGATATCGGCCTCGGTGAACGTCTTCCGTTGGTGTTTCATGTTGAAATCCAACCCCGCGAATAGAGAATGACTTTACCTCGCCCTTCGGGGCGGTAGGCCGTTCTTCCGGCGTGCTCCTTCCACCATTCGTGGGTGGAAGAAGAAATTTTTCTTCCTCTCCTCCGAACGCACGTGGAAATTTGACCCGTCGTGGGGGCAGCCCCGGCTCAAGGCCATCAACATGCCCCCCAAGCTTTTGGTGAGCGAGCTGAAGATCCTCGATGCTCTTCGTAGCCTCGAGGAAGACATTCTTCTGAACAACCTCTTGAGCGAGGAGGCTCTGGTGAACGTTGGCCTGAGCTCGGTGCGCCCCGAGGGTAAAGACGGTTGCACTGCTCCTCCCCTGCTTCGTCGTCCTTTGTCTTACTCATTTTCTTTTTTATCATCATTTTTTGGTGCCGATCTGACACTTGAGCTCTTTCTCCTTTTCAAAGATTGCAGAGATGGTGACCAGCAATGCGGCCCTCCTCACCAGGTACAAAAAGAGGGCAGCCAAGGCCGGCGGGGCTCATCCCGTGCCTAGGAAGGAGGCTAGGCCGACCTCGACTCCGGCTCCCGCCAAGATGGGGGACCCTGAGGCCGGAACTTCCGAGTTCATCCGGAAGGAAGCTCCCATCGCCGAGCGCGCGACCTATTCCAGGGCCGTGAGGGATCCTGCGGCCCCAGCTTGCCTGACCCCCATCTCCCAGCAACCCCGCCAGATCGTTCATTTGCGACGCTCGAGTCCTGAGCCAGGCAGCGGTCTCGGGATCCCGAGCTATTCTCACCATTCTCTTCCGAGCTCAGCCAGGCCTAGCCTCCCGAGCTCGTCAAGGGTTGACCTCCCGAGCTCATCAAGGGCCGACGTTCCGAGCTCGTCAAGGGCTGGGGGCTGCTCTGAAGGGAGGCCCTTATGCCCGGAATGGTCGGTCTGCGAGGGCGATTCGGCCCAACATGATAGCAACGTCGCACGCGAAGTAGTCCGTTGTGCGCTGCTCCCAACCGACCGAGCCGAGTTCGAGGCTGCTGATATTGGCGGCCATGTCAATCAGACATACTGCTCCACCATCCGAGTAAGTTATCTTCTTGCTTTAATTTTCGTATCCTTTTGAATTCTTGACCTCTACTCACCTCCACTTTCCTTCTTTATAGCATCTCCATGAAATCGCATGTTGGTCGCCGTGGCGTTCGAGTGTCAAAACAAGGCTCAGAGGAGCTAAAAGGGGCAGGAGGATGCCGAGAGGAAGCTCGGCAAAGCCGAGGTCGTGCGGAGGGAAGCACCGCAAGGATGGAGGATGCCGAGGCTGAGCTTCGATCCGCGATCGAGCGCCTCGATGAAGAGAAGGCCTCGCATGCTCTGGCCAGGTCGGAGCTCCACACCTCTGAGGCGCGTCTGGTCGACGCCTGTTCTGAGATCGCCGGCCACAAGTATGAGGCGGGGGTCTTTCGGCCGAAAATCGAGCAACTCGAAGCTTGAGAAAGAAGGGCGTTGGAGTACAAATCTTCCGCGAGTCGGACGAGTTCCACGAGCTAATAGAGGAGGAAGCAGTGGATGGGCTCATCCGTGGCTTTGAGAACATTCAGAGGCAAATGCAGCAGATTTGCCCCAAGTTCGACCTCGGTGGTATTCAGCCTCGCCTGGGGGTCGCCGAGGATGAAAGCGAGCCTGGGAACCCTAAGGACGACGGCGTGATCGGCAGCGTGCCGCAAGCCCTGAGGCCAAACGGGGGCCATCGAGGCCGAGACTGAGGCAGCCGAGCAGATTACTCGAGAGGCTCCCCATGGAGAAGCCGCCAAAGGCGCTCCTGAAGGAGCTTCTGAAGCCGCTCCTGAGGCCACTTGCGAAGCCCCAACTGAGGCCACAGCGAACGCTCACGGAGACGGACCAGCGGAGAACCCCGAGGCAGCTCCTGCTAAGAATCCCGATGTGATCGTCATGGATGACCTCGAGGTTGATGCTGAGGCTATCGCTGCTCCAGGAATGCCTTAGGACTCAGTTTTTTTTTTCTTTTCTTTTTGTAAATGAGGTCGGCCATTGTAGCCATTGTACGGCCAGGCAGGTCGGCCTCGAAATCGAATTTTGTACTCAGCCTTGGTGCTTCCTGATAAGTGCTAAATAATACATAAATTAGCTTCATTTGCATAGCACTTATCATTATTTTAATTCATATATTTTGTAAATTTAACCATAAAAGATGCATTACCTTCATCATTGAATTTTAATAAATTATTAAAGGTAATTCGAGTTTGATTTGATTATTTACTGATTAAGTCTAATATATGCAGGTCGAATCAAACTCATTTGGGATGACCCTTGAACCCAAATTGCATGCACCCCATGAATCAGATCTTCCCAACCAATTAGAATCGACCCCAATTTTCTTTTCAACACATGGCCACCCCAAGTTCACGTGTTCTCTCCCTTGCTCCGTGTCCTAGCCATATCCAAGCTACTCTACCACAACTCCAATCGCAAGCTATCTCAGCCATTCAGCCTGCATCCTTATCCCATCACCCATGGATTCTCAAATCTCCCAGCTCTCATCTCATTCACTCTTATCCCAGCATTTCCAGCCAACTTCATGTCATCTTCTTCTCAACTTCATGAGCTTCTCCATATCTCTCCCAACGGCTTTCTCCATATCATCTCAGATTAGGCGTCCAGACTTCCCAGTCTAACAAAACAGAGTCCAACCCGAGCAAATCCTTCTCCCCGAGCATCACGGAAGAGCTCGCTATCCGCATCCCCTGCATCTGCAACAATCCCACGCTCATCCTGAATCCAACCTTCCTCCTCTTCCGCATCCTTCCCAGATTTTTCCTCGCGCTTATCTTCATCTCCACCGCGTTGAACCAACATCAGCAACTTCTGGATCAACCCCATTCAACTGTGTCCGAGTATCCCATGAGCATCACGTCTTCCCAGATTTTCTCCCGTTCGGATTACATCCTTATCCCCTGCTTCGGATAAGTCCCAAACTCCCTCCCATTCATAGTTGTCCAGCAAATCCTTCATCGCCTATGATGAATCCAACGCGTCCTAGCAGCGTCCAAGATCCTCTCCGTGTTGAAGAAGCGTCGATTCCTTCCATCGCCCACGGATAAGTGCAGCTCCTACCAGACTCCGAGATCCTCCCAGCGTCCTCTCCCCTGTTCCGCATGTCCATTCCCTTTCGGATGAGAACCAGCAACCACTGCCAGCTGCTCCCCCTCGCGGATTAACTTCCGGATCCCCTGAGAACAAAGCTTATCCTCTCCGGAAAGCAAGCATCGTGAACTTCCTCTACAATCTTTTCCCCTGCTTCTGAATAGAACCAAAATCCTTTCAACGCCCGTGATAAAGCTTCCCAGGGATCACTTTCTTTCGCTCATTCCATGTGCTCCCAGCCATCCCAACTTCCGAGATCCTCTCACGTCCACATTTCAGCGTCCCAGCCGTGTCCAAGATCTTCTACCGTGTCGCCTCTGCATTGAAGCCGCATCACCAACATTTCGGATCACATCCACTCTCAGCCGTGAGCACCGTTCCAGCATCCACATCATCCTCTGCATCCTTATCCTTAATTCTAAAGAGGGGAGGAGAGAGAGGTGGGCAGGCTATAAAAGGAGTCAAGATGTGAAGGAGAGGAGGCATTCTCTTCCGTCCCATTCTTTCTCACCCGATCCCATCCTTTAGTTCTTTTATTTGGAAAGTCCCACGGGAAACAGAGGAGGGAGAAGAGTTTGGGTACTTTGGGAATTATTTCCTATAGGAAGAGATGATGATGTGCTAAGAGGGAGCCGCTCTCAGGGGAGTCTCCAGGGAGAATGAACGAAGAGATGGAAGCTCTTGGCACTGCTGCTGCTGTCCACCACTGCATGGAAGCCTAATCCTCTCACTGGGGCTGGATGCAGCCCTGACAAAGGGCCAAGAATTTTGTATTTTTGATTTATATTCTTAGAGTTGTATAAACTTTATTTTGTTCTTAATGAATATTTTATTTCATCTCATATTTAATTTCTGTGATTTTAAGTATGACGTTTATACAATTGTTCTTCATGATCACTAAGTTAATAAAAGATCACCCATGCTTAGGAAAGATGCAGTATCCTGCCATATTAGTTTAGGGTAGACATTTCATGCCAACCGAAGATGGATGTTCCTAAATTACTTTTGTGAGATTTTATTTGAATGCTTATTAGGCTTGTAGCCAATTTGCATGTTAATCCAAGAATAAATTAAAATACAATTGATCCTCGTTGCTTTGTTAGTGGTGAATTTCTTGCCCTAGGTTTTTCCAAACTGATATCATTTTAATTGCATTTCTTATTAAATTGCTTAGTTTAATATTCTTCATAAATTCCCTTTTTCAAATATTTTTAAGAAAACAACTGTACCCCAATCCCTGTGGATCGATATCCGTAATCACTATCCTACCAGATACGTGCTATTGCGTGGTCTTTAAAGTTGACTAATAATTTTTGGCGCCATTGCCGGAGATTGCTAGCATAGTTATTTTTCTTTTCATTAAAAAAAAACTTTCAAAAAAAATATATATATCTAAATAAAATAAAAATATTTTCTATTTTTGTTACTTTCCTTATCTTTTTTTTTCTCTTACTAATTTTTGATTTTTCTCTTGGTATTATTTGATCAGGAATCAAAGAGGAAATCTGAGACGATCAAAAAAAAAAGAAAATTGCTGGAAAAGGAATGTTGTAAAGGTTTGCCTAATATATATATATATATATATATATATATATATATATATATATATATATATATATATATATATGCTGGGAAAATTTTCTTTGGTAACCTCTAAACCTTTCTTGTTTAAATTGATTCCCAATTAGCTTGAAATTTTGTGGTGATTGTTTGATTTTAATTTCAGCAAAAGTGTAAATGCATGCTTGATACACATACACCACTTAATATATCACGCACATAGTAAGAGCAATCACCCCAACAAGATAAGAACTGGATTTCATCACCAAATTCTTGCCCAAATTAGGTGAATCAATTCTCACATAGCTATCACTTTAATTTAAAATCAATTAGACGTTGGCCCCTAGGGACATTCGAGCTCAATAAGACGAAGATTACCGAAAGTTGCACCAATTTTGCTGTGGTTCAGTTGATGTCTAGGCAAGCTTTGTCCGTATAAAGGAGACAGTTTATCTGTTCGAAGCAAGTGGTTTTTAAGTGGGACCTTTGCAACGCATCATGACCCCCCCACTTACATGAGAGCTTACCTGGTCAACTCAGTTCATTAGACCGGATTGGAGGCTTAGGTGCCCTCTTCAAATCAGTTAGGAGCTGTCTAGTGATTTTAGGGCAAATACAAGGATTTGATGTGTTTTTCTTTTAGTGCATACTTGACTGTACTTGACTGATCAGAAGAGTATTAGTGTATGCTAGGGTGTTGTTCCAGATCTCCTGAATTAGTACATTTTGATTCTGAAATAGAGCATTCTATTAGGGCCCTTCGAGCCAAAATCCGCACCTATAGAACCATAGAATCTGCTCCACCTGTCGAGATGGCTGAAGGACAACCCAAGCTGTTAAAGGAGTACTTCACTCCTTCCATTTATACCGCTCCATCTTGTATTCGACTACCTGATACCAATGCTGCTGTACAGTTTGAAATTAAGTCTAGTGTCATCCAAATGCTTCCCTCTTTTTATGGACTCAACAATGAAGACCCATACAGATATTTAGATGAGTTCCTTGAGATTTGCACCACTGTCAAAATTCAAAACTTCACTGATGATACTCTGAAACTTAGGTTGTTCCCTTTCTCCCTTAAGGATAGAGCTAAGCAATGGCTCCATTCATTAGAAGCCAATTCCATTCTGTCATGGGCCCAAATGCAACATAAATTTCTAAAGAAATATTTTTCCATAGGAAGAACGAACCAATTTAGGCGTGCTATCACGAGCTTCTCCCAATCTGACGGAAAAGAATTTCATGAAACTTGGAAAAAATTTAGAGATTTACTCCAAAATGTCCGTATCATCAAATACCTAAATGGCAATTAGTACAATGCTTTTATGACAGGTTGTCGGAACGAAACCGTCAGATGATTGATGCTTCTTGTGGGGGAACTTTCATGCTTAAAAGTGACTATGAGGCATGGCAATTGTTTGAAAATCTCAATGAAAACTCCCTCCACCATGCCTCCTCCGCTCGTCAAGTACCCCCGAGTTCTCAAAGGAAAGGAACCGTATATGAAGTTAGCCAGTCCATAGGTCTATCTAACAAAGTAGATGCACTGTTCCGCATATTGGACCAGCTAATGTCTAGAGAACAGCTTCCAAACTTTCCCCAAGCACATGTTTGTGCTCTCTATTCTAACCTGTCTCACCCTGTTTTTGAATACCCTTCGGCAGCGCAATTCCCTGAATTTGTGCCAGAACAAGTTAATGCTACCCAAGCACAGTCCCGACCAGGTAATGATCCATATTTTAACACTTATAACCCGGGATAGCGCAACCATCCAAACTTTTCTTGGAAACAATAGACTTCCAATACCTCCCAGCCTTATTTCCAAAACTTTCAACCCTTCCCAAATGTTCATCCGAACCGTCCTCCTACTCACTATTCACAATTCCAACATGTCCCTCCTCCAGCACCCCAAAGAGATATGACTTTTGAGCAAAAAGTTTTGACTGCCCTTCAAGGACTCGAAGCCAATACACAATTGTTGCATTCCCATACCCAGTCTATTGCCAAATTAGAAACCCAGCTAGGGCAGCTAGCGAATGCACTAAATAAGAGAGAGGAAGGCAAGCTTCTGAGCCAACCAGTGAGTAATCCGAGAGGGCATTACATAGCTCAAGAGACTCACCCGAATGATGTTCACCATGAACAAGCTAATGCCATGACTACCTTAAGAAGCGGACGTGTAGTGGACAATAAGGTTGGAGAAAAAGAACATAAGAAAAATAAAGATAGGAGTATGACTGTGCCTAAAGAGAACCAAACTCCTCTATGTCGCCATCAAACCCAGTACCGACCATACCTTTTACACCGAAGGCTCCTTTCCCTAAATGTCTGAATGCACCTTCTCCCTTTGGCATGAAAGGAACTTCGTTGGAAGAAATAATGGAGGTTTTCAAACAAGTCAAAATTAATCTCCCTCTCCTTGATGCCATAAAACAAGTTCCATGCTATGCCAAATTTCTCAAAGATCTTTATACCCAAAAACAAAAATATAGGACATATGTGCCTAAAAATGTCTTTTTAACTGAACAAGTGAGCTCCATCCTCCAGCACAAAACTCCTCCTAAATTCAAAGATCCTGGTGCTCCCACCATCTCTTGTATCGTAGGAGATAATCTTATTGATCAGGCACTCTTAGATTTAGGAGCCAGTGTTAATATACTTCCTTACTCAGTTTATGAGAAATTTGGACTAGGTGAATTGAAGCCTACTTCGGTGTCCCTACAATTGGCTGATAGATCTGTAAAAATACTACGAGGAACAATTGAAGACGTCCTAGTCAAGGTAGACAAATTTTATTTTTCAGTCGATTTTATCGTCCTTGATATGGAACATATGCCTAATCTTAAGAAACAGATCCCTATGATTCTAAGTCATCCTTTTTTAGCTACAACCAATGCGAGTATAAATTGTAGAACTGGGGTGATGAATATATCTTTTGGGAATATGAAGGTCAAGTTAAATATATTTCGTGCCTCTGATCAACCCGCAAAGAAAGTTGAGTGCTTCCTAATAGACAAAATGGACGATCTTGTAGAGAAAACCCTTCCCTATATTTTGGCAGATGACCTTCTGAGAACATGCTTGGCCCATTTTGACTTTGCTATGGACAAGGCCATAGAAGCAGTCAACTCCTTGCCCGACAATCAGTCTCCCACAAATTTTCTTCCTTAGAGAACTCGGCATGAACCCGGTATGATTTGATAAGGATGCGCTGCATCTGGCTGAAGACGTTAAACTTAGTGCTTGTTGGGAGGCAACCCAATTTTCGTAGGTCATTTTTTGCATTTTTTTTTCTTATTGCATTTTTTCAATGTCTTGATAGGAGTCCTCATATTACTGATGCAACTAAGGTAAAATGCTTCTATCCTCCATATGCATCATATTTTCGTCCAAAATAAAATAAAATAAAATAAAATAAAAATAATAATATAATATTAATAAAATAAATAAATAAATAAATAAAAAATATTAAGGACAATGAGTGATCTAGGTTGGGGGGTATAGGATTTGAATCTTTGAAGGAATCTTTGAAGAAATTTTTCGCATTTTTGAATAAGCTTTTACTTTAAAAAAAAACTAATTTCTATGCCTTAGTGCTGAAATGATAAATACACAAAGTATATAAAATCTAAAAGCCCAATGATTATTCAGGAGTAAGACAATTTGAGTTCTTTTCATTAAAAGTTCTTTTAGTGAGTTGTAAGATAATTTTTACTTTGGAATTTCACAACACACATGGCCTACACTTCTAAGGGTTAGATTCAACATTATGTTGTTAAGTCTGGTAGCAACCTTGAGTCCTGATGAATCATACCTATCTAATTCACTATTATCCCATATTTACCTCAAAAAAAAAAATGAATTTAGTCAGGTACATCGAAAAGGGCTACCTATCGTCAAAGGTCAGCGGGCTTGTATGAGGAACCCAAGCATAAGTCCGTAGGGGAGTCTTGATGCCCAACACGTTATGCCATCTGGCGTGGGAGTGTTGACTGAATGCTCGCTACACGGAGGAATCGTTACAAGAGTAAAAGTGCGTAATTTATCTATAAATACAAAGTAAAAAAATAAAAAAAAAAAAGAAAAATAATAATAATAATAATATTGATCTTGAAAAAGACAATAGTGTGAAAGTCGTCGTTGTAAAAATTCGAGTAAACTAGAATATTACAGATAAAGCCCATGAGGTATTAAAGTAAACATCCACAACTCTCAAAATCCTACAAGATAGGATGATTTTGAATCAATTAATAGGTCTTATCTGACCAATTCTTAGAAACTACTAGCTTTAGCAGTATTTTGGGAAATCTAAAATCTTAGCTTGTGTATGATCCAAATTTCACAAAGCACCTAAGTCTTACAATTCCCTAACGGAAACTTAATGACTTCAACTTAAGTTGCATACTGACCTAGGATTTGGGTTGACTTAGTAATTAAAACTTTGTCTGCTTTTGAAATTATTGGCGCTTATGCATTTGAAATTAAATTTTATAACACTAAAATAAATTCTTTCGACAACAGTTTGTGGGTATCTGAGCCGGAAATCCTCACGAGACAAAACTCGTCCACTAGGGCCACCCAGGGGTTTAAAGCCTTATTGCATGCGGTAAATGCAATCGTGATGCTTGTGAAAGTGAGTTAATATCTTTTTTCTATTATTTTGCTCGAGGACTAGCAAAATGCAGGTTGGGGGTTGTGAAAAGTGCTAAATAATACATAAATTAGCTTCTTTTTCATAGCACTTATCATTATTCTAATTCACATATTTTGTAAATTTAACCATAAGAGATGCGTTACCTTCATCATTGAATTTTAATAAATTATTAAAGATAATTTGAGTTTGATTTGATTATTTACTGATTAAGTCTAATGTATGCAGGTCGAATCAAACTCATTTGGGATGACCCCTGAACCCAAATTGCATGCACACCATGAATCAGATCTTCCCAACCAATTAGAGTTGACCCCAATTTCCTTTTCAACACTTGGCCACCCCAAGTTCACGTGTTCTCTCCCCTGCTCCGTGTCCTAGCCATATCCAAGCTACTCTACCACAACTCCAATCACAAGCTATCTCAGCCATTCAGCCCGCATCCTTATCCCATCACCCACGGATTCTCAAATCTCCCAGCTCTCATCTCGTTCACTCTTATCCCAGCATTTCCAGCCAACTTCATGTCATCTTCTTCTCAACTTCATGAGCTTCTCTGCATCTCTCCCTATGGCTTTCTCCATATCATCTCAGATTAGGCGTCCAGACTTCCCAGTCTAACAAAACAGAGTCCAACCCGAGCAAATCCTTCTCCCCAAGCATCACGGAAGAGCTCGCTATCCGCATCCCCTGCATCCGCAACAATCCCACGCTCATCCTGAATCCAACCTTCCTCCTCTTCCGAATCCTTCCCAGATTTTCCCTTGCGCTTATCTTCATCTCCACCGCGTTGAACCAACATCAGCAACTTCCGGATCAACCCCATTCAACTGTGTCCGAGTATCCCATGAGCATCACGTCTTTCCAGATTTTCTCCCATTCAGATTACATCCTTATCCCCTACTTCGGATAAGTCCCAAACTCCCTCCCATTCGCAGTTGTCCAGCAAATACTTCATCGCCTATGATGAATCCAATGCGTCCCAGCCGCGTCCAAGATCCTCTCCACATTGAAGAAGCACTGATTCCTTCCATCGCCCACGGATAAGTGCAACTCCTACCAGACTCCGAGATCCTCCCAGCATCCTCTCCCTTGTTCCGCGTGTCCATTCCCTTCCGGATGAGAACCAGCAACCACTGCCAACTGCTCCCCCTCGCGGATTAACTTCCGGATCCCCTGAGAACAAAGCTTATCCTCTCCGGAAAGCAAGCATCGTGAGCTTCCTCTACAATCTTTTCCCCTGCTTCTGAACAGAACCAAAATCCTTTCAACGCCCGTGATAAAGCTTCCCACGGATCACTTTCTTCCGCTCATTCCATGCGCTCCCAGCCATCCCAACTTCCGAGATCCTCTCACGTCCACGTTTCAGCGTCCCAGCCGCGTCCAAGATCTTCTACCGCATCGCCTCTGCGTCGAAGCCGCATCCCCAATATTTCGGATCACATCCACTCTCAGCCGTGAGCACCATTCCAGCATCCACATCATCCTCTGCATCCTTATCCTTGATTCGAAAGAGAGAAGGAGAGAGAGGTGGGCAGGCTATAAAAGGAGTCAAGATGTGAAGGGGAGGAGGCATTCTCTTCCGTCCCATTCTTTCTCACCCGATCCCATCCTTTAGTTCTTTTATTTGGGAAGTCCCACGGGAAACAAAGGAGGGAGAAGAGTTTGGGTACTTTGGGAATGATTTCCCATAGGAAGAGATGATGATGTGCTAAGAGGGAGCCGCTCTCAGGGGAGTCTCCAGAGAGAATGAAGAGATGGAAGCTCTTGGCACTGCTGCTGCTGTCCACCACTGCATGGAAACCTAATCCTCTCACTGGGGCTGGATGCAGCCCTGACAAAGGGCCAAGGGTTTTGTATTTTTGATTTCTATTCTTGAAGTTGTGTAAACTTTATTTTGTTCTTAATGAATATTTTATTTTATCTCATATGTAATTTCTGTGATTTTAAGTATGACGTTTATACAACCGTTCTTCATGATCACTAAGTTAATAAAAGATCACCCATACTTAGGGAAGATGCAGTGTCCCGCCACATTAGTTTAGGGTAGACATTTCATGCCAACTGAAGATGGATGTTCCTAAATTACTTTTGTGAGATTTTATTTGAATGCTTATTAGGCTTGTAGCCAATTTGCATGTTAATCCAAGAATAAATTAAAATACAATTAATCCTCGTTGCTTTTTTAGTGGTGAATTCCTTGTCCTAGGTTTCTCCAAACTGATATCATTTTAATTGCATTTCTTATTAAATTGCTTAGTTTAATAGTCTTCACAAATTTCCTTTTTCAAATATTTTTAAGAAAACAACTGTACCCAAATCCCTGTGGATTGATACCCATAATCACTATCCTACCAGATACGTGCTATTGCGTGGTCTTTAAAGTTGACTAACACTTCCTATCAATGAAATACATACTTTCTTAAGTTTCACTGTGTGTTCGAGTTTGCTTTCGCTTGCGCAATCGATGAACCCTTATCTTTGACCACTTGAATTGAACCGCGCGGATCATTCGCTTTCAGAGGTGATACCGGTACTTTTTGGCGAATTCACTAAGTCTCTGGGCTCAGCTTTCGGAAAAATTCCGGCTCGGCCTCTAGAAAAATTCCGCTAAGTCTTTGGGCTCGGCTTCCGAAAAATTCCCATTAAGTCTTTGGGCTCAGCTTCCGAAAAATTTCGCGAAGTCCTTGGGCTTGGACTTAACGATAGAGTAGACCGAGGCTGAGCTGCCATTCGACCATCGAAGCTTGCATGTCTCTTGACCTCAAACTCAGTCGAGGCACTGTTAGGCGGGATCCGAGGTTGAGGGACACTGGGTTCACGGCCAATGCGGCTGGGCACCTCTGAGCTTGGTCGGGACATCATTAGGCAGAGCTTGAGGTTGTTGCAGCAGGCCATCTCGAACTAGGTTGAGGCATCCAAACTTGGTCGGAATCCGAACTTGACCGGGCATCCGAACTTGGTCAGGCCTTCGTTTGGCAAGGTTTGAGGTTAAGGGAGAATGAGCTCGAGGCTGGCGCTGCAGAGCATCCCGAACTTGGTCGAAGCATCCTAACTTGGTCGGGCATCCAATCTTGGTCGGGCATCCGAACTTGGTCGAGCCTTCGTTTGGCAAGGTTTGAGGTTGAGGGAGAACGAGCTCGAGGCTGGCGCTGCGGAGCATCCCGAACTTGGTCGGGGCATTCCGAACTTGGTCGAGGTATCCTATAGTTCACAAGTAGATCATTAGAAAAAACGCTGAATAATCAAGAGAAAACCTTGAGAAACGCTTTATTGGTTGCATCCTTAAACATAGGAGACCCCTGGGGAGCTTTACTAGTAATACATTCAGAGGTTCTCGGAGTGCCAACTTTGAGGAATGGAAGTTCCTTCAAGGGACTCCAACTTGTACGCTCCGGGCCACCGGACTCGAGCGATTCAATATGGCCCTTCCCAGTTCGGGGCGAGCTTCCCTTGCTCGGTAAGTTGAGAAGCTTTAGCTTTTCTCAGAACAAGATCTCCCACTTTGAAGAGCTTGACATTTACCCTGAAATTGTAGCATTGCGTCGCTTGCTGTTGATATCTTGCCATGCGGATTCGAGCGGCCTCCCTTGTTTCTTCGAGGAGATCCAAATTGCTCCTGAGCTGGGATGAGTTGGAGGTTGCATCGTAGTTCTCCACCCTTAGTGACGGGAGCCCAATTTCTAAAGGGATGACTGCCTCTGTTCCGTAGGCCAAGTTGAAGAAGGTTTCACCGGTTGGGACTCGAGATGTGGTTCTGTAGGCCCAGAGGACATTGTACAGATCTTTGACCAATTGTCCTTTGGATCGGTCGAGTCTGGCTTTGAGTTCCTGAAGAATGGTGCGATTTGTCACCTCGGTTTCTCCGTTCATTTGCGGATGAGCGACTGAGATGAAACGATGGTCAACATCGAGCTCGGAGCAGAACTTCCTAAAGCGGGCGTTGTCGAACTGGCGGCCGTTGTCAGATATGAGGACACGGGGGAGCACAAACCTACAGATTATTTATTTTCAAACGAAATCTCACATTTTTGGCTCAGAGATTTGGGCCACCGGTTCGGCTTCAACCCACTTGGTGAAGTAGTCGATAGAGACAATGAGGAACTTTCTCTGTCCCGTGGCCTGGAGAAACGGACCCAAGATGTCAATCTCCCATTAGGCAAATGGCAGGGGGCGCTGATCGAGGTCAGTGGGACTGAAGGTCGCCGCTGAATGTTGGCGTTTCATTGACATCGATCGCACCTTTGAACAAAGTCCACGGCGTCTTTTTGAAGTGTGGGCCAATAATATCCTTGGCATAAAATCTAGTGGGCCAGAGCCCGGCCTCCTAGGTGGTTCCCGCAGATCCCATAATGGATTTCTTGCATGGCATAATCCGCCTATAAGGGACGAAGGCATCTGAGGAGGGGAGAGGTGAAGGACCTGCGGTAGAGCTTGCCTTTGTACAAGAGATATCGGAAAGCCTGACGCTTGATCCGGTGGGCTTCGAGCTCGTCATCGGGGAGGGCTTCGCTCTGCAGGTAGCTGACGAACGCATCTATCCAGCTTGGTTCGATTTCGACGCAGAGAACTGGTTCGGGCTCTTCGGTGCTGGGTGCTTGGAGATACTCGAGCGCTGTAGTCTTCGGAAGCTCGCTCATGTGGGAGGTTGCCAATTTTGATAGTTGGTTCGTCCTGACATTCTCCGCTCTAGGAATGTGCTGGATGTCAAAAGAGCTCAGTGTGGTGGTGATATCTCGCACCTTTTGAAGGTACTTTTGTATTGACGGCTCCCTCACTTCAAAGTCTTCCAAGATCTGGCTTACGACCAGTTAGGAGTCACTGAAGACTTTCAGGCTCTCGACCTTGAGCTCCTTCACCAACCTCAACCCGGCGACGAGCGCCTCGTACTTTAATTTATTGTTCGAGGCGGAAAACTCGAAGCGTAGGGCTTGCTCTGCGACCACCTCATCCGGGTTGGTGAGGATAAGGCCTGCGCCGCTACCCCCCGAGGTCAAGGAGCCGTCCACATGTAGAACCCATGGTTGCCTCAGGATCTCCTCTCTTGGTGTGAGCTCGCGCTCAGGGTCATCCGGTAAGGTGCACTCTACTACAAAGTCAGCAAGCACTTGAGCTTTGACTGCCGGCCTCAGGCGGTACTCAAGGTCGAATTCCCCAAGCTCGACCGTCCACTTTGCGATTCTTCCCACACGATCCGACCATTGCAGGACTTGCTTTATAAGCTGGTCGGTCAATATGGCCACAGTATAGGCCTGAAAGTAAGGTCGGAGCCTTCGAGTTGAGGTGAGCAGGGCATAGATCGTCTTCTCCAGCTTGGAGTATCGGGTCTCGGCGTCTCTCAGAACTCGGCTGGTGTAATATACCGATCTTTGAGATCGGTCTTCTTCTCGGACCAGAACCGAGCTTACTGCCACCGAGGAGACGGCCAAGTATAGATAAAGGAGTTCGCCTTGCTGAGGTTTCGTAAGCAGTGGAGGGGAGGCAAGATGGCTTCTAAGCTCTTCAAAGGCTTGCTGACACTCTTTTGTCTATAGAAAGTCCTTCGGCCTCTTGAGGATCTTGAAGAATGGAAGACACCGTTCGGCCGACTTGGAAACGAACCTTTCCAGGGCCGCGACTCATCCGATGAGCCATTGTACCTCCTTGATCGTTTTTGGTGGCACCATTTCTTGCAGTGCTCGAATCTTCTCGGAGTTCGCTTTGATCCCGCTGGGTTACCACGAAACCGAGGAACTTGCCCGAGGTAACCCCAAAGGCGCATTTGGTGGGGTTAAGCTTCATCTGGTACTTTCTGAGAGTGGAGAATGCTTCATCGAGATCGGTGATGTGATGCTCTGTCGTCTGGCTCTTCACCAGCATATCATCTACATAGACCTCCATGTTTCGGTCTATCTGGTCTTTAAAGATCTGGCCGACCAGCCTTTGATATGTCGCTCCAGCATTTTTCAACCTGAATGGCATTACTTGTAGCAGTAGAGGCTCTTGTCTGTGATGAAGGCTGTCTTCTCGTCGTCCTCGGGCGCCATTCGGATCTGATTGTACCCCGAGAAGGTGTCCATGAAGGTCAGCAGCTGGTGTCCCGAGATGGAATCGACAAGCTGGTCGATCCTGGGAAGAAAAAAACTATTCTTTGGACAGGCCTTGTTCAGGTCGGTGTAGTCCACGCACATGCACCATTTTTCATTAGCTTTCTTCACGAGGACTACGTTGGCGAGCCAATCTGGGTAGGAGATTTCTCGGATGAAACCGGCCTCGAGGAGCTTGTCGACCTCCTCGGCTGCTGCTCGCTGTCGTTCCGGTGCGGAACTCTGTTTTTTCTGCCTTACGGGCTTGTAGGTTGGTCTCACCTAGAGTCGGTGAACCATGACCTCGATATCTATTCCCGGCATATCCATGGGCGACCAGGCGAAGACATCCATGTTGGACTGGAGGAACTCAATCAGACAATCCCGCTCGCGAGGGCTCAGGCCGGAGCCAATCTGCACGGTTAGCTCCGGGCAGTCTCTTCTTAAGGGGATTTGAATAAGGAGCTCACCAGGTTCTGTCCGTTTCCTCCAAGGCTCGTCCCGTACTTCCAGGGTTTCGATGGGCAACGCTTGGTCCGGGGCTTGTGCTGACGCATCAGTTGATTGTTTTGTTCGGCTCGGCTCGGTATTTTGGCCGGTTGTTTTGCTTTGAGGGTCGTTGTGTAGCATTGTTTGGTTGTCATCTGGTCCCCACAAGCCTCGTCTACTCCTCATTCAGTAGGGAACTGCACGAGCAGATCGTATGTCGAGACTATGGCTCGGAGAGCATTGAGTCCTGGTCGCCCAAGGATGGCATTGTAGATCGAGGGCAGGCGGACCACAAGGAAGTCCGTTCTCACAGTGCTCTCCCGAGGGGCGAGCCCGACTGTAATAGGTAGGCTGATCACACCTTCAACCGGGACTGAATTCTCGGTGAACCCGACCAGCGGAGCATTCATTCTCCGGAGCTGGCCCTCTGTCATTTCCATTTTTTGGAAAGCATCATAATATAAAATGTCTGCCAAGCTTCCATTATCAACCAAAATACGCTTTACATCAAATTTATTCATGACCATGGAGATGACACAGCGTCATCATAAGGAGTTTCAACTCCTTTTAAGTCATCGTCCGAGAACGAGATGGCTTCAGATATGCGTTGACGCTTTGAAGGGACTCTTCTCCCGGTCAGTTCTTCAGCTGAGCTTTCTTCAGTCGGGCCTCTTCTTATGGTGTTGATGGTACCAGCGATGGGCCTGTTGTCGTTTTGATCTTCGGGCAGCGCAGCACTCTCCGCCGGCCTCCTTCCATTACGCCGGTTCTGCACAAACCGGTTGAGTAACCCACGGCGAATGAGTGTCTTGATCTCGTCTCGGAGTTGGAAGCATTCTTCTGTATCATGGTCGTGGTCTCGATGGAAGCGGCAATACTTCCTGGAGTGCTGCCGAGTTTCTGACTCCCGCATCGGGGGTGGAGGTTAGAAATAGTCTTGGCATTCTATTTCCATAAGGATCTCCGCCCAGGGTGCATTGAGGAGAGTGTAGTTCTCGTACCTTTCCGGGGAGATTCGTGGCCGAGGTGGGGATCTCGGTCGAGACTGCGCCCGCTGTCGAGGTGGACTCCTCAAATGAGGTAGATTCTTCTCTCGACAGGGAGACCAACTTCTCGGGCGGCCGCACTCCTCGCGGCGCCTTTTCTGCCCTTTTAAGGCCTGTTCGGCCGCGCCCCGCCTGGAGGCGATGGCCTCCTCGGCTTTTGCATATTTTCGAGCTCGGGCCAGCATCTCAGTGAAGTCGGCGGAGAATTTCTTCTCGATGGAGAAGAGAAACCTGTAGGATCGAACTCCTATCTTCAACGCGGACATGGCGATCGACTGATCGAGCTCGCGGACCTCCCAGGTTGCGGCGGTGAAGCGGTCGATGTAGTCTTTGAGGAACTCTCCTTCCTTTTGCTTGATGTCGAGGAGAGAATCTGATGTTCACCGCTGGCGTCAGCTGGCAGTAAAGTTGGCAGCAAATTGTCTGCCAAGCTGCTCGAAGGAGGACATAGTGCTCGGCTTTAGACCGGAGAACCACAGCCGAGCCGTTCCTCGGAGGGTTGTAGGGAAAGCCTTGCAGAGCACGGCTTCTGTGGACCCCTACAACGCCATAGGGGCTTGGTAGCTCTCCAAGTGGTTCAAAGGGTCGGTGGTATCGTTGTAGGGCTCTATTTGAGGTATTTTGAACCTCGGCGGGACCGATTCATCCTCAATCTGGCGAGAGAAGGGTGACTTGGTAGTGAACTCGAAGTCACCCTCACACCTTACCTTCCGGTCTTGGAGTGCCTCGATCTGTCGCTCGAGTTTCTCGACCTTCTTGTCGAGTTCTCCGCTTTGGGAGACGGCCATGGTGGTCTGCTCCGGTACTAATCGACCCGGGGCCAATTCGGCCTCCGAAAGTTGGGGCCTTTTCTTCTGGTTCTTCCCTAGGGAGAAGGGAGACGCTCGGGTTGAACCCTCGCAACAGCGTTGTCCTTCATGGTTGACCCTTGAAGAGTCATGGGATCTCGGCCTTGGAGCCGGTCCATCTGGAAGAAGTGTCGACTAGACCTGAATCTGCGGAGGCAGCATAGGAGGGGCCTCCCCGCGTTGCAGACCTTGGACTGCTGTCGCCAGGGCCTAGACTTGCTGTACCAACATGTTGAATTGTTCTGGTTGGACCTGAGGAACTTGATCCACCGGAGGCTTTAGTGGTAGGTTCTGAACTGAGTGTCCAGGACTTGGTGCACGATGCCGAGAGGCATTAGAAGCTCCTTTACTCCTTAGCCTCATGGTCACGACTCGGTTCCTTTCTCTAGCACCAACTGTTGCTGGAAACTGAACCCGAGGGTGACTGCGGACCGAGGAGGAGGAGCTCCGGCAGAGGGTGCGGCAGTGGACAGCTTTCTTCGGAGAACTTGCAGGAAGCCGGTGGCCGGAAGTTCCGGCGCCGGCCCTCCGATGTTTAAGTCAGAGGGAGTTTTTTGGTAGAGCCAGCAGAGAGATTACGTAAAAGAAAAAGATTTCTCTCTAGAAGAAAGAAGTCCCCCTTTTAATAGGAAGGATGTATGGGTTTCCTGTGACGTGACTGTGCAAATTAATGAGTTACCGTAATGATTGGACGTGATCGTGTGAACTAATGAGTTATCGTGGACGGCCCGAGATTTTGGGCTGGCTGGAGGTCCGTTGAGATCGTGCGTATTTAATCGTTGACAGTCGCTAGGACGAAGATCGCGGGATTGAACCCCGAATGAAGAGGAGAGGGACTTGATTTTCGATGGAGTGGAGGGGTCTGCTTTGTCCTTTGACTGGACCTTCTTTGGGCTTGAGGTCGATCGGGCTCAGCTTAACCGAGATTAAGGCTGCAAGGCTGTGAGCTCTGAGATCGGACGCGCTAAGGTGGAGCGTCTCGAGGTCGGGCGCCTTGAGAGTTGCCGCCGCCGCCGCGCTCACCATCACATGCCGGCGATATATCTACGTGTTTTGAGCAATCCATTTCCCCCAACAGAAACAATTCACCATGCCATATGCTCCATGAAATCTCATGCTGGTGATAGTGGAGAGCAGCAGCAATGACTAGAATATTTGTTATAATTGCTGGAAGGATATATTCCTAATATTAACATTTAAAGGGGTTGCATGTAACAACTTGAAACTTAAGTTTGAACTCATCTCGGCAGTAGGCATGTCATTTTTTACACGGAATAGCAGAAAGGATTTTTATTACTAATCCTATTGTGACAAATTTTTTTTTAATGCCTCACAGCATAAGTTTTCTATAGTAATGAAAATTATAATATCTGAAGATTGAATTAGTCTCGGCATGAGGCATGCTAAGACTAGCTTGAACGTTCTTAATTTTTTCTTCTTTGTATCAATATTAATAAATTATAAGTTTAAACGTGCTAGAATTATCAAAATGAAACTAGCCCTGCCTTGGCCAGGCTTTTAGCAGGGCCTGACAAATCCTACCAAGCTTTAAACTTGGGTCACTGGTTGACTTCAGATGAGCAAGTTTCAGGCTTTAATGATTTGGGTCCAGATTTTGACAGGATTCCCCAAAGACCCCCAGCCCTGTAAGTTTCTCAAGTCATTCGGTACGATTAAAAACTTTACCAGCATGGTAAGCTCACACATACACATGAAGCGCCTTAGCCAGCTTGGTAAACTTTACCAAAAACTTTATCACATGCAATTCCTGTTCATCAGAGCAGCTTGGGCCCATGTTTTATGGCCTGGCCAACTTTTAAGCAAAGCTCGCAACTCTGCAGACTCCCTGACCTGCTCTAATGTTACAAAACAATATAAAAATGACATAAATAAAATATCAGATAGATTACAAAACCATTATATTACAAATTTTTGCATTATTTGTAATCACTTACCATCTCCTATCAAATCTTTCTATTGTATACAATGAAAACTCTTCAGTGTGTTGTCTGCCGACCATTCAATGATCTCATGTGAAATCATGTTAAGAAAAAGGTCTACTCCATGTAGATAAGAACTGGATTTTTTTGTTTTCAAATTCATGCCCCTGATATATGGTTTTTTTTTGCATGTCAGGGGTTAATGCTAAGCCTGAGACAATGCCCAGGTCCAGTTTCAGCCAAGAGAGGACGGAGAGATTCATGAGATCTATCTACAGATTTAGATTAATAGATACAGAAATATCAGCCGATGTAGTGTGAATAGTTCAACTAGCATTTCGAGGCTTTATTTTCTGATACTAATAATTTAATACCTGAATAGAGAATTAATTTTTTTTATAAAAAAAGGCTCAGCTGGCATACTGATATATCATAACAGCCAATTATTTGAAGATATATAGTGTTATATCTTTAAAGGTCATTATCTTGTATAAATTCTCATATCATCCTAAGATGCTCAACCAGCTCTCACCGAAGAAAAGTCTTCAAATAATAATAAAGATTCAAGATAAAAGAAAATTTTGAATGTCAAAGGGATTTGACATTTTAATTCAAAATTATGGACCGGAAAATCTTATACCCCGCCCAGACTGATAAAATGATAGAAATAATTCATTAGCCAAGACGATGTCCTTTCATTAAGTAAAAAGATTTGTGTCTGAGAAATAATAATCCTGCATCAAATAGGTTAAGGACTCTTGTGATCCTTATATAGTCTTGAGCCCATCCATCTAAGCGTTGGAAGAACATAAAAGGATAGGCCTACAGTAAGTCAGATTGTTAATTTCACGTGAATAACTTTGACAAACACAGAAATTACAAATTTCCATTGCATACAGAAAGCATAATCAGATGATATAACAGGTAGATGGTGTCTTTTGGTACCAATTTGTCTAGTAAGTGACATCATTTCACAAGAAATTGGAGGGTTTCGCAGCTTCACTGCTTAACATGCTCACCAACAAAGAGACATCATCATAAGTGGAAGAAAGCAGAAACATCATTTCATTTCATTATTATAACAAATAGGAAAGGGAGAAGAAACTCGGGTTCTGAGTGTATATAAACCTACCGACCTTCCCAATTTTCCTTCCATTCATCATTGTAGCTGAATGATGACGGTAAAGGGCTCTAGTTCAATATGATGACACTGAAGTACAGACCACCAATGCAGGCCCCTACACATGCTTCTAAAGCTAGAAGTGGGGCAAGGGTTGCACTGTTTGTCTGATGACCCAAATATGTGCATCTATTATAAGGTTTCTTATTAAAGACATATCACAGAATCAGAACTTCATCATGCGTTTCGGTGCAACTTGATTCTCACTGCTAAATATCACTTTGCTAAAAGACTTAGGTTCCGAGTGCGACTCCCATACTCGGTTAAAAAAAAAAAAAAGTAACATCAGAAACCCCTAAAAATTGAAATCAACAAAATGATTGTAACAGTGTCCACCTGGTCCAGGCCGTTTCAACAGTTAGACCCCACCATATGTTCTAAAGTCATCACCAAAGAATAGCACCATATTTGTATCATTTCAGCTGAGGTGCACTTTATGAGCCATACATAATAAAGTTTAGGCCTTTGATCATGTACTCAAAGATACAAGGTGGTAGCCGAAAAACTTGGTTAGGATAGGACAGAACAAGTGTATAGATTTGCATCTGAAAATTTTATCTACCCAAATGAGAAGAAATCTGCAATTGTCATTAGCACACAGGAAGCAATGCTCAAACATAGCAGTTACAAACAGCAAGCCAATTATTTACACATATAGAAATGAAAGGGGAAAGGAAACAGAGACTGACACAACCTAATAAACATTATGTCGCTAGGAAATAATAGAAAGTTACATATTAGTTTCACTCCATGTATAACAAACCATAAGGTAGAAAGAGAGCACTTTGGATGAATCCTTACATCTTTTAAGAAGGGCCCCTGCAGACATTTGATTCACTTGTCTTAGCTGTAGGATGAAAATGCAGCTAGTTCCGGCTCTTGCACTTCTCCATGGCTCTTGGGGCTGCAAGTAGACAGACACATAGACCATTAAATGTAAGATATAATATACTGAGGATAACTAATATAGAAAGGGATGCTCTAAAAATTTAACATTTTCAGTTCTCGTTATTGGATAATTTAGAAACAATTATTATAAAAATCAAGAGCACATGCATTCCAGGAATACCTGGTAGAACTTATGCAGTACAGTGATCAAGAAATCTAAATAACAAATTTTTGATAACAGACATGATAAATACTTGATGAGTGATGCAATTTTACAAAATTGTTTAAACAGAAAAAGGCAAACAGTAGCCTCCATATGCATACAAATCGTAAAAAATCCTTTTACTTCATAATGATTCCCCTTTTACACCTTTCTAGTTGGCTCATAACTATGCCTTTAGTTAAAGAATCGATAATACAACAGCCGTACAATCACGGAAAAGTTCATAATTATGCCTGAGGAACTCAACATTCAGGTAATTATGCTTGCCCCAAAATGCATTAAAAGAAAGACCCTTATACAAAGTATGTAATATTAACGTCATTTCAAACAACACTATCGATGCATAGCATCATTCCGGACCGAAGCACTAGTTTATGCTTAGTTTTGCTAATTGGTCAGATGAGACACGTAGTATCATCAATTAAACTAGCAACACATCAGAAGAAATAGAACATTATGATGTTACAGATGAAGGGTAGCCGATAATGCATGCAGTCCATTAACCAAGTAAAAGCAGTAGAGATACAAAAATCAGTAAAAGATGAAAGCTATTCATGTTTGTACATACCAATTCCAACTGCTTCTGAACCTCTCATGATCCTGAGCCTCCTACAAGAGTCAGTGAACATACTGCAATTGCCAAGGAGTGAATAACCAGTTGTCAATTAAATGTAACACCTCAATGAAAGATCACCTAGTAGAAATGGATCAGAACAAACAGATACAGTAGAAAAAAGCAGAAAACCAAATATCCATGTTATCCATGATGATGCCACAAGACAAGAAATAAAAATAAATACAATGAAATTTATGCCAAGCTGGCCAGCACATGGTATAGCCTCTCAGAAGAAATTAAAAAAAAAAAAAACCAATGTTGCCATAGTCTTAAGTTAGACATTATCTCTATAAATCACAAATCAATTTGACCGAGCTAAGGTTAATATCGAGGAACTCAGTTAACAAAAGATTCAATACATGTAAATTAGTGGAACACTTAAATGTTGATATTGTATTTGTTTAAATGATGATGATTAGCTTAAAACAGCTCAATAATGTTGACCTATATATGGGTAAGACTAGGTTTATTTTCTACTATCTTGATAGCTAGGGACCTTTTGACATGCTCACTTGCTAACATCATTGTACCATCGAAATGGATTTAAATGATGGATCCTCACAACAATATCTTTGTGATCTATCCTTCTTCATTGTAACTATAAAATTCATAAATCTACTGAAGATTGTACTTACTTCCATGGAACATCACCAACAAGCATCCAATCACCATCCTTGTCTTCATATGTAAGGACATATTCAGATCCTTGAAGAAGATCCATCATCCGGCTCTCACTTAGTCCATCTCTGCCCGGTATTCCATGTGAACCGCACTGGCCTGGAATACCACATTAAAAAAAGTAAACCCATCCTTGCATAAAGACACTTGCAGGAGCTACAGAATAATACTGAGGAAAATAACATTTTTTACTCCTCACTGGGTTGCTTAAAATGCATGACTTTAAATAAACAAAAGCAAAACCAGAGGATATTTCCTCATGCAAGCTTTCTGAAAAGTTTTTAACATCCACAGTGAAGAAAGAAAAATTGAAATAAAAATGTTGCTGAAGCAATGTTCTGAATATCCTTTCATCTGAAGAATAATAAATTGAAAAAGAACGCTAAAGTTTAACCTCCTATTTTGGAGGTGAGCTCTTTACATTGAGTATTCCTTCATAGACTTAATTTGAAAACTACAAAAGTAGAAAGATGCACTGCTATAATCTTATAGTTAATGTATGCAGGAAAGGCTCCAAAAGTTTTTAAAGACTAGTAAATAATAATTTCATAGTAGTTTTATCTTTACAATATTACTTTCGAGCAATAATCTCCAGGGCCTTGCAGATATAAAAAGTAACGGAGACAGTAAAGCAATCAAAGTGTACTTTCATGTCTATTTAAGTGCATGTAAATGAAAAAATAAATAAGAGTACAGCCAATGCAATAATTTTATATGCAAGAGTTTTTCATTTCAACTTCGAACGACTTCTCAATAGGAGGCTTATATCGTGATTAGAAAAGAGAGAAGAAAAAAAGGAAGAGAAGAGAGTGAGAGGGAGGGAGAGAGACCTTTTGCATGCATGCATGTGCATTTTGTGTGTGTGTGTGTGTGTTTTTGTTATTTGGGGGGAGGAGTGGGCACTCTTTGGGGTTTGCAGAGCTGGGTGTTGGAAATGAGCCTAAGATGCCAAACCCATATGTAAAATCTTCCCAAGCGATCACAAATAAGGGGAAAATCTAAAAGCATTGAAAATTAACACAGCTCACCAATGGTAAAGCAGCTGAACATCTTCTCAAGTGCCGACGAGAGCTCCTTATAGTTTAAGTATTTTTTTAGGTCAACTTTTCTGAGATATGGGGCTCCATCCAGGCTAACCTTGACATAAAGGCATCCCGTTCCTTGTTTCCCTTCAGTATCTTCTTTGTTTTTTGATGGGTTTGAAGCCATTGTATTCTTCCGGTAACTACGGATTGGGGGCCAACCAACTACCTGTGCCCTGTTGGATAACATTTTTCTTAGATAACAGTAAACATAACCTGTAGATTATCCTATTATGAGCATACTAATATATCTAAACACAATGTTGATGAAGAACACAAGATATACTTTCTATGCTTTCAAGAGGAACAAGAAAACGAGGTAGTGTAAGTAAAAAAAAAACAACAAAGTTTAGCTTAAATTTATATTACATCCACAAATTAGCAAACATGAAAATTTTCATTGCAAGAACATAGTGCATGCATCAAAGATCAATCCATGAATTCCATAAGTTAAGAACAGAGAACCAATTAAGAAATGGAGAAGCAACAAGGAGAAACTATGTCTTTAAATTAAGCAAAAAAAAAAAGAAAAAAGACCAATTATTCAGAATCATTGTGGAGATAGGATCTGACTCAAACCACACCAGAAACATCATAATAAGTAATAACGAGGATGAGAGAGAGAGAGAAATACTACAAGATAAGTATTTTAAAAATAGCCACCATGGAAAGGGCAACTGCATCAAAGAACAAAGATATAACCTTCACAATCAAAAGAAATCAGCAATTACATTGATTATTTATTTATTTTAAAGCAATCACAACCACATATCTCCCAATTCATAAGCACTAGAGTAGAAATAACTAAAGCAACCAGAAATTTGAATGAACGCTTATTCTACATCTCAATTCCATCACCCTTTCTGCGGATTAGTCCAACAAAATAATTAGCAACAAGTCAAGCCAACACAAGCATGTGATTAAGAGACGCCTGAGCCGTTGTAATAACATCAATTCATCAAAACCACGCGTAACAAAGTAAAGTCCAGAAAAACACGAATCATTGAAACAGTATTCCAAGGAAAATAGGTAATTAACCTTTTTTTTTCCTTTTCATTACAATGAAAAAATGGCAAGGACATGACCTCAAAACTTAAAAATAAAATAAAGAAGCAAAACAACCTCATAGATCACCTTACCATTTCACCATTATAAAATGACTCCAAATGCTAAGAACAAACAAAAGAACTTACTTTGCAGCAGGGGCAACTCCAGCCGCCGAAGCCTGGGCCTTCTTTTCCTGCCCCACCCCCGCCGCCGCCCCACCGACATCCTTCACTAAGCCCGCCGGCCCCGTATGCTTTCCCCCGCCATTCTCCCCCCTGGGCGAGAACAAGTTGCCGCCTTTCCCCAATTCCACCTCGGATCCACTCCCTCCGGAGAACCCCCACTTGCCGGAACCATTAATGGCGTCCGAGAACCCCCTCTTGGCGCCAGAGACGAAGCCTTTTGGGAGCCCCAGGGTCAATCCTGGGCCGTCCTCCCGCTCGGGGGACTGGGACCCCGGGAGCCCCAGGCGGAGCTCGGTCTCCTTGAGGTTGAGCGCCGGCGCGCGCGCGCCCACCTTGGTGTCGTCCTCGGCGGAGAGGGAGGACGAGGAGGAGCAGAGCTTGTCGGAGCTCTCCATGGAGGAGAGCTCCGTTAGGCCGATGTAGTCGTGTTCCAAGGGCGATGTCATCAAAGCTCAGCCGCGGTTTCTCAGAGAAATTCCGGCAAACAGCAAGCGGATAGTGTCAAAAGAAGGAGAATGATAGATAGAGAGAGAGAGAGAGAGAGAGAGGACGAGAGGAGGAGGAGAACCAGAAGGGGAGGAAAAAAATGTACTTTGTTTGAGAGGGGGCTGTGTGGGAGGGGAGAGAGAGAGACAGAGGCATATAATAGAGTTGTTTTGGGAGTAAAGATTGTGAGAAAGCTTTGGTTTTTTTATTTCCTTTAATTTTTTTGATTGTTCCACTGGCTAATGATCTTCGTTATAGCAGTGTTTGGAGAGAGAAATCCGACATCGCCATAAAGAAAAAGAGCGAAATTAGAAGAGACGAGAATGATTTTTCTTATATAATTGAATTTAATTTGGAGGGTTGGCTTTTTTGGGAGAGGGCTGGCTGATGGAAACGTATATACCCTTTGGAGGCAAACCTACCGACAGGAGACTGAAAGTTCCCGACAGCGTTTCAGGCAACGTTCGCTGCGTATATAATTTTCTGATTTTGTTCCTTTTTTTATATATATTAGGAGTTCTGATAAGTGTGCTGTTCTTTTCCATCGTCTGCCCTCAAAGTAAGAGTGCGCACGGGAGAGCATTTATCTCACTATTTTCATTATTTTCGGTTGAAAAAAGTTAATATTTTATTATATATTTTCTCTTTATATTTTATTTCTTTATTTCAGAAAAGAATCGGACTTTTTCTCTTGTATTGCACCAATCTTTTAACGGTCGTAAGATAGAAAATTGATTGGTAAGTCAGGTATAAAATGGTATAAATTCTTTTTTAGCGATACCTAGTATCTTCATAAATTTTTTTATTAATATAGAAAATAATGATCACAATAAGATGATTTATTAAAAAAGATTTAAAAATTAATGAGAATTAATGCTGTTGGTCCACCGCTGTCCATGTAAAGAAAAGAACAAGTGATTTGGATTGCATGATATGAACATTGATCATTACTTTTCTTTTGAGTAAATTTTATATAGGATTTGATTTTTACTTAATTTTATTTCTTCTACTGTTTCTATTGCTTCATTTCTCATTCGAAAAGTTGAAGCTCCAGTAGAAAGAAATGTTTCATATAATTCAAAAGATCTATTTGATCTAGACCTAGTTGTGAGGATCCGTGCAGGCATGTGTTTAGTCTCATATCGGTTATTTGCTGGGTAGATCTTGGGTACTTATACAGGATCAACCAGCCCAAATAATATCTTCCGACTAGCCATTTTGGATAAAGTATTAGGTTGTTACAAATAGTATCATAGCAGACCTGGCTCATAACCTATATGTACTACGGGACACTGTGGTACGAATCCATTGGGGCTGATCATAATGTTTGTGGTTAGATTTGAATGGTTCTGAACCCTTAGCCTGACGAGGACCGCTTGAATGGAAGGAATATGTGAGGACCTATGCGGGCATGTGTTTAGTCTCACATTGATTATTTGCTGGATATATCTTGGGTAATTATACAGGATCAAAAAGCCTAAATAATATTTTCTGTCTAGCCATTTTGGGTGAGATCTTGGGTTGTTACGTTAGTAATGTCGGGTAGTTTTATTTTTTTACCGGAAGTGTTGAATTAGATTATTTGATCTACATTTCTGGGGTCAAACTAATAAATTTTTATTTTAGATTCATATATTTTCTGTTTTTCACTTCTTAAGAAATTTAGAATATATTTTTGTACGGAGAGGTGGTACATAACATGACAAATAAAGAAACAAAAATCTAGACATATACTAAGAGGAAAGAACAAGAAAACTCGTTAATAAAAAAAATTAAAGAATAACTATCCTGCCTTGGATTAGAAAAAAATGAAAAATTATTTTCAATAAACATATATTGATCTCCTGGAATGACATTTTTAAACAAGAATTTAAGAAAAGAAAGAAATAGGACATGATCTTTTTTTTTTGCTGAAATAGGACATGATCTTTGAGTGTCTCTCTTTCCACTTTGGGCGTGAGGCTCGGACGCAGCTTTCCGATCATCACCACCCACGCCTTAATCATCCGTCATTATTGTGTTCCACAGCGTCGAACCACAGCATCGAACGGCTCGCCATCCATGCAATACTAAGGATCACACCCCAGCGTCCAAACCATCCGACCGAGCCATAGCAAACCGTGCCATCCCACAAAATACCAAACACGGCACTCCTCCAATGCCATGAAGCCTAGTATCCGCTATCGCGCTGCTTTCCCTCGCTCGCCACCAGCCTATTGGAAGAATACCGTGTGCTCGGTGTTCGGGATGGACACCTGATCTGCCGCGAAGCTCGGTGCGAACGTGATTTGGACGACGGACGGCGCTTCGCGCCGGGGTTGACGGTAGCGGTTGACGGGTGTTTGACCGCCCGTCCACTGGCACCCGCCGGGAGACCGACGAAGACCGCGACGACGCCGACCGACAGCTGGCGACGCTGCCGACAGGGAATGCTGTCTTGTTCTACTGCCCATTAATTCTAAAAACATATACTTCTTTGACAACGAATGGGTTGGCGAGCCGCTTGGCTTCTCTCGGCGAAGGGAGAAGTGCCACTGGATCGATGTCACGCGGACGTGGGGTATGACACAGAGCGAGGAGAATGAGAAGTAGTAAGTCGTGAAAGCGAAGATGGTCATTAAATACCTGGGCCTTTGAGCATTCAAGGCCCCGCTCGTGTGGGTGGCAGAGGTATGCTGTCAATCTCCTTCCCACAATGTAGAACTCCATGCGAATCCCCCACGAAGCCATAAATTGTTTTGTTTGGTGTGTGACTCTTGAATTGCCGAGGTCCCTTCATTTTGGATGGGAGAATTGACATCTTCCATCCGCATTGACTTTTGCCAAATGTCTCTTAATCTATGTTGACTGAAAATTTCAGGTATATTATTGCTGCCAAAATCCAATTTGATAGAGTCAGATGAGGTCGCTAGCGTTGAGGTGAAGGTTCGACCTGCAAAGAGAAAGGAAAAACATCAAAGATTGCTGAATTCGGCGGGAGGATCTTTTGATTGTTTAAGTCAGACTAAATTTTGGAGAGCCATAGATATCTGAGAGAGTTATGTGCCGGGGAGTTAAGAGAGAAAAAAAAAAATGTACCCAAAGATCCTTCAGATCATGCATATATAGGTTAGTGGGCATGGAGCCATTGCTCAGAAGAAGTAGGCACGTAATTGTCTGACATGTAATGACTATCTGGACATACAATAACTTCTCAACATGCGGGTGCGATCGTCCTGCAACGTGCCTTACAAGTGCAGGGGTTGTAACCGCCTATTTTAACAGATGGTGCAATGAGCGTGGATCCCTCTATAATCCTGTAAAATCTTCGGGTCAGCACGAATCCTTCTCACTAAGGAACTAGTGTTGGAGAGAAGAGGGGCTCCGGACTTAGTCCCACATCAGTAGTGGAAAGATTTGTGCCTTATAAGTAGGGGCACACCTCCTTCCCTCGAGAAGCGCCCCCTGTGGGGCATAGTCGTGAGGGAAGTATTGCCTCAATAAAGGCGATGCACGTGCATCCTTTCTCAAAGCGGGCAATACCTCTTCCGTTGGGCTATCCCCCCTCCTAAGAGAGGTGCTTCCTGTGGGATAAAACCATGAGGAAAATATTGCCTCAATAAAGGTGGCGCACGTGCATCCTTCCCCAAAGCGGACAATACCTCTTCCGCTGGGCTATCTCCCCTCCTAAGAGAGGCGCCTCCTGTAGGACAGCCGTGAGGGAAATATTGCCTCAATAAAGACGGCGCACGTGCATCCTTCCCCAAAGCGGATAATACCTCTCTTGCTAGGCTATCCCCCCTCCTAAGAGAGGCGCCTACTGTGGGACAAAGCCGTGAGGAAAATATTGCCTCAATAAAGGCGGCGCACGTGCGTCCTTCCCCAAAGCGAACAATACCTTTCCCGCTGGGCTATCCCCCCTCCAAAGAGAGGCGCCCCCTGTGGGACAAAGTCATGAAGAAAATATTGCCTCAATAAATGTGGCGTACATGCGTCCTTCCCCAAAGTGGACAGTATCTCTTCCGCTGGGCTATCCCCCTCTTAAGAGAGGCGCCTTTTAAATGGCAAAGCCGCGAGGTGAATATTTCCTTCAAAGACAGCGCATGTGTGTCCTTCCCTGATGCCGCACCAGTGCGGGGAAAGAGGAGAAGAAGGAAGAACAAGAGAAAAATAAGGAAGAAGAGGTTGTAGAGACGCAGGAAGAATAGAGGAGGAGAGGAGAAAAAGAGAAGAAAGAACGTAGGGGGAAAGAAATTCCAAATCACTTTATTAAACCCTAATCATGAAAATAGTCTCTTTTATATAGGGCCCAAATACATAATTTGCATAAAACTCCTTACACAAAAATAACTCCTAATAAGCCCACAAATAACATAAATAAGCCCTAAAATGCAAATGAACCCAGAAATAAAATAAATAAAATAAATATGCAAATAAACGGGTCTGACTCAATCCGGGGGCTCAGGATCATCTGGATGAAGGGCTCTGATGTCCCCATCAACTCCTTCCGGGTGAGAAAAACTCGACCCCGTCGAGTACAGGTCTGTCCAGCTGTCGTACTGCTCCAGAAGATCGGGGTCAAGGCGCTGCAACTGTGCTCTGGAAATCCACGTCACATCAGACTTTGGTCGACCTTTCCACCGAACAAGGTAACATTGGTAACCACCGTTCCTGGTTGAAATAACCTGCTCATCCAATATATGTTCTATTTGTTCTCTGCGTGCATGAAATTTGGAAAGTGGTGGCTCAACAGCAGGTAATAGATCAGGGTGTCCAACATGGGCAGGTATGTCAATAAAGGGTTTAGAAGGTATGAATATTGTCTTTTTGTATGGGACTAAATCTTCAATATTAAATGTCGCACTAATCCCATAGTCATCAGGAAGATCCACAACATATGCATTCGAACTGATTTTCTTTAAGATTTTGAACGGTTCTGCACTACAAGTTTGCAATTTCTTAAACGTATTTGAAGAAAATCGTTCAAGCCTAATTCTTATCATGACGTAATCTTTTTCACTTAACTCTTTATAACGTCTGTGTAAATCAGCAAGGGATTTATATTTTAAGTTATTTAAGTAACTACAATTGCTGATTTCATGATGCAATGAATATGGATGTGATGCAATTGATTGTGCAGAGTCAACGACTCTATACTGATGAGACATGAAAGACAAGTCTATGGATTGCCTAGGTTTGTAATCATGCACCACTTCGAATGGACTCATACCTATGGACTTGTTAACCGAACTATGATATGCAAACTCAACTGTCGATAATATTAAATCCCAGGTCCTAGCATATGCATTTGGGTTGAGCCTATGATGTGGAAGGTTGGGCAGAAATACTCCGGGAACTAGATCAATTGCATGTTGGATATCATGTATCGGAGAAAGTGTATCCGGAAGATCATCAGGGACTACATCATTAAACTCCTCTAGAAGGGAAACTACTATAGGGGAATGTTCAAGATTGGACTCCACATGGGTATCTTTAGCTACAAGTGCCAATTCAGGTGACTGGCTCTCAATATCTGTCACTACCTCTTCCACAGTAGTGATGTGAAATGACTTGGTTGTACTTAGATCAATAGTCTCCCTTTGGGAATCATTTTGGACAAAATCTAATTCTATAGGTTCGTCTTCAAAGTCTTCTTCATAGTCTTCTATATTTGGTTCATAGACTTCTTCAACATATTTGACCTCTTGGCTCCTAACTTCTGGTTCAGTAATCAGGTAGGTCCTAATGGGACATCGGGATGCTATGTGGTCGAATTGTTGACACATTGAGCATTGGGTTTGGTGCCCAAGAAAATGGGGAAGGATTACAGGTGGTGCAACCAAACCGATTTTAGGTTGGGCTGCAACAGGGGTTGGCGGTATAGGGGTCCTAGAATTTTGCATGAGCTCACGGATCTCTTGTGTGAATTCCTTGTATCCAGCCCGCATGGCAACGATCTGTTCCTTGATAGACCTCAAAATGTCGGAATTCATGGTAGCTACTGGGGTTTTAGGTTGACTGAGATAGTACTCCATATCACTACAGGTTGGCATGCAATGATGACACTGGGTGATGATGTGAAATGCAGTGTCACTAATAAAACCCTAATAACTATGATGTAGAACCAAATTTAATTCAGGACAACCTACTAATGCAATCTATTATGATTTCAGAAATCAGCAAGTCTTCACAAAAATAACTTAAAATTTAAATGTTGCTGATTTTTACTTCGGTTATTCAGAATTAAGGATTAAGATTATTCAATTTAAGAAATTAGATTGCAATCAAGTAGTACAGTTGTTCTGATCCTAAATTAATCTGATCGAATAATGTTGAGAAACGTCCTGTTACTAGGATGTGCTAATTTAATATTTAGATTTTAAAGAGTAATAGGATGGGTTCGGAAGCGAGAGGTTTAATGTTCTGACTTTTGACAACAACATAAATTTTCAAGACTATGGCTATCATGCAAGAGAACTAGAACATAATTAAATGAACAAGCCAGAAAAAGTAGAAACCTATCACCTGTCGTGAGGTAGTCGACCAAAATCGTGTGCTCGTGGACGATGATCAGGAGTGCGGTTGCAGCTGATGGACCCTTTCAGTTGGCGTCTACTTGGATCTTTTCACAGTGCCTCTGCGAGTCTGCTGGGCTGGACAATTGAAGGAGAGAAGGGAGAAAGTAATCTGATCTCGGTTTGGCATAGCCCCTGCTGGTTGTCCCTATGGGGACTGGGGAGGCAGCCGGGCGGACCCGAAACTTGCGAGTTGCGGGCTGCTGGTTCGGGGCCTGTAAAGTGGAAGCTGGCGCGGGCCCGACACCTGGGCCCCACGGAAGTAAATACGGGGGCGTGCGGGTTGGTGGGATTGGGTGAGTGCGAACACAGGGGTGGGGCGAAGTGGGTTGTGGGGAAGAGGGGAATAACAGCGGGATGGAGCCGGGAGGGCGGTCGCGGGATGGAGGTGCTCGGTCGCAGGTGGGCGGCGTCTCAGGCGACGAAGCGGCTCGGAAGACGGGTGGTGGAGGGTGGTGCTCGGGGAGCCAAGGCGGCGGCGGGGTCTTGAGGTGGACGCGGATAGCGGCGACTTGGCAGTGACGCGACGCGGCGACAGTGGGAGAGGAAGGGGCGGAGCGCGGCGACGCTGCAGTGGATGCGGAGGCGGTCGCAGCGCGGGGGCGGCGCTGCGTGTGGGCGGTAGAGGAAGAGAGCGGCGCTGCGTGCGGGCGGAGGGGAAGCGGGCAAGAGCGTGAGGGGGCGATGGTGAGTGCTGGGCGGCGGAGGCGGAATGGCGACGACGAAGCAGCGATGACGGCGGCGGCACGGGCGGAGCGGCGCTACGAGGGTGGCGGCGCAGCGTGTGGTTGGGGAAGATGAACAGAGGTAAGGATTTTTTTTTTTTTTTAACTCAGACCCGTTAGGATTCGGGTTAACGGGTTTGACCAGATCCGATATCCTTTACGGACCCGTCACGTGCGGGTCACGTGAAACTTTTTTTTTTTTTTGGGACCCGGGTTACCGGGTTGTGGGTTAACGGGTTGAGAACTTCCCGTTACCCTGATTCTTTCTTCAACCTCCCGACGGATTCGGGAGGGCGTCGATCTTCGCAGCGGCGGCTGCGGGCCGGGGCAGGGATCACGACGGCGGCTCCACGACCTGCGGCGGCGGCGAGATCACGGCCACGGTTTCGTGGCCTGCGGCGAAGGTCGGCAGTGGTCCCCTCTATGGACCCGATGAGGCGGTTGGCGGCAGACGCGGGTGGCCCGGGTTGCAGCGTTGGAGGGAGGCGTTAGGGCGGCGACGGAGAAGGAGAGCGGTGTCCCACTCCCGAATTTGGCCACGGACGGTGGCCACAGGGGTCGCGGCCGAGAACTTCCTCTGTCAGGACGGTTGCCGCGCGGTTGACACCAGGACGGCGGGCTTCCGTGGGGTCACGGCGACCTCCGGCAGCGAATCGAAGCGGCGGTGCTGGTGTTGTCGTCGGCGAGGGATGGAAGCGGTGGCCGCGAGCGCGGTGACGGGTGGTCACGGGAACAGGGAACCTGCAAAGGTTTGTTTTTTTTTTTTGTGAATCTGACGGAGGGAAAGAAGAAAGATCAGCCCGGTGAACCGGGGTTGTTCCCCTCTGTTCCTTCTTGTAAGAACTGAGAGATCGAAAGATTCCCCCCCCCCCCTTTTTTTGTTGAGCAAAACTGACAGAGGGAAAGGCCTTGTTCTCCTTGAAGCACCGTGAGAACCGAGGGAAAGGAAGGCTGTTGTTGGATCGGGGCTTTGGCAGCAGGGGCAAAACCAGCCTTGCTCTGATACCAAGTTGATGCCGCACCAGTGCGGGGAAAGAGGAGAAGAAGGAAGAACAAGAGAAAGATAAGGAAGAAGAGGTTGTAGAGACGCAGGAAGAATAGAGGAGGAGAGGAGAAAAAGAGAAGAAAGAACGTAGGGGGAAAGAAATTCCAAATCACTTCATTAAACCCTAATTATGAAAATAGTCCCTTTTATATAGGGCCCAAATACACAATTTGCATAAAACCCCCTTACACAAAAATAACTCCTAATAAGCCCACAAATAACATAAATAAGCCCTAAAATGCAAATGAACCCAGAAATAAAATAAATAAAATAAATATGCAAATAAACAGGTCTGACTCAATCCGGGGGCTCAGGATCATCTGAATGAAGGGCTCTGATGTCCCCATCATTCCCCGAAGCAGACAATACCTCCCGCCAGGACGCAACCCATTTTCCTTCTCTAACAGATGGTGCAGTGAGCGTGGACCCCCCCATAACCCGGTAAAATCTTCGGGTCGGCACGAATGCTTCCCACTAGGGGGTTAGTATTGGGGAAAAGATGGGGCACCGGATTTAGTCTAACATTGGTTGAGTAGTGGAAAAGATTGTGCCTTATAAGAAGAGGCACGTCCCTTTCCCTCGAGAGACGCCTTTTAAAGAGCAAAGTCATGAGGAAAATATTGCCTTCATAGGCAGCGCACGTGCGTTCTTCTCCAAAGCGGACAATACCTTCCGCCGGGACGCAACCTCTTTTCCTGCTCTAACATTAACCATCTTTAATATGCTTTGAATCAAGAACACGTGATCCGGTGTTGTTAATCGATGGGCTCGGTCGTCGTTATGGGTTGGCTGGTCCAATCGGCTGATTTAGTCGATGGGTCCGATCGGCCAATCTAGTCCGCTGGTTTGGTCTGTCACAAACCGACAGATCCAAGCCGCACCATGTAACTATAATTTTGATAATAATTTAAATTTAATACATGCTTCTGCACATATGTATAATCGTATATTGAACAAATACACTGATACTGCAATATCACCATGTGTAAAAACACTCACCGGAGATCTGCAGGGGGCTAGATGTATGAATAATTAATTGGCTGGCAAGTTTCTCTTAACGAGTGTTGCATGTTGATGTGTTAGGAAAAATAGTTTAGCCACACTTGGTATCAATTCGAGCATTGTTCATAAGCCAAAATTCTCATCCCATTGATGAGCAGTATGAGATCGTCTATTCCGATAATGCCATGCACACAACCAACACCTTTGTCCTGACACGGGACAAGATGATCTCCTAAGGAATGGACCACACCACTTGACCTAATCAGCCATGGACATTTAACTCAACATTATGTTCCATTCAACACAAGACAACTCCGTGGCTCCCTACGTCCGCTTATGAGCCAAACGCCAAAGATGTACATCCACTTGCCACGTCAAAGACAGATAGAACGGCAAATCTAATAATAACATAACGGGCTCGAAAAGAAGAAGGAGGAAAATTGTGGTCAACGAAAAAGTAATGAGATACCTCTTGTTTGATTGGAGTTTTTAAAGAAGAGAGACAAAAAATTTGTATTCCCATGAAAATATGATTCCCACATTTTATGGAAAGGTTTTTCCCATGAAAAACATGGAAAAGTTAATTTCCCATGAGCCGGAAATCACTCCATTTTTATTTTTTTTCAAAAAATTCCTTCAGCATTAAAGAAGCATTAAAGACCTAATTTTTATTAAGGGTATAATAGGAATAACACAACTTTTGTAGAAAAGTGGATAGTCAACTAAACATAAGCATTCTGAAAATATGTCACTTTTCTATGATCAACTAAATATGCCAAAAGTACTTTTCCAATCATACTCTCTTTAAAAATCTACTTTTCAAAAATTATATTCTTAAAAGAAAAAAATGTTTTCTCAAACCAAACGAGCCCAATATATATTGCAACTCCTGCCAAATTTTAATGCTGTATTTAATACGAATGGAATGCGTAATGCTGAACACATGTGGCAAGGGGCTATGGAAATTAAAGGCACAACCACACTCCACTTCGCCATCCATGCTCTGTGTTTGTGTTCAATGATGGTACATTGATATTTGTCCACTGTAGCCTTCAGTGGACCACCGTGTCCACTCGCCGTCCATGCAGCGAGGCCCCACGGAATAAAGCTCCATAGCAGATAGGACCGAAAGCCTTCGGCCTCATCTCTCAACGGCCGAATTATGGGGTGGTGGCGCTCGCGCACCTTGACCCTAACATTAGCAAAAATTACACAAACTTGACATCCAAAGCCCATCTCAATTATTGCACCCGGTGCGAGCGAGGGGACCGCACCCAAGCCAAGGAATAACAGGCATCCATCGACTCCATTCCTCACCGTAAGAGAGATTCCCTCAAGGGTATTTCCGTCATTTTACTGAAGCAGCTAATGAGTTGGTGCAAAAAAAAAAAAACTCCTCTGAAGTTCTCTACCACAAAAGAGGCCATCCAATTCGCCGCACTGTTTGCTTCGCGGTTGGCACATTTGGCCGCCCAAAAAATATACCCTCTCACACTCCTCCAGATGCTAAGCAGAAGCAGGTGAGCAACACCGAAAACTGTTATGGCTTGAAGTGTCATCTGATATAGTTATCTCTTTGTCGGTAAATTGCTGCAAAGGATAATGCAGCACAAAATAGATTTCTGACCACCATCTATTTAGCTCATTCATAGGTCACTTGTTTTGATCATATGCATCGAAAATGATGGAACAATGGTGGGTGTGCTGTGGCTTACTAAAGGCAAAATAATCTAGCTAATTCAACCAGAAAGATACTAAAGGTTACCTGTCCAGTCACAGTTCAATTCATTGGCTGATTGTGGAATCTGCGATTGAATAAGTAGTACATGGGACCCCAATTATCTATCACCTTATCTCACATACTGCACAAATCTTTGATTGCAACATAAAGCCAATAAACTAAGCTGTGGCCAGATGGATGATCTGTTATAATATGTTAGCTATGTATACATACATATAAATGTATATATGTGTGTGTGCATGTATGAGAGAGATTATGCTTCTCTCAAAAGAAAGAGGATGTCTCCTTCTCTCGAATTCAAAATTAGTAATGACACATTTAAATTAAAACTTCACATTGTTGATTATGATTTATATAACAAAAATGTCTATAAGCCAAATATTATATATTGTGATGGTCTTTTATTTATGCATCAGATGGATGTAAAATATCTAACTAAGAATCTATGTTATATACATATTAAATCTATATAAATTAAAAATCAATAGAATGTAATATTTAGATCATAAAAAAAATAATTTTATATCATTTTAACTGTTCATTTTTACACTAATTTGATGCATACATTAGAGAATACCAAAATATACAATTTTTATTTTTAAGCATTTTTAATAGTATAGATCATCATCAATAGTGTGAATGTTTAATTTGGAGGTCCAATTATTGATTTTGGACTTAAGAGTAGTAGATACTTTCTCCTCTCAAATAAACAATGTCCATCTCTTTATACATATACGTATATGTGTATCTATATGCATATATTTATATATGTATTTATATGTATATATTTTTAAATGTATATATATATGAATATATGCATGCATGCATACATACATACATACATATACATGCGTAAATATGTATATATATATATACATACATACATACATATATGCATGTGAGCATGTATGCATACATATACATATATGAGATGGATTTTGCTCCTCACATGGGAAAAGAGAATCTACTCATACTAAGTCTAAAATCAATAGCGAGGCATCTAAATTAAAGATCCAATTGACCATGACCCATATCATTTAAAAATACTAAGAAATTTAAAAACATGTATTTGGGTAGTCTCTAACTTTTGTATCAAGTGAAAAAAAAAGAATAGTTAAAATGATATAAGAACATTTTTTTTCCTGTGATCTAAGTGCAAAAACCTATTAATGTTCAATCTACATATGTTTTAACATATATAGATCATAATCAATAAGATGGATTTAATTTAAATACTTTATCATGCATTTCAGCATGTCAACATAATGGAAACCATCCCTTTTTGTGTCCAATTGATGCATAATAGAGGAAAAAATGGATCGTCCAGCCCACAACTAAAAGACCGCCCAGCCCACAGCTAAAAGGCCGCCCAGTTTCAGCCCAGTAAACGTCAACGCTAATCGGCTGAATCTACACTTCGGTCCAGAGTCAGCCCGACTTCGGGACTCCACCGAAAGCTCCACCAACTTCAGATATTCGTCGACTCCTCCGACCAAGATCGGGGTGCCTTCAGATATTCGCCAACTCCTCCAACCAAGTTCGGGGTGCCTCCAGTATTCACTGACCCGCCCCGACCAAGCTCGGAGTGCCTACCTCAGTAGTACGCCCCGACTTCTGAGCTCGAGGCGCTCCAGTGAGCACACCTCGAAACTCAGGAAGCCAAGCTACTCTCAGCATCCATCAAGCCGACCTCATCAAACGTATGACCATCTGCGACTGCACCCATGTGCGCGCCTACATCCATCTGCGTGGCCGTACTGTGCAACACTACTATGTCACGTCTCCATATTCGGCCTTCAACAATCAGACAGTACCTTGACCACTCCGGCCATACTCTACCATGACTGTCAACACCCTACCGTTCTCAAGAACGGGCAGTACTACACACCACCAGCTAGCCTAAGCTGCGCGCCACCCGGCTCAGAGCCACGCCCCCTCATGATGAGGGCTGATAGTGCCTCTTCCACCTGTGCCACTCCATCGAGACTATAAATAGCTCTATCAGGTAACTTTTAAGGGACTTTTTGGCTGGACCAAATCTACCCACTCTAACTTAATTGTCGGAGGGTCCTCACCGGAAACACCGGTGAGGCTGTGTGCAGGTCAGCGGCCGTCGCCCAGGAGGTGACTCCCGTCTTCTCCTTTCAATCACCGGCAGCTCCCTCGACTCTACCGGCGTGGTCACCCTCGGTTCAAATTTGAACTACAACAATGCATAAATTAGAAACTATAAAACTATGAGATATCAATTTTTGTAGATATCTTCGATAATATAGATCATAATCAACAATATAGATATTTTATTTAAATGTCCCATTATTGATTTTGGACTTAAGAGATGTAGATATCCTCTCCTCTCGAGAGAAGCATGTCCATATGTATAATATGTAGTTATTTATTAAATATTAATATTACTTTTGGATGAAATACTTTTCTAAAATGATAACCTATAAGAACACCAATTATCTCACGAGAATGGAGGAGTTATCCTAGTTGATCAGTACAGCTAAAAACCACCTTCTATATCTAGGTTTGAAGATGGAACCTCTTCCAAGTAATAGATGGTACTACCATGGGCTATTTCTTGTTTACTAGTTTTAAATTTTGATGGAATTCCTATTTAAAAGTAGACCAAAATGACTAGTAAATATGACAAAAGCTTTATTTTTTTTAGTTGTATTATGATACCAAGCACATGCATTGCATATAGAAGAAAATAAATTTATTGTAATTTTAGATAAATATTTGAATTGATCATAATAAAAATTTATAAATAGAGAATAAAAATTAAATAGATATCAAAATTTTGAAATATTGATTGGACAAAGAGAATTTGATTTTAAAGGTTGGAATATGGAATGCAGAGATTCTAGATAAGATTATTAGAGAGGGAAACAGACATGGAGAGGGGTAAGTTTGTCATATAGAGAAAGATCAGCTAGGATGTGAATAAGGAGGGATTTGGAAGAGTTAAGATGCGGGATTTGGATAGAGAGGATTGATTGTTAATAATAATTATATAACAAAATTTGCTTTGTGAATCAGGTAATATGAGTTTGTTTTGGGAATCAAATAATATTCCATGCACGGGCATAAATGGCGACAAATTCAAAAGACCTCCACATCCTTTTTAGTATGGTATAGATATATAAACATGTCATGTTTTGAAGGAGTTTGATAGCTACAAGAAAATTTCTTTCCATATATAGGAAATCTATTAAGATCTTTTCTTGCCAACAAAAGTCCAATAGCAGCTTTAATTTTTGAATTACAATTAAGAAGTACCACAAGGAAGGTTGGTCCGGTAGATTATGCAAAAGTTACTGCAAAATCTTGGTAGTGTGAATGGAGGACCACCATAATGTGACTAGTCAACTGAAATTGTTAGTGCATCAACTTGTGAGTAATAATGGAATCTTATTAGGCAAGGCTAAAAACTTGATTGATGGACTCATTTCATGGTGGTTACCACGATTAGTCCCATCATGAAAGGATTTAGGAAGATGTGGTTCCAAGAGAGAAGCTGTTGGATGGTCAATCTAGGCGGGGAGGGGCCCCTTTGTAGGTAGTTTGCATGACAGGATGATTAGCAGTCCCCTTCAACCTCTTCCACTTGATCGATTCATCAAGCTGGCATCCATTGCCACGATCGTCGATCGCAATTCACATATTCTTATAATAACACCCTCATATGCACTATAAAAACAATAGTAGCAATTATAGTATATGCAATTAGGATACTAACCGGTTTAGATGGTAAAGTAATTAGGGTTCGAGTATCACGTTGACTTGGCTCAGAGTTCTTCTATCACTGCAATTCATGATTTTAATGAATTTTGATGGATTTTAATCATCATCTTCTTATCGAAAAGAATCTTTCAATTTCATCATGAACTGCTGCTTTCTTAAATTAAACTTGTTGTATGACTGACCAGCATGAAGTACTTTCACAAATTCTATATCTTATCAGGTTACAAAGCAAAAATGCGAACGTAGGTTTCCTTAACATTTAGAATAAATCCTCCTTCCTGTTCCAATAGCTAATTTGTACCTGAATCAAAGAAGTGACTACAAAGATGGGTCATAGCTAGCAGCCAAAAACCAATAACCCGAAGTGCATGCATGGATTGCACCAAAACCAGCACTGAAATCCGCCTAGTAGTATCAGCCCCGGATCCGGTTCACCATCATGGGCTCGGCTCGGCTATCCGGTACAAACAGCGGACGGCATTTTAGTTGCAGATAGGAATATCCAACTATGCTCGCCCCACCTGCAAATCCTTTCTGCGATGGAATCCAGCCATCATGTAAAGTGAACAAAAGCAAATCCTTTTAATGTGTGGGGCTGAATCAATGAACACGCCATGAGTGAGGTGCAATTTAGAGGCAGCTCAAAGAAGTGGAAACACCATCACTTCATTGTGGACCCTGGGGAGGAAGGGTGAGGGAAGTGGTGGTAGGCCTTCATGGAGTTCTCGCAATGGAAGCCATTGATTAGAATGAAGAACCAGAACACCAAAAGGATCCACCACCAAAAGCTTTAGAAAGCGAAGAGATGATAACCGAGTGCGAAGGCATTAATACTGGTCCAAAATCCTCCTCTGGTGCGGCGATAAGGTTAAAAGTGCCTTCCATCATGGCCCACGATATTTCACATCCCTTCTCATATTTAGAATGCCTGCTCGCATCCTCTATTCCTCTACTAAGGCTGTCCCTTCCATCTTTGAAAAGCCCAAAGCCTTCCCGTAACCATAATCTCATCAACAAACAAAGCTTTGCTCGAACTATTCTGCATGTCAACTTCATGCATTCTTTTCTGCCATTCGTTCCAATTAAGAGCTGCATTTGCTGCCACTGCCAACTTTTTCTCCAGATCATTTAGCAACCCTTGCAGGATTCAATTGGCCGTATTTGGATCGACCATTTTCTCTGCTGAGTGATTGGCTTGCTCGCTTGCCACACCTGCTAATCGACCAGGTGAGATTTCGCATGCTGAATAGAAGAGTCTCATCCATCATGCAACATCTCAGGGTCAAACCTCCTGTCATGTAGTTGGCTCAGACCTGAAATTTGATGGCAGCCATCAGAAAACTCAAAGACCCTGGGACTACCTTGCTGTCTTCCATTAGTTTATGCCGAGCCATGTTCTTCGGTGGCCGTTACGGTCTGGATTGCTTTAGCTTAGCCGAGTAGGAGTGTGAGGATGAAAAGGTTGTGGTAAGACTGGCTTCCTTGACCTATGTATGACCACACAATATCTCACCTAAACAATCTAGTTAGAAACTATTATTTGGATTTTTTTTGGTCCTGTATTAGCATTCGAAATTTTCTCAGACTACGACCATTGTATGACTAAACACATGCCCATATGGCTTCTTGCACACTTTCTAGTTTAAACTTTAACATTCTCATCGGACTAAAGATCTAAATCTAATCATAAATACTTTCTACATGGCCTATACTGCAGTATCTTATAGTCCATGTCGATTATTGGCAGAATCTACTTCAATCACATTTATAATGACCTAAAACCTTAGCAAAAAAGGGTTTTTGGATTGGGTTTTAATATCGTATTAGAGCCGACTAACTCTCTTCCTTTCCCCCTCCACGCTCCCACTTTCCAAGCTTAATATTTTCTGGATGAGACTTTGACGCAAAGAAACCAGATGATATCACGCTAACCTTTGAGAATTTTTCCAATTGATGCTTCATCCCTTTTATTTTATTTTTGTCGTTAAGGAGGAGATTACCTCATTATTTTTCAGATAATATTCAACATTTAGATATTGAGTTCTAGTTGCAGGAAATGCGAGATGTGAAAAGGTCATCTCCTGAGATATTGCTCTTGCAAAGATATTGGAATTCAAGAGCACAAGCCTGCACCAGGGTTTTGAACTTTGGACCTCTCCTAAGAGAGAGCAGTTAGGGGTGCCAACCAGTTTAGCAATTGTATTTGATACTATGATTGCATTTAATCTCATTTGAGATGGTGAATGAACCCTGAAGAGAGTACATCAATTACTTTGAGGCTTCTGGTTAATTTGGTGACTTCTATATCAAGACATGAAAAAAAAAAACATGCACCATTACAAGTTCATCAAGCAATTCATATTACTGTCTTACTACATCCACATATCGTTGATTGAGGCGGCGAATGCATTTCGGAAGTGCAAGAAGCAATAGTTAAGCTAAAAACACATTCCCTGATCTACAAAAAAAGGATTGGTCGGAGGATGCCAACAACTTCAGAGCAAATGGTTATTCTTGCTGACAGGGCATGGAAACGCATGCTCCTGACAAGTATTGCTTGAACTCCTTGCAGCCCATGAAGCAGTCATTAAACAACTAAAGGATAGAGGCAATGGTTACGCACGTAGTGTTTTCAGACAATATATGCAGCTAGTACTATAAGCGCTCTCTAGATGCCTGCCATGGTACAAGTAGTCAGTATCATAAGTGGCTGGAATAGCTGTAAAAACAATAAAATGAGATATCCAGACAAACTGCAATACTCATTTGCGAACTGTCGAATGTTATGCCAAAGACAGAATAGACGGGTCTTGGCAGCTTTAAATGATCAGGAAACAAGTGTTTTTTTTTTTTTTTTTTCTCTCTCACATCGTACCAATTTTCGATAAGGATACTTTATATAAATGATATATCGAAACGTACCATAGCATATCAATTTGTTACCGATACTCTGTATAAATGATATGCTGAACCAAAAAAAAATTATACTATATCGTATTCATACTGTGCTAATATGGCACTAATATGGAATTCGAATAAGAAATGGTGAATTTTGGTTTGTAACTATTAATACCATCAACTGTTTGTTCATTATAAACTAATGGATTGAACTTATGCTTGCTAATTTACTATTGCTGATCAAAACTATGGAAGACCGTTTAGGTGGCTGATTTGTTGTCACTTGTCGACACTGTCTCGGACGGATGTCGCTGGTTTGCTTTTTAAGTTCTCTTCGAGCCATCGTTAGGTGCTCGGTGGCATCCCTCCATCCTATTCTCCTTTGCCTCCACGTGGGCGCCGTAAATTACGTGCCTTGATGCCCTCCAATGTATACGCGTCGAGTTTTCATGTGCCACAAAGATGGTGGAGCCATCTTCATGGAGGCCCAAAAATTATGATTATTATCCAATTATAGATAAATTTTATGATTTATTCACAAATCATTCTTGACTAATTTTTTTTAAATAAATATTATAAATTAATGATACCACATGCTGTGCTAGAGATGATTTTTTTTGCTATAGTTTGTTAATTTTGCTTTCTTTGTACTAAATTAAAACGTAAATCCAATAACTTTCATGACATCGATCATTGGACCGTTTAATAGCTGCTTTGAGAGCTGTGCAATACAAATATGAAAGTGGCTATTGCACGATCCAACGATTCATATGCATTTTCATAAATTAAGAAGCCTTCAAGAGAATTATGTTTCCCCAAAACATTATCGGTTTGGTACATAAGGCTATTTTTCCTAATTCCCAGCGTACTGCTTGATTAAGTTTGGCTCGAAATGAACATTTGTGTTTAAACAAAGCTGAAACAGCTGCATAAGAAACCTTTACAAGCATTGTCATGGTGAATACATACAACACTGAGTTACAAATCCAAGGTCATTTCAATAAATGTTGAACCTAAAATATAAACTTATGCAGTATCTGGAAGGGATTATGGACGTCACAGATATGGATCCGAATCCGATAAATAGTTATCTCTTTACATAATTATCTCTGTAAACACAAAGATGATAAATTTCTCTTATGTGGAATTATATGTTATCTTCCTGCTTGTTTCACATTGTACTTCCAATGCCTACAATATAGAAATCAAACCCTAAGGTTACGAGAACATGAAAACAACACTCGGTTATGAAGCTGAAACCTTGGTAGCTTCTGTCTCTCCTATCATCGAAAAAAAAAGCATTCAGTTATAAAGTTAAAGCTAATCCCTTCATTTGCAACAATAAAAATAGATTCAAAAACTAATTATCAAGGTTTGGTTAAACCTATAATTTATATTCATCATCATCATCATCATCATCATCAGCAGCAGCAGCAGCCAAGCCTTTCCCCGTCAAATATGTGGTCAGCTATCACAATTCAAAGTTGAGAAGACTCCAGGGAAGATTAAGGGAAGGCAATAGACACCGGTGTTCATCATAATCTTTGCTCGAACAAGCTTCAAAAATTGTCCGGTGTGCTCCTTCAGATGCATATCAAGTCATAGGTGGAAATACAAAGAACATCAAAATAATTAAGGACTGCAACCTAACTACACCACATTGCCATGTACAAAGTTAGAATAAAGTAATTTGATATCAAATACATGGAACTCAATTAAAGATCACATAATATTATCATTGCTTAAGTTGGGTACTGATACAAAGTTTTGGAATTCCGCATGAGATTAAATTGACTACAGGACAACAAGTAAAAAGGAATGAATAAGGCAATATAGTCAAATGGATTCGTGCCCCAAAGGACGAAATCTGGCAGGTCCTTTCACTATGCCCTTAGGGAATTTAAGCAGAAAAGCCAGAAACATTCCACTTGGAGAGAGAACTATATAGAGAGCAAAGTCTGGAAGACCGATCATCATCTCTGAGACTCTGTATTATTGTATATAACATGAAAATCTTTGTAAATCAACCAAAAATATACAACCAATTTATCTAATTATATAGAAATGGAAAGATCTAAACAAATAAGAGAGATCACCACCATTAATACATCTTCACATATGCTCTAGTTTGTACTCTTGCCCAAACTTCTGCAGCATTTCTCTCCAACATATAAGTTCATTCAAGAGTATGAAAAACATTAATTTAGTCACAATTAGAATATTGGCAAGCTAGCATTATTTTCATGCACGCATAAGGGGCATACCAAAGCATTTTTCCTTCATTTTATTAATTTAGTCATGATTAGGATATTGGCAGTTAAGTATGGTCCTCTAGGCTTCCATGATTCCTTTGTGGCACAGTTGAGCATAACTAGTAATATTCTTTGAATATTCAATTATTTTTAAATTATATATTATTTTTGATCGATTCAATAAATGTGTACGAATTACAAGTTGATGATGCCTTTTGTTGCCAATGATGGTTTTGTTTTTACAATTATCATTCTTATCTCTTCCCCTTTCCCCTAGATGTGGTCCTCCATACTTGCTTTGGTGTGAATAACTGCATGAATATATCTTTGGTCATTTATTTTTCAAGTTCTTTCTAAACTATTTTTTTCACATATTTCCATGTCGCCTATCTTTGTCTGTAGCGGATTTGTTCATAACCGCAGAACTTATTACTATCGAGAATATGTTTATTGATGGACCAAACTAATCATGATTAACGAAGGCATGATTTCCTCGGTAGCGCATTCACCCTAATTTGTTCTAACAACAAACCAAGGCCAACCCACATTTTGAAGCGTGCGAAAAGATGAACCAAGCTAGAAGGTATTATTTAGATTCTCTGATCCTATATAAGTGCCCAAGATCCACCCAACGAATAACCGATATGGGACTAAACACATGCCCACATGGGTCTTCACAGTTTTTAGATACAAATATTCTAGTAAAAGCATATGGCATGACATCACTTGTACAGGATGAAGCAAACTCCAATTTTGGCCTCCAAGCTGGGGCTCATTTTAGGAGAGGATAATCACCCATTATGCAGCCTAAGCTAGATTAAGGATAACCTACATGGCACATTCAAAGAACTTTCTTGTTTCAACACCAAGAGCCAAAGGTGAAAACAATTGCAACTATTAAACTTTGTCCAAGAGACAAAATTGAATACCATGTTGACATAACTAAGCCAAGTTGGAAAAGGCCTTGCTCGACTTAATTATTTGTAGCCCTTATCCATAAGAACTTTTCTGAAACTTGCTTTTGTTTCTAATTTGTTTTTAATCACAGCTTGTCCCTATTTTATCCATATTTTAATGGAGACAACGGCCGTGGGCTCACATACCTGCCCCCTCCCATCATCGTTCTGTCACGAGTTGCAATCACCAATCGTACTGATCTTAAAAAAAATATCAAGGATCGTGGATGCATGATTTAGAAATATATCACATCAGCAAATAAATAATAATAAACTGTAAAAAGGTTTTAGAATTGGTCTAACTAGTGTAGGCATGTGTCTGATACTATCATTAAAGTAGGTTAAGCCTCCTTAAAAGTGCATGTCTGTGCTCCTGACTTTCCCTTGAGATACAATCACAATTTTATTATAATATAAATTTTGCATTAAAAAAAAAGCAAGAATTAACAATGATAACTAAAATTTCTAGTTTCATGAATTACTTTGAAAGAGTGCCAAAGTGAAATTCCTAAAATCAGGGGGTTGAACTATGTGTCCATGTAGTGTTCAATCTCAACGGAAAGGACACAAAAATTACGTGGCTTTCTCTCTAAAACTCTGAAAATTTTATCTAGGAGAGAAGTCTGGATGTGAATAGTGGGCAGCTAAGAGAGGGAGAGAGAGAAACTATCTTTCTTTCTTTCAACTTTTTTCTCTTTCAATTTAAATGTTAGATGATTGTGGTCGGGCTAGCCCACCATGGACGACCCAACTAAGCCCAAAAATCAACAAACAATATTATAAGCTGATGGCTTCTAATCACTCAACAAAAACAATACTAGAGGACATCCACTTGGTGCTCTTGAAATTTCTTCGATCCCCTAATACTAGTAAGAAACTCCACATTTAACTATTTCTCATGTCGCGCGCACGGTCTTTTCCAGGAGCTACACTAATCCTCTCGTAATAACTTTACAAGTATTCGCATCAACTTCTCTATAAATGAATAAATGATGCAATCTCCTTAAAAAAATAATTTTTTTTACATATAAATTAAAAAAACTGTCCAATCAATCGCATTACTTTTCTGACGATTAATATATCAATTCATCAAAATCTGAAAGACTAAACCATAAACATTGAAATCACTCCGCATGTCACTGCACCAAACCCGTTTGAAACTCTCATGAGAGTCCAAGGGTCACACTATATCAACGGAAATTACAAGAAAGTCTAACAATGTCTGCGCTTTGTCATGTCATCTTAACGCAGATTTCAAACCTCCAAGTTGCCGTGGATCGTTAAGTCCAAATTCAGGAAGGTTCGCACTAAGATCACTGTCAAGACGAATTCAATACGATCAAAAAGAAATGGCTGTTTTTGCTAACTAACGTTGAGAAAGCCTTTTTAAAACACCAAAAGGCTAATTAAATATATGAATTATTTTGCTCCCTCTCATATTTTAGGCTAAGTTATGGCTGTCTCCAATGGCCGGGTCAGTGGAGAAAGAGACGCATCTCTGCCCCCTGCTTTGACGAAATCAACGGTAACGGTAACTAACAGGCATCATGATAAAATATAACATTCATGACCCTTTTAATTATCTACTATTTATCTCCACACTCTACAGAACTGAAACGAAAGATATCTATTGCTCTTCTTTTTCAAGATAGTTTGACATTTTCTCTGAGCCTGATATCATCTTAGATTTCGATGATACGTCATGCAAAGAAAGTTTAGCCTCCGTAGGATTGCATGCAACAAGAATGGAAGGTAAAAAAGAATGAAATATGATGACATGATATAGAGGTTGATTGAGTTTTCATGAAGACATATATTTTGAATCCTTGTCAACTTGAGCAACGATGCTTAGAATACCAACTCTTTTTGCCCTGTTCTGATACTATAAAATGATTTATCTAGCATTACTCTAGTATAGTTTGCTTCTTCATCAAACTTTTCTTTTGAATGGTTAACATCATTATGTGAGAGATTACTCCAGCATCCAACATAAGAGGCAATTATGTACCAAAAAAACAAAAAAAAAAACATAAGATGCAATTGGTAATTTAACTGTTCGTATATGTTTATCGAATAGAAAAAAAAGGAAGAGAAAAGAAAAAAAATTACATTGTAGCTATGGAATTTTAGTTAAGTCTAGCATGAAACTACTACTAATTATTGGTCGATGACCGTAGCTATGAGGTGCAGTCACAACATTATCAATTGCAACATTGGGTAATGTATAAGATCAAAGGAGTATTTGTCGGGTGATAACGATCTCAAATAATTTTGATGAAAATAGGAATCCCTAATGATGTTGAAGGAAAGGGAAAGAGGCACGGTGTCATGATTTTATGAAGAAAAGGTCACGCATCATGCTTCATATAAAACAAATTATGGATCCAAAATATTTATCATGACAGAAGATCCATATGGGGGTAAAAATAAATCTTATTGTTATATTACAAAAAATCTAGAAATTTTCTTACGCATGATTTGGTCGCCGCAGCTTCATCACAATCCGGATCCATCAAATCATAATCATACGGCTCATATACATGACACGTGGCATTGACGATGAGTCACCCCACCCGACGGTCCAAAGTTCTGGTCTAGAAGCTCGGACAAATCTGTCTTCTGTGGGGACAGCAAACGAGACTCCGGTACTGACAACGTATCATTTTATCCTGACCAGTGCCGTCCGATCGACAACGGACCGTTCAGATCGCCCTGCACTATTGGTCCGCGGAACACCGAATAGAAATCCAGCAGCCGTCCAACGGATTCAAACCCGACGGAGTCGGAATTGGGCCATTTCAGGTAGGAGACCGGACCCACGAGAGTTTGGTCCATCCGATCTCCATCCAACGGTGTTATGATGATACAATAAAATGCTCTCTCTCTCTTCCCTCTCGGACCGGCGACAGGGACGCTATTTCCGGAGACTCCTGTTTTCCTCTTCGTCTCGCTTCCCCGACTCCGAGCTGGGGCGGAACGATCGGGGAAGTGATCCCGTGAGAAGGAACACAGATTCGAGGGCGCGGAGGGCCGGAAGGGGATCGGATCTCGGATCTCCGTTCGAGGCCGGCGGGGCTTTCGCGCTGCTTCGTCTCCGGAGGTGTGTCGTTCTACGGATCTCTTTGTTCTGGTTGGGTTGTGGTATTTTGAATGTGAGGGGGAAAAACTCGTTTTTTTTTGGTGTTTTTGATGTGATTTGATGCGAGCATTTGATTTTCTAATGTGATTTAGACTGGGATTAGTGTTTGTTTGAGATCCGAAAAGGTTTGGTTTGATTTCTTTCGATATTGAGCATCAATTGTGGGGTTTTATTTGCTTTTTATTTCTGCCGGAGGTTTTGTTGGACTGATATCTTGGGTTAGAAAAGGAAGGAGAAGGGAATGGGATGCCTAATTTTGGATTTTTTTTTTTGGATTCTGAAAGCTTTTTGATTTCTGTGCTTTAATAGAAGTGGAGTTCACGAGTAGCATCAGCTAATATAGAGTTGATGGTGGGTAATACTTGAATTGGGTTTCCTTCTAAATGATGCTCTGGGGTCGGAAGTTGATCACCCAGGGAATGAAAGAAATATTGGTGGAGGAATATAGAGCGCTGATTTGCTGTACTAAAGATTGGGGTTTATCCAAGTACGTCTGTGAGTTCCATTTGGAGTCTTACTAAAGATCAGCTGTTTAATGTGTGGTCAAAGTGACGCATTCATGGAGTTGTGATTAGCTCTTCAATGGATTGGTGGTGTATCTAATTTTCGAAGACAGTGTATTGATCCTGGAAGGGTTTCCATGTTATCTGGTTGATATAAAGAATGGCATCATGTAGAAGAAATATGTCTACAGTGCAGCGAGATGGAGCTGTGCAAAATGGGGAAGCTTGTGTTGATAGCTCTCCCTTACCCAAGTTGTCTCATTCTCCAGCGTACTTGGCTTTGAGAGGGTTTCTGAATTCATTGGTGAACTCGATGAGTTTTCTCATGGCGTCGAATAGGATTCAGGCTGCTTTTGCCGGTATGCTGGCACGAAGGTCTTCTCGGCCTGTGGAGAGGTCAAAGTCGAAGGGATTACACTGGAAGCGAGTCTCCTTCCATATCTTTGTCTTTTTCATGATAGGGGTTTTCCTTGGTTTCACCCCATTTCTCTCTGTTGATATCTCCAGGAATTTTGTGTCCAAACATCGGGCCTTCTCCTTTGAGGAGGATTCAGCAGCTGAAACTGGTGCTCACCAGGAAATTGATTCAGTAAGGGAAAAAATTCAATTGATTGATAAACCACAGAATGCCGTGGCAAAATGGACTGTGAAAAATGAGTCTCTCGATGCCACATCTGCTGTACCTCCTGTGCCAGATACAGACTCAGTGCCTCAAAAGCTTTTGATAATTGTGACTCCAACATATGTTCGGCCATTTCAAGCATATTATCTAAATCAACTGGCTCAAACATTAAGGAATGTACCACCCCCTCTACTATGGATAGTTGTTGAGAAGTCCATGCAGTCCGCTGAAACAGCAAAGATCTTGAGGGGTACTGGGGTCGTGTACAGACATCTTGTGTGCGAGCACAATGCCACCAACATAAAAGATAGTGGTGTTCACCAGAGAAATGTTGCACTGGCTCACATTGAGAAGCACCATCTTGATGGCATAGTATACTTTGCAGATGATGATAGAATCTATTCAATTGGCCTCTTTGACCAAATGCGTCAAATCAGGTATTTGCTTCCTTATGACCTTAATTGCTTGTTATTCTAGACAGTCCGGTGTCAGGGGAACTTATAAGTTTATTTTACTATTTATTTTCTCAACACAAGTCATTTAACTAGTTACGATAATTAAATTTTCATTTGAACCATGATAATAAACCTTCTTTCATTCCATCAATATTTATGGTTAAGATAATGCAATTTTTAAGATCCTAAACCCCTGATGTCAACTTTGTATGACATTTGCTTTAACCCTTTTCACATGTTTCATCTGAATAATTAAATTATCCTTGGTAAACATACCTGTGTGCATTGGGAACTAAGCAGATTGCTTCTGTTAGGGGGTTAAAGATCGTTAACTATTTTACTTTTGTGGCATTGGATAAGCTTGGGACTTGTCCAATGCTTTCAAAACTTCTTTAACTAACTTTTTTTAAAAAAAAATATCTTATTACTTCGTTTTGAATATTGGATATGCTTGGGACTTGTCCAATGCTTTCAAAACTTCTTTGATTACTTACTTTTTTAAAAAAAATTATCTTATTACTTCATTTTGAATATCTTTTAACTGTAAGTTCCAAGTTTTTTGGTGGATTGATGCACTTTTCTCGGTTATGTTCATCAAGACCCTCCTTAGGTTCAGGAAGAGAATTGCACAAAAATCACCTTGGAATCAATTATTGCTGTTTATAACTTATAGTAATGTGAATTCGGTATACATCAAATTCAGTCTAAACATTAATTACTGCTGAATTATGATATGAAAATGGGCTATAATGTTGCCTTTTTTGTGCATAACAGATGAGTTGACATATGGATCCAAAATAACAAATCACAAATTTTTGAAAGGCAATCCTGCAATTCTGCTACTTTCTTGTTTCTACTATTTAATTTATCATGCACATAATAATGAACAACAAGGAAGCTGATTTGGTTTATGGAAAAAGGGTGTGCTTATCCTGCATTTGTTTGTGGAATGTCTTCCTAATCTTTATCTTAGGTGATATGCTGCCAAGCCATTTAGGTTTTGGCAAGCAATTAACATTCTTCTGTGCTTCAGGGAGAAGATATCTTTATAAAGCATCTTCTTATCAAAATATCCATTCCTTATTTTCTTAGTAAAGTGGTTCAAGTCTTTAATCAATTCTGAGACTTCTTCTTTTAGTCCTCCTGCCAAAACATAACCATGGTGAATTGGTTTCATGACCAGGAAACACTTCCTAATTTAGAAAGTTAAGTCACTCTGATGGGAAGGGCGCGATGCATCATAATTTTTTAAACATTACTCAAGAAATTTTTTAAAGAATTGTAAAGGTTCTTCAGAGATAACTGGAAAATGTAGAGACTGCTACATGAATGTTGGAGGAGCAGAACAACACAATTGCCAAGCATTCCACTAAGCATTGGATAAATACTGTTGATCTTACTGATGACAGATGATTATGGAAACCTGAAATTATAAAGTTGGTGGTGTGAAAAAAATTTGATTATCTGGATTATGTTCTGTTTTGTGTTTTGATTTGTGATACGATAGTGTAGAATTGTGCTTTGAACCATAGGGAAGTGGATCAATTTGAAGATATCCCTGTGCCTACACTGAAAGTGCTAAGTTAAAGTGGTTGGGAATGTTCCTCTTCAAAAGAACCTTTAGGACGTGGCGGTGGAGAAATATGCATGCGCTCTTTCATGATTTAGTGAGGATTATTTACTGTACAATTTGGAGAAGATGATCTAAATAATTAGTACACCAGAAGGTTTTAGTTCAAAGCAATCAACTTGTTTTTCATATATAAAATAGACTTCCTTATCATCTTTTTATCTGTGTTTTAAAAATAGCAGTGTCTTGTGAAGGTTAGACCTCTTTTGTTGGCTCTCTATAATATAAAAAAGCCAATTTGCAGCAGCCCTTAATCCCACTTTTTTTTTCCCCCTCTAAATGTGGGGGAGTGGGAAACAACAAATAACTTCCTTGTTCTTTATGAGGCGGCCAGACACATTAGATCTGGCTGTTGCTTTGCAGGTGGGGGATAGAATACCTAATGTGTTCTTGGATGTCATGATGCCTGTTGGCACAATCATGATGATAAAATTTCTGAACCATATTTTGTGAGAAATCCTATGATAAAGTAAAGAAAGTAAATCAGCATTTAACAGTGGACATAATTCCTGAATGAATCCAAAGCAGCTTAATTCTTTTGTTCTTGAAATATATGAGAGGCAAATCCTTTTGCTTTAGTTGTCATTTTGGTTGGTGGTTATAACAGTTCTTTGCTGTAATGATAGGGTGATAAACTAATGGTTGAGGTGGAAAGAATCTGAAGGACATCTAAAACCTGAAACCTGGATTGGTAGTTCAGCCAAAAAGAAAAGAAACTTGGCAGCTCTTGATATGAAGAGCATATTTGTGGATGAGGTTTTTGAGAGGATTCAGGGCAATACTGTGATTGTGGTCATGCAATATCTTGGAGAGGCCTTCTTGTTGCATCTATTAAAAGAAAAATTTAGACACTGAAGTTTATCCAGCTGGTTGTTTTTCCTTCCTCTTTTGTCATGGAAAAAATACAATCCACACTATACAAAGGGGTGGATAAGATTCTTGGAAGTATTAAAAGACTGCTCTTCTTTTTTACTTTTCTTTGTAACAAGATATCCTATAGAGATAGGATCTTTTGCTGTACACTAGTGACAGCTACTGTCGTGGAGCTTTTCTTCCATGTTGATGCTCCTCTCCCTTGTTCAGGTGGTTCATAATTTGATGCTAGCCAGCTTTAAATATGTCACGCTCCCTGATTGGAGGTTAGATAGGAGAGACTAAGGGTGAGGCACCCCTCATGTTCATTGAACCTGTGGAAAGGAAATTTTTTTCAAGTCCAAGGCTCTTGCTTGTAAGAATGAATTCACTTGTAGCTGTGGCTAATTTTCTTGTTATTAACGCTTGAAGGAAAATATAGGATAATTGTTGATTGGAAATGGGTAGAAAGCCACCGTTGATGCTCATACGTGTCCTTCAATGCATAAAAAGGTTTGTTCTCGAGTTGAACTTCTAGAAGCTTATTGGACAAAATGCCAATACGTTGAGGTGGCATTTAGCGACCCAAATAGGATCACTGAGGTGATCTTAGATCACTAGTGATCCTTATTCCGGGGTAATCCGATCCTCGATGATTTAAGATCACCTCGTTTGGTATGCTATGTTCCATTGATTAAAGATTCGTAGGTATCCACGACTAACTTATTTGGTATTCTATCGGAATTCAAAATCACTCACCATATAATACTAAAATTATCCCAGATATATTCCATAAAATAATATTTATTAATCATATAAAATATATTATGATAAAATATCAATATATTTATTTTTTTATATTAATTATTAATATATTTCATAAAAATATATCTATTAGTCCAATAAATTATTAATTCTATAAAGATATATTAATTGGTATTATAGAATTAATATTTTTATTTATACTTATAGAATATTATTTTTTAATACTAATAATTACTTGATTAAGAAAATAAGGAAAATAGAAGTAATATATTAAATACTTTTATTTTCTAAATATAAAGTGCAATAATATATTTCTACTATAATTTAAAATTATCATTGAATAATAATATGACAATAATATGATTAATAATATATTATAAATATAATTTATAATATCAATATAATATCATATCATATATAATACTGATATAATATATTAACGGTATATTGATATACTAATTTTTTCACTGAACTGAAGGACATTTTTGTCCTCAACTTTTAGCCCAAGATCACTGCCCTGAGATGATCTTGGATTCTTAACCTCATGGGGCATTCCATCATTGGGTTGGATGGTGATTTGAGGGGTGAGGATGATCTGAGATTACTGCCATGTAGGATCACCGTGATGTAACCAAACGTAGTGATGCCATCACCTCCACTCACATCATCTTGATCTTAGGATGTCACCCCATACCAAACGCCCCCTGAATGATTTCTTCTAGTTTCTTTTATGCTGATATGTTATCTTGGCAAAATATGGTATCTCAGCAAATCCAGAAATTACTCTTAACTATTACAAAATGCAGGAATTTTAATATTTTTAGTCTAAGAAAGTGGAGCATCTTCCCCTTTTTTTTGGGGGGGAGAAAAAACCTTGTCAATTCGAATCAATAATATATTCCTGTCTGACATGATTGTTTTGAACTTGGTCAAAGGAACATCATGTTTGTGATATTTTGAATATGATTAATACTTTGGTACTGCCAGTGTAGAGTTGATATTATTTACCCTGCTTCTTGGAAAAGAGAGGATAAACTGTTTTTAATTAGCCCCTAATAGGAGCAGACTGCTGGGAAGTTTTCCTTAAATCGACAATTAGTAGATTTCACAAAGCTTATTGGGGACTTTGTTTGCTTTGAGTTGTAGGCGTTTTGGAACGTGGCCTGTTGCAATGCTTGGTGAAAGTAAAAATAAAGTGTTATTAGAAGGTCCTGTTTGCAATGGCAGTGAGGTAATTGGATGGCACACAGATCAGAGGACCAGGATATCTCGAAGATTTCATGTTGACATGGCTGGTTTTGCATTTAACAGTACCATACTCTGGGATCCTAAGAGATGGAACCGCCCCACTCTTGAGCCTATTAGGCAACGTGCTAAAATAAAAGGTTTTCAGGTTTGTTCACTTTCTCATGGATATCATATGCATTGCAGTTATGGTTCTTATACTTTTTATATTGTGGAGTGACTGCTGAGGCATTTGTGTGTTAATGATGAAAGAAATACTGGTGCAAAATTTTGTAGTCAATGCTTTTTTTTTTTGGTGGTGGTTGGGGGGGGGGGGGAGGGGTATGGGTTGGGGTTGGGGGGAGAACTTGCCTGTTCCATAGGGATGAAGAATGTGTCGTCTTTCTTAGAGGACATGACTTACCAGAAAGGACCCTGTTATCTGTAACTTTATGTGGTCGATCATTTAGACATGTTTAATGATGTAACATATAATTTCAGGAGACCACATTCATTGAGCAGCTGGTTGAGGATGAAAGCCAAATGGAAGGTTTAGCAAACTGCTCCGAGATTATGGTTTGGCATCTCCATTTAGAAGCTCCTGAACTTATCTATCCAAGGGGCTGGATGATGCAGAAGAACTTAGAAGTTGTTGCACCTCTAACATGATAGCTGGCCATGCGAAGTCATCTCATTGTATGTATTCCCTGACAGGACTTTTGGCTGGATGTTAATGGGCTTCTCGTTAGTTACAACTAAATAACCCTGCTCTCTGCATTATGAATTTCATCTCATACAAATTGCTTTGCGATGTACAACTGGAACCCTTTTCAAGATGTTTATAAACTACACATGATTCACCTTATTTCTCATGTTACACTTTCGTGTGGCAGGGTCTGATTAAAAATGGTTCCTTATCCTGTTCGTATCACCTCGAACTGCCTAGACTGCTGCCTGGAATGTCTGCTCTGATTTATCTCCTATGATGGGCAGAGGCACAGGCTTCCTGATGCAAATGGTGTTTGTCGTATTCTTTATTTCAGGCTTTTTGTCCTGGTTTCTTTATCCAGACCAGACAGACCTTGTACAGTTATTTGTTTTTCTTTTGTTGTTGTTGTGTTTGAGATGCTTCGCAAATGCGAAAAATTGCATCCATCGGTACTGTTGGGAATGAAAACAAGCACCTCTGTAACATGCAAAAATTTCTATTTAACTGCCATGAATCAGAATTAAATTGACCATCAATTTTGCTTCATTTCTGTTAATTGTTTTCCATAATTGCAGACTGTGGCAGCATAATCTCATGTTTTGCTAATGGGTATGCCAATCCACAGTTGAGGTGGATCCTTATATTGATCGTTATTTTGTTTGGCGCATTCTGTTTGCGATCAGGAATTTTGATGTAACGAGGTTCTTAGCATCTCTATTGGATGCAAAGTATCTGGATACCATGTGTGCTGTTTATTACTCAAGCTATATATTCCTCCCTCATTTTCAGAAGGACCTGCCTAGTGGTCTTGCACATATGTTGCCATACGTTAGAGAGAGAGAAAAACAATTGCTATAAAAATATTTAATTCGAAGGATCATATGGTTTCAAAATTTATCCCCTTGTGTTGGTCTACTTAGTATTGGAGGAGCTACTATTTTAGTTAGGTGAAGTGCCACATATTTATCAGCAAATTTAGTTCAAATATTCTAGATCAACAGCAGTGTGGTGCAAAATATTTTTCTTCATTTCTTGTTGCACGCTTTTGCTTAATCGGTATATGTATTGCTAATGCTCAAGGCATGACTTTACTTGCGAAGGCATCATTCAATCATAAAATATTTGGCAGAATAAAGCATGCAGTATTTGATTTAAAATTAGTAATCTCGCCACCATTCATTTGTTTGTATGGTATCGCCCCTTACTACCTGAAAAAAATATTTAGGCTTGATGTTTGTTGGAGCTGACTCTTTTCTAATCCGAAAAAAAAAAGTAGGGGAGACGTAGAAAAATCGAGGATTAATCTTTTCTAATCTAAGAAAAACAAAAGAACTAGCGATCTCAAGTTGCATTAGTAACTTGACTCTTTTGGGATGATGGTACTGGGATTATCATATCAGATTCAAAGGCATTCTTCATACTATCTAACAGCATGGAGCAGCCACTACCTTGAATACAATGGCTGGTTTTTCAATCCCTTTAAACTAAGCAACCACAGTCCTTTATTGCTAGGATCCGCTTCCGCAGGTTTGGGATCCTGCTGTCGACGAATAACATAATTTTCCATAAATTAGATATTTAAGTAGTCCAAGTGGTACTAGTATTTAAAAGGTGGTTATCTGAGAAAAGTTATTAACACCTTACACCTCTGTCTTTTTATGGATTAAGCCCACAAGTTCTATTTTATTTATGTGGTTTTCACTTTTCACAATGAGCTGAAAGTTTTACATCTAGTCCCTCTACGTATTAATAAAAGATATAGGGGTTAAATGAAAAATGATTTTGGATTTCCTGTCCCCTGCTTTTACAAAGAAGCCCATATCATACAAAATTACTTTCTCTCTCTTTTTGCACTTCAAACCTCCACTGAGATATCTACGTTGTCGGGACTTGGGCACGAACAACTTACAACCCTGTTCTTTTAATAGATTAATACTACAAATAATGTATAACCATGTAGGGTTTTACGTTTGAAACACCTCATATTTTTTTTAATGCAATGTAGCCCTCATTTAGACTATAAAGAGTTTAATATAGCCCATTTGATAAAACTTTTGGATGAGTAGAAAGTATTTTCTAACCCTCCAAAAACATTTTTGGATGATATATTGATGTGTAGCAAAAAATCTGAGAGTTGTTTTGGCGATGCTAGAAGCCTGAAAAGGCCTACTTGAAAAAAAGCTCTAGTTGGAGCTTCTCCTCAAATCTACTTTCTAGCCAATGTCAAAACTACTCTCTAGCTAAATTCAGAAAGTTGTTTTGGTTTTAATAAAACTTTATGATGACCAAAATACCTACCAACAAAACTCATAATTATATATTATCTTATATCATACTTTATCACAATATATTATTATACTATAAATATAATATAATATAATAAATAAATTAATGATATATTATGTTATATTATACTATATTATTATATTATAATAGTATAATATATTATCTTATTGTAGTAATACATAACTATAAAATAATATATTCTTATATTATATTATAAGCATAATATCACATATTATTACCATCATAATATTATATTATTATTATAATAATAGCGATATTATGATAATATAATATATTATTATAATAATATTATAATGTACTATCAATAATATAACAAGACAATATATTAGTATTACATTTTATTATATTCTATTATATGATTATATTATAATAATATTATATTACTATTAATATATAATAATATTTAATAATATCATATATTTATAATTATAATATAATATAACCTATTATATTATCATCTATAATTATAATATTTTATATTATATTACAATATTATTATATTATATTACATATTATATTATATATTTAATTATATCCCTATTATTATATTATATTATAGTAATATTGTACTATTAATAATATATTACTATATCATATCATATTATATTATTCAATATTATATTACACTATATTATAAAAATATTATACAAAATAATATATTATAATAATATTAAAAAAGTATAATAATAATAATATTTTAATATGTAATTTTATATTGTATTATATGCTACTGTGCAATATTTTTTATTATCATTTTACTATAAAAAAATTCTTTTCATTTTAATTGCAAAATATATATTAAAGTTTTATAATATTTTAAAAATATAATTACCAAATAACAAATAATTTTTATAAAAATTTTACATTCAAAAGATATATTTCTTGAAAACTCTACGTCTAAAAGTAATTAAAAGCTCCCAGACAAAAGGCGTTATTCTCCGCAAGAAAACTCTTTACTCACCGGCGAATATTTTTTTCTCCAAGGAAACTTCGGGATTTACATTTTGTTAAGCCTTCTTGCTTGGTTATCCCTCTGACCTCTCCACCGGCGAACGAAACGGAACCCTAGCCTCGGCCCTCCTCTCTCCCCTTCTCCTTCCCCAAGAAGAGCACCTCAAAACCCTAACCCTAGCCGGCTAACCCTAATCGTGATCGTAGGAGAGAGGAAAAAAGAAATCAAAGAAAGATGCCGAATTTGGAATGCCGGATGTACGAGGCCAGGTACCCGGAGGTGGACATGGCGGTGATGATCCAGGTGAAGCACATCGCGGACATGGGAGCGTACGTCTCCCTCCTGGAGTACAACAATATCGAGGGCATGATCCTCTTCTCCGAGCTGTCCCGCCGCCGCATCCGCAGCGTCTCCAGCCTCATCAAGGTCGGCCGCCAGGAGCCCGTCATGGTCCTCCGCGTCGACCGCGAAAAGGGCTACATCGACCTCAGTAAGCGCCGCGTCTCCGAGGAGGACATCCACGCCTGCGAGGAGCGCTACAACAAGTCCAAGCTCGTCCACTCCATCATGCGCCACGTCGCCGAGACCATGGACCTCGACCTCGAGGACCTTTACATCCACGTCGGCTGGCCCCTCTACCGCAAGTACGGCCACGCCTTCGAGGTCAGCTTGCTCGTCTCTCCCTCCCTTCTTAAACCCTTGTTATGATAAATCGGACCCGCTCTTCCCCTTCTTTCACCGATGTTTTTATAGAGGAAAAATCGTTTTTTCCGCTCATCTTGGGCGCATTCATGAAATAAAATTCGGATCTTTTTCATCTTCTTCAGGCGTTCAAGGTAATTGTGACGGACCCTGATTCGGTTCTTGATTCCCTTACCCGAGAAGTGAAAGAAGTCGGTCCGGATGGGCAGGAGGTGATTGGCGGTTGCATGAAGTTTTGATCCTTTTGCGTTGATTTTCATGTTCTTTTAGGCTTAATTGGGCAGATTGATTGCAGGTGACTAAGGTGGTGCTGGCGATGACGCCGGAGGTTAAGGATGCTCTGGTCAAGAACATCAGGAGAAGGATGACCCCGCAGCCATTGAAGATACGAGCTGATATTGAGATGAAATGCTTCCAGTTTGATGGGGTTCTTCACATTAAGGTTTCCTTATTGGGATTCTTTTTCTAATGTTTCTTGGGGCCCTTTTTGTCTATTCGGTCTAATTTCTTGCGTTGTTTCTATGATTCTAGACCTGTATGCTTGTTCAATTTCTTTGCAGGAAGCTATGAAGAAAGCAGAAGCTGCAGGCAATGATGACTGTCCGGTGAAGATAAAACTGGTTGCTCCTCCTCTCTATGTTCTCACCACTCAAACTCTTGACAAGGTTGGTGGGAGGCTTTTTCCTTCTTGGCATTGCTGTGTTCCTTGATTTAGTCTTATGTTGCTCACAGATTTTTGGGGTGTTATTTAGGTTGATTTTTTCTTAGAACTTGGATACCATCTACTTCGAGATTTATGGTCCAAAGGGTGAGGAAAACCTGGTGGGAGAACATATCAGATAGTGCTAGAGTAACAAAAATATCACGCAAAAAAGTTATGAAATTAGTATGGAGTCTTCCAAAGTTCCTTTTTCATTAGCAATACTTAATCTGGTACATGTTGTCCATTAGAGAAGCAAAAAGAGAGTCAAGTGTCAGCTGTTACCTTTTGGTCTGGATATTTGTGTCATGGAAGCATTTCTCAGGGACATGTTTTCATGTTGCACTCGTCTTAAATTATTCAGATATACAAGCCAAACAGACTGAAATCTAGTTGCCATCTTTACAATTATCAACAAATTTTGGAATTATTGGGGTCTGGAATAGCCTACAATACTTAATTGTCATGGTCCCTGAGGGCAATTTTTTTAATTGTAAAATTGCCTAGTTTGTTATGAATAAGGGAAGTGTTTATGTACAAGCTACTTGTTTAGTATATTGATCCTTGATGCAAAATACAGGAGGCCTAGTAGGATTGTTGCTTACATGGTCTTGGTTGATTTTAAGGTGAAGCTGTTCTTTCTTGTTTGGAATGTAGGTAGATATGTTACAATAATGTGAATGAGAACTTGTGGATGGGATAGGTTGGGTACCCATATTTTTGTGAATGATTCAATGTGGATGTGTCGCTCATTATTATAAATGCAATCCAACCTTGTTTTGTATCATCCCATGATATTATGCTAATTTAGGTTCTTTCCTTTTCTCACAAAAGGACATTAAGTCTTGGGGTATTTTGTTACTTTGTTGTTATATGTGTCCTTAGACTCGATATGCCTGCATTAATATCCTAAGTTAGGTTGACTTTTAAAACAAAGATACACACCTAATGTCATATACTATAGCAAATTAAGATTTCATGCTCATTGCCGCATCACAGAATCCATGCATCTTTGCGATTCTTGTTATGACCTGAGGTTAGGTTTACAGATATGAGAATTAAATGATTAAAGTTTTAAGGTTTTAAAGAACTGAGTTTTATGCGGATGAATCCATTTGAGGAGTGGTTGCACTTGTTTGTAACATATTTGAGAAACATTATTTGGCTTTAAGGCTAAAAGAGATGGAATAGAGGGTCCTTTGAGTTCCTAATTGTTTGGGAAAATGCCATAATGCACTGATACATTCATAGATTGAATGGGTGGAGTATAAAGGACTATTGGATATAAGTAAAGAATGCAGTAAACAAGAAGTTTGACTTGAGGAGAATCAACATCGAATCTACATTAGATATGCTCTGAGCAACGTCAGGATGAGTTTTAAATTGAATGTGAGCTCAAAAATCCATCTAATCTGATTGACAAGTCACCCAAACAAGCTCTTTTTGGGGTATTACATTTTCTCATGATCATATGGGGACATTGGGGTATATTTTAGACAGTGTCTATATGATAACTGAGATTTTAATGATTTGTGCAGCATTCAGTGGTTAAGAATATGGAATTCAATGCTTCAATTTGATAAATGGGATTTTAGTGATTTGCATAGCATTTAGTGCTTAGGAACATGGAGTTTTAATGCTTCAATTTGATGAAGGGGGTGAAGATAGGAAATAGATGCTTAAGCTCAAACTTTTGAAAACTCAAAAAAGAAGTTCAAAAAAAAAAGAAAAAATAATCAGTAACATTGTTGAATTGTATAAGTTGAATATGAACTGAAACCTATGGTGGATGCAACAGACAAAATATATTAAAGCAAGCTAAAGAAGGATGATACAGCGAGTTTGTGATGTAAATAAATCTATTATTGGCAAAAAAAATCTGAAGTTTGTGATTTCTCTAAGGGTAATGAACAAAGAACCCATGTTTAAAATTCTAGCATGTTAAAAGAGGCTTTAACCTCCAAGAAACCTGATGTGAGCATATCTTTTGCGATACAGAGAAATAGAAATAGACAAAACATGTGGTCAGTAAGTCACCAGTCATCACATGTGGTTCTTACAAGATCTTTTCCTATTTATTTTCAACAATGCAATTGTTCTTGATTTCTAACCTTTGTCAAAGAAATTCTGATGGTCTGATGGGGATATACTCTCTGAAGTTTAACAGAATCCTTATCTTTCTTTAGTTAAAGAGTTACATTTTATATTTCACCTTATCATCATAACAGGTTAAGAGGATGAGTCAAATCTACTCAAATGTTTGTTAATGCCATGTGATGCTTGCTTGCTTTGAATTGATTTAATATTGACGGAGGACAGCATAGTAGCTTGCTTCAGAGGGGGAGAATACTTCATGATGCTTCACCATCTTTAGATGTGATTGTTTTTTTTTTTTTGTTATATCTTCATGAGTTGGCTACGCCTGACATGCTTACTATGTAAGATACAGAGCAAAATTTTTAGCTTTATATTGACTTATTAATCTGTCTTTTACAAACATCAGCATCCTTGGATAATCTTTCTAATGGAGTGATTGTATAAAAAATCTTTTATTTGCTTATTAAAATATGCAATACACTTCCCGATGATTTGTTTGGAAATTTGCAATGGAAATCATCGACAAACTCTTGATGGCTAATATATGTATTTTGAAGATCATTTACAATTTCATTTTGTGGCTATATATTTCTTTAAGTAGGTCAAATTCCCTGTTGTGACATGGTTTGATGACTATTGATAGTACTCTTCCTTGAAAGAAAAAAAGGTGCATAAAATGAGGTAAAACCTCTATCTATTGATGATGTAAGGAAATTTTCAACGGCTTCCATTGAACTAGGGGTTTTTCCGTTGTCCACAAATTTATCTTCTGTTGCCATCTTACCAAGCTGGTTAGGTCACCTACTGGTTATATCAGACTTGGTTTCAGATCCCACCTTCACCAGGGTTTCGGGGTTGAGGTATTTGGGGAAGGCTAACCCCCGTTGTATAGCTCATTGCCTAGGTTCTCTTTTACCGAAAAGGGGAAGAAACAAAATTTTCAGAAATGCTAATAATATCATACATCATTTCCATTCTGCCCCGATAGCAAGAAAAATAGAATGAATGGAATCCTAGACCAATTAAAGAATAGCCGTACATTGGAACTAGCTGTTTACCAACATTGTACCAAGTGATTGCAACAGCATTTTTCATTAGTTGTTGGGCATGCTCCTCAAAAATCCTGATTTTTCAGGTTAGATGGCAAAAATGTTCAAGTTCATAATACTAATAAAGGCTTGGTGAGCTCATCATGTGTATTCATGGCTGGTAAATATATAATAATATAGGTTCCGATAAAGGAAAATGTTTGGATCATCTCAGTTATTATGGAACAAAAATATCTTAGGTTACAGAGAATATGCTTAAAGATTCAAATATTGGGTGATATGAGAACTCACATGACTTGAGCAAGGAGCTTTCCACCAAGCTCATTATCCATGCTCTTAGGAACTGCAATTGTAAATACCTGATTATTGGAGCTTCTTGAAAAGCCCAAAAAGCACATATCTGGATTTGTGGAGAATAACTGAATATTTTAAAGTTTACACTTAAGTTATGATTATACCATGCTTTATTGTTGTTAGATCATGGAAATGTCACTGATCATGGAAATGCCACCAAATTTAGATGGCTCTTACTTTCAAGAACTACATGATTGGAAGGTTTGATTCACCAACAGATTTGATAGTAGTGCTTGGTTCTAATTATGCATGGTTTCAGCTTTCTATTGACCATATAGGCTACAGCTTTCTATTTTAGGGAGGGTTTAAATATGTTTTCTAGTGAGGCCTCAACAAGGTAATGCATTGTCTGATGTTGGTTTGAACAACGTACCAAGAAAGACTAATTCACTAAGGGCTCGGTTGGTTCGTGGGAAAAGAAGGGGGGAAAGTGTGGTCAACGGGAAAGTAATGAGATGCCTCTTGTTTGGTTGGAGTTTTCAAAGAAAAGAGATAGAAAAGTTGTATTCCCATGGGAATATGATTCTCACATTTCATGGGAAAGTCTTTTCCATGAGAAACATGGGAAAGTCTTTTCCATGAGAAACATGGAAAAGTTACTTTTCCATGAGGCGGAAATTACTTTATTTTTATTTTTTTTCAAAAAGGCCCTTCAGCATTAAAGAAGCATTAAAGAGGCATTAAAGACCTAATTTTTATTAAGGGCATAATAGGAATTATACATAACTTTTCCAGGAAAGTGGATGGCCAATTAAACATAAGCACTTTGGAAATTTGTCACTTTCCCATGATCAACCAAACATGCCAAAAATACTTTCCTAGGCATCCTCTTCCTAGGAATTTGTTTCCCAGGAATCATATTCCTAGGAGGAAAAATGCTTCCCGTGAACCAAACGAGCCCTAAGGAATTATGTTTGTAGTTTCTCACTTTGATAAATTTGCTATGCTCAAAATCTGATTCACCTTCAATATGGTTTTGCAATCTCTTGAAAAATGTGATGATGACTTCTCATGATGCCTTTATGGTAGGAATATTAATTTATTTACCTTGATACATATATCCTGCAAATATTGAGAAAAGATATAGGCATAGACCAAATGGGATACTTGGAATTAAATTTGTCATCTTATGGCTTTTGGATAGTTCATTTTATGATAACTGGTAGCCATCACGTACAAATTAGCGGGCTTATAGAAAATTGCATTTGGCTGACATTTTGAGTTGGTTTTCTTGGATACTAATAGTGTCTTATAAAAAACTCATTTGGATGAAAAGCTACTTTTTTTCTCAAAAAGCAATTCTCGCATAGCTAATACTGTAAGACTGTAAATCCCCAGTCCTTAAGCGCTGTGTTGAACACTATAAAGCCAACCCACATCTTTTTTGCTCCCATCCATCTTCATTGAGAAGGCACCAATATCCATCCTAGCACTTGTTATTTCCTCTGTTGTTATCCTGGATAAATTAGTGGCTAACAAAATGGTTATGGTGCACCATCTAGTATTTAAAGGCTTGAAAATTGGGCTCCACCTGCTTCAGCTATGCTTAGTCTTTGACTAAAGCAGAGTTTTGACTACCCCATCATTATTAACAATAACGCATTGGGTCCCCCCCCCTTCCCCTCCTCCTGAAAAAAAGAATAAATAAAAGAACTTAAATCTCTGTTAGCAACGGCTACATCACTATGTTGTTGCTTAGTATGCTAGCCAAAATCCTGCCATTTGACTTGTGCCAGACATAGGTTATGTTGGTGCAGTGGAGATAAAGCATGGAGGGAGAATGCCAGATGGCAGTTATGCACATAAAATATCTACTTAGAGAATTTATAGGATCGTCATTCTGCTACATGAATTAAAATATAGTTTAGCTGAAGGGTTAAATACATAAAGATAAGAGGGACACTGCTGGGAGACGTTGGGCATGTTAGAGTTCCCAGATAATGGGAGATCAGAAATTTTCTTTATTCTATATAGATGATTAACTAAGGCTGATTGCTGAACCAGAGGTGTTAAATGGTTGAACCATCTGGTTCAACAGCTTTGAAAGGCTTTTCCAAAAGTTTGGGTCCTGATCTGACCTGACCTGAGTATGCTAATGGGTGACAGGTTGAACAGGTGGACCCTTTGACTTAAAAAGGTTTTAGAAAATCAGTATGTGAAATAGGTGAACAAATGCAGCTAGTGCAGGGTGTACGTCAGGCTGTCACTCAGACCCCCATGACATCTTGTGTTGCCTTCTACTTAAAGGTTCTGTTATCATTATCCCATGTCTGGCCATCATATACTATCATCATCGCTTTTTTCTTGTTTTGCTCTACCTTTTCACTTGCTGACCCGTACCTGGACTATACCTGACCTAGAGACTTAATGAGTCTAACAATTTTATATCTAACTGGATTCAACCTGACCACTAATTGATAAATGGGTAGGTTATGGATCAAATTTAACTCTGAATATCCTAGTGGATTTGGGTCCAATTGGTGGTACCGGAACACAACACCCTAATAACACCCTTAGGTGTATGTATATTTATGTTTTCAATAATATATTTTTATCAAACAATTCATTGATATATCAAAATTAATTTAACACGTGAGATGATATTTTCGCATTTTATCAGGTTCGTAATATAATTTAATTCAGATTCTTCCAACCGAAACATGGGCGCTTATGTTAAAGGATCCTAAACTACACAAAATGCTCCAAATTTTTTGATGTATGTTTTCTTATTTCACGTCATTTTTCTATTTTTTTCAGTTATGACTTTCTTGATTGAAACTGTAAAACTTTGGTGACAATTGTTGAGATCACTGACATTATCAAAATAGAGACTTGCAATCCTGAAATCCAAGGTTGAAGTTGAGATTGCAGACCTTTGTGCTGTTGCAATCCTCACATCTTTTCCTATTTCCATCTCTTTTGAAACAAATAGATATATTATGTATAATTATACGCACAAGCTTGAAACATACCCATGTGTTTTCTTATTTTTCTCACGATATGTCTTCTGGGCAGGAACAAGGAATAACAATTCTAAATAATGCTATCAAGGCATGCACTGAAAAAATAGACCACCACAAAGGAAAACTTGTAGTGAAGGAGGCACCAAGAGCTGTGAGTCTTACTTTTCTACTAAATATTATCATGTTTGATTGTTTTAGAGTATTACTTTTCTACTAAATATTATCATGTTTGATTGTCTTACTTTTCTCCTCCACATCTTGGTGGATTTTTTCCCCCTTACATACATACATTTGCACCTGTGCATGTGTGTGTGTGTGATTTTTTACCCTTCTCCACATCCCAAGGATATTTCCCCCTTTTATATATATGTATGTATGTATTGTGTGTGTGTTGACACATGTGCGCATGCATGCGTATTGCTAAGATCTGCATATGAATTGTTAATCATATTATATTATCTTTGTGATCATGGCCCAATTCTAGTGACAAACACCATTCCAGTTCCCATGGTGGTATTTGCTAGACTGACCAGTCTTTCATTTTCTCTTCTTCTGCATTCTTGTTCAGGTGAGTGAACGAGATGATAAGCTACTTGCAGAACACATGGCAAAACTACGATCTGCTAATGAGGAAATTGATGGTGATGAAGATACGGAAGAGGAGGAAGACACAGGAATGGGAGATGTGGATTTGGACAAACCAGGTGTTGGTATAACAGAGTAAAATCTGGCAAATGGATTAAGTTTTTATGGATGCATATCATTTACCATGAGTAGATAGTCTGCGATCAGGCCCTTCTCCCATCAAGCAATCTAAAATGGAATGCTGCCTACTGCCTCAGTTTTCTTGGAGAATGCTGTCCTTGGGATATTATGCAGTTTCACAGTTTTGTTATCTGAGATTGTTTGGTGGTGCTAAAGTGATATGAGATGTGCAAGTTAATGACCTTTTGACTGTGTACAATGAGTGTTTTTTTGTTTTATTTTTTTGGTTGTGCGAGTGTGATGAACTGTAAAAAAAACTCTAAATACGCTCTCTCCTTTGGCTTTTGTTACCTGCATTATGCTTTCATGCTTCAAATTGGCTCGTCTTATTTGCTCTGTAAAATGCACAAAAATCATATTGAGAAATACACTTGTTTCTCAAGAAGAGATAGGAAACATCCTCAAAATTATTTGATTTAGATTGTTTACAATTGTATGGAAACATGATACTCTTGACTTTGGTATTCTTTTGTGGCAGGCAATACTCGTGAATTTTTAACTAATGAGAGCTGGACAGAACAAGGACACCAGGAAAGCGCACATCCGTATTGTTCCTGTGAAGCCATAGCATGCACTGTGAATTGCATCGTGGCCAGAGAAAACCAAGGTTAGGACCAAAGAGGCATTTGCCATATATTTGCAGGCGATGAGTCCTGTCTTGATAGGAACCAAATTGGTTGTAAGGGCAGCTGCTGCCGGATACTGAAAGATCAAACAGATTGGATGCTGACCAAACACGTCGCCCTATTTAGGGCAACCTCTGCCTGCCTCCTAAAATGAGCTGTACCGAGAGAGAGGAATAGCCTTTTTCGAGTTCCCCTTGTTATGGCTGCTGGGATTTAATGGAGGATTATTTTTTTTTTTGCTGCATGGATCCCCTGGCTTGAAGTTAACTGACAGGCATAACATGTTCGCACCCAAGACAGCCTCCAGCATATGCATGTATGAGATTCAGGGCTGCAGTCTAAAATTCATATCACCAAGTAGAAACATGCATCTCCAGCCCAAGGAAAAAGGTTCATCTGTTACAGTAGCAAAGACTACAACTCAGTAAGCTGTTAAGTATATATGGGTTTACAAACTGTAAAATTCATATGGTCAATGCTTGATACACCAACTCGGAGTCTATGCAACTTAGCTACGGGAATATCTTGACCTCTCCATCTAGTTTGCAAAATTGCTGGCACCTCCTATGGATTTGCCTTGTGAGGCCCATCTCCCCTCCTGGACAAGCTGATATGCTGAAGAATGGCGCCATTTCCATTATCACAAGCAAGGCAGGAGGAGAAACAATCCCCGTTTCTCCCAACTAACTTGATGAGTTTCCAGGCCAGCGATACTGGAATGGGCATGGATCCTCCACAACCACTTGCATTGGCTTACCAAGATCTTCCACTGCCGCCTGCATTGCCTTCCTGCCACAGCAATGACTCCAAACCTCTGACCAAGCAACTGCATGCGGTGCTCCAAACAGTGGTGGAAGCGGGTGTGGCACAACTAAAAGGAGTGTTTACGACTATTAGAGGTACAGGTTATATGAGATGCGTGCAGAGACGATTGAGGAATCATGCCAAGTGGCTTCAAGTATGCTGATGTTTTCATTTGGCACTGGCATCTATCTTCCATGGAACAACTGCACCAATCTGAGGTGAGGCTTGCCATTTATAGTCTTTTACAATAACACAAGCTCACCATCTAGCAAATTTTTAGACTTGAATGCTCCTATTCTTAACATGTGAGTACTCGGCTGGAATCTCCTGCATCATCCTGAAGATTTGAGAGCAAATCGATTAGTGAATAATTAAGATAGAGCATATCTGTGGCATATAAATTTCTCCATTTCAGATTCAGCTCAAGGATATATACGATATGCTAATTTAATATTCTAGCACAAGTAATGCTAGGGGTCGCCTGTTTCATGCACATGAAACTTGTGTGCCATATGCGATGCAGGGTTCGCGTTAAGTCACGAGAATTGGTGCAATAAATAGGTGGTGGTTGATTATTAAGTTGCCAAAGCAGCATTAATATGCCCAAGGAACTTTTCATGTGCTTGGGAAGTATTTTCCTTTGAATAATGTGCAGCTACTGATAAATTTATGGATTTGCTTGGGTATAGGTCATAATTTGGCAAATTATTTTGATACTGGCCTTGAACGTTTTTGCTTTATTGCTAATGAAATTTAAGGGTTCAAAAATTAAAAGGATATGCTCTATGGGTTGTAATCTGCTGCAGATATAGTAGTATCAATCATATTGATTAAGAATTTAAGATGTTTTTTTGATAACATTACTAGTCAAATTTTTGTGACTGGCTAGAATGGCTTTTTGAAATCAAAATTAACTTTTATCATGCATGAATCAGAAGATTTAGAAATTAATAACTAGGATATGAAGGCATCTCTTCAATATCAACACTTCAGGTACCATTTTTTTTCTCAAACTGTCTTCTTTACTTCATAGCTGCAAAGCTGTTGTTAATGGTTGTACCACATATGTTGCAAATTGATAATTACTGAAGTCACTTTGGATCACTTGCTGAAGTCACTTGGATCACTTCTCCCTAAATTGGCCCATTGGGGCATGTGGGAACTCGTTCAGCTCCACTTCAGGCCAACCAAATGCTGGAAGTAGGTTCCGGTGGGCTGAACTGAGTTTGGATGCCTAGTTACGGGCAAATAAAGAGGCCTGAACTCAAATTCAAATGTATAGTCTAAACTGATAAATAACTGCTCAAGTATATCATTCAGTCGTCCAAGATTAGGTACCGGTTAAAGTTGCAGAGTATGTAAACTATGTGACTTAAATTATCCGTTGCTCATATGTTCATTTTTTGCCAAGGGGACCTCTGGGTCAATCGGTTGGCAGCCTAAGCCATGGTGCTTGTGCCTGGCTTTGAACCTCAAGGTTGGCATTCAAAGAAAAAAGTTATATTTTTGAGTTGTCTTCAATGATTATATTAGGAACTGAAAGTCTCAATTGCTCTATTGAATTTAGGATTGAGGAATTCATCTTTATTCTGAAATATATCATATCTAGACCAAATTTCAGGCTGGACTCTATAAACCTATAATAGGTTTTTAGTTAAATAACTTCCATGAAAAGTATTCCTGCTTCAGTACCAATTTGCAGCTGCCATTTCAATTTCTTGTTTCCAGTCTCTTTTCTTTTATGGGTCATTGGAATATTTTTTGTTCATCAGTGAAGAGGTCAATTAATTCTCAGAAAGTGAGCATTTTAGTTTTACTGATGTGGGTTACTTGATGCACCATTGCACCTTCTATGAAGCCAGGTGCTCATGGAAAATATTATCTGTCCATTGTCATTTGAACATGTGAAACATGGATCTAACTAGGTAAGGTCTGACATAAAATTTTTAACCTAAATGAAATATTCTTTTATTCTGGTATTGATGATTGTGTGTGGACAACAAATATGAACGCTCACATCATGGATGAACATGCTGTAAACTCTGTAGTCTCAAAACCAGTGCAAGGTGGTTTGACATACTGATTTTACCATGAATCTTAGCCCATCATCTTCATGAAGCTCAAACGAATACGATCTCACGGAGTATCTTGGACGGATGGAGGTTGTACGATCTTTTATGTTTTTCAGGAGTATGATGGTTCTTTCAGAGAGATTCTAACATCCACCACCAATTGGAAAATCTCTTCGAGCAGTGTGATTTTGAAAATTCTTTCTATTTCATGGGTAATGGGAATTGGCAATGGATTGCCCTTCAATAATTTATGTTTACCGGCGTTATAAATGGAGGCTGACGTCAAATAAACTATCACCATGGTTGAGTAGAACTTAAAGGAGATTAAACAGATACGTATAATGATCTCCAGAAAAAAAAGCCTCATCCAGCTATGTAATATTATGTTCTGGTAAATCTTGAGAAGTGAAAAGCCAAAAAAAGGTCTTTTTTTTTGGAAGGTAAAAAGCCAGATGCATATGTACTTACATACATGCATATAATTATGAGGGTTTGAGATCTTGGATTAACTTAAGAGCTTCACCACCTATGAAGATGATATTCATGACATTTTCTAATCCTTCAAGTAGGTCTTTAAGGAAGTGTTCTGTTTTATTATTATTTTTAAAAATTTAAAGTTGTTCTTAATTATAAAGGTATTTTTGGTTTGAATTGTTGTTTTCTCTGCAAATTCATCTTACTTTGATTTTACTCAAGAAAATGCCCTAGTGGTCATCTGTAATCCCTCAAAGGCTTCTTCCTTGCTGGCATGTTGCTAATCTTCCAATCTGCCTCGTCTTTTGCCATGGTCACAGCAAGGGATCATTTCACTTGAGATATAGAAAAGGAGTCACTCTGGAGAGGAAAGGGCAGAAGATATTATCCCAGGCAAATATTTGATATGGCTTTGATCGCTGAAGTGTGGGCTCTAACTAATGGGAAAAATTAGCAAATTATTTTCTGAATTCATTGAGATGTATCAGCAATCCAAGCCAATAAGCATGCACATTTGTGCCGTTCCCTAGGAGCAACATTTCGCTGCTATATGTCACCTGTTCCAAAGGATGTTACAAACTTCAGACTACTCTGTAGCTAAATATAAATTAAGTTTCTTTGGCCGTCACATTCCGAAGTAGGCACACAATTTTATGCACCTGTATGATTCTGGCAAAGAATTGCAATGCCGAAGGTCTCTTAACTAAGAATTACCATATAAAGAGGAAATTCTTCTATTCTGCGGACCTTATCATCCATGGCACTCAAAAAGGAGTTGGTTTTAATTGATGTTAGCCATGTTAGATTGAGGGGTTCTATTCCCACAACTCCCCTCATTCTATTGACACGTTCATTTAGTGGCTAACTATTTTCTTGCAATAGTAATAGACTTCTCATGAATTCTTATTACGGATGGAATTGTTCTCATTGCATGCATATTTTTCTTTTCCAAGTCATTCCAGATTGCTTCCTATTCTTTACTTGTGAAGGTGGGAATTAATGCGACTTTAATATCATTCCATACAGCAATCAGATTCTTTTTAATCTTTTAAACATATAGTACATCTCCGCAATGGAATGAGCACTTCACGCTAACGGTGATATTTAGTTAACTAGAATCTGTGCCATGCCCACCAAGAACATCAAGGTATAATTTCCTTTTCTAAGAATGAGCGCAAATTACTCCATAGAGCAATGCCTATCCAATTTTCTTCTTCTTCTTCTCTCTCTCTCTCTCTCTCTCTCTCTCTCTCTCTCTTTCTAAGTTTTTTTTTTTTTGTTTGGGTCTCCCTTTGGCTTTCGATCTAATGATGCCCAACTTGGACCTTCTCCTCCTTGCCCTTCTCCATGGCTCTGTTATCTCCTGCATTTTTGTATTCAGTATCTTCCTTATCTCGGTATGCCTCTTGCTTGCGTCCTCGATGGTTCTTGTCATGATCACATCCATCGACGCTTATGAAACTCTCCATTCGCTTTCATGGCTTATTGATGCCTTCAATGCCAATTTAGAGTTGGGATTGGTGCTTCTTCTCTGCATGGTTATTAGTCGAATCATCGACTCTCTGTTGGCTGTAAGGCCCCGGCTTGAGTCAGTCTATTTATTGGCTCGTCACGGTCTTGATCGTGTCAAGAAACCTACCATGGTGTTGGGTTGGCACCACCTCTGAATGGACGTATTGCAATTGAACCTGGGAAGCTAGGAGCAGGCCATACTTTGACTGAACAAAAAGGAAGGCATTGTCGCAAGCCCAAAACTCAAGAATTAGAGGGATCAGGGAGATTTTTTCGCGTTCGTTGCTGTTGAGTTGATTTTTTTTCTCCTCTTTTCTTTGTTTTGTGGAGATACATGATTGGAAGAACAATGCATTTCAGTAACTGCATCATCAAAAGTAGCAAAATAAAGTGAGTTGGAATAAAATTATTTTAGAAAATTCTAAAGCTTGTAGCTTTGTAAAGTCCTCTTGTTGCTATGAAGAATGAGTGATAATTGTCGCTTCTCTCTCTTCCACTCTCTCCTAGTGTCTATATAGAAATTAAGAGCTGTTCTGCCCACAATTTTTTTTTTTTTTTTTAATAATCTCTGTCACTCCCCCCCAAGTGTCTATCTAGAAATTTAGAGCTGTTTGGCCCACAATATATTTGTCATTTAATATCCATGATTAGATTTAGCAGTCTCTAACAATTGAACCATAACGACTATGTAATTACTTCATGAGGACAAATATCAATTTGCCACATACTCATTTTGAGGTTGGACAGTGCCTCAAATTCAGGCAAAAAATGGACTAAAACTTCACATTCAAGGGTACAATTTTTATACTTGTTATGTGCAATGACACCCTAAAAAGGTGCCTAGAATGCTGGTTAATTATCGTTTGTTATTACACTCAATTGCTAGTCGTGAAGCAGAAATCATCCCTAGTGAAGTATCATATGAATACAGGTATTTTGAGATTTACAAGCAAAATATTTCTAAGTGGCTTATTCTTGTTTTATTTGTTTTTTGCGATCCTTTCTTGGGCAGCCCATTATTCCTTCATCATTTGATAATTTTCCTTGAAGGAAAAAGAATGCTTTTTTTTTTTTTCTGTGTTTTGTTAGCTTCTAAGAAGAAGTCATTTAGCTAGAGCTAATACGGTTCTTACTTCTGCCAAATGTGTTGTTATTTCTGCTTACATATATATTTGGTGCAACATGGTTTGAATGATTTAAGACATTCAACAGTTGAGCACCAAAAATGAAGAGGGAAGCATTTATTTATTTTGAGAGGAAGAGGCTCTTGTAACACGAACATGAAAGAACATTGCACATGAATTCAGTGGACTTACTGCTTCATGAGGCATCTAATTAACTATTCAAGGGTGCTTATCTCCTTATTATCATTTTCATTTACTTAATGACATGATGATGCTTTTGCCATTTCCTCAAAAACAAAAAAGAAGAAAAAATGCATACAAGTGCGCATGCTGTGTTGAGGCAGTTTGGCGAGCTATGCATCGAAACCACAATGATCTTAGTTTTATGGGAGGGTCAAGAAAGGGAAAATGGGGCCCGTTATTGTAGCCCAAGGCTCATGACTGACAGAGAGACCTTTTGGGCTCCGATGGATCACAGTTCAGAGGAGATTGGGTTCGCGTCCCAGGGAATGCGCCCATAACGAGCCACCTGAGGCTTTGAGCTTCTTTACGTTCCCTTGCAGCTTTGAGCTATATAACTTTCCATATGGGTGAGATCGACCGAGGCTTTTCCATCTTAGAATCCTAAGATTTTGCCAACAAAGAGTACAGTACCGTGGTTGCAGCCCTCTTGTAGTAAGAAGAGGTTCTACTTCTGAAACTTGAAAGGTGTTTTTTGGTGTTGGAAAAAAATTTCTTCTATGTATTTTTTTCTGTTTCACATTCATAGTATAGGCATCAATTCTTCTGGCAGCTCATATTACAGGTCCATGCTTCAGTGGGTGCAATCCACCCACTGAAGTACTAACTATTGATTGTAAGCCAAAAGTATTTCTCATGTATATATAAGCCATAGCCCTTAGGGCACATATTCTTTAGGTGTGCTTTTTGCGTTGCAGAATGCCGTGCAGCATAATAACATACCTTCAGTTTTCTCAATTTAAATTCAATTTTTGAATTCATATTATTGTTGTAATCTACTCATTATTTCTTTCCTATTTTCTCTCTATTCAAATTTAAATTCAAATTTTGAATTTGAATTACTACTGTAATTTTCTCCTACCTTTTCTCCTATAATCACTCTTGTATATTCTATAAATATTCAATACAAACTCAGAGAAATTCTAACTAATCAAGTATGGATTTTAGTCATCACATTCTGTTTCTTTCATTGTATCAGAGCCCATCTTGGCATCACTATCTTCCTTCTACAAACCCAGCCCAATTTGATGTTTAGGGATCTTTTCTTGCTCTTTCATACTCAAACTGTTCTTGTTGTGTTATTTGTTGATGATTTTTTATGTTATTCATGGTTGTTTCTCATGTGCTACAAATCTGATTTCTTTGATATTTTTGTCTTTTTTTAAAACACAAGTTGAAAATTTGTTTAATACTAAAATTAAAATCTTCCTTTCCAATGAGGGTGGTGAATTCAAAAGTAATACTTTTTTTTTTTTTTTTTTTTTGATGAAACGGGCATTTCATACAACTCGGGTACGAATACACCCAATAGAGTCAGAAGACAAAATGCTCCGAAGAGCTCCGGGCAACTCATACTCGCCTGACCATAGGGTACCTCCTGAGTGGCTCGCAACAAATGCCGCCACCCAATCGGCCGCCCCATTGGCCTCGCGATATACATGCATAGCCTGGAAACTAATCTCCCTCACCATATCCCAAATATCACGGATCAGAGGGTGAACACCCCCATGGCTGCACGGGCCCTTTCGGACCCAACTGATCACAGTAGCGGAGTCACCCTCTAACAGGACTGAAGTCGCCCGAAGCACACGCCGCACGTAGCACATACCCATCCAGGCTGCCCGCAGCTCTGCCCCAGGGACCGAAGTATCAAAAATCTGACATCCCCCTGCCACCAACACACCAGAGCTCGGCCCCCTGATAACAAAACCAGCCCCTCCTCTCCTACCTCCATCCAGGACTGAGCCATCAAAATTGACCTTGAGGAAACTCGGGGGTGGGGGCTCCCAGGTAAAAAATACCCTATGTGAAGCTGCCGAAGCAGAGTGGGGGCCCCAGATGTCCCGAGCTATCAAAGGTCTATGGGCTAAGTCTACATGAATAATCTCTGCTGCCTGAGCACTGGCCCGCTCCATCACAAAACGCGGTGCCGGCCTACCCTCGCCAAAGACACGGGCATTTCTGGCCAGCCATATCTGATAAGCTGTACAAGCTGCCCGAATAGCCATGCTGCGCATCAGAGGGGTGCCCGCCCATCGCTGAACCCACTCCAGAAAACAGTCCCTCCGACTCCATGCATCCTCCGGAATCCCAGTCAGCCTCCAAGCATCCCGCGCCCGAGCGCAATGGAAAAGGGCATGCTCCACTGACTCGTCCTCCCCACAATCCGGACATAGAGGAGAGAGGCTCACTCCTCGTCTGCTCAGCACTGAACACGTCGGCACGCACTCCCAAGCCACCTTCCAGAGGAAAAGAGTAGTCCTCTGGTGTAGCCCCACCCTCCACACCCAGCCACAATCTAGGCCTGGCACTGACTCCCGCTGAATGACTCGGGAGACATCACCAACCCCGACACTCGCTCTGCAAGTAGTACTCCAGACCCTGACATCCGGACCTGCAGAAACCGGAATGGGAAGTGCCCGAACTCGCTCTGCCAAATGCTCTCCGAACAGCTGGTCAAGCCTAGCACCATCCCACTCTGCCGCCCCCGGCCTGAGAAGGTCGGAAACCCGGAGTCCCTCTGCCCCCGATCCACTAAACATCGTCGGCCATAATGTCAATGGGAGCGCGTCCACCCACGGGTCCTCAGTCACATCAATACTCCGGCCGTCGCCAATCAACCATCTAGTATGAGCCAGGGCCATCGGCAAGTGCCGCCCAATCTCTCGCCATATAAAGGAAAACCTACGGCCCCCTACCGCCTGTGCAGTAAGTCCCGCACCACCGTATCGAGCTATCATGATCCGGCTCCAAAAGCCCTGTGGCTCCAAAACGACCTGCACGGCCCGTCGTGCCAGTAAAGCCTCGCGCCGCACCTGGAGTGACTGCACCCCTAAGCCACCCTCCCGCAGTGACAGACATACCCTCTCCCAGGCCATCAAATGTACTCCGCGACCTCCCCCACATGAGCCCCATAAGAACCTCCTCATGAGCCTCTCAATCTCCTCCAGTACCGTCTTCGGCACAACAGTGTGTGCCATCAGATAAATAGGCATAGAGCATAGAACTGACCTGATCAGCGTCAATCTGCCCATCATAGAGAGAGAGGACGCTCTCCAACCCTCGAGTCTGCTCCGCACCCTCTGCACCAAAGTAGAGCACTCCGCCACCCGCAGCCTCCTCCCTGTAATGGGGACCCCCAGGTAAACTAGGGCCCCCTCCTCCTCCTGCATCCCTAGGATCGCCCTGACCTCCCGTCGCACCCTCCGCTCCGTGCTCGGACTGAAGTGTATGGCTGATTTTTGGAAATTGACTCTCTGCCCAGACATCTCGCAATACTCTGTCAAGACCCTCCGGAGGGCTCTCGCATCAGTCTCTCTCGCCCGAGTGAGCAAAAGGCAGTCATCTGCAAACAATAGATGAGAAATGGGGATACCAGGAGCTGGACTATAGGCGACCAACTCCCGATTCCCACAAGCAGCATGCAAAGCACGAGAGAGTACATCAGAGCAAATAATAAAGAGATACGGGGATAGTGGACATCCCTGGCGCAGACCCATAGTCGCTCGAAAGAAAGGCGATGGCGTGCCATTAATCAAAATAGAGAAGCTGGGCCTCAGCACACATCCCAAAATCCAGTCAATCCATATCTGGTGGAAACCAAAGCTCTCCAGCGCCCGCCGAAGAAAATCCCACCGTATCCGGTCATAGGCACGCTCCATGTCCAGCTTCACAGCCATCAAACATCGTCTCCTCGAGGCACGCACTAGGTCCCCCATCAGCTCCTGAGCTAGCAGAATGTTATCAGAAATACTCCTCCCGCCCACAAAGGCTCCCTGCTCCTGGCTGATGATCCTTGGTAACAAATCCTTCATCCTCCCCACTAAGATCCTCGCGACCACCTTGTACAATGTAGTACATAAGCTGATGGGTCTATAATGACTCGGCTCTGACGCATCCAGACGCTTCGGTATCAATGTAATAAATTTGGCCTTCCACTCATCTGCCATCACCGACCGACTAAAATAAAGCTGTACTGCCTCCACCACGCCCCTCTGAATGATGTGCCAATACCTCCGAAAGAAAAAGGGTGGGAATCCATCCGGCCCAGGGGCCTTATCCTCAGCAAGACTCCATAGCGCCTCCTTCACCTCCATCTCTGACACGGGTCGAATCAAAGCTGCATTCTCTGTCTCCCCGATACTAGCCCTCGGCCTGGGAAGGTGATCTGTAACATATGAACCATCATCCTCCATCCACCTCGATCTAAAGAACTCCACTAACACCTGTCTCACTGCAGCATCCTCCTCAACTCGCTGCCCTGCCCCAATCCGCAAGGAGCGAATCATGTTCCTCTGCCTTCTAATGACTGTCGACCGGTGGAAGAACCTGGTATTCCGATCACCATCCTGAACCCACTGTACTCTAGATTTCTGTCTCCAAAGGATCTCCTGCTGGCGAAGCAAAGAATGATGGGTAGCTAGCGATCGTCGTAAGCCCGCCATATCCTCCGCCGTGAGCTCCTCTCCACGATCCTCCCGCCCCTGGAACTCCGATATCTGAGCCTCCACGACTTCTAACCTCCGAAAAACATTGCCGACGACCTCACGGTTCCATCGGCGAAGGCGCCGTTTGGTGAGCTCCAGCCGACGCGACACCCTCTGCATAGCATCACCTCGCACTGGCATACCCCAAGCCTCCCTAACCACATCCCAAGACTGGGGGTATGACAGCCATAGCTTCTCGAAGCGGAAAGGGCTGCTATGTGTGGACCCCGACACTGTGGAAATCAAAAGAGGGCAGTGATCAGATGCAATACGGGCTAGATGACTGACCTGATAAGATGGAAATCGCTGAATCCAATCTGGGGAAGCAAGTGCTCTATCAATCCGCTCCCACACTCTAGCATTTCCAAGCTGATTGTTGCACCAGGTGAAGCGAGATCCAGAAAACAAGTAATACTTTTAAGCATTTTTTTTTACATAGCACAATACACCAACTTTTTTGCTCCCATACTCTAGAACAAAATGGTATTATCGGAAGAAAACATCGTCAAATTGTTGAAACCGGACTTACACTTCTTGCTCATGCATCTTTTCTTTCAAAATTTTGGTTAGAAGTATTTTCTATTGTAGTATATTTAATAAATCGAATGTCTATTGTTTCTCATCACAAATTTTTTTCTATGAGAATTTTTTTCAAAAATCTCCAAACTATTTTTATTTATGTGCTTTCGGTTGTTTATATTTTCTTTGGCTTCGACCATACAAGTCCAATAAACTAGAATATCGATTTACTAAATGTTGTTTCTTAGGATATAGCACTATTCGCAAAGGGTACAGATGCTTTGATTTAGTAAAAGAAAAAAATATATATATCATGTCATGTCATCTTTGATGAACATGTCTTCCCCTTTTCAACCATATCACTATCTTAATTAGCCTCTTACAATTCCACTTCTGCTCTTGACTTGCTTTGTATGTAGTTACCTCAACTCCTTACTTCTATCGACACTATTTGGACTACTAATAATTATCTATTCTTAGATCACTTTACAAATACAATATGTCAATCTCAAGATTCTTTCATGGCAACAACATCCAATTCAACCATTTCAACATAAGATCACCTCTCACCTTTCCTCCTCCGAATCTCCTCCACCATCACTACCACCATCCCCCATCACCAAACTTCTCTCCCATACCAACCAACCACCCAACCTACTATAACGCACTCATCCCATGACCACCCGATCGTAATCGGATATATCCAAGCGCAAAATACTATATCATACCTGTCACCCTCTCCCAACCGTTCTTACTATAGCCTATCTTATTGAGCCAATATATTATACACAAGCCTCAAAAAGTCCGGAGTAGAGACATGCTATGGATCTCGAATTTACATCTCTTCAAAATCAACAAATTTAGACTCTTATTTCTTTTTAGCCTAATATGAACGTTGTTGGTTGCAAATGGGTGTTTCGAATTAAATGCAACGTAGATGGATCCATCAATAAATGCAAAGCTTGTTTGGTTGCCAAACATTTCACCAACAACCTGGAGTTGATTTTGTTAAGAGATTCAGTCTCGTTGTTAAGCATACTACAATTAGAGTTATTCTCACAACAGCTTTGACTCATAATTGGCCACTCCATCAATTTGACGAAAAGTGTACCTTTTTATATGGTGACATTCAAGAAACATTAGTTATGCCTCAACCTCCTGGTTATATTGATCCATCAAAATCCACTCATGTTTGACATATATGTAAATCAATTTACAGACTCCGACAAGCTTCTCGTGCTTGGTATGGAAATTTTAGCTCAAAACTTATGGAGTTGGGATTCATTATTTCAAAATTAGATCCTTTATTATTTACCTATCATCATGGCAGCATTACATTATATCTTCTTCTTTACATTGATGATATCATTCTCACTGGAAATAATGACATTGCTCTTCGCAAGCTCATTATTGAACTTGCCGATTCATTTAAGATGAAAGATATGGGCTCATTGTCATACTTTCTTGGCATTCAAGTGGATCAATCAAGTGATGACATTTTACTACATCAATCCAAAAATGTCCTAGACTTGTTACAACATGCCAATATGCTTGGATGCAAACCATGCTCAAGTCCTTGCTCTATTGATAAACTGGGCTATGTGGATAGCCCTCCTCTTGATGATCCTTGATTTTATCGAAGTATTGTTGGAGTCCTCCAATATGTTACCTTAACATGACCGGATATTGCTTTCTCAGTTAATCAAGCTTGTTAATTTTTACAACATCCAATGGAGTCTCATATGATAGCAGCCAAATGTAAATTTCAACTTCTCAAAGGCACCATCACTTTTGGGCTTTAGCTACAACTAGGCCTATTAAATCTCGTTGCTTACTCGGATACAAATTGGGCTTGTAGCTCTATGATAGATGCTCTACAAATAGTTTTTGTTTTGTTTTGGACCAAATCCTATTTTTTGGAGTATTAAAAGTAAACAACAATTGCTCAATCATCTACTGAAGTGGGGTATCGATGCTTTGCCCAAACTACTGTTGAACTACAATTATTACGTTCTCTCATGTGTGAATTGCATATTCTACTCCACTCTATTCCTTTAATATAATGTGACAATATTTCTGCCATCTCTCTCATCTTCAATCCAGTTTTCCATGTAAGAACTAAACATATTGAGATCGACTATCACTATGTCCAAGAATTGGTAGGTCATGAGCTTTTGAATGTTAAATTTATTTCTTCTGCAAACCAAGTTGCTGACATCTTCACCAAAGATCTTCACTCTAACTATATTCGGTTTTTACAGTCCAAGCTTCACATTCAACCGAATGCTCTGCTTGAGGGGAGATAGTAACATATCTTAAATTCTCTCTATTTAAATTCAATTTTGAATTTAAATTATTGTTTTAATTTTCTCATTGTTTCTTTCCTATTTTCTCTCTATTCAAATTCAAATTTAAATTTTGAATTTGAATTGCTACTATAATTTTCTCCAAATTCTTCTCCTATAATTACTCTTGTATATCCTATATATATTTAATACAAACTCAAAAAAAATCTCAACTAATCAGGTGGAATTTTAGCCATCACATCCTGTTACTTTCGGTGTATAACTTTTGAGATCGCGCATCAATTTGGGGCATAACAAACACCCAAGTAAATTTAAGAGCTATTTCAATCCAAATTGAATTAGTCTGCCGGCATAATTGCTATTCTGTCCCATGCGGCTGGATTTTTCTCTCTTCAATGATACACCAAAAACATTTTGTTTTGGTGAACCTCTCGCATGGCATCTCTTGAATTTGTTCTGACACACTAAAGCTTTCCTGATAAGAAGGCATATATCCTGCTTTGCCCCGTGAAATACCGATCTCTAATCTCTCTTATTCTCATTCTTAAATCAGTTGTCAGTTCTCATTCTTAAATCAGCTGTCAATTGTCGTGGCACTGATGTCCTCAGGGTGGGACCTCTGCAAGTATCAAGTTCTTCCAGTTAAAAAACACAGAATAATCCTTCCCATATCTGATAATATTACGCAAGTTGAGATGCTACCTATTTTAATGCTTCATTCATTCACTTCTAACTCAGCTTGAAACTGAAGACTCCGAGCATCGATTCATACAAAACGACTGACATGATTTTATCTAGAGGATTGGTCCGTGAAAGTTTACTAGGTAAAAGAAGTTTTTCATCTTAGGTAAATCCCATCTGAAGAGGCCATCTTTGGCATTGGATTCAGCTCAACCTTGCTGCTATCCAACTGCAGCTCAGGTCCCCACCCTGAATAAATTTACTGGGGAAGTAAGTACGAGCTTGCTGTGGCTTCTTCACCGACTCTGTTGGTAGTTAGTCCACTTTGTAATCAAAAACAAGAGCGCGTGCTCGCCTTTCTGGTAGATCAGGGAGAGTACGAAGTCAGATGACACTTTTTGTACTGGCCAAAGAGCATTTTGTTTCCCAACACTTCGAGTGCTATCTTGACCTCGTTGCACTGGGCCGCTATTAAATTCAAACAACTCTTCCTCCTCTGCTATATGTCACTTTAACCTTTATCCTCCTCTTTGTATGCACCATTGTTCTGCTATTCTGGTCCTTGGGTCCAGGGTATCAATGGGTTTCATTCAGTTCATCAAGTTAAACAAACACATTGAGACAAGCACATCGATCCATACGCAGAATAGATGGCAGAGGTATTAATAAAAGTCTTGGCCTATTTCATCAAAACTTGCTATTAGAATCATAATTAAAATTTTAGAAGAAGTGTGATTCCAAGAAAGAAGAAGGAAAAAGAAAAGAGAAAAAAAAAATCTGCAAGGAGTCTGCTGGCAATAAATTGTCCCTGTCATCCAATCTTACCTCCAAACTCTCCCTCCTCAGAGATGGTATGGCATGCCACGTCGATTTTGGGGAGGGGGGAGGGGGGATGGTGGGTGGAAAGCACAATCGCCTGGTGCCGCGTTGCAAGCCGGCAGTTGGTACTGGTTTCATTTTATTATAGATTTTATGAAAATATATAACCATGCGATAAGTTTTTAGAATATAAATTGGTGGTACTTGGGTTTTGATTTTGAATCTTGAATAGTATATACCTTGAATTTTTGGATCCTAGATAATTATAGTACAGATAGATCTCCTTCTCTTTTATCTCAAAATTCAAATATATATAGAATAAACGTTTATATAATGATTGCGCCATAGTTATTTCATCAACTATTAACAGCTAACATAATACAAAGAGTATTTGAATCAAGATATCAAAATATATATACTAAAACTGCTAATCTTAATAGCATAATCTCCTTTTCTTTTCTGCAGTCAAAAATTTTTTATATGGTCTCAACCCATGGCCATTATTATGGGGAACCACCATTCTTTCACAAAAAAAAAAAAAAAAGGTAAAAGAAGAAGAACAAAAACCATCGCCATTGGCATGGAATAACGCCTTTTGCTTGATAATTATGTTTGAGAGAGAGGTGGAGAAGGATGTTCTCCTCTTCAACATATGTATATGAATAGCATCTTTTGACTTAAATTATAGGAATTATACTTGGTCCAAATTTTTTTGGTAAATATACTTGGTCCCAAATTAGCATGGTGGATTAATCCGACCAACGAGAACAAAGTGCGAAATTTAGGTAAGTGCAGGACAAGAACAAGGTGCAATGTCGTTAAGTAGCTATAAGCGCACGCTCCAAGTGATCAAAGGCACGTGTGAAGAATTTTGATCATTGGAGCCAATTGTAGGAAGTTGATACATGATACCTTCGCTAGACTATTGTTATATGTTCGAAATTAATATTCGTGCATGGAGAAGTTGGTAGGCAGATTGTGTCAAACACCGGAAAGCCTCCGGCAAGGTGGCTCCACCTATAGCATGCGTGCTACTGGTCCACGTTCGTTTGAAGGCATAAGGAGGCCCATGAGGGTGATATATGGCCGCATGGTTGTTGGAGGATTCCGAACCACTTGTCTCCATGAAATGTACCTTTTTTTTTAGATTTGTTTTCCTAGTGTTAATAATTGACTTGGTGGTTTTATGCCATATGTCTTGTTTCAAAGCCATTGACGTGCACGCACTAGTCACCTCGCAGCAACACATGCATGTTGCACTATTTGCACTGTAGAGTGATGCAACAGTTGGTGGCGGCGGTGCCATCGGAAGATGGATATGGCCATTGAACAAGATGCATCATGTATAACACTTCATGCCATCTTGTTTGACCGTCGTCCATTTCCTAACGGCAGCTATTGACTGCTGTAATAATATATCTTAAATTCTTTTTTTTCAAATTTAATTTTTGAATTTAAATTATTATTATAATCTTTTCATTATTTCTTTTCAATTTTTTCTCTATTAAAATTTAAATTCAAAAATTGAATTTGAATGGAGAGAATTTAAGGTATGTTATTGTACACAAACTTAAAATATTAGAGACAGCATAAATACTATTTTTGAGCATTAGAATAGATTTAAATATTGTGCTTATGCTGTTTTCAATATTACAAGCTTTTGCATGGAACATATTTCACGAGGTCATGCCATGTCAAATATGCAGCCATCTCACATTCCTAGCTTCTGTCCATGCCCCTGTGAACTATAGGATGGACCTTATTGTGATTAGATGTGTTTGTGTTCCGATTTGACTAAAATTGAACCATTAGTAGTAAGGATGTTATAATTTAAGTAAAGAGAGTAAGCAAATGCATGCTTAATCCTACATTAGTTGTGTTCTGGAAAGATATTAGATACTTACACAGAGCCAAGGATCCTAAATAATATTATTCGACTAATCTTTTGATGAGTCTTGGATTGTAATGGACTTGCAATGGAAAAGGTATAGAATTTGTTATCATGGAGACTAGGATGAGGCTTGATGTGTGCTTGTAGATCACGAAATCAAGTAATGATGCATGCTACGTTCTGCATGCTAGGATATCCAACAAATTATGTAAATTGGATGCCCTATATGTTTCATGTGAGGCATGATGTGTCATTCACAAGATATATATATTTTTCTAAAATGGAAGATTTGGTGCACATTGTAGGTTTTTCAAGATGGTTGTGTTTTGAACCTCATCCATGAGTTCAACATATGTTTTTTTTATTGCCTCTTGGGCCTTTTTTTGGATGTCAAGTTTTATATATCGGTTTTTATAAATCAGATTCTATTAGTGGATTTTATGAAAACATGTTTTGGAAGAATTCACTAATCCAAATCATGTATTCTAAACTTAGTTGTTTGGCAGTATTTTATTAAAACAAAGTTCAATGGTATGTCCTTGTTAAGATGCTTTTTTTTTTCTCTTTTTTTTGCTTTTTAGGTACAATTGTTAAGATGCTGTTTACTGTTCAAATTAATTAAGGGGTTTTGAAGGTATAGCCACAATTGATGAGCATACCCTCCTCTCCTACTATGTCATGATATTGCAAATGATGACTTAAACTTGACCAAGTCGATAAATATAGAGAAAACAGAAACTCAGCTCATTTATTAACCGAAAATATTAAGATGATTTAGTCGAAGATAGAGTAGATAGGTTAGCTTCAATGATCGATAAATTAAAAATTTGAAAAAACCATAACAAGGTCAAAGGTTTTTATTTACCAGAAAAAAGTTTTTATTTATTTTTTGTCATGGGCAGAGCGAAAGAATGTGAGAATTGCACCCAGGCTTCTATCTGTGGAAGTAATGAAACAAAGAAGACAATCACACCAAATAGGAAGAGGCAGAGACAGTCAAAGAAGTTCTAATTTCATGAACCCAATAACAATAAACATTTCACAAAGACCATACTTCACAAGGATTAAAATCTAAACCTCTAAAACTTACTTCACACAATTCAAACATGAACCCTAGATACGTACTTCATAGGCATCAGTCCGTAGCCCCAATGACATATTTCATAGACATCCAATTGCTAATCTTCACCAAGAGGCTAAAGTCGATGCCACTGGAATTAGAATTGGTGTTTGGAGCACAAGAAGGATAAGTGAATCCTCTGGTTGGAGATATTGGAAGGTATGCGCCAGGGAGGAAAGGATTTTAGAGAAGGAAGTGCTTTGAGAGGGGAGGGAAGATTATCATGTGGGTAAGAAAGGAAGTCGCATTGAGGGTAAATAAATCCATTTATGAAATCTCGTTTTCTGAAAAACAACTTAAAAGGGTCCCCCCACCCTTCCCTTCTTGCATTTTTTACTGATGACCAAGTAAAATTAATACATATTTTACTTTTCCAACCAAATAAGTATTCATACAAAGTTCTCTTTATAGCATGCTTTAGGTAAAAAACCGTTCATCCAAAGATGAGCTTCTTAATATCTGAAGAACCTGTTCAAGCTTTGTTAAAATTTATGTTATTGTATATTTATAATCTAAGCATCTAGTTTCTACATGGCTGTAGTGTTTTTTTTTTCTTTCTTCTGAATGAATTCTTCAAAAGAAAAGAGTTATCATATGTTCATGATCATCTTGAAACGCTAGGCCTTTTATATCACATAAAGTGAAACAAGAATCGCTTCTTTTAAGGCTCATTATCTCGATATACAAGGTAATAATGCCTACTAAGGAATAAAGCAGTGCTTTAGACGCTCCCCCACTCTCCCTCTCTCTCAATACAATATTTGAGAACATAAACAATAACTGTTACATAAATGACTCATCAATGACGTATGCATGACCATTGCAATACCATCCGCAGAAATCTGAGAGCAAGCAGAAGCGGGATGAGATCACAAGGCTGGCGGAGAAATGAGTAGAAATACTGGTGCAATGGCACGATGAAATGGACACGTGTTAGTCTTTGAGTGGAGGAAGGAACTACACGCGGGAAGTTGCTGCCGGTCAACGTCAAGACCCCCCAAGGCGGTCGGCTACTTTATGGTGGGCCACGTGCACTGCGTCGCTCCTTTCCCACGGACGGCCAGCGCACGCCCGGGCCCACAAGTTCCCTCCTTCTCATGTGGTCAATCCCTCCTTTTCTTTTTTTTCTCTTTTCTTTTTTTCCCAACTTTTTCTTCTCCTTCTTCTTTATTCTCTTTTTAATTCATTTTCCCCTCCTTCGTTGCCATATCTCACTCGCTTTGCACGTGTCCCGGCACGTGGGTGGCTGACCCTCTGATCGATTTTAGCGGTTTGTCTTCTTGCGGTCAAGATTCGCACTATTTCATCTTTTTTCTTTTTTCTTTCAGTGAAAAAGAGTCAGCTCCTATATATCAAGGTTTCAGCTTTCAATTACAAAAGGATCGACTTTCGAGCTGTTATTTTCAGTAAAGAGAGTGTTTGTTATTCATCCAATTTAGTCTAAATTGATTGTGTTTGTAAATAAAAATTAAATATATAACTGAAATTATGAAAAAAAAATAAAGATATCTTTTCTCGAGAAAGTGCATGTTAATCAAATGCGACATAGTTCTGTGATATGATATAGACATATTAGCATGCAGATTTCTAAATTTTAGGTATTTTTGCGGAAAAGGCGGATTTGGGTTTGGACCAAACTTAGGTTAAAATCATGCACTTGTATTCTCCTTAATATATCTTTGGTTTGACTACTTAGTTAATTTAGAAGCTATGCATAACATCATATGCTACATGTTTCTCTCAAAAAAAAAGTGCATGGGTCAGTTTCCTCTAAAAAAGAACATGCGGCCATCCAGTGACCTTTGAAAAATCAAAAAGGATGCTCTCTCTTTTGTTTAGATTTAAACTAATCATTTTTCATGTGGTTCTGATGTGGAACACAAGTATGGGGACTCTTGACATGCTTAGAAGAGAAGCATTTGGATTAAGCTTTCATGAGAGTCTGGCGTCTTAGGCATTCAAAATTAACTAAATATTAATATGCTTAGTGAAAAATTGGACCACCATCCTTCATGTGGGGAAGCATGCCTCAAGAGACCCAACTTTATTGAGAGAATGATAAAGCAGTGACTATATTCCTGGGATTATGTTACCAGAAATATGTTCGTACGTTGTTGCTGCATCTACTTTCGTACGAACACTGATTAATGCGAAATTATATCCATTGCCACCTTATTCGCCATCTGATGTGGCACATATGTGGCATGTTATAGTTTGCCGACCTAGCTGCTTTGTGAAGTGTATCAACTTAGGTGGATCACATGCCACTTCAGTGCCACATCAGAGTGGACGATGTTTAGGGTGTATCATCTTGCAAAGCAGTACCATTGCTCCGTAGTATGGTCATGCACTTAGTTGCATTTCCTTGATTTGAACATGACAATGCTGTATTCTTGGCCTTGGTCTTAGGCTCTAGCCTTAGCCACCTTATTTCATATTTTTAATAAAGTATGAGAAGGTTGTCTGCAACTGTTTTGATAAAAAAAAAGACAATGCACTTTAGGATTGTAAGATTTCATGGTATAAACTTGACATTAACATGTTGATTTTTTTTTCTTGTTGTTTGAGGCTAACTGAAGACCAGGACAAGAACTTGAACTGAAAGTTAATTTCTCATATACTTGATGAGGAAACTGACATTTATAGTAATAAAAGGGCACTACAACAATAATAAGCTTTGGCGACATCAGTAATTTAATTTCCGATGCTTTTAAAAGCGTCGCTTATGTTAGAATGGAGAAATGAATTACCGATGCTTTTCAAAACCGTCGGCGATACTTATGCTAACGAAAAATAAAAATCTGATTTATTTTTTTGGAGGAAAAAAAAATCTATTGAGAGAGATTAACAAAACAAATGTTCATTGATGTTTTTTTTACAAATTACAATAAAAAATTAATTAAAATAGGAATAACATAGGAAGCATAATTACAAATTATAAATTAAAAATTATAGTAGAAATGGAAGCATCCCTCGGCCTTCATCTTCTTCATCTTCCTCCTTTTCGAATCCATCTTCTTCTTGAAAACCTAGCTGCTAGCTATCTAAAGAAATAATCATAATCATCAAATAGTTTCTACAGAGTAAAGCAGGATTGCCACAAATATTTCTAATTAAGACATATTAAACCAGTTTCTGATTAAAGCCCTCATTATGAAAAACTGTAGCCATGGAAACGAGATCTACACCGCTCCAATTCAAGCAAAAGGAATCGAGATTTACCTTGAACCTTTTGCCAATTCGCCGGTGACGGCACCAGAGGAAAGGGCAAGGGTCGTACCTAATCCTTGACGCTGGTGACGGCACTGGAGGAAGCACGAGAAGTGGACCGCCGCGTTCAGCATCAGCTCATCCTCGTCAGCCTTCGAGACCACCTGGAGGATCAGCGGATCATGTCGACATCAGCAAATCTAAAGGACCAGGAGAAAAGGGCAAGAGTTGTACCTGATCCTTGATGTCGGTGACAGCACCGGAGGAAGCTCGAAAAGTGGACCTTCGCATTTAGCATCAGCTCGTCCTCGTCGGCCGCTGAGACCACCTGGAGGATCAACGAATCATCGTCGGCATCAACGGTGGGTCTTTCTCCTAGCGTCGGCATCTAACCATCGGTATAACCTCTTTTTGTTGTAGTGGGGGTAGAAAATTTCAACAAGTTAAATGGTAGAAGAGATTGATTTCATTGAGCTGGGAAGGGGGAGGAATTATAAACGAAGAAGATGAATGCATTATCAATTATCACTGAATTGAGGCTAAGAGAATCTTAAGAGCTCGAAGATTGAGGATAATGCAGAATAATAATTAAGCATGTGATTAAGGGTGAGGAAAGTAAGACCATTTACACATTTTTTTTGATAGGATCATTTATCTTAATCAAAAAATAACCGCGCAGAGAGAGAGAGAGAATTCATTAGTAGTTGGAAAACTTGAACGTGTAAAGAAGCTTGCATGCAAAGCCATTGGCCGAACAATGCATTATTGCTACAAAAAAAAACAATTTTCTTAATTAGAAAGCTTAAGGCCAGATACTACTATCTCCATCAAAGTGAATCTGCTGGATGTATAACTCGATCGCATTTTTGTCATTGCGTAGGACAAGCACTACAACAAGAGGAACAAACTGACCAACCTAAGGAGAAAGGCAGATTAACCGATCCTTCATGGGCTCAGCCAACCACTCTGAACTATTCACTGCACCGCTGATTCTGTTTGTCTATGATCATTCTTCTGCTTGCATCAAGAAAAAAAAAACCCTTAAATTTAGCAAAAGTTTACTGCTCAAGAGAAAAAAAGGCACATGTTTCTTAATCTAATGCTTTGAGTTTGAACTCCTACGATTTTCTCTAGATCATTGGAGAGCTGGTGAAGGATAAACCACATAAAATTTGTGGTTGTCATGATTTTTTCCTTAATTATTTCTTGTGTTTTATCCTACTACAAAGCAAAACTTCAGAAATCATCATTGCTAATTTTTGGCCAACATTGTTTCTGTTCATATATAGGTTCTAGTTGCCCACGTACTCGGCCCTTCATTACTGATATGGATTAATGATTTGTCAGTTTGTGTTTCATCATCAGTACTCATATTATATTGCTTGTCTCTGAAAACAAAATTATAGATCTACTGACTAAAGTCAAAACTGCTCGTAAAATGATAACTACTCAATTGTTCTCTAACGCATCATGCTTGCTATCGATACCCATTGTTTCGGTTACCATATGAGCCAGACAAGAAGGAAATAATTAGGTTAATCTAGTGAATCTTACTTGCAGGTATCATGTCGTAAGGTGCAGCTATAATTGACCATAATTGCCCCAAGTTGCAGACAGCTTGGGTATCTACCGGAAGTTCACATGTGAATCCACATAAGAATCCAAGTAAATATTATATAGATCACGATCTCTTAATTGTAGCTAAATTTTTAAGGTACTCGTGTTCAATACAGTTGAGGGCGTAGAGTCGGGCTTGCATGCAATCGACATGAAGAAATGATAACCTAGAATGAATCCCAAGGGTATATATGGACAAACAACTCTACCAATAAAATCTTAGAGGATTAGCTAACTTGTCTTGTTTTCAGAATAATTCTGCAAAAACCCACAGATCCCTCGTGCCTATACTAGTGCTCAAGAAAAGAGACCATGGACCATGGTATGAGTAGAGCTGAGTAGGGTTTTTGTGGGAACTACTGACGGTGGATAATAAAGCCAAGAAGCTTGTAAAGGACCTAAAATATTTAATTTGAGGAACCCAATGAGAAAGCATGCGATGAACAGTGAAAAGCTAGAGGACATTATGCTCATCTTTGGAGAAGGTCTGAAGTACTAGTTTCTAGAAATGCCCAATTCATCAAGAACTACCCATTTCATTTTCAAGTTGCTCTCCATAACTTGATGCTTGGGGACATGTCAGGACTTCACGGTCTCACATATCAGTAAGTCACAAGCATCCAGGGATTTGTGTTGGGCCAGTGTTGGCTAGGATATATATATATATATGTATGTATGTATGTATGTATGTATGTATGTATGTATGTATGTATGTATGTATGTATGTATGTATGTATGTATGTATGTTTTCCATGATTTGGGGAATAGTTTACCATATTTGATACCTTTAGGGCTTTGGTGCTGATCGCTCCTTCCCTGTCTGCGTGCTGGTTTTTAGCTCCATGTATAAAGAAAAGGAGACACTCCTTGGTAAAGAGTGATCACAAGCCCTTTCAATAATCTAAAGGCCTTTGAGATAAAAGACAATCAAAAGCAAAAGAAGAAAAGGAAAACAAAAAGCAAAAGCAAAACAAAGGCGCGAAGCCTTAGCTTTCAGACTGGTAGCAATTAGCAAAGGTAAAATAAAAGGGGAAGGAACTTTGCTTCATAGTAGAGTCAAATTAGTGGCCACAGCAGAGAAAGCGAAGCGAAAATAAAAGAGTAGAACGACGGATTTTCGATTATTCTACGTCTATGCTTTATTTCTAGAGTTTTGTGGCATCAACTGGTGTAACTTCTTGTTGGCGCTTAGGAGCCTTAGTAACAAATTGCTCCCTTTATTTTTTTCTTTTGGAAAACATCCTAGTATTCCTTTTCTGAGATTTCATAATGATAGTTAAATTCAAGACACCTTAAATAAATAATTTAAAAATATAAACAAAATCTTAGACCAATTCTTAATTATCTAGACAAGCCTTAGAACAGTTGGCCAGAAATAGAAAACCTGATTAAAAATAAAAGGAAACTGAGAAGAACTATTAAACTAAAACTCTGAAAATTAAGCAAAAAAATAATACTGTCTCCAAATTGAATTAACGGACCCTTCGGTTGTGAACTCGTTAACTCCTATGAAGCTCCGTATGGTCCAAGTGATCATAGTACCTTCCAGCTATATCCAGCATTGCATCAACAATTAAGATTTCTTACTAGTTAAAAAAAAGATATAATAAAGAGTTATTTTAACAATTTTACCATTTTTATTAGATTATGATGGAAATATTATTTCAAAAAATGATGGAAATACAATTCCATGCATAAGCTTCTGAATACCTATCAATTTTCTTCTCTTGATATACAGAGTTGATTATATTTTTTTGATTCAAAAACTCTTGTTTAACACCTTGAATATCGCTATCTTTAAAATATTTTTGGACATTTCATAGCTGAGGATATCCTAACAACCGGATTTCTTAATGGACTAAGGCTGGCTCATGAGGCTCGGGGATTAAATCAACAACCAGTGGAAATATACAAAGGCAAGTAGTGAGTGCTGGATTTAATGAATTATGAGCTCTCCCTCTCTCTCTAAGAGCCTGCGTTCATATTTTTATTCCTCCTCAGATCGTGTGTGTGTGAGAGAGAGTGAGAGTGAGAGAGAGAGAGAGAGAGAGAGAGAGAATATTATAACTGGTATATTATTTGATCTGGAATATGGAAGTGGCAGAAGAAGACAAGGGAGAGGGCTGCTTTAGACTGGTAGGAGTTGGAGGAAAAAGAGTTTAGAAAAGAGGAAAAGAGTGGTTGGAAGTGACACGGCGCGCCCAACAAAAATGTTAAGCTGCGTACGGACCCAAAACTCCTCACTTCCAAACGAATTTTCCTCCTCTCGTAACGCGCTCCTGGGTCCTGGCTCGACCTTTCAGCTCTTTTGTTTATAGGTCCAGGGGAAGGCTAAAATATATACAAAAACCTAAGAGGATTTGTCATTAAAGTTGTGCCCTTGTAATTATTATGCCCGCTCCTTAGAATAAAACTAACAATTTCTATCGTACTGTTCCTTGATCACCTACAGTCAATTATTAGACCTAGGTTTTGACTTTTAAAATTAATGAGCGCATCAAATCCATCATTGGAATGATTAAGATTAGCCAATATGCATGAGATAACTAAGAGGTACATGCGTTCTCATTAGATAGCAGTATAATAGCAGAACATGTCAAAGAGCATGGCATAGTTTCTGTGAGATAGATATATTTGATTACTTTCATATCAAGTAAAAGGCCATCCCCTGTTGGATGGCTTTCTCATACAGCTAAAAAAGGAACGCATGAATAACGTATGCACGATTTTCATCTATTTTTGTTGCAAGGCTGATTGTAATACTTGATTGACCTCGTGGCTTGTGGTTGGAGTGATGATGAGCATTAAATTGGTTTGCGATTCTCTCTGGAGATGATCATATACTATTATGAATATTGAACTTTGTCTTGTATAGAACTCAGCCATATACCGGACCTAACCTAATCTGCCTTTGAGTATTATCCACATATACACGTGCATGCGCACAATTGGTATAATGCTAGGCTTCAACATTTGCACTAGAAATTGATAATTGTGAACTTGTTCATTGACTTACTTTTATGTATGTTAATTTCTTGTAGCATGAACCTCATGATGCTTGAATTTAGTACTTTCAAAGCCTCTATTGGATCTCATCCACACTCAAAGCTTATGGTCAAAAGTAAGACTTGCTAACTTTATGCACTTGTAATATAAAGTAAAGAATTTGGAAATTCTGTGCAGAGTGATTAGTTACACTTACACGTTCTAGACTGTGATTTTGTGTGACACTTGTTTTTTTGAGACTATCTAACATCAAGATTTCGAAAAATTAAACAAAAAGAAAAGTGCCTTCTTTAAGAAGCACCTCAAAAAGTTGCAATGAGCTAACACTGGCGGACAAAGAAATCAATGATTTACTTGAACATGTTGGCAGTATGGCAACTTCTCGGTCTACTGTGGACAGTGGACCAATATCTCCCGCCATTTAGAGGAAACATATATTAAATTTTAATGTTTTTGTTAGATTTAAGTATTAAAAAATGAAACGTGTCATATTGCTTCACTAGAAATTCTTCAATGTGTTTTATTTTCTTTCCGGTAAAAATAAGATTTTATATATGTCAAACTATAAACATACCAAACAAGATGCATGGTCACAATCTTAAGTTGTTGCTGAATGTTGAATAAGACTTTTCTTCTCCCACTTTATTCTTGTAATTAGTGATTAATTCTTGCCAATCTTGATAGAGGTCAGCAGCACAAATTTCCTCCGAACTAAAGTGATGCAGACGCTATAAGAGGGTATTTTCCATTTAGTAACTAATTGAAGAAGACCACAAATTATCATCAGTTGCTTCAATGTGAAAAAAAGAAACTCCAACCTTTCATTGAAGGGCATTACATATGTAGCGCTCTGTAGAACAGATGATTGCATTAGCACATCTACCAATATCTTGCTCCTATATCTAAGATGAAGCCTTCATGGATGACAAAGGCCTTGGCATGCATACTTCATGGTTAATCCACCAACATTTATTGTCTAAATGACTGAACCTTTGACTTCCAGTTATAAATTAGAGGTGGAAACTTTTGGCTGCATTGGTTGACCGTAACATGAAATGCTGAAGGAGTGGTCTCTTACAAGTTCTAAAACCCTTTTCTTTCTAAGTGAAAACATAAGGTAAAGACCGTGCATAACATTTTCCTAGTTGTTGATAGAGCACTATACAATACCTACAGGAGTACCGATTAATACATGTAAATGAATGCATGAAACGTTTTCTTGGTTAATGCGGAGCAGCAATACAAGTATGTAACTTTTTTTTACCCAAAAAAAAAGAAAAAGAATACATTGCACCATGCTTCCAAGTAGCTTTCGTAATAGTTTTCTTAGCCCTTCTCTCTGTTTTGTTTCTTTTGCAGTCCAGAAACTGAAAAAGCAAGCCAATTCTCAAGCACAATTTCCACAGCCTGTTAGATCTAAGCTCATTTATCACATTCAGACACGTTGTTTATGACGGTAACTATCGAATTGGGCGATGTTACCGTGTAAGCCCGAATGTTATGCAACGATAACTATCGAATTTGCCTGGTCTCTATCACTTTTTCTGTTGTGGCGGCCTCAGGCGTTGTCATTTCTCGTTCCCATTAGATCAAATGGAATAATTAAAGAAGAGCAAAGAAATGCTATCTATAACCCTAAACCTAACCCTAGTTTCTACCAAAATTAAGAACGAAGCACCTCCTAGAAGCATTCCTTTTAGACTGAAAACACTGTCATCACCTTTCCTGTCCTCACTTTGTGATAAAGCAAAAGCAGCAAAAACGAAAAAAAAAGAAGCAAGAGGAGAAAAAAGGAAAGCGAGGAAGAAATATTAAAGAAAGGATGGGGTAAAGAAAGGATATACAAAACAAGAGGCTCGCCATCCCCGTAACCTGGTTCCTCTAAACGAAGGGCCGTTCCTTCTTCTCCCAAACTTCATCTGAAGGAGCAAAAGAAACACCATATATCGACTTCGGAGAAGTGGCGGAAAAGGGTGGAAAGAGGAACAAGAGCAAAAGACATCAAGCTTTCAGGCATGAATAGAGGAGTTTTTGAAAGCTCTCTAGTGCAGCAGATGATGGGGGGAAGCCCTAGCTGGTGGAACATGAATAGCCTGAGGCCACCTGCTCAACAAACATCCCTTCTGTTACCCTCTTCTTCCACCTCCTCCTCCTCCTCCTCCTCATCATCATCATCATCTTCTGCCTCAGTGTTTCCTCAAAACTCGCCGCCATCTAATTTTCTCCCCACGACCCCTTGGCATGACAACCAATATCTTCCTGAGTCTTGGAGTCAACTGTTGCTGTAATCTCTCTCTCTCTCTCTCTCTCTCTCTCTCTCTCTCTCTCTCTCTATCTCTCTCTATCTCCATCTCTCTATCTCTCTATCTATCTATCTATCCCCCTCTCTCTCCCTCCCTGCCTCCTTTTGTTCTTCTTTTATTGTATAAAACTTTTAGAAAAAAAATTGTTTTGAGATTACATATAGCATTCACTTGCTACTCGAGTTAACTCATATTTTCATGTAATTTTGCATGGTATTTTGATAGGGAACTTAGATTTCATAAAACACTTTATTAGGTTTCATAAGGTATGTACACAACTTTGTATATGCTCGGAAAGCTTACTCCTCTCTCTCTCTCTCTCTCTCTCTCTCTCCCTCACACACACAAACACAAACACATTCTTACTTTATTTCACCTCCAAATTTATAATATCTGCAGCTTTTGCTGGTTATTTGTATATAAATTAAATTGGTGGACAACCTACAGGGGAGGATTAATGGAGGAAGAAGCCAGGTGCAGCTTCACTCCTTTCCGAGCTAAGAGGATGGAGAATTGGGAAGATCAGGTGTTATACCCATCAGCAAGTACACACATGGTTCATGTAAAACAAGAGACCTCTGGGAGTGGATATCTGTACGGCCACGGGAATGAAGAGATTCAGGCACCTAGGTCTCCTTGGAGCCCGGTCCTGCCAACTTCCTCTCCTAGATCTTGTGTCACAAGTTTCAGCAGGAACATGCTGGACTTCTCGAGCAGCAAAGCAGAAAAAAAGCATCTCCATCCAGATCATTCATCCGAGGTGAGAGAGGAAGTTATATATATATCTTCAGACTTCTTAATTGTTTTGGTAATTATCATCACTGGTACTATTATAAATACTGATTAGAATGTTATCTCAATTCATCTGTGCTTAATTTTATGGTTTTGTTTTTCTCAAAAAAAATCCATTGTTCTATCTGCTTCAATGTGCAGATATTTATTTCCATTATAAAGTGGCTTGTGATTGCTCATAATATAGTTGGGCTGATTTTGTTTAGGTTTAGTGGTCTTTGATATTAATCCATCTTAAAATCATATATATATATATATATATTATTGCCTCTAATGCCTCTAAGAAATGGCTATGCTATATATCTTGGTGAGGCTATAGTGCAATCATTGTGGAACTACATGCTATCTGTATCCTGATTGTCATCTTAAGTAGGTTTCTCAGAGATCCACATATGGGTCCTCACCTTTCTTCCTTTTCTGGCTTTCTCAAGTGCAACAGCACAACTGGTGCAGCTTTCAAGAAGGCCAGAGTTCAAGCCTCCTCAGCACAATCACCTTTCAAGGTCGCTCTCTCTCTCTCTCTCTCTCTCTCTCTCTCTCTCTCACTGAATATTGTGCTACTTATTTTGGTATCATGCTCAATCGAGTTTAAGAAATGATAGAAATTGAAACTAATGTTAATAAAATTAGCAATTCACATCTTGAACATTAAAAGGGTTTATACTTCTCTATTTCAGGTGAGGAAGGAGAAGTTAGGAGATAGGATCACTGCTCTTCATCAGCTAGTTTCTCCATTCGGGAAGGTATTACATTTGCCTATATATACAGCTACTATAGATCTATTTGACGGCAATACCGCTTAACAATTTTTAACTCCTTGCCCATATCTTATATAATTTTTTCTTTCCTACTCTCTTTTCTTTTGGTGTTCGAATAAAGATCTGACATGGGCTCCTTTTGCAGACTGACACTGCGTCTGTACTAATGGAAGCCATTGGCTATATCAGATTCCTCCAGAGTCAAATTGAGGTCTGTGTGTGTGTGTGTGTTTGTGTTTGTGTACGTGTTGTCAGTGGCAGAGAGAAAGAGAGCTAAACTTAAATATCGTTTTGAGACTGTTTAAGAGCACGCAGTAAAAGCTGTTACATTCGCAACATGTTGTCTTCTCTTTCTTTCTTTTTTTCCTGGGCAAACCGGTGGGATAACAACCTGTGTGCTGTTTAGTGTATTATCTTCTATGGGTGTCATGTATTCTCGTGTTTTACGTCTTATACTCCTTACCAACTTGTTATCCCTTCCTTTCATGCAGGCTCTGAGCTCCCCGTACTTAGGCAGTGGAACAAGGAACACGAGGCAGTGTGTAAGTAACTATAAACACCATCCCTTCTCATGTACCCCCCCCCTCCCCCCCCCCCCCCCCCCCCTTAAAAAATAAAGAAGGGGGTCGATTTAGGCTCCTTCCCTTCCACTGCATAGCTACGCTATCAGGTACTACGAGCCCTCTGTCCGGGGGGGAAACCATCCTTTCTCATTCCTTGTTCCCAATGCTACCATGCCTTCTCTCTCTCTCTCTCTCTCTCTCTCTCTCTCTCTATCTCTATCTCTCTCTCTCTATCTATCTATTTATGTATCTCTAACAACTAGGCATCTAACATCACCAACTGAAACTAAGATTGCTGCTTTTCTTATGTTGCCAAGTTCTGTACACATGCATGATGGGTCTCCCCATCTTGTGCATCAAAAATGAGAAACAGAAAAAAAAAGCATGCCCATATCAAGCTCCTTCTTATGAGCTCTGAAGTCATGAGATTAGTTGCTTTTCGTTAATTTTTTTGAGGGTAAAGGGGAAAAGGAATAGTATGTTAGCCGAAGACCCTAGCCAGGTATGCTTCATTGGATCCAAGACCACTTAAAAAACAAACTTAACTAGTCTTGTAACTGAAACCCCATATATTCTTCTTTTTTTACAACCAAAGTTGTTGAAAGAACAAAGTTTCAACTTTACAGCCTTTAGGGCCACTTTAAAATGGTATAGAAACCATGATCTTTGATATTCCTAATCCCTCTTTGTTATGTTCCCTTGGGCTGTTATTAAATGATATTCGTATGAAGAGAAGGGGAGCACCTGATCAAGTACCATTGAGTAGCTGTAAAGTGGCTTTGTCGATCAATCGATGGTTATGATTGCATGTTAATTATGATATCTTTGCCATCATTGATACTAAAGATGCTATATTTTGTTGCATCATCCATAACATCAGGATGCTGATGATGAACCAACAAAGAAGGACCTGAGGAGTAGAGGATTGTGCCTGGTTCCAGTATCCTTCACTTTGCATGTTGGCGGTGACAATGGAGCGGATTACTGGGCTCCCACTTTCGGTGGGGGTTTTCGTTAGACTGCACCAAATCCGCAGCACGGTTGGCCTTAAGGGTGGATATACCATCATGAGCGGTCACTCTGCTAATTAAACCCAAGGCTGATTGCTCATGATGCTATATATGCGCACTTAAATGGATGGCATCGACTTCAAGTCAGGATGGCAGGATTCTTATACTTCCATGATTCAGAACCCTCTTCCTTACATCCTCCTGCATGTGTGTTTGATCTGGTATGTAAGCATCAGGAGATGGTTTCACACCCCACTTAATCAACATAGAGTCCGATCATCTCCTTGATTTGTTGTAAGCATGTCATTGAGCTTCATTGTAAGGCCACTGAAGTTGCTTAATTTGAAGCAATAGCAGGAACAGCATGTCAATGTTAATATCGACATTATTTTTATATTCATGTAAAGGTTGATTAATAGTTTGTGAGTTGCATGCATGTTGTGATAAAAAATCATTCAAATGGGCGGCAGATCTGTTGTCTATAGAAATATACTGACCATGTTCGAGCATAGTTATAGCCCAGAGATTGCAGCCAGCCTCCTCAATTAGGAGGTTGCATGATCAAATTTCGAGTGGGGTTTACCCAAGTGTCTGGTATTATTCTTTCATCCTTTATGCCAAATGATTGATGGCAAGCAAAGGAAAGATAGATCACCTAGCAAATCCACAGTAGCGTTTATTGTCTTTTTTTCCTTTTAGTCCAGAGAGAAATAATTATAAGATCACCTAGCAAATCCATAGTAGCGTTTATTGTCTTTCTTTCCTTTTAGTCCAGAGAGAAATAATTATAGGATCCCCCATGTAGCTAGGTCAGAAACAATATTCCTTGATTACGCCTTCTACATATGCTTTGATAGCCGATCAGCAGTAGTGGGTTGGGAGTCTATCCTCTGATCAAGCGACGGGAGATCCTTGCGACCAGATTGGCAGTCAGGTTTCTTCTGGAGCCGGAGAGTCTCTGGGGCACTCTGATAAGGACCAAGTATGGGGATCCGGCTGACCCGATAGTCTTCCACACTGGCCGATGCAACTCCTTCATTAGAGAGAGACTTGCGCCCGCGCCCTGGAGGTTATCCCGGCGATCAGATTGGAGATTGGGATTGGACAGGCTATCGACGTCTTGCAGGACAGATGGCTTTCTGAGGTGTCACTGCATGGTTGGCCCACCTTGATTGACCATGGCTGGTTGGAGAGGCACAGAGTCTGCAATTTGTTCGTAGTGGGAGAGCGGAAGTGGAATGAGGACCTCGTTCGGCGGGCATTTGGGGAGCAGCTGGCTGAGCGGGTCCTGTCATTGCTGATTTCTGTAGGAAGATGGTGAACAAGAGGGTCTTGAACGAGGCTGGGAGGTCAGAGGTGAGAGCCCGAGACTTATTCGAGGTGGTCAAGAGGACTTCGACTCGATAGATTGATGGGGGTTGGATCTGAAGGCTGTGCATCCACCTCTGAGTGGCCTTGTCTGAAAGGTGGCATAAGGGTACTTGTCTACTAGAGGTGTGCTAGCTCGGTGAGGGATGAGAATCCCCATAAAGTGTGTGGTTTGCCTGGAGGTAGAGGAGTCTATTTTTCATGTCCTCATCGGTTGTCTACGGGTCGCTCAAATCTGGAGGTGCGCCTCAGACTCCCCTAACCCTCGGCAGGGGTGGATGTCGCCTGAGAATTTTCTAAACTTCCTGGAGGTCTCCTCACGGAGGCCTGGCCTTGAGGAGCGAGGGATCAGGGCTGCCTATTTAATCTATCATTGTTGGCTAGATAGGAATATTCGGGTCTTCGAGGACAACAGAGCATATTCGAGGATGATGGCGAATAGAGCTCTACTTCATGCGGTGGAGGTAATTGGTACTACTGTGTTGTCGTCCTTCGAAATGATTGAAAAAATTTGGGGTTCCTACTCTGCTCCTGCTATCACGCCCCAAGCCCGAGGCATGGCAGACGCCGCACGCCCACACGGCGGACCGCACAGGCATGTAAGGCAGCAGATCATATCAAAGCAAATATAAATGCTTAAAATGACGTAATTATTTAAGTTGTTCAAAGGCAGTTTTACAAAATTTCAAAATAGCATATGCCAACATAATTCAAATGTCTAAGCTAATCTAACTAAAATGTCAATAACTGAAGGAATCATCGAAAAATCTAATGCACTCCCCAATCTCGTGCGATCAAGCCTCTGGATCTGAAAAACAGAGTTAATAAAATAATGAGCTACACTAGCCCAGTAAGTAACAAAATACCCCAAAGTGGGGTTAGAGCATATCAGATCAAAATATAGGATAATGTCTGGAATAAATCATAAATAACATCGTTTTACTGTTTTCAAAACTTATTATCATTTTTTCAAAAACTTTGATACCAGAATCTCAACATAATAGGCTACGGCCACGTAACCCAGTGGCATGGGTTGCACAGAGTGCCAGAAACCACTATTGTTAGTCACTGGTGGCAACGGTGTCCAGAAACCACTATTTTAATTACTGGTGGCGCGGTGTCGAAACCGGTTCCTCATAGATTACAAGTCGACAGGTCCAACGTATAATCCCAATTGGCGGGGCCAGAACAGAACATAACAGGTCATAGCCATGCTGATAATGCATATATATAAAAATAGATTTCATAAATTATCTAATCATATTTTACGGATTTCAGAGCATATAACATAATTTTCAAATAAAATTTAACATGCCTGACCCATTTTACTGAATACAAAACATATATCAAAATTTAATCAATTTATCAAATAATTTGGAAATCACACTTGAAGTATTAAGTTACTTACCTCTTCTCGCTTAACCCCTACTTGAGATAGGCGGATCAGGTTCATCTGTTTAAATTTAATTAATTTCTTGTTAATTTCAGAGCTAAGCAAAATCCAGAAATAACACTACTGGGCACAGCCCAACAGGGCCCAGAGTTAGTCCATAATGACATGGCCCAATAGGGCCCATATCGGATGCGGCCTAATGGGCCCATATAGACCCGGCCCAATAGGGCCCCCAAGGTTGGCCTCTAATTGGTTCATTTATACAATAAAAATTCATTTTAGAGGCCAATACCTAATTATATAGTACTATTTCGTAATAAAGCTTGAGTAAAGGGACCAAACAAATATAGTTGGGGACCTTTATGTAATAAATCTTTTCTATAGGGATCAAATATAAATTATAAAAGATCCTTTTGTGAAATAATATACTGCCAAAGGCTTAACTGCAAAATTTCATTTATTGGCCAAACGGGTTCTGGTTTCGGGTTTCGGATCTGAACTGGGTTTCGGGTCTAAACTGAGTTTCGGGTTTCGGATTTCGGATTTGGGTTTCGGGTTTCGGATTCGAGTTTCAAATAGGCCCAAGTTGAGCCCATATAGGATATGGCCCAACTAGACCCAACCGGGCTAGACTGGGCCCAAGTTGGGCCTGTAATGGACAGGGCCCAACAGGCCCCGTTTGGCCCATGATGGGCCTCCTCCTTCCACAACCCCCCCCCCCCACGGATAGGAAACCGAGAGGGAGAGCGGAAGAGGAGGAGGGCAGCAGGGTGGCCGGCCTAGGTGGCCAGGGGCAGTCGCCTGGTCGACGGCCAGCCGGCCGCAGTGGCGGCCGTCGGCCGTTGCGGTGCCCGGCGTCGGAGGGAAACCGAGTGATCTCGGTTGGGGCCAAAGCAAAGGGAGGAAAATAGCATGGTTAAGGTTGAGATCGAAGAGCGGAAGAAGCTTACCGGTGGTGGCAGAGGTGGTGGGAGGAAGATCTCGGCCGTGGAAGGCTCGATCAGGCGGTCAAGCGGCGGCGGCGGCGGCGCTCGGAACCGAGGTGATGTGAATCTTCAAAACAGGGGAAGGCGTATGGGTGATGGCGATTGATCGGGCAGCATGCCGGCCACTTGAGAAGCAAGAGGAGAGGGAGGAGAAGAAGAAGGGAAAGGAAGAGGAGGAGACGGATGAGAGGGGGGAGGGCTCGAAGGTGTTCTTAGGAAGAGGAAGAATAGGGATTTTATTGCCCCATTTCAACGGCTCTCCACCGCAATTTTCGCGGTGGTGGGGTGAGATCAGCGGCCGCTCATGCGGCCGCGGGGTGGACGCAAAACCACCGCAGTGTAGCCGCGGAGTGTCTGCGGCGTCCTTGTGCCCAGAGAAGTTGGAGGGGCGTCCTTGTGCCCGGAGAAGTTGGAGGGGATCGCGTCTGCGATCCCCTGTTCTTCCCCTTCCAAAAGGGGTGTTGGGCTGAAGTCGGCTGGGGCTGCCGGCTTCAACCCAGTATCTCACATTTTCTTCCCCTTAAGAAAATTTTGTCCTCGAAATTTGAGAGATCTGGGCCTTTCAAATTTAAAGATACTCAGCCCATTGAGTAATATAAATTTAAGATTGTATTCTTCTCGATAAAAATCAGTGTGATAGATAACTTTGAATCAATTATCAAAACTTTCATATAAACTCGCAAGATTAACACTAAATAAGTGACTAACTAAAATCTCAGATTGAAATTATCATCTTGATGCATGTTCACTCGAGATCGGATCAGGATCGATTCACAATAGGATTGATTAAAATTAGTTGTGTTTGGGATAGAACTTGAAATGAAATAGATCTCATACACTTATCATGGTAGTGTGCTGATCCCTCAAACGATAATGACCAAACTTAGAGTCAAATCATTAAATGGCTAGAAATGTAATTCACAAAATGAACATGTACTGATTATCATTAGATAGCAACGGTCTATCTCAAAAATGATTTGCATCAAATCACAAGAGCATGTCTGAGAAGGCAAAGTATTGATACCATGATTCAATATGCCACAAAGCTTTTAACTTAAACTTATAAATCATAAGATGGGAGCAAATAATGCATGGTTTATTTAGATACTTAACAAAATAGACTGTATTTAATCAATAATCAACCAATCCTGGTCATAATATACTCAATTTTTTTTTAGCATACCCAAAAATAGCAAAGTCTATCCAAGAGATAACATAATCATATCATGATTGACCTGAGAATCAATAGTATTCACCTCCCCTTATTAACAAAATCTTTCATTATTGAACAATATAGTCTTTCATCATAACATGTTACCAAAACATAGTCAGTATTTTTATCCAATTTAAAATTGACTCAGTCCATCATACTTTCACTGATCAATATTTTCCAAAATTTCTTAATGATCCCAGATCATCAACATTTTTTTTTCATATATAATATCTAAATAAAATTTTTATTCTTACTTTCCATGCATATTTATCAAGATTAACCCTCGAGATAATTACCATATTTACACCATCATATGATCAAGTAATCATATTCTAGATCCAAATTTGAACTAATGCAATTCTAGTTTCTCTTGATAATTCCATTATATAAGTTGATATTTATTCCAAGCTTCGATTAAAAGATTCTAGATTAACTTACTCAGGAGCTTACTCAATCATCCTGAATCTTTTCTTTTAGGTTAAACTCATTTGGGCCTCTCATGATATCCCACTTGCATTTCTCATATGATGATACAAAATCCATAATCAACTCATGGCCTTGATTTATAAATATTTAACTCACAAGATCTAATAATCTGATTCAAATATTTACAAGAAATTATACTAAGATATAAGCTCTATGATTTTACATTAAGATCAACTCCTCAAATAAGTAAAATATTTTTTATTTGCAATACTGCAAACATTTCGGCCTTGTAAATCTACTAGACTTAGAGAATCTACTAATAACACAATGATATCCATATTGATCAAAATCAAAAATATTATTCTTTTCTTTGACATTGAAATTCTCCTTAATAAGAAAAACCATCAGAAACTATTTCCAAATCACAGAGTTAATATCGTTGATCAGCTTAAAGTAATTTAAACAACCAATATTCTCATAATTTACTAAATCACTTCCAATTAAAATACCAATCTGCATTGTAATTTGAAAAGATCTAAAATTTCAAATTCTAGGTAAAGCCAAAGGAAAATTCTAGAATTTCATCCCAATTATGTTTTCTATCTACACAAGAGTTTCATACATGATCCACATATAGATTTCAATCCTCGAAGAATATTTCAATGAATATTATAAAATATTTTCTAGTCCAAACTTTAAACAACTTCTTATAAATGAACCTTAACTTGCAACCAAAATAATTAACTTGAACTAGAGGCAATATCCACAGTGCTTGATATCAAGTTAAACTTTTAAAATAATTACGTTGCACGATAATATCCTATGACTAATATTCCTTCACTTAGTTTAGTCAAAATTTGATTAATCATAATTTGAAATACAAATTGCTCCACCAAGAAAACTCTCAAAATAGCTTATTCACACTTTGGTTATACCATAATTAGGTTGCATTCTAATTTTAGCATTTCAAAATTCAGATAAAATAACATAAATTTATCAATAGCAAAAGCAAATAATTCGTCTAATGGCCTAATGTCTACCCATCTCTCAAACTTTCCAAATCCTAAAGATCCTAAAACTTAAGCTCCATCCAACTATTTCAAACACAATCCCTAGGAATCTAAAATCTGAGCTCTGATACCACCAAATCTGTCACGCCCCGAGCCCGAGGCGCGGCAGACTAGGCCTGTTAACGAGCCGAGCTGCTCGGGCTCGGCTCGGGCTCGGCCCGGTAAAAGCTCGGCTCGAGCTTGGCTCGTTAGTCAAACGAGCCCGAGCCCGAGCCTAAAATGAAGCTCGTTTAAATTCGAGCTCGGGCCCGAGCTCGAGCCCGAACAGCTCACGAGCCCGTTTGGGCTCGCAACTTCACTGCTTGGTATCAAGCTCCACACGGTTTTGGATTTGGGTCTCTGGGTAGAAGAGGCCGTAGTTCCTCTCTAAGGTGGGCTCCGGCTTCTGGTCCTCGTTGAAGAGGGCGACCAGGTAGACGTCCACATCCGCCGCGACGTCCCGGCATTCCCTGACAGCACGCGCCGCACCAGGTAGCCGTTGTAAGCCGCCGCGTTCGCCGCCCCCGCCTCCGTCTCGTTCGCATCCCCCTTCGACAGCCACCCCGTCTCGGAGACCATGGCTTTGACGTCGCTGTACTTGAGGGCCGATATGGCTGTGAACACGGCATCGATTTGGGCATCGAACGGCGTTCCTGACCTTATCTTTTTTTTTTCTTTCCCTCTTCCCTCCCCCCACCAACCCACCCGCACTTGCCAGCTTTTAAAAGCTCACACCCAGTTGCCGTACGGAACCAGAGCTTGGATATTCGTGTATCGATGGGAAACTCTGGCGCTCCCCCCTCTTCTCTCAAGCAAAAGATCTGCCACTGTTACTCGCCGCAGCAAAAAAGCAATCAAACACACTGCACTCTCCCATCTCCTGCACCCCTCAGCCTAGCTATGGTAGGATGTAATGGCGTCCTCGGCCGTGCTGGTGCTCGCGGCCGAAGCCGGCGGCCGCCGCACGCCGACGAGGTGAGTCCATTCTCCCTTTTTTTTTCTTTCCTTCCTTCGTTCTTCTCTTTTTCTTTCTTCCTTTCTTTCTCTCTCCCCCGCTCGCCCCATTCCCATCTCCATTCCCATCCCGGAGCTCGGGCTCGAGCAAACGGGCTTTACGAGCCCGAGCCCGAGCCTTTGCTGTGCCTACCGAGCCCAAGCCCGAGCCTGAAATTTGGTAAAACGAGCCGAGCCCGAGGAGGCTCGGGCTCGGCTCGGCTCGTTAACAGCCCTACGGCAGACGCTGCACGCCTGCACGGCGGACCACATAGGCATGCAAGGCAGCAGATCATATCAAAACAAATACAAATGCTTAAAATGACGTAATTATTTAAGTTGTTCAAAGGCAGTTTTACAAAATTTCAAAATAGCATATGCCAACATAATTCAAATGTCCAAGCTAATCTAACTAAAATATCAATAACTGAAGGAATCATCGGAAAATCTAATGCACTCCCCAATCCCGTGCGATCAAGCCTCCGGATCTAAAAAATAGAGAAAATAAAATAATGAGCTATACTAGTCCAGTAAGCAACAAAATACCCTAAAATGAGGTCAGAGCATATCAGATCAAAATACAGGATAATGCCTAGAATAAATCATAAATAATATCGTTTTACTGTTTTCAAAACTTATTATCATTTTTTCAAAAACTCTGATACCAGAATCTTAACATAATAGGCTACGGCCACGTAACCCAGTGGCATGGGTTGCACAGAGTGCCAGAAACTACAATTGTTAGTCACCGGTGGTAATGGTGTCCAGAAACCACTATTCTAATCACCGGTGGCGCGGTGTCGAAACCGTTTTCTCACATATTACAAGTCGACAGGTCCAACGTATAATCCCCATTGGCGGGGCCAGAACAGAACAAAACAGGTCATAGCCATGCTGAGAATGCATATATATAAAAATAGATTTCATAAATTGTCTAATCATATTTTACGAATTTCAGAGCATATAACATAATTTTCAAATAAAATTTAACATGCCTGACCCATTTTACTGAATACAAAACATATATCAAAATTTAATCAATTTATCAAATAATTTGGAAATCACATTTGAAGTTTTAAGTTACTTACCTCTTCTCGCTTAACCCCTACTTGAGATAGGCGGATTAGGTTCACCTGTTTAAATTTAATTAATTTCTTGTTAATTTCAGAGCTAAGCAAAATTCAGAAATAACACTACTGGGCACAGCCCAACGGGGCCCAGAGTTAGTCCATAATGAACATGGCCCAATAGGGCCCACATCGGACGCGGCCTAATGGGCCCATATAGACCCGACCCAATAGGGCCCCCAAGGTTGGATCTAATTGGTTCATTTATACAATAAAAATTCATTTTAGGGGCCAATACCTAATTATATAGTACTATTTCGTAATAAAGCTTGAGTAAAGGGACCAAATACATATAGTTGGGGATCTTTATGTAATAAATCTTTTCTATAGGGATCAAATACAAATTACAAAAGATCCTTGTGTGAAATAATATACTGTCAAAGGCTTAACTGCAAAATTTCATTTATTGGCCAAACGGGTTCGGGGTTCGGGTTTCGGATTTCGGATCTAGGGCCGGCCCGAGCCCTAGGCGACCGAGGCGGTCGCCTAAGGCCCCGGAAGGCGGTCGCCAATGGAAGGCCCTCAGGAGGCTGACCAAAAGGAAGCAAAGGCCCCATATAAAACGGGATCTGGAGCTGGCTACGAGTCTTCCCCCTTGATGGAAGGGAGGTGGAGAGTTTCCTGGCCTGCAGAGGGGCAATTTGGAAAGTTGGGGACAGTAGTTTTGTTTTGGGTGGGGGGGGGAGAGAGAGAGAGAGAGAGAGAGAGAGAGAGAGAGAGAGGAGGGATTTGGTTGGCTTGATAGACGCCTGAAGCAACTCTTATCTTTCAGCCCTTCTCTTTTTTGGTTTTGGTCTTGGTTTTCCTTCCCTCACATTACTCCTGATCCAGCTGGGCCATCGGGAAGAAAGATAGGGGGATTGGAGATGGACTTCTTGGAGGGTGGAGATTCTTTTAGTTTTCTCCTCTCGGTTTCTTCTCCCCTCTTGGGTGGTAGGGAGAGAAAAGGAGGGAGGGGGTTGAATGGCTGCTGCGCTGTGATGTTTCAGCTGCCGCTTGGGTACTCACTTGAAGGGGAGATGGTGGGATGGGACTTTTATTAATTAGATGAAGTGAATTTCCCATAATGACCCTACTTTCTTTTATAGAGAGGTTCCTTTATCGACAAATTCTTTTATTTACCTTGACCATGAAGTGCTATGGGATGACCTTTTTCTATTCGGCTCTTGCTTGACATGGTAAACAGTATTGCCAAAAATTATCTCGGTTATTTAATCAGTTTCATGACCCTTCATTTAGAGTAATTACTTTTATGTGCTTCCATTCAAGAATAATATTAAATTGAAAAGGCTTCTTGTCTATCTTTGTTAGATATCTTTGTTGAAATAGTGTACTTGATAGCTATCTATTTTTATATATTTTTTAAATATTTTATATTTATTAAAAAAATTATTATTAAAAAAAAGGAGGCCTAGTTCATTAGATTCGCCTTAGGCCCTAGAATGTATTGAGCCGCCCTTGTTTGGTATATGCGAGTTTGACATGGTTGGTAAAAGATTTTGGGCGCTACTTTGTTCCAAGGCACTCAGAAGTCAAGATTCATGTGAGATGAGTGGATTGCTTGGTGATGGTTTTAAGATTAAGTAACTATACATCTTGTGCACTAACTTTAAAAAAATTAGTTCATTGACGTAGATACTTACATATTTTGAATCAATTTTTTCTTTGTTCTTTTCGAAGAGAGAGACTAAACTAAGACAAATAGAGACTATAATTACGTGCAGTGCTGACAGGAGCAAAGCACCCTGGTTGCGACCTTGCTTGCCCGTCCCCGACCCCATCCCAGCTTGACCTGCTGTTCTGTGGCTTTTGCCTTGTGGGTATTGGAGAAGGCGGTGTTAGGCCATGTTCTATAGCCTTTGGTGCTGATCACTTTAGCCAGTGGAAGGGCTCTGAGAAGCAGAAGATCCTGCAGACCTACTTCAACTGGTATTATGCTTCGGTCGGGTTCTCGTTCATGGTCGGATCAACTGTCATTGTGGCCATATGTACAAGATAATTTTGGATGGAAGGTGGGATATAAGGTTCCACTGGTGCTTATACTATTAGCTACTATCATGTTCGTGGTGGCCTTCTCTCTCCACATCAAGGTGGAGCAAAGATCTTGGTGGGTAGGATGCAGCCCCTTTGCCCTCGTCTTACTTGCCCGAAGCATGAGGATTTTATCGGTGGATAGAGTATTACCGATAATATCATGATAGCCTAGGAGATGATGTGGGACTTGCAGCGAGCTTCACGGCGGAGGTGTTACATCGCTGTGAAGCTTGACATGGAGCGAGCCTACGACAGGGTCCGTTGGCCTTTCTTGCGGAGGGTGCTGGCGAGCCTCGGTTTCCACAAGACCTGGATCTCCTAGGTCATGGGGTGTGTGCAGGGGCCGTCTTTCTCGATCGTGGTCAACGGCACGCCGTCACCTTTCTTCCGGTCGACTGTCGGGCTGTGCCAGGGTTGTCCCCTATCTCCATATCTTTCCATCATCTGTACTGATGTTTTGCCTCGTGCTTTGCGACAAACATGTGGGAAGCGGGCGCTGGAGGTCTATGTCCTTGCGCCTGGTGCCCTGCCGATCACTCACCTCCTTTTTGCAGATGATTATCTTCTTTTGGCTAGGGCCAGACCCAGGGACACCATATTCTTCGGAGGGTCCTAGAAGATTATTGCTTGGCTTCGGGGCAGAGGGTGAATCTCTAGAAATCAATCATTGCTTTTAGCCCGAAGACTGAGGTGCGGGTGCGACAGGAGATCTGGAATCTTTTTGGTATGAGGGAGCATCTGTGGAGCTATCTGGGTGTCCCTATCATTGGGAGGAGGGTACGGATCTCGGACTGCCAGGGTATGGTGCACCGGGTGCAGCAGAGGTTGGAGGGTTGGAGGGCGGCCTTGCTTTCTATGATGGGGAGGGTCACCCTAGTTAGTTATGTTCCATATTCCATGCCTGTGTGCTTGATATCAAACATTGTTGTCCCCAAGATGGTGTTGTCGGGGATTAAGAGGCTAGCTCGGGCCTTCATTTGGGGGTCGCGGGGTGGCGGTCGGGGGTGCACCTGGTGGATTGGGAGTCGGTTTGCCGACGGACTAGGGCTGGGGGGCTGGGCATCTAGTCCTTGCTAACCAGGAGAGAGGCTTTGATTGCTCAGCATGCTACCAGGGTCCTCTTGGAGTCGCAGTCTCTTTGGAGTCGGATGATCGTTGCCCGGTATGGCCCCCTTGGGAGCGGTGGGACGCCATCTAGGGGTGGAAAAGTGTTGTGGTGCAAATTTGGCCTGAGGGTGACCACACCGGTGGAGTCGAGGGAGCCGCCGGTAGTTGGAAGGAGAAGACGGGAGCCACCTCCTATGCGACGGCCATGGACCTGCACAAAGCCTCACTGGTATTTTTGGTGAGGGCCTTCCGACGATCAAGTTAGAGTGGGATAAATTTGGTCCAGCCAAAAGTCCCTTAGAAGTTACTTGACCGAACTATTTATAATCCCAATGGAGAGGCCCAGGTGGCAGAGGCACTGTCAGCCCTCATCATAAGGGGGCGTGGCTCTGAGCCGGATGGCGCGCGGCTTAGGCTGGTTGGTGACGTGTAGTACTGTCCGTTCTTGAAAACGGTAGGATGTTGACAGTCACAGCAGGGTATAGCCGGAGTAGTCAAGGTGCCGTCTGACTATTGAAGGTCGGCTATGGAGACGTGGCATGGTAGTGTTGCAATGTACGATCATATTGGTGGGCGTAGGCGCGCACATGGGTGCGGTTGTTGGTGAGGCCGAGCTCGTTGAAAGGTCGCATCATGCGTTTTGATGAGGTCGGCTTAATGGATGCTAAGAGTAGCTCGGCTTCTCAGTTTTCGAGGTGTGTTCGGTGGAGCACCCCGAGCTCGAAGGTCGGGGCGTACCGCTGAGGTAAGCGCCCCGAACTTGGTCGGGGTTGGTCGGCGAATACTGGAGACACCCCGAACTTGGTCGGAAGAGTCGGCGAATATTTGAAGTTGGTGGAGCTTTTGGCGGAGTTCCGAAGTCGAGCTAACTCTGGGCTGAAGTGAGGATTCAACCGATTGGCATTGACGCTCATTGGGCCGAAACTGAGCGGCCTTTTAGTTGCGGGCTGGACGATCCATTTTGCCCCCCATCAGAGGGCTTCTCCAGTGTGGCGCGAGATCAGCATATACATACCTATGGTCCTTTCGAGATGCAGGTGGTTGATCGGTGATGGCCAGAGGGTGGATGTGGTGGGGGATGCATGGGTGGACGAGCTCCAAATGATGCATTGGCCGACCCTAGTTAGCTTGGAGTCAGGGGACGGAGTCCGGGTTTGTGACATTCTTCTACCAGGAGGTGGAGGGTAGGACACCCACCGGATCGATCAGTTGTTCGGGGAGCCACTTGCGGAGCGGATTCGATCGCTACTAGTTCCGGGGCACCCTTGCCCTAATGTCAGGTTGTGGAGCTCTTCCTACAGCCCTAGGGTCAGAGTAGCCGACGTTTGCAGTGTTGTCCAAGATGGGGGGCAGTTGGGGCTGGACCTTGGATGGATCTGGCGATTTGGCTTGCACCCCAAAGTGGCCTTATTTCTCTGGAAGGTTGCTTGGAGGAGGCTACCGACTAGACTCCTGCCGTTCGGGAGGGGCATGGGTATCCAGCCCCAGTGTCTTGAATGTCAGAGTGATGAGTTGCCGGACCATGCTATCTTCCAGTGCCACCGGGCTAGAAGGGTTTGGAGGCAGTCGGGGCATCCCACGGTGCTTTCATGTCATGTGGCAGTCTTTCTCCAGGTTATTTGCCAATTGGCGGGGACCTTGCAGTCTAGACCGGAGGCAGTGCAGGCGACCTATACTACTTATTTGATCTTGCTTACAAGGAATGTGTGGACTTTTGGAGAGAGATGCCCCCTATCGGGGGTGCTGGTGGAGAGGGCGCGATTATTGGCGGTGGAGGCCTCTTAAGCGATCAGGTCAGATAGATCTTTTATAGCTCGGAACATCTGAGGCTCCTCATCTGCTCGTGGAGCATCCTGCTTGGTGTTTTTCACTTGGGAGACCTCACCTCCGAGCTCCCTCAAGGTCAACTTCGATGGATGTGTCCTGGAGGGCGGCAGGAGGGGTAGTGTGGGCTTCGTTGTTAGGGGCCTGGACTCCATGGTGCCTGATCTGGTTTGTGCTACGTACGGCGGGCCTTGCAGGAAAAAAAGAAGAAACGACAATAAATCTCATCGTTAAATTGGAGGGCGATTCTGCGACAGTCATCGGATGGATTCTATAGGTTTCAAGGGGTCGGCGATTACTACCCACTTTTGAGAGATATTCGGACCATGATGAATGGGGGAATGGTGCTTCAGACGAAGCATGTGTTTAGAGAGGCTAATGGGGCCGCAGATTGGGTGACGTTTTTTGTTGTCAACCACTCCGGATACCACCTCTGGGTAGGAGAGGCGGAGTTGCCTAGTGCTCTCCGGAATATCTTATTTTTTGACTTCTTGACTGTATCCATACACATTATGTATGGTACTTCTGTTTCCAGCACAAAAAAAAAAAAAAAAAACACAGCCTGCTGCAAGCGATTTTCGTTTGTCCGTGTTGTTACGATTTACAATAATTAAGACTGAGCTTGTCATGAATATGATAAGACAACTTACCTATTCTATATTGGGGGTTAGCTTGGCTATCGGGCTTATGGGACGCTGGTCCTTTGGCTTTAGGTTCTGAGTTTTAATCCTCTGCTTATAAGACATCCATCCATCTCTAAGATGGATGATATCGCGGCTATCCAAGACGGTATAGCACGCCATGGTACAAAAAGCGCACAGCAGAGGATCCTAGGTCTTCAAATTCCTAGCTGTAACTAAGTCGGTTTTAATGCAGCTCCCCATCATTTTTAGCAGCCAAGTGTTCACGTCGATTTTTTTCATATAACCATAAGGCCCACGTCTAATAATATTTGGGAGAGTTGGATTTGGGGCCTAGAAATTTGCAGGATAGATAGCTTGAAGGTATGCGTAAACAAAGGGAGTTTGCGCCTTCTTTGAAGGTAGAGCCACCTGGTCTGCGACCTAGTCATGCCATCAACCAGCAAAATAATTGGAATCAGATATTCTTGCCATGAGAATGTTTTTTTTGCCTATGCGAATTGATTTATTCATTTTTCTTCTCACTTTTTAACAGCACATAGCAAGTGACTTAGCGGAGTTGTGCTTGGTGAAACCAAAAAAATAAAAGGTCTATTTGAATGGGAACCACAGACCATTAGCGGTTTCAACAAGGGCTCCCACATCCTATGAAACAGGTTCCATCGAGTCCATCAAGTTTTTTGTATCTATGAAGAAATTATTTTGGCATTCATTGGCCTCCTAGTTGCTTGGCTGAAGAGTGAGTGCTAATCAATAATAAGCGTTGCATATATTATAAGATGCCTGGTTGCCTCCATATACAAGTCCATCTTTTATTAGAATCTAGACACCATAACTAACCCATCAAGCAATCTTCAGATCATTAATAGATCAATGAGATCCCCCTTATAAAGGCTATTTAAAAATAAAAGTATGTGGACAAGAGTGGTCCGTTGGCAATATTTATACGGGAGTATCATCATCAAACCATGCTACGTGGGTGGCATGCAATCCATACCCTGTAGACAATTTCAAGGTAAGGAATATGAAGCCGAATTAGTTTACGAAAGCCACTTTCGTAGCACATGGAGATTGTTTCTTGCTTAGAACTTGCAGATCATTTTAGAGTCACTTCATCAGTTTCAACAACAAATGCATACTGCTCAAGTATCCGTTCCTAGAATCATCTATTTGTACACATAACATGGTACAATTACAATTAGAGGCTGTATTATTGCGAGTCTGAAATTTTGATTTTACAAAAATACAAATAGTTCTGTAACATAGCCTACTGAACCACAATTCATCAAGCACCATGACTCACCAAGTTGAGGCACATTGTTGAAGCACTAAAACAATGTTCATTTCCAAGATAACTTGCTTGGAACTTAAACAGCTTTAAATTGGTATCAGTAACCATTTAAGGATTGCGTCAAGCTGATCCAGGAGGTTCACCATTCTTCTTCTTCTTCTTTTGACTTTTAGACATGAATATTGCCTCAACGGAAGATGACACACTGTGTACATTACTGAGGGATGCAACTTGGATTGGAATCAACTCAAACCTGCCTACTTAACCCACTCACTGAGTAGAGCTACACTGAAGTTTTAAAAATTTCAGTTGTGCGTGGATTCAAAAATCCCAACCAAACCTCAAGTAAGGTTGCATTAAGGTTGACCTTTAACCCTACCTAAACCAAACACTAACCCAAACCACACCCGACCTAACGGACTAAACCCGACACAACAAGTATATAAATAAGAGGTGGGTTTGGGTTAAGGTTGACCCTTAACCCTACCTAGACCCAACACAAACCCCGCCCAGCTGGACTTAACCGAACCAAACCAGTATATAAATAAGAGGTGGGGTTGGGTTAAGGTTGACCCTTAACCCTACCTAAACCCAACACAAACCCCACCTAGCTGGACTTAACCCAACCCAACCAGTGATACAAATAAATAATTCATATTTTATATTTCCAACTCATATTTATATATATGTTCGCATACTTATACCTTTAGTTTTGGTAAATTATTTGTAACCGCACCATCAGATTTGATCGAAGGCTGAGCCTAAATCAACAAATATTAATCCAAAAAGAATGTCCTAACCCTTTTTTCTATTAATCTATCTTAAAATTTATATTTAATCCAATCTACCCCAATTGACATGGCACAGCCCACCTCAATTGATGAATCCCAAATTCAACTTGAGACAGGGTTGGGCTAGAAAACTCCCAGCCCAAGACTGGGTTGATTGGGTTAGGGTTTGCTTTTAACAAGACCTAACCCGCCCATGCGCAGCCCTAACACTACATAAACCAATTGTTCAGTAAGGTGAAACTTTGTGTTCAAAGACCAGTTGTATTTGTGTGAATTGGGGTTGCCTTTGTGGTAACACCCTCTGCTTAGCAATTCAAGGTTTTGTTTCCAAGTCCTGGGTATTTGAACCTAATGGGCACTTCCCTCCCTCTCTCAATCCAAAAAGTAAAAAAAAAAACTTTGCAGACCACAGCAAGGAAGAAAGCCTGTCAATCAAAAAGTTATTGAATCGAAGTTTTTTCCAAAAAGAAGAAAGGAAAATTGTTAGGATGTCATAACTAAATTGAAAACAAGTTTTAAACAAGTTCCAGATTGTAAAAAAAATGCACTAGAAGATCTTCCAAAGTAATCTATTATTGCACATTTATATCAGATTTAGCACATGAAGAAGCACAATTTAGTGGAAAAGGTTACAATTTGAGTTCTTTTTGGCAGATCACACAGTAATGGTCTAATATGGTCAAATGAATGTGCCCAAATAAATTAGGAAATCACAAGTTTTATTTATGCTTGTAATAAGGTCAATAACCAGTATTATAGCTGATGTCAAAACTTAGTGTCAAGTGATACATGAGTATGGATAAATTACAAAGCTTAAACAATCTGCAAGTTTATAAGTATCTCAATTATATGACAAGAAAATTGGAGAGGGCTAATTTTAAAAGATAGTAACAGTCATGGCATTGATTTGTTCAGTTTTCGGTCCAAAAATTGGAACTAATTTGGATTGGGTTGGTTCCAGGTTAGCCTCTAATTAGGAAACCCTGTCATTCCCTAATAAGCATGATTAAAACTTCTATTTGTATCCTAATTACCATTACAGACCGTACTAGCATGAATCCACTACTTCCATCAGTTCATTGCTTTAGCATCAAAACATATAACCATCTACATTCATGATTGTATCCAAATAAGATACCATTTGAAAATCATATATATGCAAATTGTTATAACACATAGATCATCAAAGTATCAAAATCTTTCATATGCATTATCAATATGATCTGAATGTACAAAATTAACACAATTCTACAGATGCATCACAATGTAAATTCTTAATGCAATTTCTTTAATGGAGATTTTGAACAATTATTTTTGTACAACCATAATAACTGAATACTCTAGAATGTGCTAGCAAATTTGCAAGGAACTACTGAAAAAGCAAAAGAACATAATAGAATAGTCTACATTACATGAGTAAATTCACAAGTAAATTCTATAAAAGCAAAACATAATAACCAAATAATCTAGAATGCATGAGTAAATTCACAAGGAACTAGCCATAAAAGCAAAACACAGTAATTAAATAGTCTAGAATGTCCGCGCAAATTTCACAAGGACTATTGTAAAAGCAGAAGGTTAGGAGGCATTATCACCATGAGTTTGAACATTATATTGGTGAAAAATAGAAGCTAGAGCCAATGCCTCCCCCTTTTCCTCCTCTCCACCCTTGGTGTGCATCAACATCCTTGAAGCCCTTCGATGTGATCTACCCCCTCCCCAGAAGTTCCATATCATCCATACCGAAAGTTGTAAGCACCTACCTTCACCTCTCCCTTGCGCTGAGAGACCTTCATGTTATTTCTCAACCACTTCAAAGACGTGAGAAGAGCCTTTCAAGCCTCTCAAAAACTTTGTACATGGTAGAACTTTCACCGGAAAGAAATAGGGGGAAGGTCATTCATGGGTTGTTGGAACAAGAAGAGCAGAAGGTAGGAAAGAAGCTCCCAAGCTTTGTCAAGCTTATGTGGGCACTCAAAACTTGATCTCTAACACCAATAGGGCAGCAGCTCATCGAGTATCTGAAACTTGATGAGCTATGACCAAGTGCGCTAGTGGAACATTAACGAGCTCCCAAGCAGTATTCTCAATCTCAAGGAGAAAACTAGGAAGTATTTTGCCTGATCCACAAAGCCACAGATACCTTTTTTCTACATTTGTTCTTCTTTGCTCGTCTTTTCTACAATGGGTCTTATATATATATATATATAAAATATCCTCCAAAATAAATACATATATATATACATACATATATGTATGTATGTGTGTGTGTGCGCGTGCGTATTTATGTGTTTTCTTCCACTTCTGTGCGGCATGTGGCGCAATAATAATATCCTCCAAAATGTTTATTTGGATAAGTTTAATGATTCAATATTACTATGAAATATTCACAATTTGTGCAAGAAAGAATTTTAGATTGCAAATTCATAATTTTATCTATTGTTCTGCCATGTAGTCATTGTTGTTATTATCTTTTCCCTTTTTCTCATGCTTATAAATATGTCAAATGATAAACTATATCAACATTCCTTTTTTTTATTGTTTCCCTAATTTTTTCAAACTCCAAATTCTTTTCTCACTTTTGAAAATGCTATATTTTTCCCCTAACTATGGATCTTTCCTAGTGATCCAATTGTTCGCAAATGTCATACCTCAACTAGCATGCAGAAGGTTTGGGATAGTCTTCTTTTATTAAATTTTTTTTCTTAACAAGACTCTTCTAGTTTTAATATGCCTATTGTGTACAACCAGGTGGGCGTGATAAGGTGCCCCCAACCATGAAGAAATGCTCCTCCGTAACGGTGCTTAGACAGTAGCAATGGTTATTGGAAATCATTATGCTGTGTTTAAACAAGGGAGATATAGCTTTTCCAAGCGTTATGCCTCCCAAGTTCTACTCTATAATATGACTAGAAGTTGTAGTGCATTCAATGATTAAAGTATAAAATCAGGTTTTGCTATCAATGAATGGTTAAAACAAGAGAAACATACGACAGACAGTTCTGATTTAATCAATAAAATGATTGGGCCTACAGTACTTCAATCAATTTTTTTTATGGGAATGCATAATAAACTGACATTTTTTGATGCATGTGATTTAAGCTGCTAGTAGATGATGTCAGATTTACCTTAAATACCAATTTAAAATCATTCTGAAACCAACCTGTCAATTTCATTAGTGCATGCGCACTGCTCAAGAATTAGTCTGCTAACAGTATCCTTGTGAAGTTTGACTAGATTATCATTTGAATATAACTCTGAACATGCAAAATTAGAGCCTAAGAAATAATTACCTTCACAATGAGCAATTTCCACAGTTGAATGGTACTATAGGGTCGCATTAAACAAAAAGCAGAATCTTACATTTGTAATACCATTTATCCATTATTCTATTGCGAATAAGTTGACCATTCAAAACCCATTACTGACACAAATCAGTAAGACAAAATCATTCTCGAAGCAGCAAGAAAATCATGCACATTCATCATTAGCTTATGTATATACAAAATTTTATGCAACTCTGCTGAGTGCTGATTCTGTCCAAAGGCAAAATTTATAAGTGCTATTTCGTTTATCCTTGAAACACCAATTATCTCAAACTTCGCAAGCATACACCATATTTTCAACAATTATGTGCATCATGAATGCACCAGAATGAGAAATATAAAAATTCAATTCCTTCTATGCGTGAAACACTCAATTCTCTTAAACCTTCACAATCATTCAAATTCAAGAGATGTCAAACCATTAAGTGCATTAAGAATTGAACAACCTCTAACTGAACTGAAAGAATATATTATAAAAGCACAGTCTAGGGAAGCCTTACCTGCAACCTGATAAGTTCATTAGCAAAGGGGGGATACGAGAGCAAAATGTAGCTCTGCCCTAGTGAACAGGCATTGCCATGGTTCAAGACCTTCAATATGATTCCAACCACCCTCTAATGGTTTATCTCCTGCCACCCTTATGTGATGTTGGGAGTCTGCAACTCCACCCCCTCTCCCAGCTCCAAGGGGGACCAAATAGAAGAGATGACATCAAAGCAGAAGCCCATCCCCGAGCAGGTCCACCCATCCAACTGGATACAGCTACAAGTCAGCTAATGGGAGGAGGATGAAGTAGATGATGGAGTGCTTAGCATGAAGGGTCCAACCCCACAGATTGAGTGGAGGATTTGGTTGGCGTCAGTGTATATGTAGAAGATACTGACAGCAATATGGATGTTCTCAATTAGGGAGCTGCGGGAGGCAAGGATGGTGAAAATGCGGAAGATGATTTCATCTGGGAGCTGGCTGATTCAGTCAGGTGGATGGCTTGAGGAGGAATATTCTCCGTTGCTCACTCTCTTGTCTGTGTCTCCATGTTTTAGTCTTTATCTCTGTCCCTTTGGCCCTGCTTATCATGAATAGCAGACTTCAATATTCAGAAGTGACATTATATGTTAAGCAATGCACTGAAAAATAACAGATCCAACTTTATACAAGTATTATGTATGGTTCACTTAGAAGGAAAATAAAGATTATTCTAATTCTTTCATTAGATAAGGATATTTTACATTTTTTTCATTATTTAAGAATACATTGCACTTCTATCACTTCTTTCCTTCTTTTGTCAGGAGTTTTGAAACATCCAGGAGAGGAATGTGGTCGGTTCTCATTAACCAGCTCCTAGATTAATTAAAAAGAAAATAAAGATATCACATAATAGGATAGGACTTAGGGGAATTTCTATAACTAAACCGATGGTCTCATGCCTAATATGGACCTTTCTACAAGCAGAACTTTCATTGGACATGGAGATTCGCAGAAGTAAATGTTCAAGTTGTGCCTTGTCATGAGTTGTTTTTAGAAAATGGTTGTATACTATGATGATCGCCTTCTATCTGGCTCAAGGAAACAAGAGTTAAGCAATATATCTATAGTCCATACAGTTTATGCTAAATATTAAAAGAAGAATAACTAGCCCTGCTTGGTTATGATGGCAAATTGTGAAAGCTATTTAAGGGTTATGCAGTTTCAAGATTGAAGGGATATGTGAAGGTGTTGTTTGCATGCTTAAGTGATTTCTAGATGAACAATAAGATTTGAGAGCCAGTTCTGGGAGTACCTAATATCATAGAAAACAAGTGGATCCATGCTTAAAGCTAGTGTTGGCAATTAATACTCTTGTCAAAGCTGGGCTTTGTGGCAAATGCTTAACTACAAGTATTATTAAAATAGGACCTGATAATATAAGAAGTAATTTACAGACAGAAAAGAGGTGTAATTGAAAAAAATTGAACATTGAATTTGTCTGACAAAAAAAAAACAGAAAAGAGGTGTAATTGAAAAAATTGAACATTGAATTTGTCTGACAAAAAAAAAACAGAAAAGATGTTGACTTTTGAGAAGAGGTGCAAAAAAGATTGATACCGGATTGATACCGCTATCAAGTAATCATAACATTAACTTAATCTTTAAAAAATCCATTAGTATCATCAATTGATATCAGACCATTTATAAAAAACACAAGATGAACGGACCATAGTATGTATCACACTAAAGTTGACCAAGTAATTTCTTCCCAATCACTTCTTACTGGATAATTTGGTAAACAATTTTACAACGTAATGTGGTTGGTAGATAAATGATGATCCGTAAGAGGCACTGCTCACCATAAAAATAAATAAATAAAAATAAAATTGTTACAGTAAACACTTAGTTAATCACTAGAGTTACTGTTAACAGATCATTACACATGGGAATTTTTAGCCCTTATAAAGATAAAATCTGTCATTATGCAGCCTATAGTTATCAAACATATTGCTCAAGGAAAAATGTTGACTTTTGGGTCAAAAACAAAACTGAGAAAAGAATCAGTCAAACATAATCTTCCCTAGTCGATGAATCATGAAACAAATCCCTTTCATTAAGTACCTATCCCGGCTTGAATTTGGGGTAGTCTCACCACCGTATAGTAGAATGGAGCCTTTATTTATTTATTTATTTATTTTTTATTTTTTGCTTAAAACGGGTATTTTATATATTACGTGAATGAATACACCCAGTAGAATCTGCAAAAACTAAGTCAGACAGTGCCCTAGGCAATCCCTTCTCCCTTGCCCATAGAGAGTCTCCTAAGTGGCACGCAACATACGCCGCCACCTAGTCCGCAGCCCCGTTGGCCTCTCGATACACATGTTTAGCCTGAAAGGCCACTACATCACTCACCATATCCCAAATATCTCGAAGTAAGGGATGTACCCTTCCTCCTCTGCTCGGGCCTTTTTGGACCCAACTGATTACGGTGGCTGAGTCACCCTCCAATATGATCAAGGTAGCCTGGAATGCTCGCCTGGTATGGCATAATCCGATCTAGGCCGCCTGCAGCTCTACACCTGGCACAGAGATGTCAAAGATTATGGGTAAAAAAAGAGCAGCCCCATGCATGAGGCTCCAACACTATTGTAGGGTCTAGGGAGGGTCAGCTATATGCAAATTTACCCCTACATGCAAAGGTTGTTTCTATGTTTTGAAGCCATGACCTCTCGGTCACAATGGAGCAATCTTATCATAGCACCAAGGCTCCCCCTCTATTCACCCATTACTGATGCAAAATAATAATACATGAACATTCTCGAAGCACCAAGATCAATCATACACACTCATCAGTAGATTTCTGTATGTACGAAGTTTATGCAATTCTGCTTATATGCGCCACTAGAAACTTACAAATGCAATTCCATATGAAATGCCAATTCTCTCAAATCTTTGTGGTCATGCAAAAGATTCTGAGCAATTATGTGCATCATGAATGTGCCAAAAAGGAAATATGCATTAATGCAATTCCTTTTATTTGAGAAAGGACATATCCCTTGAACCTTCGAGATCATGCAAGATATTTCAAGTTGTTACATGCATTTAACATCGAATAATCCCAAAACTGCAAGAAAATATTATGTTTTGGAGAACAATGTGCATCATGGATGCGCTACAAAAAAAAATACATAAATGCAATTTCCTTTACTTGAGAAGTGGTGTTTCTCTTGAACCTTCAAGATCATGTTCAAGATTTTGAATCATTATGTGCATTTAAAATTGAATAATCTTGGAACTGAAAGAAAATATAGGTTTTGAACAACTGCATGCATAAGGAATGTGCTGCAAAGGAAAATACATAAATGCTCGAACCTTCCAGATCATGCAAGAAATTGCGAATCATTATGTGCATTTAAAATCGAACAACCTCGAAGCTCCAAGGAAACTCTATAAAAGCAATGGCTAAGGAAGCCTTATAAGTAAAAATAAGTTCATCGGCAAAGGGAAGATGCCGGAGCCGGACACCGCCCCACCCTGGCGTGCACGCATCCCCATTTTTGAAATCCTTCAATTTGATTCCATCCACCATGTTATGTTTTGTCCCATGCCACCCTTACCTAATGTTGGGAGCCTGCAACTCTACCCCCTACCCCTGCAGAACTGAGAGGCATCCTTGAGTGGCTTCATCCATCCAATCCCCCTCTACAGCCTCCAATAGCCCATGGCAGTGCACATGGACCACCTAACTAGGTGATCGGACTGCCACCCAGCTCCGACAAGATGCAAGAAGAGCATGATCGCTAGAGTAGCCCAAAGAAGGGTTAAGGGGCATACCGACCCTTCTCTTCTGACAAGGATCCAAAAGCAAGAGAAGGGGGCTGTACAAGCATTCGGTAATGCCATGTTTTGGGGTGCTCGGCAAGGATGTAACCGTATCTCTATCAACCTCCTTGATCTTGCAGAGCCAGCCGCGGATCTTCTTCTATTTTATTTGTCGACATGCAAGGTTTGATATTCTTCTTGTTCCTTCACCTTCACTTCTTGTAGATGCCTCTTATTCTCCTTTTTCATGCATATATCGTGTTGTGATGCTTGGGCTATTCTGCTAATTCCTAACGTGCTCAAAGCATTTAGGGGAACAAGAGGGATTAGAGATAAAAAAAAAAGGGCGATTGTAGAAGGGAGATAGAAGGAAGATGGCGAGGGCATCAAGTTCTGGTGCATGATTTGTGAGGGGCAAAGAAGAGAACAAAGGCTCCCACACTGTACTGCAACTCCAAGAAGCACCCGATATTGAAGAGATGATGGTAGAGATGGCGCGCCACAAGTGAAATCCGAGCACGCCAGATTCGGGCCATGTGGAGGTCATCGGCGATTGGAGATGGACGAAACCAGAAACAAGGTCAAGCTCAAGATGGGCCGAGGATTTATTTTAATTAAAAATCTCTTGGGTAACCCTACATTATCTATGACTCTATGAGTTCATTTTTAGCTTGTATATAAAGCATTTTGCTGAAAAGACCGTTGTATTTTTATTTTTCTAGAATACATTCAGATTTGTTCATATGTGTATCTCTCATAATTCACATTATATTAGAATTATATAAGTAGTCCCTGGTTGGCCCATAATATCAGAATTCTAGTATTAGAATCATATAAGTAGTCCCCAAGTGTCAAGCCTCATATAACCAGGCAACCAGCAGAGTTTGCAGACTTTATAGGCAAATATGTTGAGGATATAAAATATCTATATGATCCCTGGTCGGTTGATTCAAGGAGGCTTTTGTAGGTGGCTTTGACCCATCAACCAACAAAAAGCATGAGTTAGGTCTTTGGCTTTTTTAATCTTTTGTAAAAGCAGACGATGCCTTTCAATATTAATCCCATCCACCCTCTTATGGTTTGTCCGATTACATTTACCTAATGCTAGGAGTTCGCAACTCTGCCCTTCCCCCAGCAGTACTAATATAGGATCAAATGGCATGTACCTGCAAGCGATTGACTGGAGAGGAAGGATAATCTGCAACCTTTGTGGTTGTCAACATTTCATGAATGATCGATGTTATCATAAGTTGAAAAACCAAATCAAACAAAGTCACTCAGCTGATGTAGAACCTTCCTATTTGTCCCTTTGAACTGGCAACCATGGAGGCTGCAAACATTTTTCTGAGAGAATTAGATCCTGCAGATCCTACGAAGACAAATCAAGAGATGATTAAATATCCTAAGATTCCCTAGTAGATAATGCAGATTTTGATAACTCCAAAACCAATTAAACAGTTTCACCAACACATGCATTTTCCTGAAAATCTAATGTACATCATAACATACTTTTACATCAGTTGCTGAATCTTGATGTACAGAATGTACCAAAGTGGTGTAAGGTGTCAGTTCCACAAGAAACCTAATCCGCAGGGAACCTAACAGGCCATTTAGGTGGTGAATAAAACCAGAATTCATGGAGCTCGTGAAATATCTACAGCTGTAAATTGTAGCCGTGAAGTCACAAGTTTCATTGACACATGCACTTTGCTTGGGCATTGAAATCAAGGTTCATTTCCAATATTAGAATGCATCAACACAATTCGATGTCACTAGTTCCATTGACATTTCTGGGTTGTATCAGCTTGAAGTCACATGGTTCATTCATTTATTGACCTTTAGACAAGCAGCATCTGAGAGCAATCAGTAGAAACTCTGGCTCAAAACAGAAGTGGAGGAAGATGACTCCTTTTAAAGCTCCAAAATAATACAGATACAAGGGACCTGCTCCAGAGAGCCTTATTGAAGATGCCTCTCAGCTGTTTGTACATACAGGAGTCTTATTGAAAGGGAATGTTTGCACCAAACAAGGAGCAACACAACAATGATATAAATTATGAAGATTACATATTCGGTGATCTTGCTATGTTGAAGGGCAATGTTTTCTTTGCTTAGGGGAACAACAGCATAATGATCTATTGAGGAAGATTATGTATTCAGTGATCTTGCTAGATGATCCTTATAATGCATTTTCTATAATTAGTAAGATGCACATGTAAAACACATCAAAAAAGGGATCGCGCCTTCAACTCCTTACATAAGAGAACATTCAAAAGTGAATATCTAAATATAAATACTTTTCCAAAATCACACTACTCATCAAATTACCCACTTAAGCAGATGAGCAAATACTTTCACAAACCTTAGAGAGCTGTCATCAAAAATTGTAGCTTAGATTGCCCAAAACTAAAAGAAGATAATAAATAAAAGAAGTGCTAAACACACAAACCTCATGTTCAGTGGTGGGGAATAAACTCTAGAAGTGCCCAGAGTATTATCGAAATCAACACCGACTTGCTGCTGATTGTTGATGAAAAAAAGAATACTACCATTCGACTCTCTGTTGGAGACATCAATGACCACCTAAATTTAGTAAAGAGCATAATTTTGGACATCAGAATTCACAGCTCTATGAATTCCAGTTCTAAAAATTAGCATATCAATAGTCACTCAAATGAGAGTGTGAGACGAGCTGAAGTCAATAAATTGACAGTACCGATGGCTAACCACCAAACTTTAATAGACCACAACCACGGCCATCAAGCCTTGCGCAAGCCATTTCAGGTTGGCTAATTCTTCAATAAAAGTAACATGCCTTTAGCTGAGTGTAAAGATCAATGCTGCTGAGCCACTGGCTGACAGTAAAGACTGACTAGACTGATATCCTCCTACAAATGGAGAACTAAGAGTTAAATTAAGTAGGACATAAGACTTAAATATATATCATATAGTGTTTGAACCATGTCCAAAGGACTTGACCATCCTCAATGAAAATTTGGTGTTTTACAAGCTGAATAGGAAGAAAAAAAGAAAAAGCAAAAGTAGGCCCCAAAAACAAGAGATGACACAGGAGGCAGCATGGTATTCTGAACCATGCTGAACTGGCCGGTTCAGGGTATAACGAATCAAACGAGTCGGCTCCCGGCACGGTTCGATTAAATGGTTCGATATATAAATCACCCCAGCCCCACTGTGCCTTTGGCTTTATTTTTTTTTCGGTTTGATTGTAACGCTCGTTCCCCTCCCTCGAAGCCCTAAGAGCTTCCATCCCTGGTGCTCGACAATGATGCCAAACGATGTTGCACCGCCGACGAGATATGTCCTTCCTCTATCTCCCTCTCCCTCCCTCCCTCTCACTCTATCTCCCTCCCTCTCTCTCTCTCACTCTATCTCCCTCCCTCTCCCAATTCCACTATAGAACGACAATGTATCTCCCTCCCATCCTCTATCTCTCTCCCTCTTCCTCTCACTCCTCTCCCTCTTTGTCCAACTCGACATGACAGCCTCTTGGCCCTCTCCTTCTCTCCCTCCCTCTTCTCTCTCTCTTTTCCTCTCTCTACTCCCTCTCCGGCTCTTTGTATCGGTACATCCCGAAGCAATATGGTACGGATCTATACCGTGCCGAACTGATCACCAGCAGTTACCACCTCCAGTACTGGTTCGACGAACCTTGGGCGGCAGAGTTAATTTGCGAGAAGTGCAAATAAGAAATCTTAAGAGTAAGATAGTGCTCAATTGGAACTTTTACTGAGTATGCAACTAGCGAGAATGTGAGATTGGTTAACAACTGCCCTAGTGGTGACATCAAACTGATGTTGGCATAATTGTCTTGCACAATCATTTGTTTTGACATCACAAACAAAAGCATTCACCCAATGAGAAGCTCCATGTTCCTGTCAATTTAGAAACTACAAGATTCTAAAAGGAATCAGGTAATTGTGATCACAAGATATGCTAAATCTCATGTACCAGTTGTATATTCAATACTCAGAAATATTATGTCATCCATTCTTTTATAAGAAAAATACTGTGTTATTCAATAGGTGAGTACAGCTTAATAAATTTCTTTGAGCAGAACCATATATAAAACACCTCTTGAACTTAGTAGTTCAGATACATATGTAATCATCTCCTTCAATAATGACATAAGCATTAATTAACTAAGTTGGTGAACCTACCAAAACATATGAGTGAGCTCCAACATCTCTCGCTAAACAAGCAGGGGATTCAAAATCCAGGGTAAAATTCTACAACTCACTAAGGTATTGTGTAACCATTTTCTAAAAGTATGATAATGGCAATAAGATTTTACAGTACCACAACTAATTAATTTCTAAATCTTGGCCTCCTGCACTTCAAAAGGCTTTATTCATTTGTAAGTTCAGAACAAGAACTTAAACATTTGATATTAAACCAATATGCCCTCTGTCAAAGATAGCATGTTGCAGGACCACATTCAAAAACCATGACTATGAAAATAAAAGTAAATGCAAGCCTGATGTACCACAAAAGAGGATTGACTTTTGTAGTTTGTACAGTTCAGTGCAAAAACCTGATCATTTGTCTATGTACATGAGAGAGAGAGAGAATAATAGATTAAGTAATTCCAAAGGCATAAACTTCTCAAGACCATGTTTATTCAAAGAATTGCATCAGGGAGAATAGGACAGGGGCAAGAGAGAGAGAGAGAGAGAGAGAGAGAGAGAGAGAGCCAGTTGAAGGGTGAGATTCACAGGGTTTTTTGAATTATCTAAGAGGCTCATGCTTTGGCATCTGGAAAAGTCAATATTTAAAAATAAAAAAAGCATGTTGGCTTATAAATTCCATTACAAAAAGAATTTTGGCTTATAAATTCCATTGCAAAAAAAAATCCAAATACCATGTAAAGGCCTCCCTTGCTTAATTATGACCCTTGGGCCCTTGCTGATAATAAGAAAATCTCCATAACCCTCAACACCATCAAAAGACTTCACCAGGAAGGTCAGTGTTTGCAGGCTTCACCAAGAAACATTCAAATAAAATGTGCAGACTAATTTTGGGTCATCTGTGAAAACAGACAAAAGGACCCTTGAAATATCCCATCATCAGATATAATTCTTGAAGAAAATTAACACTAAAAGAATCTGGAATGATCCAATTATCAGATGATCTGCACTCAAAGATCAATCAGGCAGAGACACAATCAAGAAGAGTATCCAGACGATCTCGTTTATCAACAGAAAATGACAGTATATTTGTCATTAATTTTAAAAAAAGAATAAAGCAAGCATACATCAACATAACCAAAAGTGATAAAAAGCCTGCATTCAAACATCAATCAGGCGGAGACACAATCAAGAAGAGCATCCAAAAGACCTCGATTATCGAAGTAAATGAGGGTGAATTTGTCATTAATTTCAAAAGAGAATAAAGCAAGTATAAATCAACAAAATTAAAAAAACACAAGGAATTACCATTTAAGAAACTTATGTCAGAACTCAGAAGTACCGATCAAGGTATTGCGCTGTGTAAAGCACTGTTGGTAAGTTACTGACAGGCAACAACTAGCAAGGAACATAGGAATCTTGCAGTTGATGTCCAACGAGACATCAGCTTTCTGATTACATATTTCCCCTGCAAGATACTTGGGTTAATAAAGTACCTGTCTTAACAGCTATAAAGACTACAGGTTATAAATTATAAGGGACTCGGAAAAGTTTGTGCCTAGTTTTTCCCTACAAAAACTTAGAGACTGCGACAATCCAAGTTACCAAAAAATCTGCTTAAATTGGAAAACTGCATATTCTAGGAAATCAATGTCTAATCAACTCAAACCAGCACCACAGTTTCGTAGTACTAATCAACCTTGTTAGCATTACAAAGCACGCAGCAAAGCCTAGTGAAAGTCCCTGAACCACCACTTGCCTTCTTGCTAGCCGAAATTATTGCTACTAGATCTTTTGCTTGAACCAATAATTGCTGAACCGAGCCGAACCGGCTGGTTTAGCCCGAACCGAGCGGACCCAAACTCCGACCGGGTCGGTTCTCCAATGAACCCGAACCGAGTGGACCCAGACTCCGACCGGGTCGGTTCTCCAATGAAAAACGGTTACAACCCCTTAGGGGTCGGAACCTGGTTGGATGTGGCCGGAACCAGCTGGAAATTGACGGAACCGGACAATTCTGAATCTCAGTACCAGTTCGACAAACCTTGGCCTGAACCACTTCTTGCCTTCTCACCATGCAGAACTATCCCTACCAGATCTTTTGCTGTAAATTTGAAGCAAGTACAGAAAATTTTAGCACTCAAGAGAATGTCTTCAGACCAAAACTTTCCATTCAAATATAGATCTATCCATATGGGCACATTTCACTCAATCATGAGATAGTTACAGAAGAATGGATCATCGGAATTACAAGACAAAACTTGGGAAAACTAGTCTACCAATTTAAGCTCCTGAAGTACCCCTCCAAGGCTTCAGCTGTATTAAAAGACCAAGTCCTAATAGCTGATATTAGCAAAAGTCCATACCTGAACAAAGTGCAATTGCAAGAGGTGAGAAAACACAAGCATGCACAATAAACATCAGAAAAGGCTGCTAAAAATGGGAAGAGAGAGCTTCCAGCTCCACAACCAAGATGGGATAAATTCAGCATCAAATAAAGTGAGCAACAACCTGAGAGACCACACAAAAATAAAAAGCAAACGCATCAAAGAGAAGCATTGAAAATCTTTGTTATTATAAACTAAAGAACTGAGTTGTACCAGGTAATCATCTGGGAAGCTGACCAACAAGATCCCACTTTGTTGAGATATTATTCTCTCTTCGGAAAGAGATATATTAAATACAAATCCAATAATGCAGAAGTGCTTATTTAGAAACCCTCAGTAAGACCAAGTAACCTCAATTTAATCATAGCCATCATATGAGAGCAGGTATACTAGTACATGCCTGATGCTAGTTTGACTTATTAAAGCATTATAAACACATCTAATTCCATTACTTTTAGGATATCTACAAGACCTACTTCACCATTAATTCCAGTCCAAGGCCAACTTATGTTAAAGTAACAATAGAAAAAAGTCGAGGTTCGCCAAACTCGTGCCAGAGGGTGCATCGATTCGACATAGTATGGGTCTATACCATGCCGCTCTGAAGCATTTCAACAAGGGAAAGCCAGAGAGGAAGGAGAGAGAGGAAAAGAGAGAGGAGGACTCGAAAGCCCTCGTTGAAATAGAGGATCCTCTATTCAAAATCGGCAAAATAAAAAAAGGATCCCCAATTTCAACGAGGGCTTTCGAGCCCTCCCTCCCTCTCTCCCTCTCTCTCTCCTCCCTCTCCCTCCGTTTTGAACCGAGGTAATGAACCGTGCCGATAACCGACCCGTCCGGCTTGATGCGCCCCTAACCGGCCGATTTGGCACTGTTCAACAGACCTTGGATAGATTGCTATAAAGGAACACATCCATTCAAATAATTGCAGAATACTATAATTTCTTATAACTAATTATTGCTCATATTGTATCTCGAGAAGGGGGAAAGGTGAACAATAAAGAAGTAATCAGTAAAATGAAAAGAAAGATGGTAGTTCACAAGCATCGCTGCAGCACGTACAACTACCTTTAATGTGCTCATAAATAAATATTTAAACCTCGAATCACATCGTAATCATCATCATACAAACCTTTGCTCCTCATAAATAATAACAGCTAATAGGGGACAAAATGGATCGTCCTGCTCAAGATAGGGGACCCCCCTGTTCCGGCCAAGCAGACCTCAACGCCGACCAAGCCGACCTCGGCCAGATCTCTCCGCTGCTATGACCTGCAGCAACCTCCTCTGGAGTCTACAATGACGACGCGCCCCGGCCCGAGGTCAGGGCATCCTGTAGTGCCAACCAAGAGCCGAAGAGGCTCTGTCGATCGTAGGCAATGATGCCCCGACTCGAGCTCGAGGCACCCTACTGAGCAGACTTCAAAGCCAAGAAGGCTAGGCCAATCTCAGAACTCGCCAAGCCGACCTCACCGAACATATATTGTGGCCCCCAAACTGGCCCAACCTCAGCACCCTGCCAAGCGGGCAAGGCCGACCTCGGCCCCCGTCGAAGGCCGAGCTAATCTCGATCCCCGCCAATGGCCGAGCTAACCTCACCCAGTACGCGCCGCAGCCATGCTCTGCGGTAACCTCACCGCACCATGCTTCGCTTGATGGCCACGCTAAGACGCATCGACAAAGGACTACACATTGTTGCCCCAGCCATGCCTGCTGACAAGGGCCATACCCTATGGCACATGCCAGTGTCATACCGCGCGCAGGGATAGCTCAAACCATGTGCCTCAAGCAAGCCGTGGTCGCACGTCACCTGGTTTGCGCCATCTCCTCTCATGATGAGGACAGGCCATACCTCCACCACTTGGGCACCTTTGCGGAGACTATAAATAACCCCATCAGGTAACAACTAAGAACTTTTTGGCCAACAAATACTCCACGCTAACTTAAGCATTGGAGGGCCCTCACCGAAAACACTGGTGAGGCTTTGTGCAGGTACGCTGGCGCGCGGGAGGTGGCATCTTTTCTTCGTCTCAACCGGTAGATCCTCCGACTCCTCTGGCGTGGTCACCCTTGGGCCAAATTTGAACCACAATATCTAGCGCTAGAGGAAAGGCCCGAGTCGTGGACATGAAGTTGAGGAGCCAAGCAGCTTCAAATGCATCGAGGAGCCGGGCACCAATTCCCAGCAACTCGCTCCAAAGTCCTCCCAGCAGAGTCGGGGGACCGAATTTCTCAGGTCCAGCCAGAGCAGTTCAACCTGCTTGTCCAGCAAGTCTAAGCACTCACTACAGTCGTTCAAGGCCTGCAGCAAGTAGTAGACCAGCCTGTGCTCCCTCCTCACGAGCATGAGTCTTCAGGACGCCGCTTGCGGCGTCATTCTCTTGTAAAGCATTGTTGCCACCGAAGCTTCTGCCGAGTTCGGTCCCCAAGCCAGGAGGGCCTGTCGCGTAGCCACTATCTTGAGAGCTTGCACCGAAGTTTGATGCCCCGAGCACAGGAGCAACCCTCAAAGGCGGGGTCTGCCCCAGGACGGGCACCCTGCAGTGCCGACCAAGAGCCGAAGAGGCCCTGTCGACCGCAGGCGATGACATCCCCGCCCGAGCTCGACAGAAAAGTCGAGGAGTTAGAGCGACAGATCCAAACGCTCCAAGATCAAGCCCCAAAACGGGACGCCGACCTCAAGTTCACAACCGAGTCTCCCTTCCCTCGATGGGTTGTCGACGAACCGATCCCTCAGAGGTTTAAAATGCCGCAGATCGAGTCGTATGATGGCTCGTCTGATCCTCTGGATCATCTGGGAGAAGGAACTTCCTCAAAGCACCCGCGCAATACGGAAGTTATCTCCTTCGATGAAGAACTGAAGGGTGTTAAGACCCCTATGACGACGCTGTAGTTATTTCTCTCACCATTGCAAACTTCGATGTAAAAAGAGTTTTGGTGGATAATGAAAGTTCTGCAGACGTCTTATTTTATGATATCTTTCAAAGAATGGGAATGACGGCAGAGCAACTTGAAAAAATGAGTACCTTCTGGTCGGGTTCACAGAAGATTCCGTGCCAATAGAGGGAGTCATCGGCCTGCCAATCACGGCCAGGCGTGCACCTCGAGAGAGCACTGTGAAGTTAAACTTTCTCATGGTCAAGGTCGGCTCGGCCTACAACGCCATCCTTAGCCGACCAGGACTAAAAGCCTTTCGGGCTGTGGTTTCCACCTACCACCTGCTCATGAGGTTCTCCACAAGTCGAGGAGTCGGCAAAGTCCGAGGAGATCAGATAGCAGCCAAGCAGTGTAACATGGTTACACTCAAAGGGAAGCAGTCGACCGAGCTCCCGGCTCAAGCACTACCCATTGAAGGGTTGGATGTACGGGATGAACCAAGATAGCAACGAGGTGGACCTGGCGAGCGCCTCCTCTACATTCCCTTGAGGGATGACCGACCCGAGCAGACCGTGCAGATCGGATCTGGCCTGGGTGTAGAGATGCAAGCTCGTAGCATCGAGTTCCTTTGGGCCAATACTGACATGTTCGCCTGGTCGCCTGCTGATATGCTAAGAATAGACCCTGAGGTGATGATCCAGCAACTCAAGGTGCAGCTAGCCTATAAGCCTGTCAGGCAGAAAAAATGAACTCTCGCAACAGACCGGCAACAGGTGGTGGCTGAAGAAGTCTACAAGCTCTTCAAAGTCGGCTTCATCAGGGAGGTCACTTACCCCGATTGGCTTGCCAATGTTGTCCTGGTGAAAAAAAGCCAAGTGCATGTGCGTGGACTACACCGACCTGATCAAGGCCTGCCCAAAGGACAGCTTTTCTCTTTCAAGCATCAACCAGCTCGTCGACGCCACCTCCGGACATCAACTCCTGACCTTTATGGATGTCTTTTCGGGGTACAACCAAATTCAGATGGCACCAAAAGACGAGAAGACCGCCTTCATTACTAACAAGGGCCTCCATTGCTATAACATCATGCCTTTCGGGTTAAAGAATGCCGAGGCAACCTATCAGCGGCTTGTCAGTAAGATCTTCAAGAATCAGATCGGGCGGAATATGAAGTTCTACGTGGATGACATACTAGTGAAGAGCCAGGCGGCCGAGCAGCACATCGCCGACCTGAACGAGGCATTCTCCACCCTCCAGAGGTACCAAATGAAGCTCAACCCCACGAAGTGCGCCTTTGGAATCACTTCTGAAAAGTTCCTTGGCTTCGTTGTGACACAACGAGGGATTGAAGCAAACCCCGAGAAGACTCAGGCGTTGCAAAATATGACACCGCCAAAGACAGTCAAAGAGGTGTAGCGGCTCGCTGGACGGGTAGCTGCCCTCAGAAGATCTGTGCCAAATCAACGGAACGATGCCTCCCCTTCTTCAAGGTTCTCAAGAGGCTGAAGGATTTTGTGTGGTCCGAGTGCCAATGAGCTTTTGACGAGCTCAAGCGCTATCTTGCCTCTTCTCCGCTGCTTACAAAGCCCCAGTGCGGAGAACTTCTCTACCTGTACCTCGCGGCTTCCCCGACGGCCATAAGCTCGGTACTGGTCAGAGAAGAAGAAAGATGCCAGAGGCCTGTCTACTACACCAGCCAAATTCTGCGAGATGCAGAGACCAGATATTCCAAGCTGAAGAAAATAATCTACGCACTCGTCACCTCGGCTTACAGGCTTCGACCTTACTTTCAGGCGTATACCATAGCAGTGCTAACCGACCAGCCCATAAAACAAATCTTGCAGCGATTCGACCGGGCCGAAAAGATCGCAAAATGGACAGTTGAGCTTGGAGAATTTGACATCGGGTATCGCCCGAGGCCGGCGATCAAAGCACAGATGCTGGCTAACTTCCTAGTGGAGTCTACTCTGCCGGACGACCCTCAAACCGAGCTCAGTCTGGAGGAAGAAAAAGGTGTCCCCAAACAACCCTGGATTCTAAATGTAGATGGCTCTTCGACCTCGGAGGGCAGCGGCGCAGGCCTCATTCTACCAGCCCGAATGGAGTGGTGGCAAAGCAAGCCTTGCGCTTCGAGTTCCTCACTTCCAACAACGAGGTAGAGTATGAAGTGCTAATTGCCAGGCTGAAATTAGCCAAGGAGCTTAATGTCCCCCGTCTGAAGGTCTTCGACGACTCCCAGCTCGTGGTGAGCCAGATCTTGAAAGATTTCTAAGCTCGAAAGCCATCAATGATGAAGTACCTCCAAAAGGTACAGGACATCACTTCAACTATGAGCAACTTCGACATCCAGCATATCCCCAAGATGGAGAATGCAAGAGCCGACCTGCTGTCGAAGTTAGCAATGTCTAGCTCGGCCGAACTCCCAAAAAGCACCTTCCTCGAGTGCTTGAAGGCACCGAGCACAGGAGACCCTGAACTGGTACTGTGCACAGAAACCGAGCCGAGCTGGATGGACTCATTCATCGACTTCTTACAACACGGAGTTCTTCCTACGGACAAGCTTGAAGCTCGACGTCTTGAACGTCAGGCCACTCAGTACCTCATGTACGGGAGCAAGCTGTACCGCTGATCATTCATATCGCTACTCCTCAGATGCCTCCGCCCTTCAGAGGCGGACTATGCGATGCAGGAGGTACATGAAGGAATCTGCGGAAGTCATCAAGAGAGTAGAGCCCTAACGCATAAGATTCTGCGGCAAGGATACTACTGGCCCATACTGCAAAAGGATATGGCGGACTTCGTCTGAAGATGTGACCGGTGCCAACGCCACACCAATGTCCAATGCAGACCTTCGGTCCCATTGACGTCGATCAGTGCCCCCTGGCCATTTGCACAATAGAAAATTTATATATTGGGGCCCTTCCCTCCAGCTATAGGACAGAAAATTTTTTATCGTCATTGTCGACTACTTCATAAAGTGGGTCGAGGCAGAACCTGCAGCCCAAATCACCAAACCGAAGGTGCAGAGCTTCGTCTGGAGGATGATAATCTGCCGGTTTGGGCTTCCCCAAGTTATCATATCCAACAATGGCCGCCCATTTGATAATGCTTGGTTCAAGAAATTCTGCTCCGAGCTTGGTATTGACCATCACTTCACATCAGTGGCTCATCCCTAAACCAACGGAAAAGCAGAAGGGACCAACCACACAATCTTGCAAGGGCTCAAAGCCAGACTGGACCGAGCAAAAGGGCAATGGGTCGATAATCTCTGCAATGTCTTGTGGGCATATCAAACGACCTTCCGAGTTTCCACTAGAGAGACCCCCTCCACCTATCTTATGGCACAGAGGTGGTCATTCCCCTTGAGGTCGGGTTACCCTCGCCCCAGGTTGAAGGCTTTGATGCCATAACCAACTCGGCACGGCTTCGGAGTAACCTCGACCTACTTGAAGAAACAAGGGAGGCAGCTCAAATTCGGATGGCGAGATGCCAGGGAAAAGCAGCGTAATACTACAACTCCAGAATTAAAGTCAAATCTTTCCAGATCCGCGACCTCGTCTTGAGGAAGGCTGAAGCCTCCCCCGACCTCTAAAGCAAAAAAAGCTCGCCCCGAACTAGAAGGACCATACCGAGTCGTCCGGGTCCAGCGACTTGGAGCTTACAAGCTGGAATCTCTAGATGGTACTTTAGTTCCTAGAAGCTGGAATTCTGCAAATCTTAGAAGATATTATCAATGAAAACAGCCTTTGAGGATTTTTTTGAAGTATCTCTGGAATGCCGTGTCTGAATCGGCATATCTTGGTCATTCTCACGACACGAGCCCACGACCATAATATAATGACGTCCCGGGCCCGAACTCGAAGCGCCTTGCAAGATCGACCGAGAGTCGAAGAGGCCATGTCGACCGCAGGTATCTACAACAACGCCCCTCAAGCCGGGCTCGAGGCGCCTTGCAGGAACGACCGAGAGCCGAAGAGGCCTTGTTGACCGCAGGTATCTACAATGACGCCCCTCGAGCCGGGCTCGGGGCGCTCTGCAGGATCGCTCCTTGAGCCGAAGAGGCTCCGTCGACCGCAAGTATCTACAATGACGCCCCTCGAGATGGGCTCGGAGCACCCTGCAGAATCACCCTTCGAGCTATGGAGGCTCCGTCGACCGCAGGTATCTACAATGACATCCCTCGAGCCGGACTCGGGGCGCCCTGCAAGATCGACCGAGAGCCGTAAAGGCCCCGTCGACCGCAGGTATCTACAATGACGCCCATCGAGCCGAGCTCAGGGTGCCTTGCAGGATCCGGCTCGAAAGGCGCCTTGCGGGATCGACCAAGAGCCGAAGAGGCCCTATCGACCGTAGGTACCTATAATGACGCCCCTCGAGCTGAGCTCGAGGCGCCCTGCAGGATCGACCAAGAGCCGAAGAGGCTCCGTCGACTGCATGTATCTATAATGACGCCCCGATCTGAGTAGGGGCGCCCTGCAATGTCAACCAAGACCCGAAGAGGTCTCGTCGACCGCCAGTATTTATAATGACGCACCGATTTGAGCGGGGGCACCCTCCAGCGTTGACCAAGAGCCAAAAAGGCTCTCTTGACCTCGGCTTCGGAAAAAATTTAAGAGCAACCCGAGCTTAAATCAAGCGCCCCAGTTAAAGTTTACAAAGATCTACAACGCAAGAAGGCGCCAAAGCTCATGACGACCTTTTACCTAAAAGGTCTCCCAGCACACTACAGTGCGAAAAGAGGATCACGAGCTCAGTTCTCGCAAAGAGGTCCAAAGCAGACCTAATGCTCGACCTGGGTGCCTAAAGTGCCCCAGCGGACAAGCTTGGGAGCAGCGAGCTCTTCGCCAACTTTGCGAAGTTGGGAGCAAGGGCCGAGCACAGCGACTTGGCCAAAGTTATCTGGCAGTATGAAGGCTAAGCCAGTACCCAAACTATGCAGTTCGGACCTTGTTAGCTGAATACAAAGCTCCAAGCAAGATAAGTTCAAATACTTTGCCAGATTTCAAAATGCAAAGTGTTGAAGAAAATGCACTTTATTAATATTGAAAGGCCAAGGGCCGAGTACAAAACGAGCCGACCTTAAGATCGGGCTGAATACAAAAAGGCCTAAGTGATCGATCTAGCAAGAGCAAAAGGATAAAGAAAACAAGCTGAAAAGAATTGTCAGCTTGAGCAGCTTCTGACCCAACCTTAGTGGCGGCCCCCGCAGCATCCCCAGACTGTCACCTTGGCGACGAGCTCGTGTGCCTCGGCAAGCTCGCTTACTCTAGACATCACTCACCCTGGCGTTGGCGAGCCAAGACAAAGCGTATCTTATAGCGGAACCCCTTGGTGATGCCAGTGATGAGATTCTTCAACCTCTCCTCAGACCGAGCTCCATCCGACGCAACCACCCCTTTATTGTGTCGGGCCATCGAGGTATTATTGCTGAAAATCATCCCTGCAACTTCTCATAACGAAGATGACAGCCGGAAAAAAGAAGGATGGAAGCAAGAGAAACCAAATGAGGGCCCTAGGGTCTCCCCAAGACCTTATATATCCTATCCCAACCCCTGATTGGCTAACCTGGGCAGCCGCATAGCCAGGTCTTGCCGCATGGCAGCTCTAGAAGCTCTCCCAGTGGATCTTTCTGGATCGTAACATTAAAGACCAAAACGGTCATAAGAGCCGCTTCGGAGAACAGGACATTAATGATTGACCCCTCGCGTTCCATCCAGCGACGCCTCGAAAAAGAGCGTGCACGCATGTAATAACCCCAAATTTTTTTTTATATAAAAAGGAATAGAATAGTCCTTTAAAATTGATATAACGGGTAAAATTGGAAGGAATCAAAAGATAATGGCATAGTTGCAGATGCGTTCAAGTGGTAAGGGTAAAATTGGAAAGGAATCAAAAGTTAATGGCATAACAGTAGATATGTTGAAGTGTTAGGGGCAAAATGAAAAATATAGCATTGTGATGTGACTTAATTCATGGGTTTGGCTCAGACGTTGGATTTGAGGCAAAGAGGGAGAGGAGTCTCAGGCGGTGGGTTTTTTCACAGAGAAGGAGAGTCACAGAGAGAAAAGAAAGGAAGGAAAAGAAGAAGGAAAAAGAGAGAAGAAGAGAAGTAAAAAAAAGAAAAAGAGAGAAGAAGAGAAGGAGAGGGAGAGTCCGAAAGAAAAAAGAAAAGAAGGGAAGGGGGGATCTCGGTTGTGTGTCGGCTGAAACAAAAAGGGAAGGATCGGTCTCCTTTCCCTCGGTGCAAAAACCCAATCCTCCGAAGAGAAAAAGGTAAATACCCATCCCTACCTAGTTTTTTTTTTTTATAAAATTAGGCTATACAAAGGATGGATGTAGTCTAGAGGGGTCGGATAAGGGTTGTAGAGGTGGTTAAAAGATGAAGAATTGGATTCGACAAGTTTTTCCGGCACTACGGAAAAACTGTGTCGAAGTCCCAACTTCAGCGAATTATTTTGGGGGTCAAACGGCCTCCGATAGTAATGCATGATACCTCTTTGGAATCCTCTCTATGAGTGTAGAATGTTAGGTAAAAATTTCATAAAATTTGGAGTTCGAAAAGTAGATCAAAATCGGGATTAAGTGACCCACTGTCAGTCCGGGTTACTGTTCATCCGAGATGAAAAAAAGTGAGAAAATGGTGGGAGTCGCTTCAAAACATGCCGGAGTTGACTCGAGGTCAACTGGAATCGACTCGGGGCAGATTAGGGGTCGACTCTCTCTGAGAGTCCAGAAAATGAAGTTTTACGGGTCTGTGGTCAGGGTCGACTCATGAGGTTGGGGTCGACTCACGCTTCAGTGAAATTTTTATTGAAGGAGGATTTTGACTCTTTCTCGCACCTTGACCCTATGACAGTGGCCTAAGGTGTGTGTGATGCTTTTGCATCATAATACATATAAGAGGAAGATTAATTGATAGGAAAAAAGGGAAAAAGGAAAGGATTTAAAAAAGAGAGAGTTGAATCAATTAAAGTTTCCTATATTTATGATTGGCACGTAGATTATGGCCCTTTATACAAAACTAAATGTATTGTAAATGCATGTATCAGTTGGGCTAAAAGCTAGGGAACAAGAGAAAGAAGTTCCTCACTGCCTGCTGTAGATTTTTGGAGGCGTCTCAGGGCTGTGCCGGATTGACAGGTGAGTGGGAGTTTGTACTTTGCACCATGAGCACATTCCTTATTCATTTTCATGAATGTTGCTAAGTATGATTTGATTCCACCTAAGTTTATTGATTAATTGTTGTGGTAGATTTCTCTATGTTTTGTTCTCCATGCTTGATTATTCTGTATATGCATTTGAGGGAACAATGAGAGTAATTACGAGGGGTAGATGAGTAATTAAATTGATTTCGAATTGTGAAATGACTTCTTTTGTAAATTGATTTCATTTCCTCTATTTCAAAGACTTGTAGAGCCCCTTTTAATGGTATATTGAGTTGCATTGCACTCCCTTGACCCCTCACTCCCAACCCTGATGTTAATTTATGATTGGGTCGTGATCGAGTGAGTGGTAGTCTTGATTATACTCCTTTTTGGTAGAGTATTGAGAATGTGCATTATGGCATTTACGCCTGGCTTGGCAGTATCTGCAGGACACCTATAGTCGATGGGGGTTGGACATCGGCCTGTGTGCACATAGTAGCCTTCTGGGTGGGCGGAACCCAGTCCCTTCCTAGGGGGGAACGGCCCTAGGCGTAGGATCGGCCAATCCTACGACTTATATTCTGCTTGCCGACGGGCATAGTAAGACCCCGCGAGGTGCAGTATGGCTTTCCGCAGATGTAGAATTCTCGCGAGGTGCCGTATAGTATATAGATGTGAGATATTTCTATGAATTTCTGTTCTGGATACTGACCAGCATTTACATTATCAGTATGGTGTCTTATCCTGCATATGCATGTGACAGTAGGAAGTTGTTGTGGTCCGCCTGGGGCGTAAAACCCACCTCCCGACAACTGTCTGGTGATGACTTAGCATATTGACACCCGATTTGCATATTTCAGTGTTATGATCTATTGAGCGTATTCATGATGTATCATTCATGTTTATTTGATTATTCTATATATGCTCCCGATGAGTTGATTATGATTGTGGCAATACGGTGATGATTTACTCCATATTTCTTATGTTGAGTTGTGTGCACCCTGTTATTGATGACTGCTCATATGCTCTTGAGATTTCACCTCAAGCCATAATTGTATCTTGTCTCATGTGCATAGTACTCTCTACTCCACTCGCTGAGTATCCATATACTCACTACCCAGTTTGGTGTTTTTGATTGCAGGGCAGGTGTTGTATAGAGAGGAGCAGGATTAGAAATTGCCTGCTAGCTATACCGCTTCATAGTATAATATAGATAAAGGTTTATACATTTTGGTGTATTATAAACCTTCTGTTGTATATAGTGTATAGTTACAGTCATAGATCCTGTTGCGGATATGGGTTTGACCATGAATGGAATGGGAACCAGATTTTTATACAGATGAGTTATATGCCTGAGATGATGTATTGATATATATTGTCCAGGTTCATTATATGACAGATTATGTAATTGCTGCTCTGACAGGTAGTATTGTTGTATGTATTGAGATAATCCTGACAGGTCACTATAGGAAATGTGATCATTTTGTACATGTATCATGCCAAAATTTTCAAGATTTATTGATGATTGATAGGTAGTAGGGTTCTACGCAGTGACTGGTGGCCTTATGCCTACCCGCACCCTAGGATCGTCGCGGCGGCCCGCCGGAACGGGGCGGGGGTCGTGACAGAAGTGGTATCAGAGCAAAGGTTAAGAAAAGTCCTGTCAGAATAATAGGGTGAGTCAGGATTAAGTATAGGATTATACTATGGAGCATAGGATTTTTCTATATGTTATTTTATAAGTCATTTACAATTCAGTAAAATATATTTGGGGATGAGACTACAGAGTTCTTTTTTTAGCTCTACTTGAGACAAAATTTTATATCATTCAGTTTACAATCAAGATTTGTATTTTGATAGAAAGTCAATTAATAAATTCGGAGGATATTGATCAGAGTTGTGCAGCGAAAGTATAGTGGATCGAGTCAATTTAAATTGGTCAAAAATATTGACTGTGATGGAAGACTAGATTTTTCAATAATGAAGGTTTGTGTTAAGAGAAGGTGAATATTGTAGATTCTCAGATTAATTATGATATGACTATGTGACCTCTCTGATGGTTTTTGCTATTTTGCTATGTTAAGAGATAATTTATGTAAACTCATCATAAATTCTTGACTGCTAGGTAGCCATAAGCAACATGGAGAATGAAAGAGAAATAAGGGCACCTTCCCTGGACCCTGATAGCCAATCAATTTCACAAACTACTCCACGCTCCATAGCAACCCAGGCAGATTTGGCAGGAGCGTACCAGTTAATAGCACAACTGCTTGAGCAACAGCAGCAGATGCAGTTGGCTGCCCAACCTGTACGGCCGATGGATTCCTATTACGAGAGGTTCCGTAGGTTGAATCCACCGATGTTTGATGGTGGATTCAATCCCATGACAGCTGAGACCTGGATCCGGGAAATGGAGAAGATGTATGAGTTACTCCAATTTTTCGAGGAGGTAAAAGTCAAATTAGCTACCTCTATGCTAAGGGGGAGTGCTGATTATTGGTGGATCTCTATGAAGACAACATATGAGGTCGACGGAATGACCTGGGAAGATTTTAAGAGGATATTTTATGCTAAGTACTTTTCGGACTCAGTCAGGCAAATAAAATAGAATGAGTTTTTATCGCTGTCTCAGTCCAAACACATGACTGTCCTGGATTATGCCAATAGGTTCGAGGAGCTGAGTCGATTTTGCCCCCAGTTCATGGAGGACGATATGAGTAGAGCCAACCGGTTCGAACAAGGGCTTAGATACAGGATCAGGTCCCAAACATCTTTACAGATAATTTCCAGTTATAAGGATATTTTGGACAGAGCTTTGAAAGTGGAGGTTGAATTAAAAAGATCTGATAAAGAAAGGGCTGACCTAATGAGATATAGATCCGCTAGAAGTCAGAGTGGCAGGCCATGAGATTTCAGGGGCACTCCAATTCAAAAGAAGCCCAGGGCCCGCACTTACTCTAGTAGACCCCATAGTGGGCCCTATATAAGGAGAGCGGGAGCATGTTATAGTTGTGGGCGGACTGAACACCTGGCACGGGATTGCCCGTACAAGAGGAGGAATGAGCCCAGACCTCCTGTACCTGGTGAGCAGAGGCCAAGAAGCAATGTTCGAGTTTTGCACTGACCTACCAAGATGCTAGTGCCAATGATCGGGTGGTAACAGGTATATTACCAGTCAGTTTGATTGATCCCTCTTTTGTTCGATTCTGGCACTATGCATTCCTTTATTACAGTTAGTTTTTCTAGATAATTACACTGCATACTTGAGAAACTAGAACAATTGTATGTTCCTACACCCCTATAGAAAATAGTAATTGTTGACATTAATGCAAGAATTGCATAATTCAAATAGGGTAGGAGAGTTAGTGACAAATCTTATATAATTTGACATACAAGATTTTGACATCATTTTGGGAATAGGCTGGATGTCTCAGTACCACACTCATATTGATTGCTATAGTAAAAGAGTGATATTCCAGATATCTGAAGAACCAAGGTTCTTCTTTCAAAGCGATGCATCTGTGTAATGTAATTCATCATTACATTTAATTTCTGCCCTTAAAGTTAGGAAGGCATTAAGAAAGGAGTGTAAGACTTATTTAGTCTGTGCAATGGATACTTGAAGGGAGACCAAATTGGAGGATATTGCAGTAGTGAATGAATATCTTGATGTTTTTCCGGAAGATCTTCCTGGTTTGCCACCAGAGAGAGATTGAATTTGTAATTAATTTGACTCCCAATACCACACCAACTTTCAAAAACCCCCTATAGAATGGCTCCAACTAAACTAAAAGAATTAAAAGAACGGTTGCAAAATCTGCTTGATAAAAGCTTCATTTGACTTAGAGTGTCACCTTGGGGAGCTCTAGTATTGTTTGTAAAAAAGAAAGATGGAAGTTTGAGGTTATGTGTTGGTTATCGTGGATTGACAACGTAACAATAAAGAACAAATACCTTCTGTTTCGGATTGATGAATCTTGTAAAGTGTATACGGATCATAAAAGTCTAAAATACCTTTTTACCCAGAAGGAACTCAATATGAGACAGGGAAGATGATTGGAATTGATAAAAATTATGCCTTGTCTATACACTACTCCCCGGGAAAAAGCTAATGTTGAGGTAGATACACCGACTTGAAAAACTTCTGGTAGTATTGCTGCTCTACTCACATCCGGAAAAAAGCTAATGTTGTAGTAGATGCACTGATCAGAAAAGGTGTTAGTGATACAGGAAAGGTTGAGGACAGTGTTTAATAGGCAGAAGAGCTACGCAGATGTCAGAAGGAGAGATGTGCAGTTTGGCACGGGGGATCATGTATTCCTAAAGATCTCTCCTATGAAAGGAGTAATGAGGTTTGGAAAGAGAGGCAAGCTTAGTCCCCGATACATTGGCCCCTTTGAGATACTAGACAAGGTTGGCAATGTATCTTACAGATTAGCACTGCCTCCAAACCTCAGCCATGTGCATCCAGTATTCCACATATCTATGCTCCGAAAATATGTGCCAAATCCATCCCATGTGCTACCAGTGCAGGAAGTTACAGTAGAGGGAGACCTTTCTTATGAATAGTTTTCTATAGCTATCCTTGATACTCAGATCAGGAAGCTGAGAAATAAGGAAATATGTATGGTGAAGGTCCAATGGCACCGGCACAATGTTGAAAAATGCACTTGGGAGTCGGAGCAAAGTATGAAGAGCAAATACCCTCACCTCTTTGAGTAATCAGGTAATTTACTCTTTTAAATTCGAGGACGAATTTTATAAAGGGGGGAGGATGTAATAACCCAAAAAAAAAAAATTATATAAAAAGGAATAGAATAGTCCTTTAAAATTGATATAACGGGTAAAATTGGAAGGAATCAAAAGATAATGGCATAGTTGCAGATGCGTTCAAGTGGTAAGGGTAAAATTGGAAAGGAATCAAAAGTTAATGGCATAATAGTAGATATGTTGAAGTGTTAGGGGCAAAATGAAAAATTTAGCATTGTGATGTGACTTAATTCATGGGTTTGGCTCAGACATTGGATTTGAGGCAGAGAGGGAGAGGAGTCTCAGGCGGTGGGTTTTTTAACAGAGAAGGAGAGTCACAGAGAGAAAAGAAAGGAAGGAAAAGAAGAAGGAAAAAGAAAGAAGAAGAGATGGAGAGGGAGAGTCTGAAAGAAAAAAGAAGAGAAGGGAAGGGGGGATCTCGGTTGTGTGCCGGCTGAAACAAAAAGGGAAGGGTCGGTCTCCTTTCCCTCGGTGCAAAAACCCAATCCTCCGAAGAGAAAAAGGTAAATACTCATCCCTACCTTTTTTTTTTATAAAATTAGGCTATACAAAGGGTAGATGTAGTCTAGAGGGGTCGGATAAGGGTTGTAGAGGTGGTTAAAAGATGAAGAATTAGATTTCGACAAGTTTTTCCGGCACTACGGAAAAACTGTGTCGAAGTCCCAACTTCAGCGAATTGTTTCGGGGGTCAAACGGCCTCCGATAGTAATGCATGATACCTCTTTGGAATCCTCTATGAGTGTAGAATGTTAGGTAAAAATTTCATAAAATTTGGAGTTCAAAAAGTAGATCAAAACCGGGATGAAGTGACCCACTGTCAGTCCGGGTTACTGTTCATCCGAGATGAAAAAAAGTGAGAAAATGGTGGGAGTCGCTTCAAAACGTGCCGGAGTTGACTCGAGGTCAATTGGAATCGACTCGGGGCAGATTAGGGGTCGACTCTCTCTGAGAGTCCAGAAAATGAAGTTTTACGGCTCTGTAGTCGGGGTCGACTATGAGGTTGGGGTCGACTCACGCTTCAGTGAAATTTTTAGTGAAGGAGGATTTTGACTTTTTCTCGCACCTTGACCCTATGACAATGGCCTAAGGTGTGTGTGATGCTTTTGCATCATAATACATATAAGGGGAAGATTAATTGATAGGAAAAAAGGGAAAAAGGAAAAGATTTAAAAAAGGGGGGAGTTGAATCAATAAAAGTTTCCTATATTTATGATTGGCACGTAGATTATGAACCTTGATATAATACTAAATGTATTGTAAATGCATGTATCAGTTGGGCAAGAAGCTAGGGAACAAGAGAAAGAAGTTTTCCACTACCTGCTGTAGATTTTTGGAGGCGTATCAGGACTGTGCCGGATTGACAGGTGAGTGGGAGTTTGTACTTTGCACCATGAGCACATTCCCTATTCATTTTCATGAATGTTGCTAAGTGTGATTTGATTCCACCTAAGCTTATTGATTAATTGTTGTGGTAGATTCCTCTATGTTTTGTTCTCCATGCTTGATTGTTCTGTACATGCATTTGAGGGAACAATGAGAATAATTACGAGGGGTAGATGAGTAATTAAATTGATTCCGAATTGTGAAATGAATTCTTTTGTAAATTGATTTCATTTCCTCTATTTCAAAGACTTGTGAGTGGTAGTCTTGATTATACTCCTTTATGAGTAGTTAAATTGGTTCTGAGTTGTAAAATGACTTCTTTTGTAAATTGATTTCATTTCCTCTATTTCAAAGACTTGTAGAGCCCCTTTTAGTGGTATATTGAGTTGCATTGCACTCCCTTGACCCCTCACTCCCAACCCTGATGTTAATTTATGATTGTGATACCGCTTGGATCAATTTGCAATCCAATGGAAGTGGGAGAAAAGATAAGATAAATTTCTTGTGCAAGGAGGAAGATAACTTTCATTCAAATACTTAGATGCCTTCTCATTACAATTCATGACTATTTATAGGCAAGTCATGGGTAACATGAAAAGACAAAAGAAAATGAAAGATCAAAAGTCACCTTAATATGGGTAACTCACACAATAAAAGACATCAAAACCAACTAAATTCTCTTAGGGAATTTAAAAGGTCAAAAGACACCTGCCTCTTGAAATACCTATAACTTTCCAACCATAACTCGGATTTTAATGTTCTTAGGCTTGTTGGAAAGAAGAGAAAGAGACCTGAAACCTTTATGTTAATAACTTTTCTAAATTCGGCCATTTAATACTCTGAAAATGGCATGCAAGGTGTCTGATGTTCATGCACCTGCATCATACTCCCCCGGTTGAAGCTCAACTCGTCTTCGAGTTGTCCAATGCCTCTTCTTTATCATGATATGGAATTAGATCAGAAATATTGAAGGTAGCAGAAACTCCATAGTCATCAGGAAGTTCAATTTGATAGGCATTTTCTCCAATACGCTTAAGAACTCGAAATGGTCCATCAGCACGATCTTGTAATTTGCTATATCTTCCATGGGGGAATCGTTCTTTACGAAGATGAATCCATACAAGGTCGCCTTCTTTAAATGATGCCGAGCGTCGATACTTATCAGCTCTCTCCTTAAACTTTTGATTGCTCTTCTCAATCTTGGATCGAACTTGCTCATGCATCTTTTTGATTTCATTAGCTCTTGCTTCTGCATCACCGCTAAATCGAACAACATGAGGAAGGGGAGCTAGATCAAGGGGGCCATTAGGATTGCACCCATAGACGATCTCAAAAGGACTAGCACCGGTAGTAGAACTACTTGAGCGGTTGTATGCAAACTCCGCTTGAGGAAGAATTAAGTCCCATTGCTTCTTGTTATTGCCCAAATAACTTCGAATAAGATTGCCAAGGCTTCGATTCACCACTTCCGTTTGACCATCGGTTTGTGGATGATGAGAAGATCTGAACTGAAGTTTGGTGCCCAATTTCGCCCATAAAGTCCGCCAAAAGTGTCCTACAAATTTTGAATCTCGGTCCGAAGTGAAAGTCTTTGGAATGCCATGAAGTTTGACAATCTCTCGAAAATAAAGATCAGCAATTTTAGATGCATCATAGGTCTTCTCGCAAGGTACAAAATGTGCCATTTTAGAGAATCGATCAACAATCACCATGATCGAATCCTTTCCACGTTGAGTGCGAGGAAGACCAAGAACGAAATCAATACTTACATCCTCCCATGGAGCTTGAGGTATAGGAAGAGGAGTATAAAGGCCGGTGTTTTGAGCTCGGCTTTTGGCAATATGGCATGTTCGACATAAGTTGACATGTCTCTCTACATCCTTTCTCATCTTTGGCCAAAAGAAATTTTCTTTGACAAGGATTAAAGTCTTGTCTTGGCCAAAGTGTCCTCCAAGTCCTCCATTATGGGCTTCTTTGATGATTGCTTGGCGAAGAGAGCAATTAGGAATACATAATTGGTTACCTTTAAATAAGTAACCTTCTTGAATTGAATAATCTTCATGAGGAGCATCACTGCATCGAGCCCAAATCTCGCCAAAATAATCATCATTAGAATAGAGATCTTTGATGAAATCAAAACCGATTACCTTAATCTCCAAGGTTGACAACAAAGCATGTCTTCGACTAAGAGCATCCGCAACTTGATTGAGACTTCCGGCTTTATGACGGATGGTGAAGGTAAAAGATTGCAAAAATTCAATCCACTTGGCATGCCTTGCACTAAGCTTGTGTTGAGTATTGAGGAATCGCAAGGCTTCATGATCGGAGTAGAGAACAAATTCCTTAGTCACAAGATAGTGCCGCCAATGACGAAGAGCCTCAACAATAGCATAAAATTCTTTATCATATGTTGAATAGTTCTTTCGCCCATCTCCAAGTTTGGCACTAAAGAAGGCAATAGGGCGTCCTTCTTGACTAAGCACTGCGCCAATGCCCACATTAGAGGCATCACAATCCACCTCGAAAACTTTTTCAAAATCTGGCAAGGCAAGGATAGGGGCCGTTGTCATTAATACCTTAAGCTTCTCAAAACTTTCTTGAGCCTCCATAGTCCATTGATAGGATCCACCTTTCAAACAATTTGTGATGGGGGCCATAATAGAACTAAAATGTCGTATAAACCTTCGATAAAATGTGGCCAACCCATGAAAGCTCCGGATCTCATGAATGGTACGAGGTACCGGCCAACTAGAGATAGCTTCAATCTTCTTAGGATCAACTTTGATGCCGTTGGCGGTGACCATATAACCCAAAAATATTAGGCTATCGGTCAAGAAGTCGCATTTGCGAAGGTTGACATAGAGCTTCTCCTTTCGCAACGTCATAAAAATTTGTCTAAGATGCTCCAAGTGTTGCTCTTGATCCCTGCTATAGACCAAAATGTCGTCAAAGTAAACAACGACAAATTTACCTATATAAGGCTTGAAGATTTGATTCATGAGGCGCATGAATGTGCTTGGTGCATTAGAGAGCCCAAATGGCATCACAAGCCATTCATATAGTCCATCTCTTGTCTTGAATGCCGTTTTTGATCTTTGCAATTCTTCATGCTCCTTGGGACTCATTCTATATGCCGCCTTGTTTGGTAAAGTTGCACCTGGCATAAGATCAATGCAATGTTGAATTTCTCTCATTGGTGGAAGACCAGAAGGAATTTCATCGGGAGTCACATCTCGGAATTCCTGCAAAAAAGAAGTAATCTTGGGTGGCAATAAATTGTCCTCCGGATTAGATTCCACCACTATAAGAGCATATGCTTGGGAGGCTTCTCGAATTTCAACTTCAAACTCTGCCATGGACAAAAAGGTACTTCCCTCTCCCTTAATGGGTTTGGGTGTGTTGTCCATTTTTGAAGGCCCAAGGGTTATTTTGACACCATCCTTCAAGAATGCATAAGTATTTTTGTATCCATCATGAACAACCCTTCTATCAAATAACCATGGCCTCCCCAAAAGTAAATGGCAAGCATCCATAGGAACCACGTCACACCATATTTCATCACGGTAATTTTTCCCAATTGAAAATTGAACAAGGCAACGTTGGGAAATTTTTACCTCATTTCCTTTCTTGAGCCAAGAAAGAGAATATGGGTGGTGGTGAGGTTTTGTCTTGAGTTTCAACTTTTCCACCATCTCCATTGAGACGCAATTCTCGCAACTTCCTCCATCGATAATAACATTGCAAATTTTGCCATGAGCCGTACATCGAGTATGAAAGATGTTGTGTCGGAGCCACATGTGATTATCTTCGCTTCGTATTGAATTCAGGGTTCGACGGACCACAAGAGCTTCACCATGATCACTATATGTGATGTCTCCTTCAATTTCATCATATATAGAGTCTGACTCATTTTCTTCACTATCACCTTCTTCGGCAAGAGAAACCACTCTTCTATTTGGACACTCAGAAGCAATGTGCCCATAGCCAGAACACTTGAAACATTGAGGTCGAGATGATGTTGGCCGAGAAGAAGATGAAGCATCTTTTTTCACCATCGTGGTTGGCTTAGATGTAGAAGATGAATGAGATTGCGATGCACTCCCCCGGTTAGGAATGCCCTCACGCTTGAAATTTCGGCCTCCAGGAGCATTTGTTAAACCCTTTTCTCGCCGTTGTTGAAGTTGGCGTTCCACCTTAGTAGCAAGTTTAATAACATCATTAAGAGAAATAAAAGAATGGAGGTGTACCATATCATGGATGTCACGCCTCAATCCGCTAAGGTAACGAGCTATTGTTTGCTCTTCGGCCTCTGCTACACCACAACGAACCATAAGATTGTCGAACTCTTCAGTGTACTCCTCCACGGTTCGCATCCCTTGAGTGAATTGATACATAGTGAGAAATGCATCTTAAAGGTAATTTTCGGGAAGGTACTTTTTGCGAAGCTCTTTCTTCATTTTCTCCCAAGTACGAATCTTGGTTTTGCCCTCCTTTGCTCTTTGCAACTTGAGGCGCTCCCACCATATTGATGCATGCTTTCGAAGTTTGATGGCTACAATCTTCACTTTAAGCTCATCGGGGACCTCTTTGTAGTCAAAGATCCGCTCAACAGTGTTAAGCCAATCTAGAAAGATATCGGGTTGCATTTTTCCTTCAAACTCAGGAATGTCTACCCTGATGTCTGAAAATCGAAATTGATGACGATGTTGGTGAGATGAAGAAGAGTTGCTCCTCCTACCACGACGTAAACTTTGGTCACGGAAGGTGTTGCGATCTTCTTCAGTGGTGCCGCCCTCCTCTTCACTCGGGTTTTGCTCATAACGAGCCAACCTTTCGGTAAGATTTTGGACTTGCCGCCGCAACTCATCATTCTCTATGTCGCGAAGATCTCGCTCTCTACGAGGTTCTTCATCGCTAGAACGACTTTGGTTGCCTCGGCTTGCCATGGTTGGTTGAAGCTTGCGTCAACACCACCACGAGAAATGCGATAGAATTCCTCTCGAAACGTCAAGAGATGATAACCTGGCTCTGATACCACTTGATACCGCTTGGATCAATTTGCAATCCAATGGAAGTGGGAGAAAAGATAAGATAAATTTCTTGTGCAAGGAGGAAGATAACTTTCATTCAAATACTTAGATGCCTTCTCATTACAATTCATGACTATTTATAGGCAAGTCATGGGTAACATGAAAAGACAAAAGAAAATGAAAGATCAAAAGTCACCTTAATATGGGTAACTCACACAATAAAAGACATCAAAACCAACTAAATTCTCTTAGGGAATTTAAAAGGTCAAAAGACACCTGCCTCTTGAAATACCTATAACTTTCCAACCATAACTCGGATTTTAATGTTCTTAGGCTTGTTGGAAAGAAGAGAAAGAGACCTGAAACCTTTATGTTAATAACTTTTCTAAATTCGGCCATTTAATACTCTGAAAATGGCATGCAAGGTGTCTGATGTTCATGCACCTGCATCAGATTGGGTCGTGATCGAGTGAGTGGTAGTCTTGATTATACTCCTTTTTGGTAGAGTATTGAGAAGGTGCATGTTTCATGACAGGTCACTATAGGAAAAGTGATTATTTTGTGCATGTTTCATGCCAAAATTTTTAAAATTTATTGATGATTGATAGGTAGTAGGGTTTTACGCGGTGGCTGGTGGCCTTATGCCTACCCGCACCCTAGGATTGTCGCGGCGGCCCGCCGGAACGGGGCGGGGGTCGTGACAACGCAATACTTTAAAGAGCTCCCGCAGCTGTTCTCACTTGAAATGATGTGGCAGCCTGATCCACTCAAGTTCGGCTTGCAGAACTCGTCCTGCAGCCACCAGCCCCTAATGATGGTGTACCCAGCTTGGTGCACACATCTTCATGAGCACTTGGCTACAGCGTAGGATGACCAACAGTCCAGCTACTTCTTTCGCCCGAGCCAAAGAGCAACTCGACCTTGGAAGTCAGAGGGCAAATAATAAGGGACAAAATGGATCGTCCTGCTCAGAACAGGGGACCACCCCATTCCGGCCAAGCAGACAACGCCAACCAAGCTGACCTCGGCCAGATCTCTCCACTGCTACGACCTGTGGCAACCTCCTTGGGAGTCTACAACGATGATGCGCCCCGGCCCGAGGTTAGAGCATCCTATAATGCCGACCAAGAGCCGAAGAGGCTCCATCGACCGCAGGCAATGATGCCCCGACTCGAGCTCGGGGCACCCTACTGAGCAGACTTCAAAGTCAAGGAGGCTAGGCCAATCTCAGAACCCGCCAAGCCGACCTCACTGAACATATATCGTGGCTCCTAAGCCGGCCCGACTTCAGCACCCTACCAAGCGGGCAAGGCCGACCTCGGCCCCCGTCGAAGGCTAAGCTGAACTCGATCCCTGCCAATAGCCGAGCTAACCTCGCCCAGTACGCGCCGCGGCCATGCCCTGCGGCAACCTCACTGCACCATGCTTCGCATGATGGCCCGTCCAAGACACGTCGATAAAAGACTATGCCTTGCTGCCCCAACCATGCCTGCTGACAAAGGCCATACCCTACAGCACACGCCAGCGCCATATCGCGCACAGGGACAGCTCAAACTGTGTGCCTCAAGCAAGCCGTGGCCGGCGCCACCTGGCCAGCGCCATCTCCTCTCATGATGAGGACAGACCATACCTCCGCTACCTGGGCATCTCTACGGAGACTATAAATAGCCCCATCAGATAACGCTTAAGGACTTTTTGGCCAACAAATATACTACATGCTAACTTAAGCATTGGAGGGCCCTCACCGAAAACACCGGTGAGGCTGTGCGGGTACACTGGCGCGCGGGAGATGGCGTCCTTTCTCCGTCTCGACAGGCAACTCCCTCGACTCCTCCGGCGTGGTCACCCTCGGGCCAAATTTGAACCACAACAACATCTATAAGCACAAAACTAACAAGATTACAAAGCTATATTAAATTAAAAACTGAAGAAATGAATATATGCATAAAGATAGATAACAAAAATAAAAGAAAGTAAACTATAAAACAGAAAACAAAACTGAATTTTGTGAAAGTAAAAGTATAGACTGGAAATTAAATAGAAAATAAGAATCAAAACCAAGAAAGTATAAAACAGAGTTTAAGAATGCCACGGTGAGCCACCCTACCACAAAATATTTCCCATGCCCATGTAGAACCAGCATGGCATACAATTACTTGACAAATGATGAGATATCAAATAAAGATTGAGAAATGGTAAAAGATCTATAAGTGAAAACAAACTCTATGCCTATAAATACGTCTTCCATAAAATAACTGGGATGGAAGAAAGAAAGCAATAGAGAAAGGTCAATAATTGGAAGCACTCCACTGATAAGATATCAAATAAAGATTGTCGAATGGTTTCAAACAACAATAAAGAAAAAGGTATGGGAGTATATCTATAGAAGATGTATTTATAGGCAGGGAGTTTGTTGTCCAAACAAAAAAGTTTGCACCACAATAATATCAATAAGACACATGGTATCTGTCTATATTAGATGCAGGACTATCGAATGGAGAGTTAAGACGATGATTTAAGATAAAGAGAGACAACAGCCCTTGAAAATCCCAAGTCAAGCACAATATCGTACATAACATGATGGGGACATCAGAGCCGTTCGTTCAGATGATCGAGCCATCAGAGTCGCTCGCTCGCACCCGCACCAGGGGATGACATCATTATGGCTACGAGAGGATCCTGAGCCACCGGATTGAGTCAGGCCCAGATCGGGTCCATTCGAGTTTGCGTCATGTTTCTTTTATTGCCTTATTAGTTATTTTTGTTTGAGTCGATTTAGTTGTGTTTCTGTTATTTTGGAGTCGATTTGGTTGTTGAGTCAAGTGATTGGATCAATTGATCAATGTAAAACCTAATTATAAAGGTCCAATTTTGGGTGTGATCAATTGGTTTAGTGGTCTAATGTTAGTAAGGTTTAATTTGGTATGTAATCAATTAATTGACTTAGTCACTTAATTGAACTTAATTGAAGGGTCCAAGTTTGGTTAGTTGTTAATTGTTTGACTTGATCAATTCATGATGTAAGGCCTATATAAGGGCCACCCCGCTCATGAATTAGGAGAATTGAATGATTGAATAAAAAATCCTAGCCTCCTTTCAGCTTCTTCTTCTTCTCCCTCCTCCTCTTCTCTTCTTCCTGCGTCTCTATAACCTCTTCTTCCTGCGTCTCTGTAACCTCTTCTTCCTCCTCCTTCCCTTCTTCTTTCTCTTTCTCTCTTCTCTCCTGCGGTGGTCCGCCATCATAACATCCATGATCAAACAAATGATTCAAGGACATAAGAGAAAGATCAATGAAACTTATGGGGAACAAAGAATGCTCATTGTCTTAGAGAGAGAACTGAGGTTTAATAAAGCCTGCATAATAGTCGTGTGTGTGTGGGGGGGGGGGGGGGGGGTGTTGTGCGTGTGTGTGTGAGAGAGAGAGAGAGAGTGCATGCATTGCATAAGCTAAGTAACACACCACCAGATCATAAGGTTGCAGCCATTCAAATATATCCGAGCGGGCACATGTTTGCCGGATATAAGACGGTTATAGAACAATAGAACATTGCGTGTACAAAATTAAGGGAAAAGAATATACTTTATGAAATTAAAGCCGCTGAAAGACCCCTGCAATGCTCCAACTGTATTAAAAAACCAAGAGTACTAATGAAAGTTCATACCTTAACAAGCACAATTGCAAGAGGTGAGAAATCGCAAGCATGAATAAAGACATTTGGAATTGCTGATAGAAGTGGGAAGGGGGTTTTCCAGCTGCAAAACCAACCTGCGATGAAGTGAGCATCAACCTGACAAAATGGCAGCCCAGTGCATGAGGTTCCCTTCATTGAAAATTTTTATTATTATAAACCACCTGACAAACCAAACTTAAACAAGTAAAGGTATCATACAAAAGCAGTGAAAATCTCCACTATTATAAACCAGAACTTGCAATACTATTATGCAATCATCTACACACCGCCTGCCTTGGTAAATGGAAAGCTGACAAACAAAATTCAGTTTTATTAAGTTATCGCTATCTCATTTGAAAGATATAGCAATACTAAATGCACATCCAATAAAAGAAAACGTGCTTACCAAGAAACCCTCAAAAGAACCACAATAACCTTAATATAATAGAGAAGAGATTGAATACCTAGATTAATGAAATACACGCAATCAATCATAGATAGACAATAAATTTCTAATTGTTAATTATTGCTAATGCTGTTTAAGAAGGGGAGAATTGAACTGTGAAGAAGTTTCAGTGAAACAAAAAGAACGATGGCAGTTCACAAGCACCTTGCAACATTCGCAGCTTCTTATGGTGTACTCTTCAACAAATATCTACACACATATATACACATAGATACATGCATGCATACATACATATATACATACATATATAATAAAAAACCTAAAAAAGAAATAGAAAACTGAACTTGTGCAGGTAGAAAATGCAAGACTGGAGTAAACAGAAAGCAACAAATATAGAATAAACAAAATATAAAACTAAGTTTTAAAGAAGAAAAATACTATGCAGAGCCACCTTGCCACAAATTTGTCATGCCAATGTAGCATCAGCATCACAAATCATTACTTGACCAACCTCTTGTTAAAGAACCAGCCCCTAAAAATTGCACCAATCCCATCTGCCATGTGGCATAAGGATGTGGTTGAGTGGTAGCCCACATCATTGCTCTTTCAAAAACTGGAATTCCAAGCAAATATACAAAACCAAATACATAAAACCAGATAACAAATTAAATGATAAAATAAAATAGAATATACTAAAAAATTTGAATATATATAAATAGAGACAATAAAGACAAAAGAAAATAAACTAACAGAAAAAACAAAAACAATAGTCATGAAGGTAAATTAAAAGGAAAATGAACAGAAAATAAAGACAAGATTGAACAGAAAAGAAGAATATAAAACTAAATTTCAAAACGGAAAATGCTATGCCACCATCACACAACAAAGTTTACTAGATGACGCAAGAAAAAAGAAGGAGAAGGAGAAAGAAGAGGAGGAGAGAAGAGAAGAGGAGAAGAAGGCAGAGGAAGAGAGCAACTCAATATTCTGTATTCTCAGATCTCAATAATGCAAACTATGTTCTCAATTAACATAGTAATGCATTTACATAGACAACCAAAAACCCTCATAAGAATCTGTATAGAAATCAAATACTAGAGTCTTCATAAAATTCTAGTTCTAGAGTCCACATAAAAATAAAAATATTTTTTAATTTTTATATTTGCACCAAACAGAAGTATGCCCAGATTTTTTATTAGACAGTCCTCCGTCACTAGAAATAACACAATGGTAGCATGAAATGTCATTGTTTGACCCTTCACAAACAGCACAACATGCCCCACAAAGCACACCAATTTCCTCATCTATGGTGCAAGGAACTTTTCATGTGACTAAATGATACCCATAGCATTCCTCTTTAAAATAATAAAATAAAATAAACTCCAAAGAAATGTATAAAACCAGTTCAAAAAATTAAATAACAAACAAACTAAAAAAATGAAGAACTAAATACAAAAACTAATAACTAAAATATACAAAAATAAAATTAAAAAAAAAAAAAAAGATGCAACACTAAATAGTGAAAGTTATAATAAATACCAAAAAACACAGAAAAGAAATTAAATTCAATAAAGAATAATACACAACCTCCAAATTTCAAAATGCAAATTGCTATAGGGTACCACTATCATCCAAAATGTTCTCTAAGCTGACACCATGCTACCATGGCACATCATTATCTGACCAATTCCACTATCAATTGCAGCAGCCCCCTTGAATGATCACAATCTCCTCTACAACATGGAACAAGAAACTCTTTATGAGTTTGATGGGCAACCAAAAGAAATATTCTTTCAATAAATAAAAAAATGAAACTTCAAAGAAGTCTAAACAACCATATCGCAAAAGTGAAATATAAAACAAAATAAACAAAGAAAACTGAATATATATAAAATCATAACAAGAATAAAAATATAAGAAAAGGTGGACACAAACTGAATTTGAGAAATAGTTTGAAAAATAAATAGAAAATAGGGACAGAATAGAATAAAAAGGTAATTATAAAAACTGAATTCTCAAAAAGGAAATGCCATGAAGTGCCCCTCTGTCCCACAAAAAAATCCCCCAACCTGACATGGCACCAGGCATGGCATAAAATAATTCAACCTCCCCCTTCTGAATTGCACCAGCCCATATGAATCACAGACCAATCCTCTCTATGATGTAGGGCAAGGGAATTCTGTGTAACTAACTTCGAATTACTCTTTCAAGAAACAAAAAAAAGGAATTCCAAGCAAATATATAAAAATGGATTGCAAAATAGTCAACAAAAATAAACTCAAGACTATGAATATGAAACACACGATAAGACACAAAAAAATTACAAAACAGAAAATGCAAACAGATTTGTGAAGCAGAGATAAAGACAAAATAACAAGCAAATTTAATAAAAATCCATGTTGCGACATGTATGAAGTTTCCTGTGCCGATGTGCCACAAGCATGATATGACATTGTTTGACCAACCACTCATAAATCGTCCTTAGCCAACAAATCACGCCAATTCATTCACCAAATGATGAGAAATCTTTTGTGTTAATGAGTGGCCTGCCGCAGTATTTTTCCTTCATAAAGTAAGATAAAATGAAATACCAGATAAATATAGGAAACCAGATTACGTAACAATATGTGAAACTAACTTTAAAATGAATATATAGAAACAGATGATACAAAGAAAAGGGAAAAATGAACATCTGAAAGTAGAAAATAAAGATGAAAAGTAAATAGAAAATACAAACAGAGAATAAAAAAAAATATGACAATGAAAACTTAAAAGTACAAATGTTGTAAGCAATGTTAGCCAAATCATGCTGAAATGGCCGATTCGGGGCATACTGAACCGGACCGGTCGGTTACCGGCATAGTTCAACTAAATCGGACCAGTGAGTTACTGGCATAGTCCAACTCTTCGATTTGATATATAATGCTCGCCCACAATCACCGCTTTGCTTCGCCCATCCCCTGTTTCGCAACTCTACCCCAAAGCCTCCGTGCCTAGCCGGTTCAACGACAACGCCATGATGATGATGAGGTCCATAGCCAGGTAAGTCTCTCTCTCCCCCCCCTCAATGACGATGATGAGGACTATTCGAGCCCTCCTTCTCTCCCCCTCGACGACGACGAGGGTTGTTCAAGCCCTCTCTCGACCTCTCTCCCTCCCTCTCCCCCTCCCCCTCCCCCTCCCTCTCTCTTTTCCTCTCTCCTCTCTCCCTCTCCCTCTCCCTCTCTAGCTCTTCCTGTTTTGGTACACTCTGGAACGGCACAGTACGGACCTATATCGCACTGAACTGGTAGCCGATTAGTACAACCTCCGATATTGGTATCGATTTGGTAAACCTTGCTCATTAGGAACCACTTAATCACATAAAAAGATTTCTTGCACCAACATGGCATGGGCAATTTGGTGTGGCACGTCATTATTTGACCAACCCCCAGAAATACCACTAACCTCCCAGAATCACACCAATTCCCTTCTACCATGTGGCATATGGGACTTTCTATGACCGAGGGGCACAAAAGCATTTTCTTTGAAAAAAATTAAAATCAAATCAAATTCCAAACAAACATGCAAAGCTATATATATGTGAAATTACAAAACTAAAAGAAATAGAACAATCAAAAATACAAGGTGATATAAATAACTAGATTATAGAAGAAATAAAATAATAAAACAAAAGAAAGAATTTTTAATTTGAGAAAATGAAAAAGAATGAAAAAATACGAGGATGAATTTATGAGGGGATAATAAAGATGGAAAATGAACAAAAAATGGCAACAAAATAAAAATAAAAGAAAATAAAAAGGAATTTTTGAAATAAAAATGCTGGAGGGTACCATATTGTTGCACAAAAGATTCCCCATGATGCTATCTATGAACATTTTTATTTGACCAAACCCTCAAAAATCAAGCCAATTCCTTCTGCAATGTGGTACAAAGATCTTTTAGTGTGTCTAACAGGCACATTGCTCTCTGACAAAACAAAAACAAAACAAAATTTAGAACAAGCATATAAAACCAAAATTAATAAAAAAAATCCACGAAACTAAATAAAAACCGAAAAAATGGATACATAGAAACAATAAAAAATAAAAGAATATAAACTGAAAAACACTAAACTGAATTTTTTGAAGCAAAAAACAAGAAACACAAATTGAAATACAAATGATAATAATGAACAAAGTATAAAACCAAAAATAAAAATACAAAACAAGAAATAAAAAATGAAACGAAAAAAACATATAGAGATATCAGACGGCAGAAAGCATGTGCCATGGACTAAACAAATGCAAAATAAGATAGAAAATAAAGTTGCAGTACAACTAAAAATAGATACAAATAGAGATTCTTGAACCCATCCTTCTACTCTTCTTCCATCGCTAGTCCTAAAACACATTATTTGGTAAAAGAGGAGGAAGGAGTGAAATAACTGCAGTAAAGAGATATCAAATAAAGATTGTTGAATGGTTTTAGACAGAAGTAAAAAGAGGAGAAAACATATGATAATTATAATAATTGGAATATGATAATAGATGTCTGGAATTGCAATGAGGCAATATTTTTTTTGTTTTATGCGCTTAACATGTTTCTTCCCCTTAAAAATAGAGCAAGATCTTAAAGTTAGAGAGATGTATTTATGAAAGATGTATTTATAAACATGGATTGTCCAAAGTCCAAACCAAGGAGTTTTAGTATAATACTAGTTAAAAGGATAAACATTATCTTCACTAGATATGGAACTGCAGAATGGAGAGTTAAGATGATGATTTAAGAACAGAGTTCGCATAATAGCCCTTAAAACCCAACTCATACACCACACTGCCCATCACATACATGGCAAGAAAATGATTTAGAGATATAATATAAATAAAAGGTCAATGGAACTCATGAAGGCATGGAGAAAAGTAATGTTCATTGTCATAGAGAATGTGTGAGTGAGAGAGAGAGAGAGGAGAGAGAGTTGAGATTTAATAAAGGCTGCATAAGGAGATGGAATAATGTGCACGTGTAAGATAGAGGAAGGAGGGAGGGATGGAGGGGAGAAGGGGGGGAGAGAGAGATCCTGACTACAACTGGTCAACAAGTTGGTCGGAAAGAAGCCTATCATATAAATCATTACTAAATATATTATCTGAGTGAGAGCAAAACAGAATTGTGAAAGTGTATATATATGTGCGCGGGCGTAATCACAACAACCCATCAAATTAGTCCTTACATAACTTATTTGCATTACACGAGCTGATTTACATCTCATCAGACTATAAGATCACTGCCATTTATGAACTTATGACTTCTTCATCAGACAACAAAGGTGCTGGGTTCAAATTTACAAAAGCTAACCTCATTTAAGAAGTTCTTTTCACAAATTAAAGTTTGCCATACTTTAATGGTTTTTCAGATGGAATCTTTGACAGGGAAAGTCTTCAAGATGCAATGTTACAAAACATTAAAATAATTTAAATCTTTAGATGAAATCGATGAATCTTATGCTTTTGTATTATTTTTAACATATTTTTCCTTTTCTACATTAGATGTTCCTGTGAAGCAGTAGTTACAATTTAAGATAATCTAAAGCAAGCATACTAACAGGTACCAAAAATATCATAACTAAACCTTAACACCAACTGACACATTAAAAACAAAACAATTACATAAAATAATCAGATAAGTCAATTTACTAAAGGAAAACTATAAGACCTTGTCAGTTCCAATAATCACATGCATCAAGAAAAAACAAGTATTCAGTATCAATAACCACAGGATCCCGGATGTTCTAATGAACAGATCATTCTAACAATAAAACAACAACATGAAAGACAGATCAGGAAGAGAATATACAATTAATTTTTAGATATGTCCCCAAACCAACATCCAAAAGCACAAAGTTACGATCTAAAGTATCCTACAATTAGGTTAACACGTAACACATTATACCGACCAACACAACGGGATGCAAAGCAATATAATAAACTCAGATCAGTGTGGGTTAGGGTTAGGTCCCAAAGCATCAGCTGTTTTGCTTTAGACTCAGCCCTATAGCCACCCTTGGTTCACCTAATAAATCAAATCAAGATTTCCACAAAAATTACTGTCAAGATGGAAAAGCTCAAAGCGATGCAGAGGAGAGAGACGATCTTCAAAGAACTATGCCAAGAACTTGACAAGTTGATTGTTACTCACCAAGAACCCTTTGATCTTTAAAAAGCTGCGCCAAGAACCCTTTGATCTTTAAAAAGCTGCGCCAAGAACCCTTTGATCTAATCGAGAACGCAAGAATCGCAGAAAAAGAAAGGAGAAGAGAGAGTGAGGGAGATAGAGGCCTTATTCTGGTGGTTCTTGTAGATGGCATTCCAATGCTAGGTAGGGTATCTCTCGTGCTTGTGGTACTTCGCATATCCGATTGTTCAAGGCGATGAAAGGCTTGAAGCGAAGCGGCCGAGAGGGCGAGGTCTAGAGGCGGCAACTGAGGAGAAGATCCCCGGGCCCGGCAGCAATGACGGACGAGGACAAGGGACAAGGGACCACCCAGATGGAGAAATAGATCGCCGGCACTGGCACAAATGCGAGATCGCCGGTGGAGAAGGAGGGAGATCGCCACCAAAACGGAGAGGGAGATCGCTGCGCCGCCAGCAATGACAGTGGAGGAGAACGGAACGGGCGTCATATAGGGTTTCGCCCTCATCGCTTTGCCGTTCGCTCCAACGTTCGTTTCGACCGGCGGGTGCTATATAAATAGGCGCCCTCATCGCTGGGCTTTGTGGTACAAATCCTTTAACTTTATATAAATACTTTTTAAAATTTAATATTTGCATATATATATTTTATAATATATTTACTTTCTACTTTTTTTTTAAATTTATAAATACATTTTAAAAAATTAGAATTTAATTGCCGGTCCCTTCATAGACTTCACCTGTAATCCATTGACTGACTGTGTAATTATCGCCCCATAGGACAAATGGGCAATTGCTTCTTTAACATCCGGTCCTTATCCTTGGGGAGTTCTAAATACACCCCCCCGATTGCTCAGGACACCCCCAAAAACCAAAAAAAAAATACCCAAACTAACCTTTAGTGTAATTACCATATTGCCCTTGAAATTTTCTCAGTACACCCCCCTTCCTCCTCCTCCGTCTTCTCCTCCGTTTCGTTTTGAAAAGGAAAAAAAAAACCACCCCTCAAACCCCCCTTAAACCCCTCGATCCATTTACATCGTTTAGGCGATCTTTGAAGGAGATTTAAGCCCCATTCGAAGCATGGACAAGCAACTAGTGATTTGGGACGAAGAATCGGCCGCAAAGGTACGTGTTCCACCTTGTTTCGAAAGTTTTTTTTTTTCACGGTTCGTGCTCCGTTCGGCACTGGATCGCCGAACAAAAGGCTTCTGTTCGGCTGCATAGTGCCGAACAGAAGCCTTCTGTTCGGCAACGCTCTACCGAACAGAAGGCTTCTGTTCGGCTGCACAGTGCCGAACATAAGGCTTCTGTCCGGCACACTGAAGCCGAACAGAAGCCTTCTCGTGCCAAATCGCGTGCCGTGCTGAATTTTGTGCCGAACAGATCCTCTGATTCATTAATTCTTGGTGATAAATTATTTTATATGTAGGGCTATGCTACAACCGAATCGAGTATAATTGGATCAGAATTTGTACTGGATTACACAAGCGAATTTACAACTTACGAGGTATTATAATATATTGTGCAATTTTGTATTAGTTTAGCGAGCTATTTTTACAACTGTGTACTTACATAAATTGTTTAATGTATAGATCTTCAAGAGTAGAGAGGACTTGTGTAATTGGTATCGTGAAGCTGGGAGGCGAAATGGTTTTGTTGTTGTAATCAAATCATCCGATGCAGGTACCATTTCTAAGAAACCCAGAATTACGTTAGGTTGTGAGAGGGGTGGGACGTACCGAACCACAAAAGAAAAGCGAATAAAGACTGCCTGTGGGACAAAGAAGTGTGGATGCCCTTTTGCATTAAGAGGAAAGAAATTGGATACTGCGGATGATTGGATATTACTGGTCGTATGTGGAGTGCACAATCATCCCGCTGCAGAGAATCTGGAGGGGCACTCATATGCAGGGAGATTATCTGAGCTGGAGACGGAATTGTTAGTGGATATGTCGAAGAGTTTGGTTCGTCCAAAGGACATATTATCCACATTGAAGGAAAGAGATGCCCTCAATGTTACGACTATCAAGACTATCTACAATGTACGTCAACGGTTTAAGGTTGCAGAGAAAGCCGGGAGGTCTGAAATGCAACATCTATTAGGTAAATTATCAGAGGCTAAATATATTGAGTGGCATAGGAATTGTACTAATACGGATGTTGTGCATGACTTATTTTGGGCACACCCTGGCAGCATTGATTTGTTCCGTGCATTTCCCCGTGTGTTGATAATGGATTGCACGTACAAGACGAATAGGTATCGTCTTCCGCTCTTAGAGATTGTGGGGGTGACATCTACTGACATGACATTTTCAGTTGCTTTTGTATACTTAAATTCTGAGGGGGAAGAAAGCTATACTTGGGCATTAGAGAGATTGCGCAGTGTCATAGCTGATGATGTTTTGCCTGAGTTGATTGTTACAGATAGAGACTTGGCTTTGATGAATGCAATTCATAGAGTATTTCCTACTGCTAGACATTTATTATGTAGATGGCATATTAGTAGGAATGTTTTGGCCAAGTGCAAAAAATTTTTCGAATTGAAGGAGAAATGGGATAAATTTATTATGAGTTGGAATGTACTAGTGCTGTCCTCCACGGAAGACGAGTATAATGATCGCTGGAGTGCACTGCAGAGAGAGTTCGGTACCTATCCAGATGCACTACAGTATGTGTCAGATACTTGGCTGAGCAAATACAAGGAAAGATTTGTTGCGGCGTGGACTGATACATGCAGGCACTACGGAAATGTGACGACAAATAGGTATCACAAATAAAGACTCATTTAATTTTAATTTGCCTCAATTCTTATATCTAACTTTCATTTGTTTACTAGGGTCGAGAGTGCACATGCAAAGCTCAAAAAGCAGCTTGGATCAAGCCAAGGAAGTTTCGAGTCATCTTGGACTAGAATACATGGATTGATTGAGTTGCAGCACAGCTCCGTTAAAGCCTCATTGGAGAAGAGTTTATTGGTAGTGCAGCACAACTTCAAGCCAGCTGAATTCAAAGAGTTGCGAGGTTTCATATCTATAAGTGCGTTAAATCATGTCCTCGCCCAATCGAAACGAGCCAATTCAGTTGGATTTGATGATTCAAATTGTGGGTGCGCTATTCGACGCACACATGGTATACCATGTGCTCACCAGATTGCGCGGTACAGGGTGGAAGGTCGGCCCATTCCTCTCGACTGCATAGATCCTCATTGGAGGAAACTTGATATTCTGCCTACCCCCCCCGTGCAGCCAATTCAGTTGAGTTGTGATGCAGAGTTAGATTTGATTGCGCTACGATTCAAGAAGTTAGATGGGGCTTCTCAATTGCAGATGATCAAGAAGTTACGAGAGATTGCAAGTCCAGATAGTACACCTCTTTTAGAGCCTGCAAAACGGAAGACCGGTTCACGTGGGCGCGCTTCACTGAAGGTTGATACGTCTACTCGACGTGACCCGTCTGCGTTTGAGTTGGTTCTATCTGGACAGGATAGTTATTCACCTGGTGTTGAGAAAGTTACCATCCGCAATCCATCTACTCAGATTCAAAAGAGACGGCCCAAGCAAAAGGTAAGTACCAAATATTTATTTCCTTACAATAGGTATCACAACGTCTACGGGACGGTCCGTGCCGTGCCGGTATGTCATGTGCCGATACGGGACATGTCGGGACGTGCCGTGCCGAGATGTGCCGATACGGGACATGTCGGGACGTGCCGTGCCGAGATGTGCCGATACGGGATGTGCCGTGCCGAGATGTGCCGATACGGGATGTGCCGTGCCGAGATGTGCCGATACGGGACATGTTCTGCCATTGTTACATATTTTCTATCATTTGATATTATTTGCAGGTTTTTCGTACTAGAGCCCAGTCACATACGCCCATTATCTATATTGATGCTATTCCTTCTGCCTTGAGACCATACATCCAGCATATCAAGGATGTAAAAGCTGATGGGAATTGCGGATTTAGGGCAATAGCTGACTTACTGGGATTTGGAGAAGATGACTGGGTGCGTGTTAGGAAGGATTTATTGCAAGAGTTGCAATGTCATTCGGACCACTATCGCACATTATATGGTGTGGAAGGGACGATTGCTGAGATCACTCATGCATTATCATATTATGATGATTGTCCACCATATGACAGATGGATGACTATGCCGGACATGGGTCATCTTATAGCATCCTGCTATAATGTTGTCCTATACCATCTCTCGTTGCAACAATGTCTGACCTTCCTACCTCTCCGTTCTGTGCCAGTACCTCTTCTATCCCGCAAAGATATCGCTATCGGATTCGTAAATGGAAATCATTTTGTTGAGGTACTACGTTCACAACACTTGCGAATATTTAATTTTGCTTATTTAATTTTGCTTATTTATAATTTTGTAGCTATTAATATTTTCTTATTTCTAATTTTGAAGGTGTTCTTGTTGCCGGGACATCCCGTTCCGCCAGTAGCGACCAACTGGCGAAAATATCATCTTCCTTGTGCTACCGGATGGGAAAATTCATATGAAGCACGGATTCAACAGTTCAAAGAGAGCATCTCACCTAATGTTATAATTAGCGAGACAGTAGAGTTAGATTGATTATTTATATATGTACAATTTTTGAAAGTTGTAAATTTTTTTGGCCTCTTAGAGTCATGTACTGTGAAACTCCATCATCAATATAAATCAAAAAATATCTGTCTTCGCATTGTTAGATTGATTGTTATGTGCACTGTTATATTTGTGTAAAATAGAACGGGCCAGGCTTTACAAAGATTACACGTAAATGTACCAAAAATATATATTTTTCATTAATATCAAAGGCTTTACAAAGATTACAAAGGCTCCATCATCAATCCCTATGACGCCATCGTCGACGCGTGTACTGCTGTACGTCCGAATGAGAGGGTCCTGGATCCGAATGAGAGGGTGCTGTACTCGGGCCAGGCTCATCACCCAGAAGTACCTGATGCATCTGAGAAATAGCATCATATAGGTGCCCGGCACCTAGTGACGTAGCCTCTGAGGGACCCATCCGTACAATGTCGGTACTGATACCAAGTGCAGCTGCATTACGCCGCCGGTGCATGTCAGCATCATCATGACCTCCCCTAGCTCCAGAATAAGTACTCGAGCGCAGATGAGGAGGCTGAACTGCAACGTGCGTGATACGGAGATACCACTCCATGTATCCCGGTACGCTGTCTGATGGCCGGGTAACTGGGTGGCTCCTGCTCGCCTGGCTCAGCACGTGGTCCTCCCACCGCTCCCAAAGCTGATCCATATAGGAGTAATGTATCCGGTACGAGCCTGCTGTGGAACCTCTGTTGGCTCGCGTAGGGGCTAGTGGCGCTCGAGGGATGGTCTGAATACGACCAAACTGTCTAAGAACCCTTTCTGGATGATAGGGTTCTACGATATCAAGGCACTTGATGGAGCCACTAAAAAATGCGACGGGTATATATGGGCGATCTCCCCGAAGCCGATGATGGGGATCCCAAATAACCTGTAAAACAAAAGGTCCATTTCAGTTTAATACTATATCGCATATTAAAAGTACTGACAAACACAAGCAAATGGTAATATGATACGTACCTCATCGATGCTCAAAAGGTCCAATGACTCACGTAGAACCACTAAATGGTCCATCGTGGTACGGGATGGAGTACCGGGCATCCAGCGGTGCACGCGGGGACTGGCATCAGTATACTCGAGCGATGGGTGAGGACTGCGTGCTGGAAAATGCTCATAAATCCATGCCTGCAGAAGCGTCATATAACCACTGATCTGTCTCACTGATGACCTCGACGCAATCCCCAACTGCCGATACAAATATGCTAAGGCAGCTGTACCCCAGGCATATGTGCTCACCCTATCCAGATCCCGCAGTAAACACAGATACGCTATAGGCACCCTGGTCCCACTCTTATCAGCAAAGAGTGTGCAGCCTAACAAAAATAACAAATAGGCTCGTGCTGCACACTCTATCCTCTGCTGCCTGTCTCTATCAGATACAGAGTGAAACTGAGTCCTCAGCCACTCCATCCTCACAGACTGACCGCGCGATGACAGTACCTCCTGACGCGCGTCTCCAGCTGACACCCCCAACAACTCCACAAGTAGCTCCTCAGCATCCCGATCACTCATCCTCTCAGGAGAAACTGATACTGAGGAACCTGCGACAGGAATCCCTAAAATGGCGGATACATCATCCAACGTGATAGTGATCTCGCCAAATGGTATATGGAAGGTGTTCGTCTCGGGCTGCCATCTCTCTACGAAGCCCGAAATCAGAATCTTATCGATGAATCGATAAGAGCACTGTACTAACTCTACGAGGCCCGACTGCCTCAATAGTGCTCTGAACCTGGTATTTGGTTGGTTTGAAGACCACCACTTCCATTCACCAACCTTGGCAGTATGGTTCATGCACTTTAGTGGAGCTCGTTCCTGTAATATAAATGTATAATTACTACTACTTTATAAAACATCAATAAACAAAATATAATGCTATAACAAATAAACAATACCTGTTGCCTCCAGATGGAAGCTGCTATATGCGTCCTGAAACTGATCAGGACGGACTCATCCTCTGGACCTCCTGGACATGGTCCAACGGACTCATCGTCTTCGCCCCTAGCGGGCATATCATCATGCTCTGACTCAGGAGAGTCCGATGGCATATGAGCAGGCTCGGGAGAAGCAATCCTAGCACGACGTCTCCTAGCTGACGCCGTAGGTCTAACTCTGGCGGGACGGAGATCCATGTCTGAAAATATAGAAATTCAATGTTAGGCTATATCAAAGAAAATAATTCAATTGCATACATAAATGTTCGGCACAAAATTCAGCACGGCACGCGATTTGGCACCAGAAGCCTTCTGTTCGGCTGCACAGTGCCGAACAGAAGCTTCTGTTCGGCTGCACAGAGGGCTTCCGTTCGGTTGAGTGTTGCCGAACAGAGGGCTTCTGTTCGGCACTGTTCAGCCGAACAGAAGGGTTCTGTTCGGCGATCCAGTGCCGAACGGAGCACTGGAGGCGGGGGGGCGGGGAGCTACCTCGACGTGGTCGTGGAGGCGCCGGCGAGGTGCTCGTTGCTCGGGAGATGGCCGGGGAGGTGGTTCCGGGAGAATGCCGGCGACGAGAGGGAGAAGGGGAGAATGCCGGCGACGAGAGGGAGAAGGGGGAACGGGGGGGTTTTGGGCGAGGGAGAAGGGGGAGACGGAGGGGGTTTGGCCGCCGGCGAGGTGCTTGAGGTGCTTGAGGCGAAGTTTTTTGGGCGGAAGGGAGAAGCCGGCTGGAGTGGAGTTTTGGAGGGGAAGAGCGGGGTTTTGGGGGGGGGGTTTGGGGGGTGTAGAGAGCAATTTAGGTGAGGGGGTGGGGAGGGTGAAGGGTAATTTAGGATTTTTTAATTTTTTAGGGGTGTCCTTAGCAAATGGGGGGGTGTAGAGAGTATTTAATTTTTTTTTAATTTTTGGGGGGTGTCCTGAGCAATCGGGGGGGTGTATTTAGAACTACCCCTTATCCTTTCCGTCCCCATTCCGAAATCCCAACTCTACCCTTCTCCATCCACCCCCTCACCAGCGTGAAAAAAAAAAAAAAAAATCTATCATCGTGTGCTCAACTTCTGCATCCCATCCATCTTCTTCTTCAATTCTTTACACGCCAACTCCGAAGGAAACGGATCTCTCTCCATGAAGTAGGAATGGATCAACGTTGCAGCCGATCGAGAAAACGCAACGCCATGTGCTGGGCTTTGTTCCCTCTCATCACGTTGCAGGCTTGCAGCCGATCGAGAAAACGCATATGTAATCTCCATGATCGGCCAATCATGCCTCAACGTCGTCCGCCCACTGCATGGGATGATGTTGGCTTTGGCCACTAATTAAAGAAGTGAAGTAGTCATCACTTTGGAAATTATTTATCTAGAAAGGGCCTCATCCGCTCTCGATAAACATGAGCAACCTGGATAGAACGACATTCAGACACTAATCTCTGGTATCCCTGAGTAATAGATGGCCATCACCCTGTCGTTCAACCGCTGAATCCAGTCAATCACCATAGTAGAGTCGCCCTCCAGGATGATGCAGTTAGCCCCTAGGACACTCCTCGCATAGGTGATCCCCTCTCATGCTGCCCTGAGATCGGCTCCAATAACAGTCATATCACAAGTATGTCGCCCACCTGCCACAACTAGCTTAGAGCTGTGGTTCCAGATCACAAATTCTATCCCTTCACTGTCTTCGCTGTTAAGACGCTACCGTCAAAGTTCATCTTGAGGTAGCCACGGGTGGAGGCTTCTAAGAGACAAGAGTCACTCGGGGTGATGTAGAAGCGATGTGGATGTCCCAGATGTCCCTAACCCACTCTAGTGAAGGTGACTGGATAGCGGCGATAATCTCGGTCGCATGGCGAATGGCTCTATCCCCCACTGCCCTCGAGGATGTCCTCATTCCCTCAAAAGTATGGGCATTCCTGTCTAGCCAGATATGATGCGCCATATAAGCAACAATGATGCCCCGCACCACAGTCCTCGATCTACTTACAAGCATCCGCAAGTGGTCCAGCAAAGCCTCCGCCGACCTCACGTTCCATGATAGGGTACCAAGCACACACCGCCAGATCTGCGCAGCCCGGGGACACCCAGAAGAGCGTGGCTGATAGTCTCCTCTGTAGTAGTGCATGCTGCACACATCGGAGTAACCTTGACATCCCTCTGTGGCAACAAACCCTGGGTCGGTAGACATTCCCAAGCCACCTTCCAGATGAATAAGGCCATTTGGGGATGTACACGCAGTCTCCATATCCACCTGGCCTCAATCTGCTGGGTAGCCTCCCTACCCATCAATGCCTACAAATCTTTGGCACGCACCCCTCACCCCTCTTGTTGGGACCCATAGTAGTCTATCACTCACCTCGCCACCAGGCAGCGGGATATCCAGGACCCTCTCTGCCAGCTGCTCTCCGAAGGTGTCCCGAACTAGTGCCTTATTTCATATGCCCCCCTCAGGAATAAATAGGTCCCAGACTTTGCACCCGGTCAGTCTCACCGAATCTACCATCGTGGGTGTCCTATTCAATAGCCGATCAGACACCCAGGCATCCCGGAGAACATCAATTGACTGCCCATCGCCAATCGTCCACCTAATTGCTGGAAGTACCATCGGGGCGTGGTCGCATATCTTCTTCCAGATGAAGAAGGCATATTGGCCCACCCGGAAGTTAGATATCACTGAGCACTCCCCATACTTACCTCTCATGAGGGCACACCACAGACTATCCAACTCCAGCAGGTATCTAGCCACATGTCTCGTTGCTAGAGAGTACACTCTCAATTCGTCTGTCTTGATCGGCTGGCATATCACCTCCCATGCCAGTAGATGGATGCCTCCTCTGCCCTGTTTCCTGCCCCAGACGAAGTTTCTGAATATCTGCTCTAAGGACTTCATTGGCGCCACTAGCACTATGGAGTTCGCTAACGGGTATATTAGCATAGAGCTGAGAACCGACCGAACCAGTGTCACTCTGCCCATCATCAAAAGAGCATCCATCTGTCACCCCTCAAGCCTGTGTCTGATATCGTGCTCAATATCATGGCAGTCGTTGCATCGCAGTTGGCGGCCAGTGATCGGAACTCCCAGATAATGTAGTGTGCCCTCTTGCTCACCCACTCCCATAATCTGCTTGATGGCAGTCTTCACCTGAGGCTTGGTCTTTGGGCTGAAGTAGATGGCCGACTTGGCCAGTTAACCCATTGGCCTGAGGTGGCACAATACTCCCCCATGACCTTCCAGATAACCAAAGTCGCTTGCATGGTAGCCCGAGCCAATATCATGCAGTCATCAGCAAAAAAGAGATGCGATACATGTATAGACTCCGGCTCCGGTCTATAGACCTCTAGCAATTGAGATTCTACAACATGTCGAAGAGCTCTGGACAGTGCGTCGGCACACAAGATAAATAACAAGGGGGACAATGGGCATCCCTACCAAAGACCCATTGAGGAGGCGAAGAAACGAGAGGGTGTTACATTCACCGTAATGGCGAAGGACGGAGAACCGACACACCTCATGACCCAACTGATCCACCTCTCATGGAATCTAAAGCTAATAAGCATGGTCCTCAGAAAGCTTCAGCTCACTCTATCATATGTCTTTTCCATATCCAGCTTGATACCCATCAGACTCCTTCAAGAAGGAGCCCTTCGGAGGTCGCACATAAACTTTTATGCAATCAGTACATCGTCGGAAATGCTTTGCTCCCCTGCGAATGCACCTTGCTCCGAGCTAATGATCCTCAGAAGAATACTCCTCAATCTAGCTACCAAAACCTTTGCCGTCACTTTGTATAAGGTGGTGCATAGGCTGATTAGACGGAAGTGGCCTGCCTCCGTAGCATCCACCCTCATTGGAATCAGGGTGACGTAGGTCCGTTTTCAATCATCTGCCATCATAGCTGTGTTGAAGAAGTGCTGCACGGCCTCGATCACATTTCGACGGACCACCTCCCAATATCTACTAAAAAAAAGTGGGAGAAATCCATCCGGCCCCAGGGCCTTATCCACAGCTAAGGATTAGACTGCCTCCTAGATTTCTGCATCAGTCATTGGCCTGATCAGGGCTTCATTCTCCCTCTCGAACACTGAAGTCTGGGGCATCGGCATGGTGGGGGGGCTCTCACTATCTGTCTACTCTATCCACTTGCCTGAAGAACTATTCCAGCACCCATCTAATAGCACTTGGGTCTTCCGTCAGGTGCCCATCAGTTCTCCTAATCACTCTAATCTCGTTCCTCTGCCTTCAGATGACCGTTGCCTAATGGAAGAATCTGGTGTTCCGGTCTCTCTCTCTGATCTACTAAATTTGAGATTTCTGTCTTCACAGGGTCTCCTGCTGGCAAAAAAAAGAGTCATGGCTGGCCAGCTAGAATCTAAACTCTCTCAGATCCTCTACCATCAATCCTCCATTCTGCTCCTCTTGGGCTTGTAGCTTTCCAATAGTAGCTTCGACCTCCTTGAGCCTCCTGAAGATGTTCCCCACCTCCTCCCTGTTCCAGTGCCTCAGCTACCGCTTGGTAAGCTCAAGTTTACATGAGGCTCTATACATGGCATCCCCTCTCACTAGCACTCGCCATACCTCCTGCACAATCTCCCCTGCCCGGGTGTAGGATAACCAAAATTTTTCAAATCTAAAAGGGCACTGATAAGGAAGAGAGTTGGAGGTACTGATCAGGATTGAACAATGGTCCGAAGCTATTCGGGGCAGATAACTCACACTGAAGTCTAGATGGTCCTGTACCCACCCCGCCCGGGCAAATACTCTATCCAGCCTCTTCTAGACTCTGGCGCCACCCAGTCGGTTGTTACACTAGGTGAATCTCAGGCCCATGAAACCAAGATCGACCAGTTCATTAGCCATTATGAACTCCTGGAACTCCCTGATCTCCTTCTTGTGGGTGAAAGCCTTCCCCCCAGCTTCTCCTGTGGGTGATCTATACAGTTGAAGTCCCCTGCTACCACCGTGGGGATGCCTTGCTGTAGCAGCTTGGATGCCTCGCCCCATAATATCCTTCTTTTTCTGAACTCCGTGCTAGCATATACCGTAGCTAGGAGCCATGGTGCCCCACTCCCTTCAGACACCACCATGATAATCTGCTAATCACACACTGTCATGCCCCGAACCCGAACTTAGGCCCGGGACGCGCCAGACGCCGCACACCCGCACGGCGGACCGCACGGGCGTGCAAGGCTGAATAATCAGACACTCAAATCACAACATCAGATCACAATATCAATACTAAAAATCTATCATTTATGATAATCAAATCAATAATTCAATTTCAAATGTCTCAAATAAAGTTGGTAACATTTATTTACAAGATCAATTACTTATGACAAAATGAATCTAAATCTATCTATGTCCAATGTCATAAGTCCTCTCCTCCCGAATCCCCTATCAATCATCTCCTGCAATTATGTCAAAAACAGGTATGAGCTACAACAGCTCAGTAGGTAACAACATGTATAAAGTCACGATAACATGTATTAAAGCATATGCAATATAACTACAGGTCATGTGCACAAATAAATATGATGATCCGCAAACCAATCCGATACTCAAGTAATATATATATATATACCATCTTAGTCTATCATATCACGCATAACATAATCCACGTATCTACCGCATGACTACGGCCACATCACCCAGTGGCATGGTCACACCGAAGTGTCAACACTCTGCTCCAAATGGAGCCCTGCACCGCAGTGCTGCACCCCAGGGTGCCCCAATCTCTGCTCCTCAGAGCATGCTCCGCAGAGCCAAAACACCCCATAGTGCCGGAACTAGCTCCTCATACAAGTCGACAGGGCCAACGTTTCCACCCCATTGGCGGGAATCCTAGACAATAGTCACGCGGTCTCCAAAATCACATCCACAAATTCCAACAATCAAACTTAATATAAACATAAGTTTTCAAAACCAATATATATGCATAATAGATTTTCAGATGATCGATTTACAGTCAAAAAACATGCTTCTAAATGATAATACTGCCAAGAATATAAAACATATCAATATGCTGGAAATAATCACACATATGCATAGTACATGTAAATCATACTTTAAGCAAGGTTACCTACCTGGGTTCGCTTAAGAATCCCTGTCACAGATATCACGAACCCCTGGTTAAACATAAATATTAATTATTTAATTAACTAAGAAACATAATTTAAATTATTCCCAATTCCTTAAATTTCTAAGTTCATGGATCCAAGAATGGGCCCCTAAGATCAGACATAGACCCTAAGAACAGGTAAACCAAAACCCCAAAAATCAGGATCCTTTAAACCCAAAACCAATTGTAGCCCAAAACAGATTAGGCCCAATTGAACCAAACTAGATTCAGGTCCAGATCAGATCTCAGGCCCATACCAAACCAGCCCACAGATCCAATTAGGTTCAACTCAGCCCAACACAGATTCCCCAACCCAACCCAAACCAGATTTGATCAGACCAGATTAGATCAAATCCTGATGAATCAGTTTATACTCACACCAGGCTAACCCAAATTCCTGACTCAGGTTCAGACCCTAACCAAAACCCATTCACTCCAACTCGGATCAAACCCTATTCACAGCATAGGTGAAACCGGTTCACAGTTTGAACCCGGTCCAAGATCTGGTTCACAAATCAAGCACGGAAATCGATGCAAGGAAAAACATCCAGCCGGAAGAAGAAGAAGAAGAAGAAGAAGAAGAAAAAGAAGGAGAAGAGGAAGAAGAAGAAGAAGAAGAAGAAGAAAGGAAGAAGGGGGGGGGGGTGGCTGGTGGCTCCGGTCGGCCCTCGGCGGCCGACCGTGGCCCTCGGCGGCGGCGCTCGGCCCGCCGCCGTCGGCCATCCCACTGTCACAAGCCGAACGGAGGAAGAAGAAGAGAAGAAGGGGAGGAAGAAAGGGAGGAAAGAGAGGGACCGGGGCTGGGAAGCCCGGCCTCCGTTCGCCCACCTCCGGCCGAACTCATTTCGGCCGGATTGACCCCGGCCGGCCACTGTCGGCCGGCCGAATCCCACAATTTTTTTTTTTTCCAAAACAGGGGAAATGAAAACCGATGAACATGCCCACATTCCTTTCCCTTAAATCCATAAAAATAGAAATAAGGTTGTCTTTCTCACCTCCGGTCGTCGACAAGTGGCTCCCCGGCGGCGATGGCGGCTCCGGCGGTGACGGGGCTCCGGCAATCCTCTCAAGAAAGGGGGAAAAGGAGGGAATGAAAGGTTGGGTTTTTTAGAGAGATGGGGAGGGGCTCCTCTGAGAGTTCACGAAGGGAGAGAGCGAGAGAGAGAGAGGGAGATAAAGAGGGAAGGACGTGCGGGGGTTTCGCTGGCCGTTCGGCCGGCGTGGTCGTCGTGGGGATGACCACGAAGAACGGACTGAAGTCGGCACCCATTGCCGACTTCAGTTCGTTGGGCCCAAGGACGGGCCCAAATTTGGATCCTTACACTCTAACCAACTAAAAAGAAATTTCGTCCTCGAAATTAAAACATACCTCAATCCAAGATCAAGGCAGGGAACTTCTCTCTCATCTCCTCCTCCAGCTCCCAGGTGGCTTCTCTCTCACTATGATTGCTCCACTGGACCTTGACATATGGGATAGTGCGTCTTCTCAAGACTTGGTCCTTCCTATCCACTATACGGACAGGCTGCTCCACATATGTAAGATCGGTGCGAAGCTGCAAAGGTGTCACATCAATCACATGATTTGGATCAGCAATATACTTCCTCAGCATGGAGACATGAAATACAGAATGAACTCCCGATAGAGCAGGTGGAAGTGCCAGTCTATAAGCAACAGATCCAACTCTCTCGAGAATCTCGAAGGGTCCCATATATCTCGGACTGAGCTTGCCTCGAACTCCAAACCGCATGATCCCTTTAGAAGGGGATACTCTGAGGAACACATGATCTCCGACCTGAAATTCCAATTCCCGCCTCCTGATATCTGCATAGCTTTTCTGTCTGCTCTGAGCTGCTCGGAGTCGTTCTCTGATCAACTGAATCTTTTCCACTGTCTGCTGCACCATCTCTGGACCCAAGATCTTCCTCTCCCCCACATCGTCCCAACAGATAGGCGATCTGCACTTCCTACCATATAGAGCCTCATAAGGAGCCATCTGTATGCTTGTCTGGTAGCTATTATTATAAGCAAACTCTACCAGTGACAAGTGATGATCCCAAGAGACCCTCATATCAATAGAGCAGGCTCTCAGCATATCCTCTAGAATCTGGATGGTCCTCTCAGACTGTCCATCTGTCTGTGGATGAAAGGCTGTACTGAAGCTAAGGGTGGTCTCCAAAGCTCTGTGCAAGCTGCCCCAGAAATGTGCCACAAACCGGGAATCTCTGTCTGATACAATGGATACTGGAACTCCGTGCAGCCGTACTATCTGCTCGATATATAATTCTGCCAGCTTCTCCAGTGTCATCCCAGTCTTGATTGCCAGAAAATGAGCTGTTTTGGTCAGTCTGTCTACGATCACCCAGACTGAATCATGACCTCTAAGGGTACGAGGTAGCCCTGATACGAAATCCATAGTGATATGCTCCCATTTCCACTCTGGAATCGGCAGAGGCTGTAGCATACCTGCTGGTCTCTGATGCTCAATCTTAACTTGCTGACAAGTTAAGCATTGAGATACATGCTGGGCAATCTCCCTCTTCATGTTATTCCACCAAAACACCGCTTTCAGATCCTTGTACATCTTGGTACTGCCTAGGTGCACTGTATATCCCGTACTGTGAGCTTCATCCATGATTTCCTTCTTCAGACCAGGATTATCTGGAACACAGACTCTGTTAATAAACCTCAAAGAGCCATCTTCATGTATACGGAAATCTGACTGTGTACCAGACTCGATATCCCTCCTGATCTTCTGGAGTCGAGGGTCATCAACTTGCGCTGCCTTAATTCTATCAATAAGTGTAGGCTGGACTCGCAAGTTTGCCAATTTCATAGTAGCCTCATGTAGATACACCTCTATCTCTGCTCTCCTCAGATCTTCCAGAATATCCTTCTGAGTAGTAATCAAGGCTGCAATATTCCCTGAAGATTTCCGGCTCAGTGCATCTGCTACTACATTTGCCTTTCCAGGGTGATAGTGGATAGTCAGATCATAATCTTTTAACAACTCCAGCCACCTCCTCTGTCTCATGTTCAGCTCTTTTTGAGTAAAGAGATATTTCAGGCTTTTATGATCAGTATATACCTGACATGTCTCTCCATACAAATAGTGCCTCCATATTTTCAGAGCAAATACAACTGCTGCAAGCTCGAGATTATGTGTGGGATAGTTTTCTTCATAAGGCTTGAGCTGTCTAGAGGCGTAGGCAATAACTTTTCCATTCTGCATCAGCACACAGCCCAAACCCTTCTTGGAGGCATCACTGTAAATAATATAATCAACACCCGTGACTGGCAGAGTCAAAATAGGTGCTGACACTAGCCGGCGCTTCAATTCCTCGAAGCTCTTCTCACACTGATCCGACCACTCGAATTTCACTCCTTTGCGAGTGAGTCGAGTCAAGGGCCCAGCAATACTAGAGAAGCCTTCTACAAATCTTCTGTAATAGCCGGCTAATCCAAGGAAACTGCGGATCTCTGATACATTTGTCGGTCTGCTCCAGTCAACTACAGTTTCGATCTTCTTCGGGTCAACCATAATTCCTTCTTTAGATACCACATGCCCCAAGAACATCACCTGATCCAGCCAGAACTGACATTTCTTCAGTTTCCCATACAATTGATTCTGTCTCAAAATTTCCAAAACAATTTTCAAGTGTTGCTCATGCTCAGTATGACTCTTGGAATAGATTAAGATGTCATCAATAAACACAATTACAAATTTGTCCAAGAAAGGTTTAAATACCCTGTTCATCAGATCCATAAATGCAGCTGGAGCATTTGTCAACCCGAAAGGCATCACCAGATACTCATAATGGCCATATCTGGTGCGGAAGGCAGTCTTGGCTATATCAGACTCCTTTATCCTCAACTGATGATATCCAGATCGCAGATCAATCTTTGAAAACACCTGGGCACCCTGAAGCTGATCAAACAAGTCATCAATCCGGGGCAGGAGGTACCTGTTCTTGATAGTCACTTTGTTAATTTCCCGGAAATCAATGCATAGCCTCATACTGCCGTCCTTCTTCCTCACAAATAACACTGGTGCACCCCAAGGAGAGACACTGGGTCGAATGAAACCCAGATCCAATAGCTCCTGCAACTGTTCCTTCAGTTCTTTTAGTTCAGCAGGGGCCATTCTGTAAGGAGGTCTAGATATGGGTGCCGTACCAGGGTTTAGATCAATGGCAAATTCCACCTCTCTAACTGGTGGTAAACCAGGAAGCTCATCAGGAAAAACATCAGAGTATTCCCTGACCACGGGTATGTCTTCAATTTTCTGTTCCGACTGCTCAGAATCCATGACGGCTGCCATATACACAGAGCACCCCTTCCTGAGAGACCGAATACCCTGTAAGGCTGCCACTATCTGAGGGGAGATACATCCTCCATCACCCACAAAATAAAACTCTTCAATGTCAGGGATTCGGAAAGTCACCCGCTTCGAGAAGCAGTCAATGGTAGCGTGATATATAGCTAACCAATCCATACCCAGAATTAAATCAAATTCATGTAAGTCCATGACAATAAGGTCAGCTTTCAAGTCTCTACCCTCCACAATTACTGGGCAAGACTTGCATATCAGTGAGGTGATCATCTTACCCCCAGCTGGGGTACTAACACATAATTCCCTCTCCAAGGGTGAGCAAAATATATCATGCTTATGCACATATGTAGATGAAATAAAAGAGTGTGTGGCCCCTGAGTCGAATAGTGCATATGCATAAGTAGAATGTACTAATAAGGTACCTGTCACTGCCGTGTTGGATGCCTGAGCATCCTGCTGTGTCAGTGCATATACCCGTCCCTGGGTGCGAGACCCTCCTCCTGTCTGCTGTCTGGGAGCGGCTGGCTGAGAAATCTGTGCTAGATCAGGGGGAATCTGTCGCTGAGGAGCCCTAGCGCTCGGTGGCCTCTGCATAGATCCGGCCCGGGGACAACTAGAAATCCTGTGGCCCGGCTGACCACACCCATAACAGACAATAGTCCTAGACTGGGTCTGAGGACACTGAGCCATCTTGTGGCCCTGTTGGCCACATCTGTAACATGCTCCAACTCTGGGCCGTCTCCGGGGACAATCAATGGCCTTGTGTCCAATCTGACTGCAAAAATAACAGGCTCCTGATATCACCCGGTGCTCTGGTGCAGTCCTCCCAGGTGGAGCTCGCTGTCCTGCTCCGTGACGGATCTGCACGGGTCGGCGTACATGCCGCTCACTATCCGAATCAGAATCTCTGGCCCTCTTCAGCCTCCCTTTATGTGCTTCCTGCGTCTCTTTCCAGATAATCTCCATATTCTTCGCTCTGTCTACAAGATCATCATAGTCGGTCCAATGGACAGCAGCCAAGCCTCGACGCAGGTGGGGTCTCAATCCCTCCTCAAATCTACTCATCCTGGCTACAGGGTCCTGGACGAGGGAGGGTGCAAAACGAGACAGTCTATCGAACTCTGCCTCGTAATCCTCAACTGACATACTCCCCTGAGAGAGACTCAGGAACTCTCTCTCCAACTCTCTGACACGGCTGGACGGAAAATATTTAGAATAAAAAGCCGTCCGAAATCCAGCCCAAGTCACAGTCCCGATATCCTGTATCATGGTCCGCTCCACTGACTCCCACCAGTGGTGTGCCCGGTCCTGGAGCATATAAGTAGCATATCTGACTCTCTCCTCCTCGGTGCATTCCATGGCCCTGAAGGCCTTCTCCATCTCGTCAAGCCAGTGTTCGGCCTCCTGGGGATCTGTGGTTCCCTTGAAGGCCGGAGGAGCCAACTTTCGAAATTCTGCAATGCTCCTCCCCTGATCCGACGAGCTAGCAGAGGGATGCTGTGGCTGTGGGTCCCTCTGCTGTCTGACCAGCCCAATCACCTCCCTGACCAGTTCCAATACTGGGGTCGATCCTCCCGCCTGATCCTGTTCTGGTCGGTCTAAAACTGTCGGAGCAATCTCCTCTTCCTGAACTGCTCCGCTGGGCGAGGAGTCGCCGGATCATCTCCCATCGTCTCAATCAGACGACGAGGTGGTACACGAGCACGGCGGGGCGGCATCCTGATACAGACATAATACCACAAGTTAGGGTTAAGTCAAAAATCATCCTATGAGTTTACTACCCCACTCTCATTTCCTCACATGTGTCCCTATGCTCCTAGGGTTTTCATTAGTTATTGTTCTTTTGTTCTGATGTCCTTAGTGATCGTTAACCTAAGCTCTGATACCACTAAATCTGTCACGCCCCGAACCCGAACTTAGGCCCGGGACGCGCCAGACGCCGCACACCCGCACGGCGGACCGCACGGGCGTGCAAGGCTGAATAATCAGACACTCAAGTCACAACATTAGATCACAATATCAATACTAAAAATCTATCATTTATGATAATCAAATCAATAATTCAATTTCAAATGTCTCAAATAAAGTTGGTAACATTTATTTACAAGATCAATTACTTATGACAAAATGAATCTAAATCTATCTATGTCCAATGTCATAAGTCCTCTCCTCCCGAATCCCCTATCAATCATCTCCTGCAATTATGTCAAAAACAGGTATGAGCTACAACAGCTCAGTAGGTAACAACATGTATAAAGTCACGATAACATGTATTAAAGCATATGCAATATAACTACAGGTCATGTGCACAAATAAATATGATGATCCGCAAACCAATCCGATACTCAAGTAATATATATATATATACCATCTTAGTCTATCATATCACGCATAACATAATCCACATATCTACCGCATGACTACGGCCACATCACCCAGTGGCATGGTCACACCGAAGTGTCAACACTCTGCTCCAAATGGAGCCCTGCACCGCAGTGCTGCACCCCAGGGTGCCCCAATCTCTGCTCCTCAGAGCATGCTCCGCAGAGCCAAAACACCCCATAGTGCCGGAACTAGCTCCTCATACAAGTCGACAGGGCCAACATTTCCACCCCATTGGCGGGAATCCTAGACAATAGTCACGCGGTCTCCAAAATCACATCCACAAATTCCAACAATCAAACTTAATATAAACATAAGTTTTCAAAACCAATATATATGCATAATAGAATTTCAGATGATCGATTTACAGTCAAAAAACATGCTTCTAAATGATAATACTGCCAAGAATATAAAACATATCAATATGCTGGAAATAATCACACATATGCATAGTACATGTAAATCATACTTTAAGCAAGGTTACCTACCTGGGTTCGCTTAAGAATCCCTGTCACAGATATCACGAAACCCAGGTTAAACATAAATATTAATTATTTAATTAACTAAGAAACATAATTTAAATTATTCCCAATTTCTTAAATTTCTAAGTTCATGGATCCAAGAATGGGCCCCTAAGATCAGACATAGACCCTAAGAACAGGTAAACCAAAACCCCAAAAATCAGGATCCTTTAAACCCAAAACCAATTGTAGCCCAAAACAGATTAGGCCCAATTGAACCAAACTAGATTCAGGTCCAGATCAGATCTCAGGCCCATACCAAACCAGCCCACAGATTCAATTAGGTTCAACTCAGCCCAACACAGATTCCCCAACCCAACCTAAACCAGATTTGATCAGACCAGATTAGATCAAATCCTGATGAATCAGTTTATACTCACACCAGGCTAACCCAAATTCCTGACTCAGGTTCAGACCCTAACCAAAACCCATTCACTCCAACTCGGATCAAACCCTATTCACAGCATAGGTGAAACCGGTTCACAGTTTGAACCCGGTCCAAGATCTGGTTCACAAATCAAGCACGGAAATCGATGCAAGGAAAAACATCCAGCCGGAAGAAGAAGAAGAAGAAGAAGAAGAAGAAGAAAAAGAAGGAGAAGAGGAAGAAGAAGAAGAAGAAGAAGAAAGGAAGAAGGGGGGGTGGCTGGTGGCTCCGGTCGGCCCTCGGCGGCGGCGCTCGGCCCGCCGCCGTCGGCCATCCCACTGTCACAAGCCGAACGGAGGAAGAAGAAGAGAAGAAGGGGAGGAAGAAAGGGAGGAAAGAGAGGGACCGGGGCTGGGAAGCCCGGCCTCCGTTCGCCCACCTCCGGCCGAACTCATTTCGGCCGGATTGACCCCGGCCGGCCACTGTCGGCCGGCCGAATCCCACAATTTTTTTTTTTTTCCAAAACAGGGGAAATGAAAACCGATGAACATGCCCACATTCCTTTCCCTTAAATCCATAAAAATAGAAATAAGGTTGTCTTTCTCACCTCCGGTCGTCGACAAGTGGCTCCCCGGCGACGATGGCGGCTCCGGCGGTGACGGGGCTCCGGCAATCCTCTCAAGAAAGGGGGAAAAGGAGGGAATGAAAGGTTGGGTTTTTTAGAGAGATGGGGAGGGGCTCCTCTGAGAGTTCACGAAGGGAGAGAGTGAGAGAGAGAGAGGGAGATAAAGAGGGAAGGGCGTGCGGGGGTTTCGCTGGCCGTTCGGCCGGCGTGGTCGTCGTGGGGATGACCACGAAGAACGGACTGAAGTCGGCACCCATTGCCGACTTCAGTTCGTTGGGCCCAAGGACGGGCCCAAATTCGGATCCTTACACACACATTGAAGCTATCAATGCTACAACCATCCTGTCTCCAAGTTGCTATGATGCCTCTAGATAGACCTTGGGACTCCATTGCATGAAACCCCCAAGACCTCAAGATGGCTCGTCTAGCTCTCTGAAGACTTCTTCCGGAGAGCCGGGTCTCAAATAGCATACACACCACTAGATTGTGTAGGTGGACCAACCTACGGAAAGCTGGAGCAAAGGAGGGTTTCCCCAGCCCCAGCAATTCCAAAGTAGGACCTTCATCCTTCAATCAGTGGTGCATCCTAGACCTTGCCCCTAGGTCTAGGGTCTTCTCTCTCCTGAAGCATCCTCCTTCCCTCTGTCTCCTGCAACAGCCTCCCTGCAAAGCAGCCCTTGAAGTTGAGTCTTTTCGATAGCTCTTGTTACATTCAGTTGCCGGATGCTTATGCATTGATGGGTAGATGGGATGATGCAAGGAACGTGAGGGAGATGATAAAGGGGTAATAAGTGAAAAAGGAACCGGGTTGTAGAACAATTGAAGTGGACGAAGCCATTCATGAGTTTTTTGTGGGTGATTGAACATATCCTAATACCAAGCTAATCTATAGTGATATATAACTAGGTCGTGTAAAGGATTTGAGGTATTCCTAACCATTTGTCAAAATTAACTATTTCACTGAGAGATCCAAGCCTTTTCCAACACATGCCATTTATGGGTGCACAAATTTTGCATATCAACCGATCAACCATGCATATAAAGTGAATATGCAATAAAATGGTAATCTTATTCACATGTAAACTCTAGAATTAATTAGCTCTGATATGCAACAGAATGTTAAACATGTGCAGACATTACACAATGCAATTCACTACAGCAAAATTGGTTTTCACCGACGCTTTTTTGCCGACGTTTTATACAAGCGTCGGCGATTTCCTTTTTAGCGCCTAAAACGCCCGACGCTTTTAAAAAGCGTCGGCAATATACGACGCTAATTAGCATCATTGTATTGTAGAACCTAAGACGACGCGTATTCGCGTCGTCGAAAACCTAATTCTAAACAAAACCCAGCGGCCGCCCCCCTTCTCCCCCATCCTCGATCGATATCAAGCCCTAGCCGACCCTAGCTCCTCCCTCCTCCGCCTCCACGCTCTCCAAAACCTAGGGTTTCTAGGGTTTCCTGAGCGCCGACCCTTGTCCCCTCCTCCTCCCTCCTCTCCGGTGGCGGCGGTCCAGCATTCGGCGTCCTCCGCACCCTCTCCTCCAACCGCTTCTCCCGACGAATCTCCGGCCGAAGGTATGGAAGATATTTTTCTTGTTCTGTTCTAATTTCGCAGTTTTGATCTCGTGATAGCGTTATAATCTCTAAATGTTTTTCTTGTTGTTTAGATGGTAAATTTTGCGATCTTTATCAAACTGCAATGTAGTGCTATTTTGCTTATTAAAAGGAAAAGTTTACTGAAGGCGATGAAAACATGAGATTTCTTTTCATGATGAAGAAGCAACAATGCAAATTTATATTCAACTTTTAACTAATAGACTTATTTTTTCTTGGCTAGCAGTAAAGCCAGCATGCAAACATTTATGCCTTCCATTTGCTTTTGTCAAACAGAAAGCAAATGATCTTTCTGAAGATGATGCTCAGTTGATAACTTACCAATCCAATCCATTGCATACACTTTAAATCCATTATCATTCAGTTGCTTCGCAAAATAATTATATCTTCTACTGCAGACCACAAAACATTTTCCTTCAGCAGCATTTCAAAATTTATGCATAAGCTCTTGTAGTTGCCTTAATAAATTTCAGTGGAATGAGATGTTAACACACCTGTGCTCATTCAAGCCATGCAAAAGAACCACCAGTCCCCTGCACCAGGTAAACAATAATCAGCAGGTGTCTTGAATTGAGAGATTTAAGAAATTCCGAATTCTGTAATTTAGATAGGGCGACAAAAGGCAAACCATACAACCCTGCACAATTGTTAGTGCAAGACACAATGGGCATATACAAGGATTCTAGATCGTACATCCTCCATGATTCAGAGCCATAAAAATTCAATGATGATGGTGATTTACATTGAGAACTTTAAATACAAGGACTAAATGTCAGCACAACTTCCAGAACTCGTAGCAAGCTAACAAACCATGCACTGTTGCATCTTGTAAAGTTTTTGCATCAACATGACATATTCTCTGAAAAAGATTATATGGTTTAGTAATTTCTAGGAGATACAGTGTAGTTCCTGTAGTCTGAAGTTGTTACATCCTTCCACTATATATTGGTATTCAAGCATCAAATGACCTTCCCAGTTTCAAGGAATGACATAGAAGTGAAAATTTTCCTATTTTAATTTGGAATTTATTGTCTGATGTAGCTCGAATTGTAGGGCTTATAAGTATCAGTTATGCACATAGAATTATTGCATTAATATGTGCTTTCTACTTAGGACTATTTGCTTATTCTGTATTTTGTCCTTGGGCAATCACTCTCTCCATGTGCATTATGCACACCTGCACATTATTGAATACTATGCATATCATCTGCTTATAGTTTGCTTTGTCCTAATCACAGGTATAGATTGAGAGTTTATTTGCTGAATACCTGTTAATACTATGATGATACACCATTGAAAAGAGTTGGTTATTACCGTTACCTGCTTAGACAGTAGATAGCAGAGGCATCTGTTCTGAGAGAAAGCCTGATGTCACTGCCTTCAGAAATTAAGATGGATCCAGTAAATTCATTTTTGGGAAGATTGCTTCTGGAAGAGCTAACTCCTGTTGTCATGGTCCTCTCAACTCCTCTTGCTGAAGATGCTTGCCAAAAGAATGGACTAAATTTTGTTGCAAGAGCATTAGATTGTTAACAAAGTTTTCAAAACTAGCAGAGGTTGAAAAAGATCTCTCTGAAGATCTTGATACACACGAAACATCGTGTATTGAAATTATGCAGCATACTCATGAATTTTTCCAAAACTAGCATCACTAGTATATCTAATGATAAAATCTTGTATATGGCCTATGAGGTGTCTCACCAAAAGGCCAGCCAAGCTTGATAAAATTGAACTGTGGCCAACTGATCAACACTTATCTCTTGAAATAGCAGATGTTGCTAATTTTTATGGAGTCCTCAGTTAGCGGTTCAGAGGGAAAGCCATATTATCTAAATGCATATTTTAGGGGGGATGCCACAGTAAACATCTGAAATTGTGATTTACAAGCATTTTAGTGACAAAAATGATCTACGCTGCCATTTATATGCATAACTTCAAAACAAGATTACTGGCATTTACTTGAGAAAGTTCAGTGAGAGGGGAAGTTAATAAAAGTTTTCAGAGATGAGTGAAACAGACATATTCTATTGCAATTCATTTAGATTTTATTTATTATTTGACTAATATTGCTTCCTTTTGTGCATACTAGGTAACAACATGCCGCGAGGAAAACGATTTAGAGATGTTGAGTTTCAGCACACATCCGTGGGATCTTCTTCCGATCAGTCCCCACGGTCCCAACAGCCCGACGAGCCCCAGCAGCACGAGTCTCAGTCTGCGCATGTGCCACCTATTGATTGTCCAGACATGGATGACGTGCACATCCAGGGTCATTTGATTTACATTTTTTATATTAATTTTTCTTACAATCCATGGATATTTTATTTTATTTTTATAGATGGACTGGGGAGAGTGAGGAGGACACGAGGATCCACTCGAGCACAGGATGTATGGAGCCTACGTGAGGATGAGAAGATCGTCGTCCAATGCAATGAACTGGGGCAGCCTATCAAGAGGGCTGCAAGCATTTTATCGACTTTTCTAGGATCGGTTGCGCAGAAGGGTCAATTGTGTCCGCTCAACTATACGAAATGGAATGAAATGCTTCCTTCGTATAAGGTTGAGCTTCTTAAAGTTATTGAGGTAAAGAATTGAATTTGCTTACTATCACAATTTTATTTTTTGATTTATTATTGTTATAACATTCTTGACTTTTTGTAGAAAAAGTTTGTCCTTCCTAAAGAGAGCTATGATTGGGTGCTGAAGTCCGTCAACCGCAAGTGGAAAAAATATAGGGCCAAGTTAAAGGCGGACTGGAAGCACGATGGTATGACAGAAGAGGAGGTTGCCCATGTTTGTCCTCCTGATGTAATCCCTCATCAGTGGAGGGAGCTTGTTCACTACTGGTTTTCCGAGAAAGCTCAGGTTGTGTATATTTTTTCAATACTTTAGATTGTATTTACTAATAATATAGATTACAAATTTATACATTAAATATATTATATTGTTTATTCTTTTTTTGGGAGGACATATTCCAATATTGGTAGAGCTGCACGAGCCTCTCAGACTGTTCCTCATACTTCAGGCTCGATGAGTTATGCTAGGCGTAGAGCTGAATTCGTAAGTTTTTTTTGAAACTCTTTGAAACTATTTGTAACTATTCTATCATATAGCATGTATCAAGATAACTAGCTTGCCAATATACTTTTTGTTGTAGATGGATGATAATGGGAGGGAGCCTGGTAAGGTGGAGTTTTATAAGATGACTCACACCCACCGAGATTGCAGTTTTGTTCGGGAGGAGTCAAAAGATATAGTTGTATGTATTCATCTTTGAATCTTTCAACGATATTATTATTAGTTCTATTATTGGCATACATTAATTTGACTTTTTTTTTTAGAGATATAGGACAGGGCAACAACTCTTATTTCAGAGCGCGTCGGAGAGTCATCATCATCCGACACGACCAGTCATATTGAAGCTCGGGTGCTCGCTGAATTATTGGGCCCAGAGCGTTATGGTCGAGTGAGGGGTTATGGTGTTGGAGTTACCCCCACTCAGTTATCTGCAGTGGGCATGTATACAAGAAATGCTGGAGAAGGCAGTAACAATGCAGAAGTTAGAAGACTTCGGGCAACAATTGAAGATATGAAGGATCGCCATCAGGCAGAGTTGGCGGAGCTGAAGCAGAACCAACAAACTTTGCAGTCTCAGCTTGAGCATATTTCATCTATGTTACAGCGATTTCTCCCTCCTCAGGTAAATAACTATATGTATTTGATGACTACATAATTATTATCTTGCATGAATTTATGATTTTCATATTCCTAACTTCTAAAGTTTTTTTTTTTTTTTTGTAGATTCCTGATACTTCAACAGCTCGCAGAGATGATGATGGGGCTGAATCCGGTCCCTGATACTTTTTAGACTGTTATCTAAGGAGTTTAATATGTATCTTTCTTATATTTTTCAAAATACATTGTAATTCTAAACTTATGTAAATTTAATCTTATATGACAATATGAATGTTTCGAATGATCTGTATGTTTGTCTTGATGTAAATGTAATGCAGGTTCATATTGCTATAATATATTTCTTAATATGCTTTTGTTTTTCTTTTTTTTAAAAAAAATCCACTCCCGACGCTTTAAAGCGTCGTTAAAAACCCGCTTTGAAACGTTATCGCCGACGCTTTCAAAGCGTCGGTAAAAACATGGCTTTAGACGACGCTATATAAGCGTCGGTAAAAACCCAGCTCGGACGCTGAATTAGCAGTTTACGCCGACGCTTTATTGCGTCGGCAAAACAATGTACGCCGACGCTTTAGGAAGCGTCGGTAAAGCATAGGTTAAGAAAAGCGTCGGCAAAAACTTTCTCCACTCAGGTATCGACAACGCTTTTGCGACGCTTGCCGTTGCGTCGGTGGGGTTTTTGCCGACGCTAAATAGCGTCGGGAAAGGTTATAAAAAACGCCGGAAAAAACTATTTTTCTTGTAGTGATTATTTGGAAGTAATAGTTTGCAGAGTTGAGCCAATAATTGCAACTTAAAGAAAAGGAGAATGTACATCATTGTAGCATAGTACAAAAAATGTAAATATAATCTTCATGGTGCACATTTAATATACTACAGTACATAGTTTATATATCACAATATATAGTTACTAGATACATGTACATACTTAATAACCATAGTATATAACTAATATAACATAGTACACAGTTAATATCCCATGTATATTGTTATTAGACACATGTACACACTTAATATACCACAAGATACAGTTAATATACCACAATACATACTTAATATAGTAAAGTACATAGTTAATATAACATAGTATACACTTACAAGATGAGTGTATACACTTAATATACCATAGTATACAATTAATACACCACAGCACACATTTAATATACCATAATACATAATGAATATAAGACAATATGCATCTAATATCCCTAGTGCACAATTATTGGATACGTCTATACATTTAATATACCATTATACATACTTTATATATCATAATGCATAATTAATATACCATAATATATAGTTAAGATAATATAGTACACGGTTAATATCATCCTATATACAGTGTACATACTTAATATACCATGAATGATGGACTTTTTTTTAATATTTATTTAGCAGTAGGTGTGGCAGATGGGTTTGGATGGAAAGGTGGAAGAAGATATGGAAGAGGGAGAGAAAATAAAGTGAAAAGGGGTATATTAGTCATTTCAAACTTAGAGAAAGTGGGTAGGGACTTGGAGTTTTAAAAATTGCAATTATTGAACTGAGTGTTATAGCTTTGTCATCAGAGATTAAAAATTAGAGCACCAACTGAATGCTAGTTTTTTATAAAAAAAAATCATTGCTATTGATCTGCATGACAACAAACAAAGTGAGAGAATTCGCCGGAGCTTTCCCTATAATGCTTAAGTCAGGATCCGCATGACAACTCACGCATTTAGTCGGGATTTGAGGTGAGAGGATCCTGATCAGATCGGTGTTGAGCTGAGCGATTATCTAGTCGAATTAAAAGCTCGATCATAGAGGTTGGCAAGGAATGACTCCACCTGATCATGTTGATGAAGTGTCGAAGCTGCCATATTAGCTGTGTTCGGGTCATATCTGACATCACCATGTTTATTTAATGCTACATCGAAGACAATGTAGCTTATTTGGGTTTCATTTTCATCGCTGAGGTTTGCCCGGCCGTCATCCCAACAATTTTATGGGAAGGACAATAGCTAGTTGGACCCAGTAAAGTTATTTTGGTGATAAACAAAACTTAGGTCCATGAAGACTCCGCATTTGAAAGCCTATGCCGGCATTTGATATGCACTTGCTTTGTTTTGTAAAACCATCCCAAATGACTAAACATCAGTCTTAATCAATCAAATGAAGTATATCTTCAGACATTGAAAGCATGTTTATGGATGACGAGGCTTGTTGCAGAGAGGGCAATGGTGCAAGCTGCTGAGATTTTTTTTTTTTTTTTTTTTAACTGCCGATGTAACTAAGACAGCTTGGGATACATGGGACTCCCTATCTGCTCCTGCAATATCACCTGGGAGCTCCCATTATCAAACTTCCTCAAGGTCAATTTTGATGGCGTTTTGACTGGTAGAGATAGCAAAGGTGGAGTTGAGCTCGTGATCCGAGGCACGGACTCAAGGCCGATCACAGTGGGTGGGTCACCTATTTTTGAAGTCTAAGTTTCGAGAGCGGAGTTAAGAACGGCCTGGGCAGGTGTCACCAATACGAAACAAATTTTGAGGGCGACCATATTGCCATTGATAGAGTTTCAACGACGTTAATTGGCTGAATCCATAGCCAATCTAGCTCGCAAGGGACTCACCCACTATTACTTGATACTTGGAGGAGCATACGGGAGTATGTCTCCTAGGTGGTCAGGCACATCTATCATGAGGCAAACAGCCAACTGTGTTGCCTCTAATATTTTTCGTAATATTTTATTTTTCTAATTTTATGGAATACATTTATATTAGATATATATGATCCATCTATTATATACATATATATATATATATATATATATATATATATATATATATATATATATATGTATGTATGTATGTATATATATATATATATGTATATATATACACCGACATATATATATATATATATTGTTGCTGGTGGTCCAAACCGAGAACGATTGACACGACGGTGTGAACGGGGTTCCGCCTGAGTTGTCTTGGTTGGTGCTGGTTGCGCTCCACCTTCCGCCAAGGAACCTGCAAACAAGCCTTGCACCACCACCAGGGTGGTGATGGCCCTCCGACGGTCAAGTCAGAGGAGATTGGAGGAGGAGAGATGATAATCACAAGTGGGAGAGAGTGCTCTGGGAGGTATTGCTTACCCCCCCTTCTCCCCCCAGCCGCATATATACCTGGCTGGGAGGTCTCTCAGGGGGGTTTGTCGTCGTGGGGCACGATAGAATGGCCACTGACATGGCCGTTACGGGGCGTCGTGGAGCAGCGCTGGGTACGGTCATGGCAGGGCGTAGTGGAGCTCCGCTTTGTACGGTTGATACAGGAGATCGTGGGCAGCATCGGGTACAGCCGTTGCAGGGAGTAGTGGAGCAGGAGGCCGCGGCGTGCCTCTGGAGAATAGCCTGTCGTTATCAAAAGATCTCCGACTCGGGGTCGGAATGCTGGATCATAGGGCAGCCGACCCGGGGTCGGGCTGCGAAGCCGAGGAGGTCCGACTCGGGGTCGGAGTGCTGGATCATAGGGCAGCCGACCCGGGGTCGGGCTGCGGAGCCGAGGAGGTCCGACTCGGGGTCGGAGTGCTGGATCATAGGGCAGCCGACCCGGGGTCGGGCTGCGGAGCCGAGGAGGTCCGACTCGGGGTCGGAGTGCTGGATCATAGGGCAGCCGACCCGGGGTCGGGCTGCGGAGCCGAGGAGGTCCGACTCGGGGTCGGAGTGCTGGATCATAGGGCAGCTGTAGCTTTCCTGGATACGCGTGCCGATCACGTGGGGCATGGCGGCTCAATTCCCCCATAACAGTAGCCCCCCACTTCCGAGCCTGGAACCAGAAGGGGAACAGGTGAAGGGAGTGATGTTTCGAGATTGCCGCCATCCTTCGGAGAGGCGCGCGCGCTTCAAGCTTCCCGCCTTCTTTATGGCGTATGGCGGTTGCTGCTGACCTGGCAACCTGAGGATTTCGGCGGACATCCTTCCTTAATGGTGTCGATTCGCCTTTGGGGTGCGAGCGACCCTTCGGCGGCCAGGCGTCTTCTGGCGTCATCGAGGTGTCACTTGCCCTTTCGCCTATTTAATCGGGGGCCCTCCCCCGTCCGTCTTCTTCTTTACGGACATTTTCGAGTTTCTCCTTTGCGCTACCATTGTTGCCGCCGAAACGTTCGCTTGCTTTTCCTTTGACGCTCTCGGAGCCGTTCTTCCTCCTCTTCAAGTGAGTTTCCCACTCTTCTACTTTGAGCTCTTCATACTTTTTCTTTTTGTACTAGTGCACCCCAGTCGTTCCGGCCGTTCCCTCCTTCTTGACCCCGTCCTGACCGTAGATTGGCCATTAGGGATGGGCGAAGTGGGAGCAGATAGCATCAAGTCAAAACTGGTCGCCGAGGACTTAGACGGATTTGTGGCTCGGTACCACCTTCCCGAGGCCTGCAATGTCACGCTCCCAGGGCCTGAGGAGAGGATGTCTCATCCTCCTCGAGGGAAGATCGCCATCAATGAGGGCATCCTCCAGGCCGGGTTCCGCTTTCCCCCTTCAGACCTAGTCTTACAGGTGCTCCGGGGTTTAGGAATGGCACCGACGCAACTGGTGCCGAACTCGTGGCGTGCTCTGACGGTCTTCCAGGTTCTCTGTCGCTTGCATGCGATTCCCGCCACCTTGAACGTTTTCTGGGAGCTCTACGGCCTGAGCGGCCACCCCCAGGACAAAGGGTGGTGGTGCTTCGCAGCGCGGCGAGGGTGCGGCCTTGTCAAGGAGGGTCCTACCTCCATTCACCACTGGAAGGAGCGCTTCTTTTTCGTTGATGCAGACCCCTCCTGGGAAATCAGGGCAATCTGGGGGACGCCGGTGAAGTCCCCAATTGGCCTGTCGAAGTTGTCGAGGGAGGAATCCGAGGGCGTCGCCGCCTTGAAGGGGTTGGTCGCCGAGGGCCAGCTTCCCCCGGTGGGCCGCCTTATTTCTGAGGATACCTTGGTGAACGTCGGTTTGAGCTCGGTCCCCACCGACCGTGAGTCCGCCATCGTTTCTTTAGCTCTTTTCTTCTCTTTCGTTCCTACTTCCTTTCGGTTTCTCAGTCCCTGACCATCCCGTCCTTCTTGCAGAGGTCGACGACGTCATGCGGTCGGTGAAGTCGAAGGCTGTTGGTAGGGCGTCCCTGCTGGAAGCAGTCCGGAGGAGGAAACGAGCTCTTCCGAGCGGGGCCCCACCGGCGAAGAAGTCCCGTAAGGAGATACCTCCGATGCCGACCGACGAGTCCGGGCCCACCGGTCAGGGAGATGTCGTGGGCACCGACCGGCAGCTGACGCTGTATCAGCCCTCCGGTGGTAAGGTTGCCGCTACTCCGGAGGTGCCACCTGAGCCTGCTCAAGACGGACGGGTCGGACGTGATCGGTCCCCGACCCGGCCTTCGACTCGGTCGGCTCCTGATGACTCGAGGAGGGACGCGCCGAGGCCCCGGCCGAGCGGGACCCTATCAATTCCTGGGGCGACCCCCGCCCCGAGCGCGATCAGCCGGACTCTTCCCCAGGCGATGGATAAGGGTAAGGCTGCAGAACCACCATCCGGCTCCGGGGAGAAATCGGGGTCTGCCTTCACTACCGATGGCGCCCGAAATCTCATCGAAACAGTGTTGCTGGAGAAGGACCGTCGGCGGGTCCGGGAGTTGGATGTCTCTGACGTTGGGGCCGCCAGCTGCGTCTGTCTCATGTCGGTGAGTGTTCTTCTGGCCGTCTTTCACCATTTATTGGCTCTGTTGTTCTCCGCCTGACTCCCTTATTTTTCCTATTTCTTAGCTCGCCCAGTACATGATCCGTCTGGAGGAGTGCTACAAGGAACAGGCGGGGCTTTTGGCGAAGGCCGAGGACCGGCTGAAAGCAATGGAAGAGGGAGGCCGGGCTGCGGCAGGCAGGACGACCGGGGACCTCGAGGCGAGGCTCCGGGAGGCCGAAGAGCGGGCACTCGGCTTCGCCGCCCTGGAGGAGCAACTGTCAGAGGCTCGGGAGCAACTCAAAGCCGCCTCGGGCCTCGAAAGCAGGGTCAAGAAGGCGGAGGAACGGGCTGAAAAGCAGTCCCGGAAGATCGCGGACTATCGAGAGCGGTGGGAGAAGGCCCAGCGGTCTGCCGACAACGCCTGCGACCGAATCCGCTCTTTTGAAGCCAAACTAGGCGAACTGGAGTCGGCCCTGGAGAAGTCATGCACGGACGTCCAAGAGCTCCGTTCGCGCCTGAAGGAAGCCGAGGCCGCTCGGGTTGCTACCGAGGCGAAGCATAAAGAGGCTCAGGCTGATCTGCTGAGGGTCTCCTCTGAGGCCGAAGGCCGGATTGTGGCGAAGGTCTTGGAGGCCAAGGCTCAGATTATGGAGCGAGCTGAGGCGGAGCTGGCCGAGAAGAGGGCGGAAATCGGGCGTCAGGCGGTAGAGGCTTATCGCCAGTCCGCCGAGTTCGCCCATGATATGTCGGAGGCAGTGCGGACCTATCGCCAGTCTGACGAGTTTGTCCATGACGCGTCGGACGCGGGGGCCGAAGCCTTCACCTTGGGCTTCGAGGAGGGCCTGGCAAGGGTGTCGGCTAAGTATCCCGAAGTTGACCTGAGCGAGATCTCCCTCCTGGACTCCTCTCCGGCGCCATCGCCTGCTGGTTCTCCTGCTGCTTCCCTACCTCCCGCGGACGAGCCCGGCGTTCCCGACCCGGGAGTTCCTCCAAGCTGACCTCTTGTACCTTTCATTGTCTTTTTTATTTTTGTATGTCGGCGTTTTGCCCAATTGTATGGGCCTCGGCCCTGAAAATTAATGCACGTTGAATATTTCTTCATCTCGCCCTCGTCCTCTTTTTTTTTTTTTTTTTTTTTTTTTTTTTTTTTAGCTCTTGGTTGCTTCTTGCTGACTTTTGATTCCCGAAGTTCTTCCGGCGCTAGGCCAGGCATCCGAGGGTTAAACCTCAGGAAACTCTTCCGGCGCTAAGCCAGGCATCCGAGGGTTAGGCCTCAGGAAATTCTTCCGGCGCTAAGCCAGGCATCCGAGGGTTAGGCCTCAGGAAATTCTTCCGGCGCTAAGCCAGGCATCCGAGGGTTAGGCCTCAGGAAACTCTTCCGGCGCTGAGCCAGGCATCCGAGGGTTAGGCCTCAGGAAACTCTTCCGGCGCTAGGCCAGGCATCCGAGGGTTAGGCCTCAGGAAACTCTTCCGGCGCTAAGCCAGGCATCCGAGGGTTAGGCCTCAGGAAATTCTTCCGGCGCTAAGCCAGGCATCCGAGGGTTAGGCCTCAGGAAACTCTTCCGGCGCTGAGCCAGGCATCCGAGGGTTAGGCCTCAGGAAACTCTTCCGGCGCTAGGCCAGGCATCCGAGGGTTAGTCCTCAGGAAATTCTTCCGGCGCTAAGCCAGGCATCCGAGGGTTAGGCCTCAGGAAATTCTTCCGGCGCTAGGCCAGGCATCCGAGGGTTAGGCCTCAGGAAATTCTTCCGGCGCTAAGCCAGGCATCCGAGGGTTAGTCCTCAGGAAATTCTTCCGGCGCTAAGCCAGGCATCCGAGGGTTAGGCCTCAGGAAATTCTTCCGGCGCTAGGCCAGGCATCCGAGGGTTAGGCCTCAGAAAATTCTTCCGGCGCTAAGCCAGGCATCCGAGGGTTAGGCCTCAGGAAATTCTTCCGGCGCTAAGCCAGGCATCCGAGGGTTAGGCCTCAGGAAATTCTTCCGCTCGCTGGTCGGCCAAGGCTGGCGCAAGCCGAAGCGACCGGTCGGGGCTTCCGGCTAGTCTGCTCCCGGGATGATCATCGGGTTAGCCAGGCATCTGAGGGTTGTCAAGCCTCAGGAAAATTCCGCTCGTTGGTCGGCCAAGGCTGGCGCAAGCCGAGGCGACCGGTCGGGGCTTCCGGCTAGTCTGCTCCCGGGATGATCATCGGGTTAGCCAGGCATCCGAGGGCCGAGCCTCGGGAGATCCCACTCGTTGGTCGGCCTAGGCTGGCGCAAGCCGAGGCGACCGGTCGGGGCTTCCGGCTAGTCTGCTCCCGGGATGATCATCGGGTTAGCCAGGCATCTGAGGGTTGTCAAGCCTCAGGGAAATTCCGCTCGTTGGTCGGCCAAGGCTGGCGCAAGCCGAGGCGACCGGTCGGGGCTTCCGGCTAGTCTGCTCCCGGGATGATCATCGGGTTAGCCAGACATCCGAGGGCCGAGCCTCGGGAGATTCCACTCGTTGGTCGGCCACTTGTCGCTCGCCGCCCATCGGGGTTTCTCTGTGCCCAGCCGCGACCGTGTTTCTCCTCTCCTCCAAGCGTTGCCTGGGGGGAACACGAGAAGGGTATTAAATGCTAATTAATGCGTTACCTGGGAAATCGGATCGCCAGTTGCTGCTGGTGAGGAGTGTTAGTTGAGCGGCCGCGATACGCGGGTTCTTCGAGGAGGATGCGGCCTGGGCGCGAGCGGAGACACGTGGACCTAGGGGTATACGTCACCCGGATCGTCCTGCACAGTGCACTCAGCGAGAAAGTCCGCGAGCACCTGGGCCTTGATGGCTGGTCGGGGCTGGTAGCGGATGTCGAACTCACCAAGTTCTACTGCCCACTTCACCAGCCGTCCCGCATTCTCTGGATTGCTGAGAATCTGCCGCAGTGGTTGATCGGTCAAAAGGGTGACAGAATGAGCCTGGAAATAGGGGCGAAGCCTCCTGGTCGCAGTCAGCAGCGCGAAGGCGATCTTCTCAGCCTTCGTGTACCGCGTCTCGGCATCCCGGAGGACTCGGCTGATGTAGTATATAGGCTTCTGAAGTCTTGCCTCTTCCCGAACCAGTACTGCGCTGACTGCGGTTGGGGAGACCGCCAGGTAAAGGTAGAGCATCTCCCCCTCTTGCGGCTTGGACAGCAGGGGAGGAGACGCCATGTACTCCTTGAGCTGGTCGAACGCCGCATGACATTCGGCCGTCCAGAGGAAGTCTTTTGGGCGCTTCAACACCTTGAAGAATGGTTGGCAGCGTTCGGCCGACTTTGCCACAAATCGTCCGAGCGCGGCGACCCTTCCAGCGAGCTCCTGAACCTCCTTCACTTTGGTCGGAGGGGACATATCTTGGATGGCTTTGATCTTGTCCGGGTTGGCCTCGATCCCGCGCTGGTTGACAATGAAACCGAGGAACCTCCCGGCCGAAGCACCAAAAGCGCACTTCGCTGGGTTTAGCTTCATGCGAAACTTTCGCAAGGTGGTGAAAGTCTCCTCCAGATCTGCAATGTGCTGGTCTGCATGGCGGCTTTTTACCAGCATATCGTCCACGTACACCTCCATATTCCGGCCGATCTGCTCCTTGAAGATTTTATTGACGAGGCGCTGGTAAGTGGCGCCAGCGTTCTTCAGACCGAAGGGCATTACCTTGTAACAGTACAGCCCCCGGTCTGTTATGAAGGCAGTTTTCTCCTCGTCCTGTGGAGCCATCATTATTTGGTTGTAGCCGGAGAAGGCGTCCATAAAAGACAGTAGCTGATATCCGGAAGTCGCGTCGACCAGTTGGTCTATCCGTGGAAGCGGAAAGCTATCCTTGGGGCACGCCTTGTTCAGGTCGGTGTAGTCGACGCACATCCTCCACTTCCCGCTCGCCTTCCGGACAAGTACGACGTTTGCCAGCCACTCGGGGTAGCTCACCTCTCTTATGAAACCTGCCTCCAAGAGTTTGTCTACCTCCTGGTCGACCACCCGGATCCGATCCGGGGCACAGTGTCTCTTCTTTTGCTTTATTGGTCGGTGGGTCGGGTCGACGTTGAGGGCGTGAGAAACGACCTCCGGGTCGATCCCAGGTACATCGGCCGCCGACCAGGCAAACACATCTGCATTGGCTCGGAGGAATTCCACTAACCGGAGCCGAGCTTCCAAGTCGAGGTTGGCACCGACCCGGACCGTGCGGTCCGGGCGGCCTTCTTCGAGGGGAACTTCGATTACGCCCTCGGCCGGCTCCCCGTGCCGCAAGGCCACTTCGTCTCTGGCGTCAAGTGACTCGACGCTTAGGGCCTCCATGGGCTTCTTCCCTTTGAGAGTTGCTAGGAAACACTGCCGTGCGGTCGGCTGGTCACCTCGGACCTCTCCAATCCCGGCCGCTGTGGGGAACCGCATGAGCAAATGGTAGGTAGAAACCACCGCGCGAAGGGCGTTCAGTCCGGGTCGTCCGAGGATAGCGTTGTAGGCCGAGGGGACACGGACGACCAAGAACCCGAGCCGCACCGTGGCTTCTGCGGGTGCAATGCCCGCAGTCACAGGCAGCTCGATGACACCTTCGGCCGAGATAGCGTCTCCAGTGAATCCTATGAGGGGGGTGGATGGTTTGTGCAACAATTGTCGGGAAAAGCCCATCTTTTGGAAGGCCTCGTAATACAAAATATCAGCTGAGCTTCCACTATCCACAAGAACACGCCTTACATCATAGTCCGCCATAGTGAGAGAGATCACCATGGCGTCATCGTGGGGAGTCTGAACCCCCTTTACATCTTCATCACAAAAAGTGATTACATTTCCGACCCGCTGCCTCTTCGCGACGGCCACTCCTGATACTTCCGCCGAGCCCCCTGCGTTCCTCACGGGCCGAGAGCAGCCCCCAGTGATGGTGTGGATCACTCCCGCAACGGGTCGATTCTGCTCCCGAGGCTCCTGAGGGGCCGGGTCGGCTGGACGCGGGTCTGCGGGGGGACGTCGGTCGTTTACATATCGACCGAGACGCCCTCGGCGAATGAGAGCCTCGATCTCGTCCCGAAGCTGGAAGCAGTCTTCGGTATCGTGGCCGTGGTCTCGGTGGTACTCACAGTACGCCCGAGAAGGCTTCCTCCCAGGGATCTTCTTCATCTGCCTCGGGACCGGGAGGTCCTCCCGCCCCTTGACCTCCATGAGGATCTAGGCCCGGGGGGCCAGGAGTGGGGTGTACCGGTTGAAGCGTCGGTGCGGAGAACGAGGGCGTGTGGCGCCGTGGTTCCTTGCTGGTGACGGACTTCTGCGCCGGCGTTGAGGCGTCGGGCTCCTCCTCTGGGGTGCCTCTTTTCGCCTTTTCTTCCCGGGTTTTAGAGGGGCCTCGGCGGCCTCCTTGTTCCGGTGGGAGGCTGCCTCCTCGGCGTCTGCATACTGGTTTGCCCGAGACAACAGCTCCGGGAAGCTCCGCGGCAGGCGTTTGTCCAGGGAGAAGGTGAGTCTGCCCTTCCGGAAGCCTCGCTTCAGGGCTGAGAGAGCCACCTCCTGGCTCAAATTCCGGACCTCCAGTGTTGCCTTGTTGAAGCGGGTGAGATAATCCCGCAGGCTCTCTCCCTCGTTCTGCCGGACATCGAAGAGGGAGTCGGAGACCAGTCTTCGCCGGCTACTGACGGCGAAATGGCTGATGAAGAGACGGGTGAACTGGTGGAAGGACTGGATGGAATTAGCCTCCAGGCCGGCGAACCACGCCCTTGCCGGGCCGCGGAGGGTCGCCGGGAAGGCCTTGCAGAGGAGAGGATCCGATGCTCCATGGAGGAGCATAAGAGTCCTGAAACTCTCCACGTGGTCCCGTGGGTCCGCCGCCCCGTCGTAGGGTTCGATCGTCGGCATTTTGAACCCCGGCGGGTTTAGGGTTCGCAGGATCCTTGAGGCAAGCGCCGGCTGGGAGGAGATTTCCAAGTCGGCGAAGGGATCTTTGGAGTGGCCCTTCAGGACCTGGAGCTGTCTGTGGAGATCATCCACCCGCCGGTCCAGGGAGCGCGACCGGTGGGTGGGAGACAAGGAGCGGCGCGAGGGGGACCGACTGGAGTGCGGGCCCCTCGAGGACTGGGGTGTCTGAGAACGCGCCTGGGTCCGCCTCTCGTACCCCGCGCAGCTCCGATGAGAAGGTCCTGGCAGAATGGACCGCACTCGAGAATCCTCCCCGCGCCGGCGCTCCTCTCCATGGGAGAGGAAGGAGCGCGGGTTGTGAGGAAGAGGCGAGTGCTCGGGGAGCAGCGGCTCCTGAGCCCGCTGCGGCACCCGAGAGATCACACCCTGCAGATTCTGCACTGCCTCCGCGAGGGTGCGAACCTGCTGGGCTAGCTGGTCGAACTGAGCAGGTTCGACCGTCTGAATGGGAGGAGAAGCGGTGGAATGCTGCTGAGAGTGTGTTGGGGACGCAGCAGCCTCCCGGCCAGAGGCGCGAGAGGCTCCGCGACCGGAAGCATTGGAAGCTCCGCGACCACCTCGCCGTGCCATTACGATCGTTCTGAGATTCGGCCCTCCTTCTAGCGCCAACTGTTGCTGGTGGTCCAAACCGAGAACGATTGACACGACGGTGTGAACGGGGTTCCGCCTGAGTTGTCTTGGTTGGTGCTGGTTGCGCTCCACCTTCCGCCAAGGAACCTGCAAACAAGCCTTGCACCACCACCAGGGTGGTGATGGCCCTCCGACGGTCAAGTCAGAGGAGATTGGAGGAGGAGAGATGATAATCACAAGTGGGAGAGAGTGCTCTGGGAGGTATTGCTTACCCCCCCTTCTCCCCCCAGCCGCATATATACCTGGCTGGGAGGTCTCTCAGGGGGGTTTGTCGTCGTGGGGCACGATAGAATGGCCACTGACATGGCCGTTACGGGGCGTCGTGGAGCAGCGCTGGGTACGGTCATGGCAGGGCGTAGTGGAGCTCCGCTTTGTACGGTTGATACAGGAGATCGTGGGCAGCATCGGGTACAGCCGTTGCAGGGAGTAGTGGAGCAGGAGGCCGCGGCGTGCCTCTGGAGAATAGCCTGTCGTTATCAAAAGATCTCCGACTCGGGGTCGGAATGCTGGATCATAGGGCAGCCGACCCGGGGTCGGGCTGCGGAGCCGAGGAGGTCCGACTCGGGGTCGGAGTGCTGGATCATAGGGCAGCCGACCCGGGGTCGGGCTGCGGAGCCGAGGAGGTCCGACTCGGGGTCGGAGTGCTGGATCATAGGGCAGCCGACCCGGGGTCGGGCTGCGGAGCCGAGGAGGTCCGACTCGGGGTCGGAGTGCTGGATCATAGGGCAGCTGTAGCTTTCCTGGATACGCGTGCCGATCACGTGGGGCATGGCGGCTCAATTCCCCCATAACATATATATATATATATATATATATATATATATATATATATATATATATATGTGTGTGTGTGTATATATGTTTGTGTGTGTGTGTGTGTGTGTGTGTGTGTGTGTGTGTAACTTTCAAGTCTATTCAACGCACAAGCGAAGTCATCCAAGCGGACGAGGGCATTTGCGCTCAACCGAGCCATGTCTTGGCGACCTGGTCATTGGTTGGTTTGGCACAGACCAGGCCCATGTACCTGAGGGCGCGACTGGCCAAAATGTAGGAAGCACACGACAAAAAGCATCGCGAGCGAAACGTTCGGTGCTGTCACCTACGCCGGCCATGATCACCTTTTTCTTTTGAAATGTAATCAAATAAAATCTTTCCATGCCACCTACACTTAGAAAGAGTCACATAAATTAGCCAAAAAGCAAACATTTAACCAGCCTCAGTCTCTGCGTGACAATAGATTCATCGATCAGACGGTAAGCGATCAATGGATCTTACAAAGCAAGAATCATGATTGTCGAGATGCTTTTCGGGTCTGGAAACGGAGTCGAAAAAGATTCCAGCATCCAGCTGGAGCCGGCGTCCGGATTATTACCATTTTCCTTTTTTTTTTTTTTTTGTCATGGGGCGGTGGTGGTTTTATTGCATATTTGCATTAGAACATTCAAGAAGAGAGGGAATGGCAGTAGGCCACTGAGTCCATAAATAGTGACCGTCCTCTCCCAAAACCTGGCACAGGCGAATCCTATCCTATTGGAAGAGAAGAGAGAGAGAGCGAGCGAGAGAGAGAGAGAGAGAAGGGAGAGATGGCTCCGATCGCAGTGGGGGATTCGCTTCCGGACGGGACGTTGGGATGGTTCGATGAGAACGATCAGCTGCAGCAGGTGTCGATCCACGGCGTCTGCGCCGGCAAGAAGATCGTCCTTGTCGGCGTCCCCGGCGCCTTCACCCCCACCTGCAGGTCCCTCCTTCACGTCTTCTTCCGCTTTGATTTCCCCCAATCTTACCCTTTTCTTTTGCTTCTAAATTTTTGTTTCCATTATCATTATTATTATTATTCTTGGTTCTCATGGGTGATTTTTCTTGAAGGAGCGATGATAAGAAAAGTATTCGTGATCTGCGTTTATATACTCGCCTTTTATTTATTTTTCTTTTTTATTATGTTATATTGAATTCTAAAAGCAAGATTAAAAAAAGGGTCCTCTACGGGCTTAGGTTTTACTGGAAGGAACAAAAAGGGAATAATCCTTTCCGAACATTTTTCCGATCGATTTTTTTTTTTGTGTGTGTAAGATGATAGTACGATTTTGGCCTTCTGATTTGATTTAGATGGCCCGATCTAGTTTTTTGGGCGTTGGAGTCAGTTTGAAGTTTTGGATTTTTTTCTGTTTTTATTCGATAAGGAAGTTTTGGGTCTTTTAATTATGCGGTTATTGTTTTATGTGACGCAGCATGCAACATGTGCCGGGCTTCATCCAGAGTGCCGAGGAGCTCAAATCAAAGGGCGTCGATGAGATCTTTGTTATTAGTGGTATATATATTTTTTTAAAATTTCTATTTTTCCTCCTTTTTTTCCCCCTCTTATTATTAGTTGGTTTTTGATGAATACCCGGTCTTTTATTATCCATCTTTTTTGTTTCGATTTATTTTTTCTGGTTAAGTTCCTAAAGTTCTTACCTTAAGAATGAAACATCAATTTCAGAGCTTACATTGAACTGAACAACTGAAGATTGAATCATGAGCTTTTGACGGGCATGACCATTCTGTGGCTGTTGTGCTCACTCGTCTATTTATGTTTTTGAAGACTCATTTTAACCAACAGCATTGATTTATTGGTTTCAACCAATTTACTTGGCATGTGCTCTTGTTAGATTTTTATTAAATAATGATTAAAAGTTTTCATACTTAAAATATATATGTTATACATATATGTTAAGAAGGGAGTTTGGCTTGATGGTTGGTGCGTTGGTTGGGTAGGGATGAGGTAATAGGTTCGATTCCCCATTCCCTCCTTTTTATGTCTATTACGTAAAGCTCGGTTCTCTGTGCCTGTGCTTGTCCGACCCGAGGTTCTTTGCGGCCGAGCTTGTCCGACCCGAGGTTCTTTGTGGCCGAGCCTGTGCTCGCTCGGCCCTGCTCGTCCGAGGCTCTTTGCGCCTGTGCCTGTGCTCGTCCGACCCACCTCCTCAACCGAAGCACGAGGAGCCGAGGCCGAGGTCGGACCACAGGTGTGATGAGCCCAGAGGAGCCGAGGTCGGACAACGGGTGCGATAAGTCAAGAGGTGCGTGGGCCGTGCCTCGCACCCATAGCACGAGGAGCCACGTCGCTTCCTCATTAGCACCTCTTCGCAACCGACCTCGCATCCGCTGGCCCTACTCCCAGTGTTTTTTCAAACTTTCTTACCGGTTTTGACCGTTGGATCGGTTTTGGGTTGCGTCTGTCCCGAAGAAGTCTATAAATAGACCTCTTCAGATTAGACAGGATACACAATTGAAAACAGAGAACTTCTATTCTCCCTGTTTGCTATTTTTCTTTCAATCAACGGGCTTGCTGCATATTGATTCTGGGTTCGAAGGCTTCTTTGATCCGTGCAAATCATTGAGGCAGAAGGAACAGTGCGAGAGGCTGTTGTATCTCAGGAGTAGAACGCCATCTAAGCCTAGTGCACTGTAAGGCGGCGAAATCTACTTCAAGGAAAGTGACCAACATACCACGCCTCAGCATCTCTGGTTCCATTTTTTCACTTTCTCTATTTATTTTCTCTAAGCCTATTTCTGCCTATTATTTGTTGAAGTAGAGTATTATAGATTTAAAATTTTCTAGGACAGTTTATTCCCAACATTCTTGAAGTAGATTATTCCTACATATAATAGGCTAGTACTTAGAGTTACCCCAATGGCCAATGCAAGTGACCCGGTTCCTCCTGAAAAATTTAATGAAAATAACTTTAAGCGTTGGAGACAGAAGATAGAAATCTTCTTAACCACACTTGGGTTATTTTCCATAATCTTTGACTCTCCTCCAAATAAGGAAGAGAATGAACCAGCTAGAACTTGTAATTTGGAGGAATTTAAGAAGAAAGACTACCTGTGTAGGGGAAGGATTCTGTCCTATCTTACTGATCCCCTTTTTGATGTCTACTGCACTTTTAAAACCTCCAAGGAGATTTGGGATGATCTTAATAAGAAATATGGTATCCAAGATGCCGGAATGGACAAGTATGCTGCTAGTCAATTCCTGTCTTATAAGATGGTTGACACCAAGCCCGTAGTTGACCAAGCCCATGAGTTAACAGTGATTTATCATGAATTAGGCTTAAGGGAAATGGGTATAACTGAGAGCCTTCAAGTTGCTTGTACCATTGACAAACTCCCACCTTCTTGGAAAGACTTTGGATTATCCCTGAAACATAAAACCGAGGATATGACAATGAAAACTCTATTGTCTGCCATTAGGATCCAAGAACAACACCTTGAGAAAGATAATGAGCAACTCATGAATCCTGAGCTTCTAACCAAGGTGAACTTTGTAGAAGGCTAGAATAAGACCCATAAGTTCAAGAACTCCAAATTTGAAAAGGGTGGACCTAGAAACAAAAGAAAACCTATGAAGCCAAAACACCATATCAATAAGAATGATCGGAAGCCGATTTGCTACAATTGTGGAAAACTCGGTCATATGGCTCGAGTATGCCGGATGAAGAGGAAGAAGTATCAGAACTATGAATATGCGCCTTCTCAACCTGCAAATCCACAAACCAACATGGTGCTATCCAGTACTGGTCCTACTAGTACTGATGATCGGTATGTAACTTTAAGTCCAGAATTAAATTTGGCAATTTGCTCTACCGATTGGTTAGTGGATACAGGTGCGAATGTTCATATGTGTACTGATCATACCCTTTTTACTACTTATCAGGTCCGGAACGGCCTAACAGTAACTATGGGAAACTCCACCTCGGCACGAGTGCTTGGAACTGGAAAAGTACTTCTAAGGCTTACGTCTGGAAATGTGCTTACACTATTTAATGTGTACCATGTGCCCGATGGAAGGAGGAATCTGATCAGTGGATCTCTTCTAAATAGGAGTGGTTATTCTTTGTTATTTCAATCTAAGAAAGTGATTATAACAAAGAATGGAACATTTGTAGGCAAAGACTATGAGTGTGATGGCTTGTATGTAATAAATAATGTATCTTTGGATTTTTCTTCTGATAACAATAATAAAATTGTGCTTTCAATATGTTCTTCATCTCTTTGGCATGCTAGATTAGGACATGTGAATAATAATACTATTAAAAGAATGATTAGCTCTGGTTTATTGCCTAATGTTTCATTAAATGAAAAGGAAAGGTGTCAAATTTGTGTTCAATCTAAACAACCTAGAAAACCATTTAAAATAGTAAATAGAAATTCAACTTTATTAGAATTAATACATTCAGATGTATGTGATCTAAATGGAACTTTGACTAAAGGGGGTAGAAGGTATTTCATTACCTTCATAGATGATTATTCTAAGTATTGTCAAGTTTATTTAATGAAATCTAAAGATGAAGCATTTGAGATGTTTAAGACTTATAAATCTTTAGTAGAAAATCAACTTGACAAGAGAATAAAGATTCTCAGGTCAGATAGAGGAGGAGAATACACCTCTAATGACTTGAATGAATTCTGTAGAGTTAATGGAATTCTACATGAAGTTACACCTCCCTATTCACCTCAGTTTAATGGAGTGGCTGAAAGGAAAAATAGGACTCTGCAAGATATGGTAAGATCTTTGCTTGCCAACTCAGGTTTACCTGAGGTTTGGTGGGGGGAAGCAATGCTTACTGCATGTTTCCTGCTTAATAGGGTTCCATTTAAAGGTTCTAATGAATCTCCTTATGAACTTTGAAAAGGAAGAAAACCTAACCTAAGCTTTGTAAAAGTTTGGGGTTGTTTGGCTAAGGTTAATATTCCTTTAATCAAGAAAAGAAAATTAGGACCTAATACTTTTGATGCTGTGTTTCTTGGTTATTCTCTTAATAGTGTTACTTATAGGTTCTTAGTCATTAGTTCTGATATTAATGGCATAGATAAGAATACTATAATTGAATCTAAAGATGCTTCTTTCTTTGAAGACTTTTTTCCATTTAAGGATAAAATAGAAAAGCATGTAATAGATAGATCTAATGATGCATCTTGTAGTTCGCCATCTAATTCTCTAATTATTCCTAATAATGAAAATGAAAATGAACTTAATGATATTAATGAACTTGGTAAAGGGAAAAGAATTGGAAAAAAGAAAGATTTTGGATCTGATTTCTATACTTTTATGGTTGAAGATGATCCTAAAACTTATAAAGATGCTATGAACTTATTAGATTCTATGTTTTGGAAGGAAGCTATTAATAGTGAAATGAATTCACTTATGACTAATAAAACATGGTTTTTAACTGACTTACCACCTGGTAGTAAGGCTATAGGTTGTAAATGGATATTTAAGAAGAAATTAAGATCTGATGGTTCTATTGAAAAATATAAAGCAAGATTAGTTGCTAAGAGCTTTTCTCAGAAAGAGGGTATTGACTACTTTGATACATATTCTCCTGTGACTAGGATAACCACAATTCGTACTTTGATTGCACTGGCTTCAATCCATAATTTGATAATTCATCAAATGGATGTCAAGACTGCCTTCCTTCATGGTGATTTAGAGGAAGAGATCTATATGGATCAGCCAGAGGGATATGTGGCTCAAGGACAGGAAAGAAAAGTTTGTAGGTTAGTCAAATCCCTCTATGGTTTAAAACAAGCTCCTAAGGAATGGCATAGAAAATTTGATAAAATAATTGTTTCTTATGGCTTTAAAGCAAATGAATCAGATAAGTGCTTATATTCTAAGTTTGAAAATGATTCATGTATTATCTTGTGTTTATATGTTGATGATATTTTAATTTTTGGTACTGATATGAATATGGTGACTGATATCAAAACTTTCTTGTTTAATAATTTTGATATGAAAGATTTAGGTCAGGCAGAGGTAATTCTTGGTAACAAGATTACCAGAACACCTAATGGTATAATCTTTGATCAATCACAATATATTGAGAAAATATTGAAGAAATTTGATAAGTACAACTGTAAACCAGTGAGTACACCTTATGAGCATGGTTTGAACTTGAAGTGCAATAAAGGTGATCCAGTGGCCCAAGAGAAATATGCTCAAATTATTGGGACACTGATGTATGTTGCAAATACAAGTAGACCTGACATTTCTTATGCTATAGGAAAGCTTAGTAGGTTTAATAGTTGCCCTAGTCTTAGTCACTGGGAAGCACTGGATAGAGTACTTAGATACTTGAGAGGTACAATGTATTATGGTTTACATTACTCAAGATTTTCCACTGTACTTGAAGGATACAGTGATGCTAGTTGGATCACTGATTCAGTGAATCGAAAAGGAACTAGTGGATACATATTCATGTTGGGTGGTGCAGCTATTGCTTGGAGATCATCCAAACAAACTGTGATCACAAGATCCACTATGGAGGCTGAGATTGTAGCCTTAGATTCTGCAAGTCAAGAAGCAGAATGGTTTAAGAATCTTATGTCTGAAATACCTATTATGGAAAAGCCTATACCTGCTATTTCTTTGTTATGTGATAATGAAGCTGCAATTAATACTTGTAGAAATACTGAGTATAACAAGAGAAACAGAAGACACATTAGTGTGAGACATAAGACTATTAGATACCTAATTAAAAATGGTATCATAACTTTGGAATTTGTTGGATCTAAAGATAACCTAGCAGATCCTTTAACTAAAGGACTGGCTAGAAGCAAAGTCATAGAAACATCAAAGGGGATGGGACTGAAACCCATAAGGAATCATTGACAATGGCAACCCAACCTATTCTGACTGGAGATCCCAAGATGAAAGGTTCAACGGAAAAACAAGTTGTTTAATGATTAGTTAGCACTATTATAAAAATGACTTTATGTCATTTGGTCTCTCCCTGTGATGTGAGTGCTAAATACAGCAGAGGTATACGGAAGAGTTTAAAACTCTGAATGAGTCCGAGTCTATGGCAAGGTGCTGTGCTGCGAGCACCCTTGAAGGACTCACCTATGTGAGTGTGACTGTGTGGCCGCAGTCTATGGGGATAAGGGTTTAACCCCTAGAGCACTCATGAAACTGAGATATTGGTGCATAAGGCCAGAAAAAGCACCACCTATGATGAACCCAGTATTTGCATTTGTCATGGGTGAAGTATTGTAGAAATCTGAACCAAAGGATTTGGTTCAAAGCTTTGTAGCTACCACTATACCTTTCAGATGAAAATATACTTTCACTAGGTAAAGGTTCAAAGCCGCAAGCTACCTTTATTGAAGTCGTGACATAAACAAGCCCGATTTGACTATTTTCTGATTTTATAAAGTTTTAAAAAATATTTTAATCAGGTGGGGGAATGTTAGATTTTTATTAAATAATGATTAAAAGTTTTCATACTTAAAATATATATGTTATACATATATGTTAAGAAGGGAGTTTGGCTTGATGGTTGGTGCGTTGGTTGGGTGGGGATGAGGTAATAGGTTCGATTCCCCATTCCCTCCTTTTTATGTCTATTACATAAAGCTCGGTTCTCTGTGCCTGTGCTTGTCCGATCCAAGGTTCTTTGCGGCCGAGCTGTCCTGTGCTTGTCCGACCCGAGGTTCTTTGCGGCCGAGCCTGTGCTCGCTCGGCCCTGCTCGTCCGAGGCTCTTTGCGCCTGTGCCTGTGCTCGTCCGACCCACCTCCTCAACCGAAGCACGAGGAGCCGAGGTCGAGGTCGGACCACAGGTGTGATGAGCCCAGAGGAGCCGAGGTCGGACAACGGGTGCGATAAGCCAAGAGGTGCGTGGGCTGTGCCTCGCACCCATAGCACGAGGAGCCACGTCGCTTCCTCGTTAACACCTCTTCGCAACCGACCTCGCATCCGCTGGCCCTACTCCCAGTGTTTTTTCAAACTTTCTTACCGGTTTTGACCGTTGGATCGGTTTTGGGTCGCGTCTGTCCCGAAGAAGTCTACAAATAGACCTCTTCGGATTAGACAGGATACACAATTGAAAACAGAAAACTTCTATTCTCCCTGTTTGCTATTTTTCTTTCAATCAACGGGCTTGCTGCATATTGATTCTGGGTTCGAAGGCTTCTTTGATCCGTGCAAATCATTAAGGCAGAAGGAACAGTGCGAGAGGCTGTTGTATCTCAGGAGTAGAACGCCATCTAAGCCTAGTGCACTGTAAGGCGGCGAAATCTACTTCAAGGAAAGTGACCAACATACCACGCCTCAGCATCTCGGATTCCATTTTTCCACTTTCTCTATTTATTTTCTCTAAGCCTATTTCTGCCTATTATTTGTTGAGGTAGAGTATTATAGATTTAAAATTTTCTGGGACAGTTTATTCCCAACAGCTCTAACTTGTAAAGGCCATGTCCATGGTTCTAAACAAATATTGCCCATATAACCATCCATCAACTTCAATATCCATCAATTTTCTCTCTTCTTTTTTCTTCACTTGCTTTTAGATCTTTTATGTACTTGTTATAATTCTCAGAAAGTCATCCAAATTGTAGCTGCATAGGCAAATGGGTTCAAAACATGAAAACAATCTCTCCGAATGCCCTCTCTAAATGCGGGGGTAAGGCTTGCATATATGTCCCTCTCGACATCCCATTTTTCTCCAACATCCCCTCCTTTTTTTTCCCCCTTCCTCCTTTTCTTTCTGGTGATATCTTCTTAGCAAAAGGGTCAGAATTTAAGTTTAAATTGCAAGCATGTTACAAGTTGCAATTGTAGAAATACACTAGAAATGATCAAGAATGCACTCTTCGAGTTGTTTAGAATATCTTTGAGCTTGGCATAGTAGATTATGCTGTTTTATAGACCTAGTGGACTCTTAACACAATCTGTCATTTATCATTTTGGTCGCTAATTCTTGTGTGGCACTTTGTGGCTTTAGCAAAGATATATCTAGCTTGCCATTATTTAAACTTAACCGCTAGATGGTAAACTTGTCACTAACTTTTCACTCCTGTTATATCCTGTGCAGTCAATGATCCCTTTGTCATGAAGGCATGGGCAAAGACATATGCTGAGAACAAGTACGTAAAATTCCTGGCTGATGGGTCTGGAGCTTACACCCATGCTCTTGGCCTTGAGCTTGATCTCTCAGGGAAAGGGCTTGGTACCCGCTCGCGGAGGTATGCTATCTTTGCTGATGACCTGAAGGTCAAGGTTGCTAACATCGAGGAGGGTGGAGCCTTCACCATATCAGGAGCTGATGAGATTCTCAAGGCACTCTAAGATATCTATTTCTTGTCAGTTAACCGTACTTTCCCCAGTTTCTCATGGTGTTCTGATCATCAGGGACATTTTGAGAATTGGTCTTTAATATGTGCTTTGTTTAGAGTTTGCATCTCTCTGGTTGTATCTGGGATTTAAAGAAGTTGCTGTTTGTTGAAATTTTCTCACATAAACTTGGTGAAACAGGCTTATCTTGAAGAGATGAACTTATTGCAATCTTCACTCTGCCATGCTTGTATTCAAGTTCCCTTGGCAGAGCTTATTGCAATCTTCACCCTCTCCTTGTCTTGCATCAAGACCAGCTATCTAATGTCGGTATTTAAGCAGGCACAGGTCCAACCATAAAACCTACCAACACACATCGATGTGGGGAGAGGATGCTTCTGTGCTGAGAATCATGCTTGAGTTGTAAATTGAGTTTCAGGTTAGTTTTCTGGAACGAGAAATTAAGTTAAAATGGAATAATCTGGATAAAATCTTAAGCAGAGATGTGGTTGATGTTGCATGCCTTGTGCCTGAGTTTTGAATTGAATTACGGATTGTCTCAACTGCATCGCTCCTGAACGCTTAATCATATCCAACCAATTCCTGTCTATTTGTTAGGCTTTCCTTGCTTTAGTATGATATTGTAGTGTTTGCCAGAACAAATATCTTTGATTTTTGAACTCTTTGATCAAATCTCAAAGAATAGGCCGGTTTCGTCTCTCTATCGCATGTGTGTGTGTCAATGCGTGCATGTGTGTATATATAGCACACAGACATGCGCGCACGCCCCTATTTCTGATAAATCTGCAAAAAGAGGCATGACCATGGGGTGGGAAACTAATGCCTTCTGAGCAACAAATTGCTAACAGGAAATTGAAAAAGATTCGCAACATATAGTTGGAAAAATAAATGCCTTTTGTAGGTATTTTGGCAAAAAACGAATTCTTTACGTACACACACTGTAATGAAGAAGTACAAACAAAAATAAAGGCCACTGTTGATAAATTATTTCTTTCTAAAACAGCGACTTTCCTATCAAGCTAACCCAAGTGGATGGGTAGTTAATTATTTAATATAATTATAGCTATAGTTCTTTTACATAAAAGCACATATGACCAAAATTATGGCCTTAAGACTATGAACCTAGAAAGATCCTCCTAGTAATTTTTTCAGCTCCTTTTTGTTCACCTGAAATAGAAAATGATGTGAGTTGTACAGCAGAGGAAGTTGATATATGGATGTTGAAATGAAGAATTTGACAGAGAATATGTCACCTTTCCCATGGCATTTCGAGGAAGGGAATCCCATAAGAACAATTTAGTTGGAATCTGAAAATTGCAATTAAAAACTCACTGATAAGAAATGGATCTTGAGAAATGCAACTAAGCAGAAGTGCAAAATCAAAGAGAGATGCAAATAGATATGAGAAATGTTCTGAAGAATAACCTTATACGGAGCTAGCTTCTCCTTGGACCAGTTCTGTAGCTCTTCTAAGCTAATAGCTGGTTTCAGTTCTTGTTGTGATCTTCTCTTTGCGTCCGCCTGAGGTACAATTATAGCACATACAACTTCCCCATAGTCCTTGTCAGGTAAGCCCAGAACGCAACACTCTGCGATAACTTCATGCTGCATAGAAAGAATACAACTGTGTCGGGTCACTATATTAAAAAAAGGACCTGTTCAAGTAATCTCTGACAATTTCAGTATGACCCCGCGCTTTTCGGTAGCCATCCACAAGTTGTAGATGTTATTGTCAATTCAAATGTGTTCTTTTTTCATGCGAATTGAATGCCTTGCAAGTATTTTGCTTCAATAAGCAGGAACCATATATATGATGATGCATTTGTTAAAATCAACATTCATCTCAAGCCCCAAAAACTGATCTGCAAGCCTGATCTTGCAAAATAACATCTCGTTTTTAAGTGTACTAGGGGAAAAATATTAAACCTGGGTTTGATTTCTTAGGTATCAAGTATGAAAATTTCCAGTTAGACATGACAATGCTAAAAGTCAACATGACTACAATCATTCATATATAACAACTGTATGATAATAGAGTTTCTGCAAGTAAATTACAAAGGAGTGGATATCTATTGCACAATTTGTGACAAAAAGGAGTAGGGGTGAATGTAATGATGCTCATTTTTCTAAGTAGAGACAGACTTGGAGAACAAAATGGAAAGATACTTGCCTCTAAAAGCACTGCTTCAATATCTAATGCTGACAGCTTATAACCACCAACTTTCATGATATCAGCATTTGTGCCTGCGAGTGACAAGTACAAGCCCATAGGTGGACGTCAGCACTATCAACTGTATAAGAATAAGAGACTTTGAGATTCAACTAACTGATCTTAATAAACAAGAGTAGTAATATATCTTTTGAAGAATCACAAGAACATATCACCGAACCAAATTCTCAAAAATATCACATTTTTTCACTCCCAAACCAGAACCCCGCTAACCATGCCATGGTGCTAAAATTTTGTGGTTATTAATTAAAATCATAAATCCATCACTGATTACAAATGTAAACATTATGAACCACATCAGAACCAACAATTTGAGCTGGTTGGAAGCATCCACATCATGAATAAGATCAAACCAGTATCATATGATTAAAAAAGCTTTTAATATCAGAAGGGAACAAAGGTCGCCGACTAGCTGGCCATCCACGCCACTCAGAGAGGCTTTGATTATACAGATTGATATTGATAGTCCACAGTTAGCTTTACTTGTTCAGGCTGATGCCATAGCATCTACTTATCAGACTGGAACAAGATGGGTTGTACCCCCTGCTTCATCCAAAAAAAAAGTTTTCTGATATTCTTCTTGGAAGAATGCCGTCGAAACTTCTCAGAGCTTCTAGCAGTTTGGAGTTTCTGATAATGAGCACTCTTATGTCTTCTTGATGTAGAACATGCACCGTTTTGTTCACACTAAGAAACACATTCTGTTTCCTCCCTTTTGGAAGCATAGAACATTTTAAACAATCTTATGGTGCTTATTGACTTAAATAATTTTGAAACTGGATTTACGATGCTAAGATGGACCATGCCCACATGTCAGGCATTGATTACTAACAAATTCGTAAGAATGGTCACCAATGAACATACTCTACAAAATCCTGAGTGAGGCAATAATTACTAAAAAATTCATAAAAATGGTTCCCAATGAACATACACGAAATCCTGAGTGTGACATCGACAGGTCCAAATGCCATAATTCAACATTCAAATGCACCATACCTCTACACAATAAACACAAGCCCAATCCCCCCCCCCCCCCCCCCCCCCCCCCCCAAAAAAAAAAAAAAAAAAAAAAAAACCACCACAGAAGAAAAAAAACAATAAAATGAGCTATGATGATTATATAAGTGCTATAATGGTCATGTAGAATTTACCTCACTGAATTATATATACATTAGATATATTAAAGAGTTTGCACAAGCTGATACAATATCAGTAATTATTCTCACGTGATTAATAACAAATAAGCAGTGTAAATTAGATTTTAGGCTATTTTGTGTATTTTTTAAATGCTGAAATAAGTAATAAGTAAAGTGCTTAGAGAATCAATGTCTTGGAACTCCTCAAAATTAGGATTTTAAATCTTAGCAGGTAAGGAAGTCATTTTGACCAGGAAAGCCAATACTTTTGACTCACTGGAAGTTGTATTTTATGTTGAGCTGTGTCAAACAAAAAAGAATAATAAAATTGATTAGCAAGGATAAATGAATCATGATATTGGATGATATGCAACAGGAGATCAATCTTTTCCTCTTTCTAGCTTCATAATTTGAATTCCTGTATCCATTACCTTTAAGGATACATCAAAGAGGCTATACACTGTTTTCTTTGGTCCTTTCTCATAAAGCTTTACTACAATTTTATGCATTCTGAACCATTTTAATTTAAGCATAAAACTCGGTAACAACATGTTGTTGGATAATCCACAAGGAAGAGTCACGTGGTTCTTCCAATCTTCAAGAACATGGATAGAATGCTTTTAAATTCAGCTTTACAGTTTAATCACCTCTGAAAAACGAAAAAAAACTGATATGCTAACAAATACTGTTGTAAATACTTTTTCAATAGATATGCCAATCAAGATCAGCAGGACATTGAAGCTAGAAATTTGTAAATTACTTCCTTCTTTCCATTCTCTTTGGCAAGTTGCCACAAAAATAAATATGAAGTATAAGCAAGCAAAAATTTAAATTGGGAATGAAGTTAAAGCATGGAAATAATATTTTCTTACGTCCCAAGATTATATAGTATCCATCCTCATCCACTGTAACAGTATCACCAGTCTTGAAAAATCCACCATCAACAAATGATTCCTCTGTAATCTATAACCAAAAATAGGAAAAAAGTAAAGAAAAATAACAAAAATACTAAAAAGTTATTGCTTATTCTTACAAAACCTAATTTCACATAATTGAAATCAAGTCCAATTTACACAATTTTGGAATTCTTAATTCCATCGAATTAGCTCACAACCAAAATTACAGAGGATTTTTGTAATGTCAACATGACCAAATAAGTATTCTATTACAAAAAAAACATGAGTTTGTGACACTTTTTCTTTAAATAACCATAGGAGCACCACCAATTAAAGTTACCTGGGTCAAATGCTTCAGTAACAACACCACCATGGTTCAAATCCAGAACCTCCTGCCATTTGGTTGTGGTGTACAATCTCTGGGATATAGTGCAGTTTGCAACTTAAGAAGCAGGAGTAGAATGGCGTTGCAACAAAATCCAATATTGGGAGCAATGCCTTGGAACTCAGGGCTCGAATTGGAGCAGGGATGCAGAGGTGGGAACAATTTTGTCGGAAAGTATGATAAGTTTGATTTTACCGTCAAGTGGCACATGGGACAAGGATGTGAGGAGAACACCGCATCAATGAGTTTGGCAAGAGTTGGAAAGCTTGTAGGAAATGAGGGAACAAGGTAAGATTTTCCTTACAGAACAGCATACTTCTCCAGGGAGCTAATGAATATTATACAACAAAGAGCAAGAAGCACATCCCTAGATATTAAGTGGGAACATTGAGTGGCTATAGCCGTATCCATACAATATACAGCCACATACATTAGTATATCTGATCTCTGTTTCCCGCATCTACTACGAGCTCAAGTAGAACCAACCTTCAAGAAATTGCCAAGTGAACTTTGAAAGATGCTTCTGGTACCAATTTTCTTCTAGTGTATGAACAGCCTAATGTTCTGTAATCTTCTGTTCTATCTTTGAGTACGTACAAATAAAATATGGCATGTACAAGATGAACTGGATGTATGTTCATTACTTTTTCTTAGTAAGAGAATATCAGTTTTTATTTGGCTTTTACCAGTCACATAAGCATTTTTTTTTCCCATTTTTTCAGTACTGCTATTGGAAGTGCCTATTGATCAATACAAAATTTAAAAGATTACATGTACATGTATAAAACTAATCATACCTTAGGCTGTTTCCAGTATTCCTTGAACAGTGAAGGACTTCTAACACAAAGCTCACCCACTTCAGTTGTTCCAGTTCTACCCTCGTATTCTGCAATGATCTTGACCTGGCAAAAAAAATCCAGGGAGATATAATTGAACCTTTAGATCCATTTTTACGAAACTGAAAGATTCAATAGTGAATAAGAATTTAAATAATGGTGGAAAGTGGAAACAAATAGTTACTTCCAAAATTATATACAATAACCATCCAGCATGTTACATGTAGCTAAAGATACTAGCACACCAATAAAAATGATTTGGAGTTATCCCATATATTGACTATTCAGAAACCACTTGGCAAAGAATAACAAGTGAAGAATGAAACAAGGAACTATAGAACTAGAAGAATGTATGGGAGGGAGGGAAGCCATTAAGAAGTTGTGTTACAAAACCGGGTGAATTTGTGATCAAACTGCTTAATTTCAAGATAACACCAACAGTGTCCATTATTAACAAAAAATTCAGCCACCACATCAAAGGCATCGATTTCAGAGTTGAAATAAAAGCACTCACATAAAGAGCTCTAGGTTTTCAACAGCCTATGAAGTATGAAATCTTGGTATCATGAAGGTTATTCAATTTAAGTTTGACAATCAGTCTGTGACAGCATGAGCAGCCACCAAATTTCCCTAAACTAATAGGGATCAAATCCACCAGGCTCCGAGTTCCTGCTCGCATGCATGCAAGATTCAAAAGCTCAAAATTTTGCGAAGTTGAGTGCACTAAGTTAGCAAACTAAAAAGCATGACTAACATGATAAATAATCTGCAACAGTGAACTGTAATGATGAAGACCTTTTGAATCACATTGAATCAGAGGAAGAGCAAGTGAACTGAATTAAGTGATGCCTAGATAGTAATTAACATACCTCTACTTGAGGAAGAGGTTTTCCAACCGTGCCTCCCTTTCGAGTACCATGCAAGGGATTGGACAGCGCCATGACAAACTGGAAATCATCATGTCACAACAAAGAATATACGACCAAAGCTTAAATATGTATGCCAGGACAAGGCATGTGTTATGTGTTAACTCGGTACATCCAACAGCATAACTAAGTAGTTAAAATTTGAATTCAGATTATAACCAATGACCCTGACCTCTGTCATGCCATAGCGTTCCAAAAGACGATGACCTGTTATTTCTTCCCACTGTTTCAGGACTGGGAAAGGAAGTGCTGATGACCCACACATCTAGGGGGAAAAAATACTTCCAATTAATAATGAAACGTATCCATTTATCACTAAAAGGCACAAGGTTTGTTCCCAATTAAAAAAAGACAACATTCAAAGAGCTGAAATTTCAACACAAATTACTGCAGCATTTTGATATTACTAAGAAAGATCTACAAAGCAGAGATATTCAGATGGCGTTAAAGCAACCTCAACTCGAGTAAGAATTCGCATTAAGAGCTTTAGGGTTCTTAGAGTTGCCGCCTTTCAGATGTTGCATTCTTATAGTACCAGAATATATAATCACAAGATACTATTGTTAGTTCATTCTTACTTTGAAGAAAATAGAAGCTACTGTGTAATTATTAGAAAGGAAAAGAAGATAAGAATAAAATAATGTAAGAATCAATCAATGTTAAGATCTACTGAAGTGTCTTCCAAAGTAGAACAAAAGGCATGTTGGACCTGAACAAGAATCTATGCCAGTCCATTTGAAAGGAAATCAGTAAATCAGTCCTAGAGACAAGTCTGCAATTTCAATTTTATAATTGCACTCTTGAAAGGAAAAACATAACTTTGCCTTCTGCCTCCTCCATCTAAACTATTTTAGTATATCCACATCTAGGGGATTCTTGGAATCTTGATGTGCGCCATGAACTTTAATGGATCATACTTTGACCCATAAACCAAAATCCAGACACAAAAAAAAGGTTCGAATGTCAGAAATTAAGGATTTTTGATATTCAAATAAAATGAAAACTGGTTATTGCTTGTTCCTTTATGTACCTCTACACAAAATAATGATTATAGTAGCAACTTAATTTGGTTGTTTCATATTAAACTTTAAAAATAACTATTAATTAAATAAATAGGAACCCCCGAACTATTAAATTAAAGTAATCAAACATTGTTTAATTGAATTGAAATTGATTAAGATTTGTGATAGTCACGAAATACTAAATTGAGTTAATAAAAGCATTACTTTGAAAGTTCAAGTACAAAATAAGTTCAGATTTTTATTCATTAAATTTGTTGAAATATGGATCTTGGGCTTATAAATTTATGTTGTAGAAATGAATGCAATCTCCAAGTTATAACTTTGCCTTCTGCCTCCTCCATCTAAACTATTTTAGTATATCCACATCTAGGAGAATCTTGGAATCTTGATGTGCACCATGAACTGTAATGGATCATACTTTGACCCATAAACCAAAATCCAGACACAAAAAAAGAAGGTTTGAATATCAGAAATTAAGGATTTCTGATATTCAAATAAAATGAAAACTGGTTATTGCTTGTTCCTTTATGTACCTCTACACAAAATAATGATTATAGTAGCAACTTAATTTGGTTGTTTCATATTAAACTTTAAAATAACTATTAATTAAATAAATAGGAACCCTTGAACTATTGAATTAAAGCAATCAAACATTGTTTAATTGAATTGGAATTGATTAAGATTTGTGATAGTCACAAAATACTAAATTGAGTTAATAAAAACATTACTTTGAAAGTTCATTTACAAAATAAAATAAGTTCAGATTTTTATTCATTAAGTTTGTTGAAATATGGATCTTTGACTTATAAATTTATGTTGTAGAAATGAATGCAATCTCCAATAGCAAACCTAGCATTCTTCCCTCTTTGTTTAGACTCTTTCAAAATCTAACCTTAAGGGTAGCTCCCAAATGGAGGAGCTTAAGAAGCATTACCAGCAAGGTAAGCATCCTATCTACGCCACCGACCTTATAGCATACTTGCCTAAACAAAGAAAACAACACAAATGAGAGATTGAAGTCAGGTTGCAAATGAGCCATGACGTTCTCAAACGTCAAATGAACATCCCTTGACCCATTAAGCTTAACTCCAAATACATAGAATAGGACTTGTTGGTCATAGTTACAGTAATTATTAAAATATGTCAGTTTTCATGCCTATTTTAAACTATATATATAGATGTGCGAGCATGTTTTTATACATAAAATAGCACAATATAATTATCAGTCATTATATTTACGTACAACCACAGCATATAAAACAGTATACAGAAGCAGCTTAACTAGCATTTTGAATCTAGCTTTAAATCCTTACAAGCAGTATATGCAACAAGTATTATAAATAATATTCATTAAAACAACTATAAAGTACCAAGCTTCATACATGCACATCACTTGAGAAGTTGCAAGAGGATCATCAGCGTAGTTACCATGAGACGTAATTTATTTGCAGCAGAAGCAGAAGCTGCTTGTAGATCTGAGTCCATTGTTTCATAACCTTGTAGCAGTCGAGTGTACATTGTTGGAACCTAAAAAAAATCTTAGAAATTCTCAAATTGACTCAATGAAAAGTTGGTATGATACATCATTAATATGGAAGTCAAATAATCCATCAAAATAACTGTAAAATATGCAACTCGAAGAGATCATAGTGGAACCCACAAATCACATATCAGAGACTACATCATTTCCATAGGACCATGATTTTGATATTATCTTTCATAACTATCACATCTGAAAACCTTCTACGCAGTCGATCTTACCAGGACACAGGGTCCGCAGCAGGTAATTGCTCTAAGAGGCAACCAATTGTTGCATTAGGGCAACTACTACATCTAACCACAGTCCACTTATGACTTCCTGTTATGTTTTGGCCTTATTTATTAACTAAGAGATGTTCTAATCTCTTAATATTGTATTGTTTCAAATTTGAAAGTTGAGGCAAATCGTAACTCAGGCAGGAATACGGGCAAGAATTTCATCCAACATTCTAGGAATAGAAATTTTTATATATTACCGAAATACAGAGCTTACTCCTGTGAACAAAGTGATAGCATCATCTGCTTTACTTCCATCTCTTGGGTATGATTCACGCCATCTCTGCCACACACCACGAACGCTAAACTTTGGCATGAACTCAACCTGCAACAAGCACCAGCAGAGCATAGACATCCAAGAAAAAGATATCGCATCATAAAAAGTTATCTGATTAAACCAATGTACTGAACTGCATTGAGTGATGTAACTTCACAGCAAATGTTTGACTAATAGAAATCAATTAAGAATTCCAGAAAAAATAGTTCAAACAACTGCAGTGAACTAATCTCTAACCAACATTTATCTTCTAATGAAAAAAATAACATGTTATTTTGTAAACTGTAAAGACTATTATCAAAAGTCAGATTCATACCACAGATCCTGCATATAGAGGTGCAAGTAAGGCATTAAAAAGACCATGCACATGTAAACCGGAGGTTAAGGATCTCAACTCACTAAAAAAATGAATTATTCCCATAAACCAACAAATGCCTTAATATATATTACTTCCCAAATTTAAACATCTAGCCGTACATAAACCGATTAAGCTCATATGTTGCATTCTAGGTGGATATGGTGTAAAGGTAGACAATGCAGAAACTGATCCGAACATGTATATTCCCATGCCTCTGCCAGAATTTGGACCTGAAAACAAGCCAAGAACAGGGGTAAGCACCACATCATAGGGCAAATATTTTTGCGGACAAAATCTGTAAAATCTTTTACAATTCTCACTTATCCAAAACAAGAAAAGAATAATTTTGCATCAATTCTACATTTCAGAAAGTTGTACATACCACAAAGAAGCAGAACAAACAGAAAGGCAGAAGAAAAAGCTTGGTCCCTAACAAGTCAAAGTGCAAGCAGGATCCAGATATGTACCTGAGCAGTTATGCTTTTGTGTGTGTGCACGACACCTTTTGGTTTACCAGTCGTACCACTCGTATAAAGAATCAGAGCAGGGTCATCTCCTGCATAATAAGAATTGCACTCATTGTAAAATTCATATATATCCACAATACAGAAGCCAAATGTGCAGGGATTCAAATATAGTTACCACTGTCATTTTTTGTGCCATGACGCTACATATGGTAAAGAGTACAGTGGATATCATGAAAGTTCTTTTGCTTCATGAATCATGCCCGGTTTGATAATAAAACATTAAGGTACATCATTTTGTGATTTGACATTGATCGGTGAAAGGGTAACAATTCACCCAACAAATGGAGCAATGTGAAGTTGAATTCAAAGTTATTCTTATGAAAAAATAAGGGCACATTACCTGAAATTGTATATATCTAATATGATTCACTTCTTCTGTCAAATGTATCTTATATATAATTACATAAAAATAGCAGAACATTTGACAGCTTCATAGAATCAAATGGAAAGTTGAAAATTATATAATTTGGGTGACCTCGTATTCTATAACTTTGAGGAAATACAGTATATGTTATTAATTTTCAAATGATTTATAATGATGAAAGTGTGTAATGGTCTAATTACTATTAGGAAATTTTGACATGATTTTCTGAAGATTGAGTACAGTAGAGGCTTAACAGCTAGAATCAAACACACAGATTACCTTCAGCTATTCTTGATTCCTCAATTTCCCCAGTCAACTTAGTAATCATATTGGCTGCTGCACTACCTGACTGCTCCATACTGGTGACAGCAGGAATAAGAGATAAATGAGCAGAACATTTAGAAGCCACATTCTCCATAAGCTGTTGATGCTCTTGAGTGCTCAGGATCATGGAAATATCCTACAAGTAAGAATAACTCAGCATACACACACACACACACACACACACACACATATATATATATATACATATGTATATATATAAATTGCATTATATACAGTCCACAAGAACACACAAACACGGAAAATTAAGAAACATACGAGCCATCCATAGCATAGAGATCATATGAATTTAGTTTTACTTCAGTAATGCTCAATGTACTCTTCATAATGTTTCTCTCAGAGAATAACAAAGTTGCAGATTACATATACCCACAAGATTTTCAGTCTCTACTCACTTCTAGGAGGCTATATGTAAAATGGGTCATAAGAAAAGATAAAAACTCATGCCTATTTCTATAAGTCAAAATCATTTTTTTTGTTAGATGTTAATAATGGTTTCAGAGCCCATTATTGTGTTACTGAAAATCAAAATGTACCTCTGATTAATGAATATGCATATGAATCTCTCCCTCCCTCCCTCCCTCCCTCTCTCTCTCTCTCTCTCTCTCCCTCCCTCCCTCCCTCCCTCTCCTCTATACACGCACATATATGTAAGATATGAGCTGCAGATGGGAATATATTTTAAACTTTAGCCTTGTATATGATTTTCACCCAGCATCCTTGTTCTTAACCTCATTTATCTTATAAAACAACCAGGAAGATGGCTGTGCAGGTGCTAGATATCCTCCACCAAAATTGTAGGAATCAACAAATCAGCATCTACTATCAAGAATCCAAATGAAGTATCATAAAAATGCACGTACTGTTCTGGACAGAATGAGATATAAAACTTTTAACTGGATGATGGAAATCTGAGGGTTCCAATAACTATCTCATGGCCGCAGTTTTCCAAGTCTGAACAAGATAGATAATACATGTATAACCACCAATAATACAACGTTGGAACTAAAAAGAAAAAAAGCCAAAGATCTCTTCCACTCCATCTGAAAGTTGGATGCAATAAAGGAAAAGACAAAGCAAAAATTAGGAGAATACTGAACTACTGTCATTTTCTATACATAATTGTACTTGCCCAGTCCAAAAATAGGTTTGAACAAAAAGCTCATTTGATAAGGTGAGTAAACAAATGCCTGACGTGGTGAGTGATATAGGACAAACCGAATCATTCATCACATGCAAAAGCTCTGCCTCTGGATAACTGAGTGCAAGTGGAACTGCAACACCTCCACAAAGCCAAGTTCCTAGGACCGCAGCAACAAATTCAGAAGAAGGTTTAGCCACAATTCCTACCCGAGCTCCATCAAGGTATCTTGTTCCATTGGTGCCCTGAACAGAAGAGCTTTCATTAATGCACCTCTTGTGTATCTGTATAATTTGAAAAACCATTTCATCAAAATGATCTTGATTAAACAAAAGTACATCACAAAGCATTATCAACATCCTACAGGACTTTAACCATATATTGACTTTCCACCTCGTGTTTTGGCTGTACTCCTACAACATTCAGAGTTTGTTGAATACTGTAGGTAGAAGATTAAAGCCCCATGTAATGATGAGATATCTAAGAGTACTAAAAGGCAGGGGATAGAGTGCAAAAGTGCTTCCAGGATCTTGTATGATAGCCAAAAGCATTTGAGATTTGTGGAAAAAGTACCTGAAAATAGCAATCATGTTCTATGCCATGGAATGTTGGCTAGGATAAAGAGAGTCCATGCAATTAGATGGAGTCTCAGAGACATGAGAACACAGTGGTGGATGTATTGTCAAAAAGAAATAAATAATGAATATGATAGACGTGATGTTGCACCTGCACGAACTAAGGATAGTGGTAATTGACCAATTGAGCTGGGATGGACATGTTGACATCAACAAAAATCCAAGGAGACCCTAGTAAGGAGACAAGCTAAGGTAGTGAAGAAAGAACCGCAGGAAAGAAGAAGACCCAGGTAATGAGTGTCACAGCAAAATATGATTTGAAAAGCTTGAATTAAAAAGGATTTAGCCCTCAATATAAATGAATGCTAAATAGTAACATATAAAGGCATCTTGATAATTACAGTAAGGCTTGTGATTATGCTACGAGGCTAGGGAACAGATTTGTATGAACTTTGTATGCAAACAGCACATCCATAATATGTTATATATGTATAAAAAGTATTTGACGGTAAATCTTCAACATATACATAGCATGGGATGGGGAAGCAGAAGGTACATAAATACAAAATATAAAAAGAGCAGTTAGCATTTGTGTAAGCGATAGCAATATGTATCAATTTTATAACCTGCAAGCGAAACAATACACTGAAGTTTGATATGGCCTATATTAGATTAATAGAAACACTATATATAATTAGATCTAAGAAAAGGAAGCATCTAATATATTATACAGAGACAGCTGGTAACATATGTGTGTCTATGTGTGAACATTAAAAATTAAACTTACTTCAATATCTTTGCTGCGCAATAAGTTAGAAATGTTCAAAGCAGACACACTGAGTTGAAGATAGCTATAGCTCTTATATTCAGCTCTTATGGCAACACGTTCATTAGTTGCTGAAGCTTGTCTAAGAACTGCTTTGACAACTTCCATGAATGTATGAAATGAGGGTCCTGCAGTATTGGCTATAAAGCAAAGAAAATAAGATGTCTCAGAAAATATTAGTTATTTTCCTATAAGAAAAGTGGGATGTACTATGACGAATATGTAAATCTGATAATCATCAGTATAAGTAATTCAACCCTACAGCTTTCACAATCACTCATTCAACATATGAAATGATTACTCTTGCTTCACATGCTTATATTTATTGTTCAAACCACAGCACAGCTATTGGCTTTTGCCACAACAAGTCTACTGACTGATTGGGATGTGATTTTCTCAAAAAGGCTTAAAAAGGCATGCTGATTTTCATGATGAAATAATTATTATAGAGTTACTTTACCTATAGAAATAGTGTTGGTTGAAATCATTTTAATCATTTTGGAAGATAAGGAAACCAACCTGCATGAGATACATGCCACCCTGATTTTCATGAAAACATGATCTTGAACAAGAGAAGTTACAACAGCCTTTGTTAGCAAAAAAAATTACTTGTGATTTCGTAGAACCTTAATACAAAAGATCATAGTCCTAACGTATAACTGCTACTCATATATGATCCATATCCAGAGCATTCGATGATGGCCAGTAACAGTTGATTTCTGTCTGTGCTCCCAATTTAAACTAGCCTTACTAGAACTATTTGGACAACAAGAAAACCTCGATCCACACAAAATATCAAAATAAAAAGTTAAGATCTGATTGTGCAATTTTAAACTCAACTAAAACCTGGGCAGCGCTGATGATTAACCATAAGATGTATTTAATCCCTATGTTGGCATCAGTTGTTTCATTTCACCAGAATCACAATGTAATCCCGTCGTTAAAATGTTTTTCTTTAACATATAATTTAGCACCTATTCCAATTTTCAAGTACAAACATAAAAATCTTTAAAAGTAGATAACAAATCAACAAAGTCTTTAAATGTAGTCATAGATATATTATCCTTCTTCCAGAAAACATTATTTAAAAGAAATTAACCTATCTTGCAAAGAGGTGTTGCGTAATCACCATCTTCTCAGTCTGAACTGCCTCCGTACCAATTAACTTGATATAACCTTAAGGGAAAACATTAACAAGAAATTCTTGATCTTTTTCATTAGACTAAAGATATTGTTATATCTCTTCTGTGCTCAACGCAATATACTGTCCAGGTGCGGATGAACTGGTTATCAATATATGTTATTTATTGGCAAGATCATTACCTAACCAGAGCCTGATTTCCTATCAAAATGTCAGCTTTGTTCTTGCAAGATCGTCTTATATATAATAATCCTTATAATTCTTGTCCCGTCCTTGATAACGCGTGAATAAAAAAACTAAAAACCTTGGTGAAATTTATTGTTGAAGAAAATGTTAGGCAAGAGAATGCTCTCAATCAGAATAAACGACTTCTATCAAACCACCGGCCATTATCAGTGATCGGATGCTTCAATTCGATGATACGAATCTTGATCAAAGTTATCTAAGAGAATTCTTGAAGAATAACCACATATCAAGATACAAACTGGACCAAGAAACAGAAACCAATGCAAAACTCCTAGGAAATAAGAAGTCCCAGCCCGCTTCAACTTCTCGATGAAACCTTAACCAAGGGAGCTAGAAGACATCGAGACCAAGAAAAGGAGCTAACCTGAGAAGAGACGAGATGGAGGGAGTGAAAACCCTAGAATTCCCGGAGGCGGAGAGGCTCTCTTTCCATGGGAGGAGAGGAGGCGAATAAGAGGGGGGAGAAAGCAGTTGGAGGCGTAAATGAGCTCATGATAACCGCCACCTCTCATTCAATCGCCGCCACTGGGCCCAAGTCCTTCCCACAAAAAAAAAAGAAAGAAAGAAAGAAAAGAAACAAAAACAAGAACCGGAGAAAAGGAGAAACACGGGGCTTCGCTCAGTTTCGCCACCTAACTCTTCATCGGTGTTAGTTGTCGCGGAGGAGAACGCCCATTGGGCCAAGAGAGAGAGCCCGCGGTACGGCCCGATATCAGAGGTTAGAGGAGAGAAAAGAACACCGTCATGAGTCGTATATATACGGTTACACGGGGATCAAGGAACGTAATGCGCCCGCCTTGCAATTTTTTGCCCGACAGCAGAGCATCGGACGGCTGAAAGATGTGCGCATAGGAATTCAGCGGACGTCTATTCAATAGAGAGAAGCCACGTGTCACTTTTCCACAAATCGGTAAAAGCGGTGCCTATTTCAGGGATCGAGCTTCACGGGCATGCTTTGTTTTATTATTATTTTTATAAAGCTGATCAATCGTACCTAATACGAGCACATTCACAAATATTAGAAAATGAAACAAGTCAAGAAGGAAATGAATTAACCTCGTTCTTGTCCCACAACAACCATCAGAATACTAAACCATGTAGAAGGCAACCTAGTCAACCATATTATTCGCCTTCTGATATACATAGTTAACCCGAAAGGCAGGACAATTCATTGCCTATCCGTGGATATTCTACAGCAGCGTATGCTCTCCACCTGCTCCAGACGAGTTCTAAAACCATCCGACTACCCTCGCCGAGGCATCCTCAGGATGAATGCAGTCTACTCTTAGGATGCTCCTTGCATAGGTGATTTCCTCCCAAACTGCTATTAGCTCTGCTTCAGGATCTGAAACATCATAAATGCGCCTACTACCGGCTATCACTAGTTTGGAGTCGGAAGCCCTAATCACGAATCCCACTTCGACTCTGTGCCCACTATCAGACACAATTCCGTCGAAGTTGACCTTGAGAAAGTTTGAAGGTGGGGACTCCTAGTAGACGAGGATCATCCGAGTCTTTACGGGAGCCGAATGGGAGTCCTAGGTGTCCCTTGCTATCCAAGTTCACTAGTAGAGAGAAACTGAATGATCTTGACTGCATAAAGTAAGGGCCTGTCCACCACATGCCCTGGATGCTGCTGCCTTTTGTTCTTGAATGCCCAAGCATTTTTGTCAAGCTAAATATAGTAGGCAACGTATGCTGCCCTAACACCCTGAGGGACCATGGTTAGCCTCCTCATGGTTCCCTTTAGAAAGGCCAAGAAGGCTTCAATCGGGTCGTTTGCTACAATAAACTCAAGTTGATCCCAGAGCACCTCCACACCTGAGCCACCCTCGGGCAATGAAACAACACATGAACCATAGACTCCTTCACCTCCAAACAACCATGCATGAGAGGGAGAGCCTCATTCCTCTATTGCACAAAACACCTATGGTCAGAAGACAGTCTCATGGCAGCTTCCAAAGAAACAGAGCAACATGATGGTGAACACAAAGCTTCCAGATCTAGCCTTCATCAATCAACCAAGTGAGCTTAGCTCTATAAAGATCACAAAGATTGCCAACTCTAACCTTCGATCTAGCAGTCAATCTCCAAATCCTCCTATTCAGGACCCCCTACCTAGGCATCGGCACTACTAGGGTCCTTTCCGCCAGCTAATCCCCGAAGGTAAGCCGAACAACATTACCATTCTATCTCCTCTCACCCGGAAGCAACAGTTCGCAGACCTTAAGGACTTCCACACCCTCTAGGTTAATCATAGTAGACCAAAGCCTCAGCGACTACCCGTCCAGATATCATCCATCATATCAATCGGTTGCCCGTCCCTAATTACCCATCTGACCATGGGCAGTACCAGCGGAGCCCGGGCGGACATCTCTCTCCAGATATAAGAGCAGTGGCACCATCCTGGAGTTTCGTTGTAGCGGTCCACATGCCATACTTGGCCCTCATCATCAAGCTCTATAAGCCCTCCGGTTCAAGCACATATCCAGCCACATCCCTGGCAATCAGGGCCTCTCTCCTTATCATCAGCAAGTGAATTTCCAACCCTTCGTGGTGAAGTGGCTGACAAACCACCTACCATGCAAGGAGGTGCACTCCATCTCCTTAGGGGGCAACCCCTCATACTAATCCTCCATAGCTTGTAAATGAGCAATCGAATCCTTCACTTCTCCAATCTCCTAAAGATATTTTCCACCTCCTTTTTTCTTCCACCTCTGAAATAGGCACTTGGTTAACTCCAACTTGCAGGTGACTCGGTACGTAGCATCACCCCTTATCATCGTTCTCCAAGCACCCCTCACAATATCCCAGAATTTTGGACAAGAAAGCCAATTTTTTTCAAAATGAGAGGGACAACAATACAAAATGGAAATGATCAAAAGCAATATGGGACAAGTGGCGCACCTGATAATCTGAATAGCGTTAGATCCAACTAGCCGTGGCAAAGGCTTGGTCAATCCTCTCCCAAACTCTCGCTCTACCCATGCGATTATTACACCATGTGATTCTGGATCCAATAAAACTGAGGTCGACAAAGCTATTGAAAGATATATGAATTCTTGAAATTCTCTAACATCCAACTTACTAGAGAAGGCCTTACCCCCCTCTTCTTCCAAGGCCCACCAATGCAGTTGAAGTCCCCAGCCACAATAGCAGGGACCCCTATTGAATCAGACTGGCCACCTTAGCCCACGATATATAACGTTTTCTATAGTCTGTGTTGGCATACACCGCAGACATAATCCAAAGGTCCTCATTGTATCAGAAATCACCATAATAACTTATTGATTATAGTTGTGAAACAAATCAAAAGTAGCAAAACCCAACCTGCACACCACTATAATGCCCCCAGATAAACCCCTAGATTCCATCTCATAGAAACCCCAAAAGGAAGGGAAACACCACCTAGCCTGCTGTTCCCACCTGACAGGTGCGTCTCAAACAAGACACAAACATTCGGATTGTAAAGCTGCACTAGCCATCTGAAGGAGTCGGCAAATAATGGCTTCCCGGCTCCCTGCAATTCTATAGAAAAAACTTTATCATAACATGGCGAAGTCAGGTAAACAAGCACCACCGACATCAGTGCCTAGATCCTTAGCACTGACGCTCCTGACCACCTCCTCCGTTGAGGTTGGCTTGGTGGGGCCCCCAGTTAAGACCAATTTTGCCCTTCGGATTATGTCCTTATGCTCGTCTCCCCCTGCCGTTCAACCAACCGCTCGAGCCTTCTCCTCATCACCCCCACCTAACTTTGACGACTCTTCCTGCCCAAGTGTGTCGCCTCCGCCAGCGGCCACCGTCGAGTAGTAGTCATCCTCCCTTGCTGGGTCGGATGTTGTGATCAAGCTCTTTGCCGCACCCGAACTAGGGTGGGAGCCCCCTCCTCCTGACTGGATGGCCTCCAATGCACCACCGAGGACGTCGGGCAGCCCGTGGTTCCTAGCTTCAACCTTCGGGGTCGAGGAAGATGGTTGGGGATGGTGAAGAACGTCGCCACCTTCCATCGCACTCGGTGCCGCCCTCCAGGCCACCACATGGGCTAGGGCATGATCACACCCTCCATATGGACAATCACCAAGGAGAGACTAGGCTTCTGGATCGCTTGAGTTGGCCCAGGCCCAAGTCCACCTCTGCCATTATGGTGTCTAGTGCACTCAGCCCGTCAGCCTTAGTCATGGGCATCGGGCCGTGCCGGGCCAGCCCGGCCCAGGCCCACCGGGCCACAGACTAAACGGGTCGTGCCTGGCCCGGCCCGCTTCGTAAACGGGCCGTGCCGGGCACGGCCTGCTTAGCCTAAAACCCAAGCCCGGCCCGGCCCTCGGCCCGTGGATTGGCGGGCCGTGCCCGGCACGGCACGAGACGGGCCGTGCCAGGCACGGCCCATCACGGGCTGCCAGACCCCCTCCAGGCACGACCCGTCTTCGACCCCTCTGCTTCCTCCTCCTACACCCCCCTCCCTTGCGACTCGCCCCGTTGCCGCGCCCTCGACGTCTCCGCCTGCCGCAACTCCTCCGGCGGCAAAGGAGGCTCATCGTGCCTCTACCAGGTCTCCTACGGCGACGGGTCCTACACCGTCGGGGATTTCGCGACGGAGACGGTGACCCTCGGCAACTCCGCCCCTGTCGCCGGTGTCGCCCTTGGCTGTGGCCACGACAACGAGGGCCTCTTCGTCGGCGCCGCGGGGCTCCTCGTGCTTGGCGGCGGGCCCCTCTCGTTCCCCTCCCAGATCTCCGCCCGTTCCTTCTCCTACTGCCTCGTCGACCGCGACTCCCCGGCGAGCTCCACCCTCGAGCTCGGCGGCGGCGGCGCCGCCTCCGGCCCGGCAGTGGCCGCGCCGCTCCTCCACAACCGGAAGCTGGATACCTTCTACTACGTGGGTCTCTCCGGCATCAGCGTCGGCGGGAAAATGCTGTCGATCCCGCCGTCGTCGTTCGCCATGGACGAGAGCGGGAGCGGCGGTGTGATCGTGGAGCAAAGGCAGGGTTGTCATTCCGCCTGAATCAAACCTCCGACAAAAGTTACTAGAGGAGTTTCATTCTACCAAAATCCCGGGACGGCGGTGACGCGGCTCCAGGCGGAGGCGTACGGGGCGCTGCGGGACGCGTTCCGGCGGGAGACGTCGGGGCTGCCGTCGGCGGAGGGGATGTCGCTGTTCGACACGTGCTACGACCTCTCGTCGCGGAGCAGCGTGGAGGTGCCGACTGTGGCGTTCCACTTTCCGGAAGGGCGGGAGCTCCGGCTGCCGGCGAAGAACTACCTCATCCCGGTAGACGGGCCGTGCCAGCCCAGGCCCTTATGGGCTGTGACGGGCTCGGCCCGCGGGCCAGAAAGTGGTAACCCAGCCCGGCCCCCTTTTATGGGTCGTGCTAGGCACGGCCCGTTACTGTAGCATGCGGGTCGTGCCTGGCACGGCCCGCTTCGTGCCGGGCCGTGCCGGGCCATGGGCGGCCCGGCCCAGTGCCCATCTCTAGTCAGCCTGTCAGCCCGACCAATTTGACTAACTCCTTGAAGCTGGCTAGCTTCCTCCCATGACTCGAAGCCTAACTCGGTTCCAGAGCCGAGCTAACTCGGTTCACCACCTAGCTGACGAGCCTCAGCATGGGGACAACCTTTCTCCGGCGATGTCCACCATGCCACCTTGGATGGCTTTTGCCACCCATCAGAATTCGGTGGAGACCCCAACGAACTCAATCAATTGCAGGAGGAACTAGGTCCGGATTGAGTCGAACCTAGGCCAGATGTTGGCTTCGGGATTGACTCAGCTTCCTTCCTCAGCCACACCTCTCCCTTTGAAACCCTAGGTGGCTGGATTTTCATCGTGGCCAACCAGGGTCCAAAGACCGGGCGCTTTCCCACATTTGGACACTCCTCCTCCACCATCGAGGGGATCTCCTTGCCGGTCTCCACCACCATTGGCTTCGAAGAAACTCCACCCAAATCACCACCTCCTACCGTCGACGAGGGCAAAGGGAAGCGACACTCTTTGTCCTTGTGACCAATCCTTCCATAGTGGTAGGAGAACACTGAAATGTTCTCGTACATGAAGGATTGCCAGAAATCCCTAGATCGCCCCCGAATGGGAATCCCCAGCTTAAGCAGTTTTAGGGCATTAATTTTGATCTCGATCTTGGCGTACCTTAGCTTCTTCAACTAGTCAATGAAGCTATCGAGCGCTAGAGGGCAGGCGGCCACTGCTGTGATATCCCAGATCATCTCCTTCTCCCAATATTCCAAGGGCAAACATGGCAATTGAAGCCACACAACGGTGGTCTTGACAATGTCTTTACCCAGAACAAAGCCGGGCACCCAGGGTTCCATGGCAACAGTTGCCCAGCCACCAACCATAGGCCGTCGAATAGTCAAGCTTTCCCCTAACCTTGAAATCTCAGGCAACCGAATTGGCCAGCACCCTCCGGCCAAGGCTTCAAGCAATCAATATTGTGGACTCACAGGCCTATCTCGATGTCTCCACCCTCTCCATCGGCATCTCCAATACCTCCGTGAAATAGAGTTGGAGGTTCTCTAGTCCATCCTTGGAGATCCTATGGCTAGTCCACAATGCTTGCAAGTGGTGGCCCTGAACTACTCCCGACCATAACTGGATCTCTTCAATCCACCTTGGGAATGTTTCCGGAGGAACCCTTCGCTGCCTTCCTGTTCTAATCGCTCATTGTTTGGGGCATGCCTTCGAAGGTGAGTGTTGTCTGGACCTCAACAGCTAAACCTATAGAGCTGCTTTAGGTGCTTCACCACCTAGCAAAGCGCTTTAACCTGTTTAATTTGATTCAATCTATTATAGGTTAAATTAAATCATCTATTTAATAAAATGATTGGCTTCTACATTTTTTCATCTTTGATATGTTAGATAGACATAGCAAATTCAGATTGATAAACTTTTGGCTTAATCTATATCCAATCCAATCAGTACATGATTCGACCCAACTCGATTAGCACCTCTCAATCATGAATTTCCAATGCGATACATGACACACAGAGTAATTATGGGATTTAATAATTTCCATCGACAGCTTAACCCTACCGAACCATTCTAGCCCAACCGTAGGGTTGGCTGAAAGGGCATGGGTCAATCAACCTCAACTCTCTAGCGCGTCAGCACACCTCAATTTCTCAGAAAAAAATAAAATTAATATAATAACTAGAATGAGTAGAAAAATTGGTTATATTACACATAAGTCACAACCTAAATGAGTTTGAGCCTCAAATAGATTAATAGATTGTGACGGTAAGAGTGGGTTGGCTATGGATCAAGTTTGAATCGAACATTTTTTGACTTGTTAGCTTAAACCCGATCTTCTGATCTGATTTGACTTTAATTGTTCCATTGATTGTTATCACTTCAAGTAACTTGGTCAGACAATCAAAAATTCGAAATAACTACTTGCGTACCTAAGTGATTTCAAATGCCCGTTTGCAGCTAGCCAAGCACATTTTTAAAAAACTTAAAATAAATAGATAATTTTTCTCACGTAATTCTACTATATGGGGACCATATTTTTTTTAATTCTATACACGGGGACCATGTTACGGAGCCTGAATACGATGGAGCAAAACCGGTAGGGGAAATCTAGAGCGTGCCATGAGGGGCCAGATGAAGTAATAATGTACCTAACAACGTGGCTGCGACTTTGAATGGACGGTGCAAAAGTTCGCTGAGTCCAATTAATGATGCACGTGACCGGCTACTGCATTTTCCTGCCCATCATAAAAACCGAGATGCCAGTGTGGCAATGCCCGCAGGGGACTTTGTTTTTGGCTTTCAAGCCAAAGTAAAAGTAATTTTTTTATTTTCATAAATCCAGTAAGTAATTTTTTAAAAAATGTGTAAAAAGAAACTAATTGATCGTTAATGTAAATATATGTCTATTTAAGTAAAACAAGTTCGAGAATAAAAAAATGAATTATAGAAAATGAGTATTGTTCCAATAATTATAAAAAAATGATGTTACATTTTTTTTTACTGAATTATATTTGTCATAATAATCATAATGACCTTATTTTCCAAACATTAGTAGTATTTGTTGTGGTTCAAATTTGGCCCGAAGGTGACCATGCTGGAAAGTCGAGGGAGCTGCTGACTGGAGCAGAGAAAGGGGAGCCATCTCTTGCACGACGGTGTACCTGCAAGCTCTCCGACGCTCAAGTTAGAGTGGATCTTAATTGATCTAAAAGTCTCTCCTGTATTACCTGATGGGGCTATTTATAGTTCCTATAGAGGTGTCCAGATGGCGGAGTTATGACCCATCCTCACTGTGGGAAGTGATGGGTCTTAAATAGATGGCGCGCAGTTAGAACTTGCTTGAGACGCACGGCGTAGGCCGTTCCTGTGAATAGTAAGGCGTTGACAAGTGTGACGGGGTATGGCTGGAGCAGCATGGCGTTGTCCTGGGCTGCTGTCGGCCAGTAAGCAAAACATGGCGCAGTGGCGTTGTAATGTGCGGCCTCGTAAGCGGATATGGATATGCACGTGGATGCGGTCGTGGGCGAGGCTGAGCTCGATGAGAGGTCGCATCATACATTCGGCGAGGTCGGCTTAGCGGATGTTGAGGCTGGCCTCGCTTCTCCGGTCCCAAGGTCATCCGGTAGAGTGGCCCAAGCTCGAGGGTCAGGGCGCATCGGCGAACATAAAGGGCACGCCGAGCTCGATCGAGGCGCGTCGGCGAATATATAAAGGAGGCGCCTCGGACTCGGTCGGGGCGCATCGGCGAATATAGTCCTGTGGTCGAAGGAGCTCTTGGGCCCGCAGCTGACACAGCAGGACGTTCTGAGCTCGAGCCCGGAACGTTGTTATAAGCATTAGAAGAGATCACTGCAGGTCGTGGTAGCGGAGAGATCCGGCCGAGGCCAACTGAGTCTTCGATGGAGTCAAAGATCGGGCTGATTTCGAGCAGGACTGTGGTCTTGTCTGACCATGGTCCTGTCTGGTTGGTGTTGTGGTCTGCTCGGCCGGAATGGAACGATCCCTTGCCCTGAGCAGGACGATCCATTTTGCCCCTCATCAATATTTATCAGTTATATAGTAACCAAATGAGTAGCCCGTTGAGCCCATTTTGGCCCATTGAATAATTGGGTCATGTCATAACCGGATCCATTTAACTCTTTAAGACTTATTTAAAACTTGCTTGATCTATTTCTATCCTATTTAACCCGATTCATTTAATCTGTTTAAATACATTTAATCTGTTAAAAACTTGTTTAATCCAATGTGTTTAACTTAACTTGACCTACTTAATAAATGACTAATGTAGGTCAAGTTGGATACCTGTTTAATAAATAGATCGAATTCATACCTGAATTTTTGACCTGTTTGATGAATAAGTCGGATTCAGATTAACGAATATTTGACTCGATCCGCATCTAATCTGACCCAATATGATCCAATTGCCATCTCTATTGGGAGCATGGAAGAGTGCACAATTTGCTACCTCGCACCTTCATCCTGCCTGGATTTGGCTAAAGCGGAATTTAGGTATTTGAGTCAGTTATTCCTTAACCTTGGAAGTGGGAAGCACAGCTTATCATCAGATCGATTGTAATCTCTGGAAGGCTCGTAAACAAAGGCTGATTTTTTTTAAAAAAATTTTTTCCAATCGAATATGTAATGCTAGTGGAAAGGCTACAAATAATTTGAAATCAACCAACCACCTACCACTCCCAAATATATTGTGAAAAATCAACCACCTCGCTTGCCTGTAAACCATAGGATGCAGTTCACGTCCTCTACAAAGTGAAAATTAATTTTTCACTCTGGGTCGAGTGTGCGCCAGATTTTAAAGTTGGGAAGCACCATTACAAGTTCCAAGGTACATGGAGTAGTGCATTTCCAAATCTCAAAGCCACCTTGTATGCCGACAAATCCGATGAAGAAACTTCCACTTTTCATATGGCTTGAATCATAAGTATAGGGCTCTGCCTAAAAACGGCTATTTATGACCCGATCTGCAAATAACCCGCTTTAAGTGGCTTTAGATTTGACATAAATAGATTTGAGTCGTAAATGGGTTAATCGATCTAAATCTGTTTATTAAATAGGTTTGGTTCGAATTTAAACCTTTGACTCATTTTACCTGTTTTGACCTATTTAACAATTTGGTCAGATTATAACCCGATCTGTTTAACCTTTTTTAAACATATTTAATCTATTTAACCCGACCCACTTAATCTATCTAACTCGTTAAAAATCCGTCTAACATGTTTAACCTATTTAATAAATAGGTTATGTGGGTCGAATCAGGTTACCTATTTAATAAATAATTAAACATATTGGATTCAGATTTGAAATTTTGATAGATGTAATAAATAGATCGAGTTTGGGTTGATAAATTTTTGACCCAACCTGCATCCAACCCAACACGTATCGGATCCAACCCAACCCGATTTCTATCTCTAGCTTTGCCCCTCCTTTTTATCACCTAAAAAACTAAGGCTGCAAATGGGTCGGTTGACTTGTGACCCGACCCGACCAGCTTAAATCCGATCCAGCTCATTTTAAAGGACCCGTAGGGTCAGGTCAGGTTCTAAAATTGGACCTATTCCATTTTTAGGGCTAGGTTTGGGTTTTTTTAATTCTAACTTGACCAGACTCGATCCAATCAGTTTGAAATTGAGGCAATTTTGGTTTTCCAACCCTACAATTTGACCCAAACTTGGTAAACCATTTGAGCGCACAGGCTACAGGGATGCATCACATGTTTAAGTAGTTGTTCATGAATATCCTGAAATAAGGTTTTATAGGAGTGTCACATGTTTGATGCACTGGTTTAGCGTTCTATTTGATACATTTTTAATGCAAATCAAGTATCACTATCCTACTGCTCTCTAGTTTACGGAATTTTTGAATTCAAACTCCTGTTTTGCTCCTAGTAAAAAGAAGGCCAGCCAATGCACTAGGTAAAAGGAATAGGAAAACTCATGTAGTTCTGTTTCAGTAGTTTTATGACCACTTTCAGACATTAGTTACATCTTCAATAGTTATTTTAGATCCATATTTTTTGTTATCAAAAAAAGTTTTAGATCCATATTGAAGCCACCATATGCATTGGGTTTTGAAATATGTACTCATTCAATTTACTCTGCTATCTATAAAAATTTTGATTTCGAGTTGAGCACTATTTATAGACTATCAACTTTTATGGAAAGGATCAATTACTAAATACTAGCATTTGGATATGAATGATATTGACCGAGTGTAGTTTCGATGAATCAGGTCCAAATGTTGCTTGTAAAGTATCTGTTTAAATATTGAATCATTACCTAAGGAAGTTGATAAAAGTCCTTGAGAGCTGTGCAGTGTTGAAATTCCAGGAGCGTACCTAGACAAGCGTCGCAAGGGGTCAAGTCTGATTAAGTTACGAACAAAGATAGGAGAGCCACCAACATTTAAGACAAGCAGGCCATTTATTTGTACGATATAATTTGAGAAAATGAATGCTGGTTAAATAAGAAATCACAACATTAGCAACGAGAGAGATGGTTGGGCTGGACCCGAGTTGGACCTGACTCGGACTCGTCTCAGACCCAAAATTTTATGATTTATGTCCGAATTATATTGGACTCAATCCGACCTGAATGATCCATTGGATCAAAATTTGTGGCCGTGAACTCGATCCGATCTTCTATTAGATTGGGTTTGGGTCCAATATTAAAACTCGAATAAGAAACTAAATTAGGTCGGAGTCACTTATGATCCGGTCTGACCTAAACCTATTTGCACCCTTACCAAAAATGAAAAGTGCCTTCCTTGATCGAACCTAGACCGGATTTTCTTGGCTGGAATTAGTCCGATGTTAGTTCCTTCAAATCCCCGAAAGAAGGCGGCTTTTAGTTTCCTCAGCCTGATCAGGATCCAAAGGTTGGGCAGCTGCTATCGTTGGCTCGCAATTTAACGTGCCCTAAAATACTAAACTGTTTCTGTCTTTCTATGTAAATAAATCGATATAGCAAATAAATTTATTTTGCTAGGCCTTTTGGCAAGAGTAAAGGGCTCTACTTGGTTGTCAGTCCAATCTAAACAACCGCACGAAATCAATACAGGAGACCAGTTCCATTTGAATCATGTAGGCAAGACATACAAGATATATAGGACTTAAAGTCCAATTTAGAGAGTTTTTGGAGAGCTAAAAAGTACTTTCTGGCCTTTTAAAAGCACTTTTAAATGAAATAGGAGTGTTTGATAAAAATTTCGGAAAGTTGTTTTATCTTTCTCAGAAAGCTGAAAACAGCTTTTGAAAGAAGCTCCATTTTGGAGCTTTCCAAAAAAGTACTTTTAAGCCCGGCCGGAAAGCTATTTTTGTACCAAAATATCCATAATAAAATATAACAATTACACAAAATGTCATTTTAATAATTATTTAACCAATTTTATCACATAGCTAAAAAATTTATTATATTATAAAAAATTAATTTATACTAATAATTATAATATTTTATATTTTTATTATTGAATTATAATATAAATATAATATTATATTACATTATATCATGATATATTGATATGTAATGTTAAATAATTTAATATTACATTAAATTATTATGCTATAGTATACAATATTATATTACTATATTATAATAATATTATACTACATTACAGTAATATTATATCATATATTTATGTATTAATACATATTATATTTTATTATGCTCTGTTTTATAATACTATGCAATGTCATTTATGGTTATTTTGTCATACCAAAAATATTTTGTTAGTTTGTTTACTAAAGACATGTTAAAGTGGCACAGCACTTTAAAAATGTAGTTACCAAATAGCAAATAATTTTTTATAAAAATTCTACTTTAGAAAATTTTACTTTCAAAAGCTCTATTGCCAATAGTTTTCCCAAACGGGGCCTAAAAGGAACTGCAAGTAGAAACCGACTCATGTTACTTCTTGTCAACTATAATTGTTGCGCACATAGGATATCAGTAGGAAAACAATCCCTTTGATGGACCTCTTTTTTATTAGTCATTCTCAAGAGTGGACTGGACTTTTCATTGATTAATCTCTTTAGGGTTTCATTTCATATATGCTAGCTGGATAGAGGTTGTATCTTTCATGCTAAAAGTAGAATTCACCTTTCTTCGCATATATCCATCGTTGGATCATACGATGGTTGCTTTCAGAATTGTGCGAGCAGATGAATAAAAAAAAATTAAGAATGCTTTGAGATCTATGTGGCACAGCACTTTAAAAATGTAGTTACCAAACAGCAAATAATTTTTTATAAAAATTCTACTTTAGAAAATTTTACTTTCAAAAGCTCTATTGCCAATAGTTTTCCCAAACGGGGCCTAAAAGGAACTGCAAGCAGAAACCGACTCATGTTACTTCTTGTCAACTACAATTGTTGCGCACATAGGATATCAGTAGGAAAACAATCCCTTTGATGGACCTCTTTTTTATTAGTCATTCTCAAGAGTGGACTGGACTTTTCATTGATTAATTTCTTTAGGGTTTCATTTCATATATGCTAGCTGGACAGAGGTTGTATCTTTCATGCTAAAAGTAGAATTCACCTTTCTTCGCATGTATCCATCGTTGGATCATACGATGGTTGCTTTCAGAATTGTGCGAGCAGATGAATAAAAAAAATTAAGAATGCTTTGAGATCTATGTAGAGCACGATCCAACGGTCCATCGTTGTTTCATGCAAAGGTATAACCACCGGAAGCCATCCATGCTGGCCTTCCTCTTATAAATTTGACCTCTCAAGATGGTCCAAGCCACAACAACCAACCATGCCTTGTTTTTACCACTTTGTCGACTTTTAGCATAAAAAATCTTCGACACGTATGTGGTTTGCGCTGAGCTCAGGATTGCATGGGAGGAAGTCACCTATGTGAGGCAGATACTGGGTGCGGACTGCATTGTGCGTGAGGGATAGTAGGCTACGGTGATAGAGTGGATCCAGGGCTGCAGTCTTGACGCGAGTTCAAGCCTCCTGCTACGTGATGTTCGCAGACTGTTAGACGAGGATGGTCTATCGTGGGCCACACACGTCTACAAGAAGGTGAACAGAGCGGCCGACTGGGCAGTGCCGGCTCGAGCCTTAGGCCCTCGGCCCAGGGAAGGCCCCCACCCACGGTCTTCCCTCGGGTCGTTATTTTTCGGTGTGAAGGTGGAGCTGCAGCAGCTGGTGCTCGCCATCCTCGACGACCCGATCGTCAGCCGGATCTTCGGCGAGGCCGGGTTCCGGAGCTGCGACATCAAACTTGTCGTCTTGCGCCCCCCGCTGCCCATCCTCCGGCTATAAGTAAAAGATTTTAGAAGTAAAGTACATCGGTCTCCCTTCCACCATCCTCAAAGATCCTTGGCATGATTAAGTCCTCTTGGAACCGGGAGGTGTTGCTGCTATACAAACACTCGTTCCCCCCCTCATCTTCCTTCCACCATCCTCAAAGATCCTTGCGATAGTTGATGCACCTGAAGCCACTCTTATCTTTCATCCCTTCTCTTTTTTGGTTTTGGTCTTGGTTTTCCTTCCCTCACATTACTCCTGATCCAGCTGGGCCATCGGGAAGAAAGATAGGGGGTTGGAGATGGACTTCTTGGAGGGTGGAGATTCTTTTAATTTTCTCCTCTCGGTTTCTTCTCCCCTCTTGAGTGGTAGAGAGAGAAAAGGAGCAAGAGGGGGTTGAATGGCTGCTGTGCTGTGATGTTGCAGTTGCTGCTTGGGTACTCACTTGAAGGGGAGATGGTGGGATGGGACTTTTATTTATTAGATGGAGTGAATTTTCCATAATGCCCCTACTTTCTTTAATAGAGAGGTTCAATTCTTTTCTTTACCTTGACCATGAAGTGTCATGGATGACCCTTTCTTATTCGGCTCTTGCTCGACATGGTAAACACTATTACCAAGCATTATCTCAGTTATTTAATCAGTTTCATGGCCCTTTTTTTTAGAGTAATTACTTTTATGTGCTTTCATTTAAAAATTATATTAAATTGAAAAAGCTTTTTGCCTATCTATATTAGATTCATGTATCTTTGTTGAAATAGTGTACTTGATAGCTATCTATTCCAATATTTTTTTAAATATTTTATATTTATTGAAATTTTTTATTATTAAAAAAAAAGGTCTCATTCATTGGATTCGCCTTAGGCCTCCAAATGTATTGGGCCGCCCCTGCGACTGGGTGGCCTTATTTGCAGCCCACTACTCAGAAGGATTCATCTGGAGCGACCATGCGCTTGTGCTCCGGTCTCTGTGTTATTTGCTTTTTTCTGATTTTGCACGTTTGAGCTGCCATTGTAACAATAAGAAAAAACATGCCTTGTTCTTACCACGTTGTCGACTTTGGGGACCGCCGTCGAGATGAATGGAAGGTTTCCGTGATGGTTCGTGGTTCTGGAGACACTAGGGCGGGTGGTGTCCCTGGCCAGGCCTGCATAACCCTTGTTAGTGGTTTAGCTCTTCCACACCTCTTCCTCCCGGGAAGCATCGAAAAGGACGAGAGCCCATCCCGGGGTTCCGCCACAAGGCCATGCCCATCTTTTGAGCTCTTTCGTGCATGTTAAATATCTATTATTCTTGAAATTTCAAAATATATTTTTTAAGGTAGGTAAGGCTGTGAACCATCCCATCCATTCCATGAGCGAGCCCTGACACGAGAACTGGTCCATGGAAGAATTGCCGTTAGTTTTTGCTTCCCGAGGTTGATGATTCGGTCTTCGGTTACGTTGGACAGTTTGGGACTTGCGAGGCTACACATGGCTCGAGTCTGTACATTGGCTCGTCTCCAAAGGTGGATCCGGACAGTAGAGTTGCCACCGAAAAAACATGCAATCTTTATCTTGGTTGGCTGAAATATAGATGATCTAATTGCATTAGTTTAGAACTTAAGTATCATGATCTATCCAATATATAGTTTTTATGTAATTGTAAATGGGTTGAGTCAACCCATGGCTCAATCCAACGCGCTTAGATTCAATCAGGATTCGATTTAAAAACCCATGAGCTGGATCATGTTCCAAAATTGAACACATTCTATATTTGAGTTGGATCTAAGTTTATTGAGTTCCATTCCGATTCGACCTGATTATTATATGGTTTAATACGGATCTTTTGACTTATCATCTGATCTGACCTAAACCTAATATATCCGTTAATCGAGGTGGGGGGGGGGGGTGGTTAAGCAGTCTACAGTCTATAATCTACTCATCCGAAGTTCCGATTAGAATTAAGTTCTATAATCCACCATCTATAATCCCACTAATCCAAGCTTTTTAATCTGATTTTATTCGCATAATATACAAGATGTTGTGGCAAACTGAGCGATATTTTTGGATGGAAAGTTTGACTTTTAGATTGTGGATCGATGCCGTAACTGGCTTGGCATGTTATCTATTTCAAATTATTAGATAACTTTAAGCATAATAATTCGTACAGTTCATAGGGAATAATAAATTTTTAGAACTCTTTTCAATTATTTTTTGAGCTCCGTTGGAAAAAGATTATCATATCAAATGTATCATAATAGGCTTCCAAAGAGCATTCATATCTTACTATGAAATTAGGATTTTCTTTTAACCAAGTTTAATTTTTTTGCTTTGCGACTCCTTATGTTTTCCAGACTTGATCCAGAGCCGAATTGTTTGCGATGGGATCGGGTTATATATGGACCCAACTTAACCCGAATGATCTGTTGAGTCAAAAATTTTAGCCATAGATCTGATCTGATTCGATATTCTATTTGCTTGATTTGAGTTCAACATTAGGATCCGAATAAGAAATCAGATCAAGTCGAAGTTACTCGGGATCTGATTTGACCCAACCTATTTGCATCTTTATATATATTAGACTAAACTATGCCCGTATGAATTCTTGCACTAATAAAATTGGTTGGCCCGAGTCATGTGCTACCCTAGATTGACATGGCTTATTTATAATCTTGGCGGACATTAAGAGTGCTATCAGGACTCGGCCAACGAAAATATAACAATAAATATGATTCCACACTGTGCACGTAGATCTTGCCAATGGTTGCACCTAAAATAGGGGACAAGAGAAGTTCGAAATATCACTTCATTATTGTTTTGTTGTACATACTCATACAAACGATCATGTTATGATGAATAGTTCTTCAACACATGAAATGCCAAATCCTTACACTTCTCCGGGCTTTGTAAAATTAACAAGAAAAAAAAAGAAGCACCTCCCAAAATGATTAATACTCCAAGTAATTTCTACAATGCGAAATCAAAACATGCAAGTAAGCGCGAAAAGATTATAAGTTGTATGTTATTATACAATTCACAGGGGAGAAAACATGACTAAAAAGAGTATAAAGAATTCGAGGCTAACAAGGACACAAATGAAAAAAATGCAATTAATTAAGATTCCCATTTAATTGAGTCAAACCAGAATTCCAAGATCTAGGGTTTCACTCGCAAGAACTGACAAGGAGTCCAGATTCCGGGAACCAAAGTCCTGAGCGTGCACCGCCCATTTTTACAAAATCATCTTTTCGAAATTTGAATCTGCGCTGGCGGCAGGGACAATCTGGTCATTCTACCTCGTTCCAACGGCTATTATATGATTCGAGCGCGGTCCCCGGACTCGGCCAGCGGACTTCCCACTGAACCAAGTACCTCGTCCAATGGAAATTGTCTAGGGCCCAAATTTAGGTAACGGAACTATTCGATCGCCACGTGTAGCATTATTTCTGCTCCGTTTATTATTTAAACTTGGAAGCGCAGATGGACATCAGAAAGTGGACCAACGGCTATATCTTCCTGCAGCACCAACGTGGCCAAAGATAATGGGTGAGCTCAGTGCCACGTCAGGCGTGAACCGTAGTGGCTACTACAATGACAGGGAATGGCACCTTGTTACGAAGAAAATATAGGAGGACGGAGGAGGGGGAAGCAATCCAATGCGCAGACCTTAAACCTTCGCCCGGCCGTCCCTCCTCGCTCGCTTTTTTTTTTCCTTTAGAAGAAAACAGAGTGGCCTGGAAAAGAATCACCTACGCAAAACTCTGTATATAGACGAACTCTATCTCGTTGGAAGGTGCCATTAGGATAAGTCATGTTTACTGCAAAATAAACAAAGCAGCTAATTTGGTCACGTCTTTTGTTGTTGATCACTCTGGTGAGATATAATTATAGACAGATGGCATGATCAGGCTATTTTTTGAATATTTTATTTTTCAAATTTTAGAATTATACTCATTTTAATGTACAGTTTATCTGTTTTAGTAAAAAAAAATCAGAAAATAAAAAAAAAATAATAAAGAAGAAGAGTTACTAGACTGAGTTTAAAGTTCAAACGTCCGACAGCTTTGGCTTAATAATGTTTTCTTTAATGCCGTGTATCGTCGGATAAGATCGTTGCACGTGTCTTCTGTTGGAAGGTAATTTTGAAATTTAGAACTCTAAAATTTTATCAATGGCGAACTCTATTTCGTTCAAACAACCTGCGGAAGACGATAGACCTTTGATTCTAAATATTTGGCATGTATGGGAGGATGTTCTATCAGCAGGACGAGTCATGTTTATTGCGAGACAAACAAAGCAACTAATTGCTCTGACGAGATGCTGTTGTGGACGGATGGTATGGTTGTACTATTTTTTTAATATATACTCTATACAGTTTATTCATCTTATTAAAAAAATAAGAAAATAATAAAATAATAATAATAATAAACTAGTAGAGTTACTAGACTAAGTTTAAAGTTCAGACGTCCGACAGCTTTGGCTTAATAATGTTTTCTTTAGTGTCGTGTATCGTCGGATTTGATCGATGCACGTGTCCTTTGTTGCATGAGAAACAGGAAATTTGCTGTCAAATATAGCTAGCTAAAAAGCGGTAAAGATATATGTAATGGGCACCCCATTTTGGCGCTTTCTTTAGTTCCTCATTTTTTTTTGACTGAAGAGAGGCGATACCACCTTTCTTTAGTTCCTCCTAGTCCCTGTAACAGCACTCATACCAACAAAGCTACAGTTCGCTCTCTCACTGTCTTACCACTACCCTTGTCCTCTTGTTGGAGATAGTACAGTGCTTATATGCCATTCGCCTCCTTTCTTTGCAAGGCTTGGAGACACTGTTTCCTATTCATCTTCTTCCTCTAGTTCTGCTCTCTGGGTCTTTTTATCTGTTCCCCTTGGAGTCTCTCTCTCTCTCTGTGCGTGTGTGTCTGTGTGTTGCTTGCTTTTGCTCTCTCAGGAAGTTTGCTCTCTTCCAGTGGGGAGAGTGAGAAGAGGGAGAGGGATGAGTGCTACAAGGTTCATTAAATGTGTGACTGTTGGGGATGGGGCTGTGGGGAAGACCTGCATGCTCATCTGCTACACCAGCAACAAGTTCCCTACTGTATGTATAGGCCCTCTCCTCTGATGCCCAAACTGAGAGCGTCTCTTTTTTCTTTTTTTTTTTCATATATATAAATATATATGTATAAAGAATCTTTAGGTTTATTTTTTAACAGATCTTTCCCCTTTTTTTTTGGCTCTAGTGTGAGTCTACTCTTGTTTGTTTAGTTTTTGTGGTTTTACTCCTTTTTTTTTTAGTTCATATTCTATACATTTCTACTTATTTTTGCCCCAGAAACCAAACCTCTGTTTTCACAGTTTTCATTCTCTCCTTTTGTTTCGCAACCATTATTTCTGCTGGTTATTGCTTAGATCCCAGTCTTGTTTTGTTTGGCATTTTCCCTTTTCCCTTCTAAAATAATCAAATCTGTTTTGAGAAGAAACAATCCATGGTGCTTGTTCTTGTTTCTGCAAACTGTATGGCAATTTAACTTTTTTACCTATTCTAGTTCCTTAAGTTCTTAGGTTTCTCTGAAGGACCAGATGGAAAGAATCATTCTCAATATCAAACATAGATCTCTTTATGCCATTTGCTTGTCCTGAGATTTTTGTTTGTCATAAGCCCCAAACGAAATAATTATCAGAATGCCCGTGATTTAGATCTTATATCCACTATAATGTGACTTCTGGGCAGGATTATATTCCCACTGTCTTTGATAACTTCAGTGCTAATGTTTCTGTGGATGGGAGCATTGTCAACTTGGGATTGTGGGACACTGCAGGTAATAAGTCCTCTCTTTTTTTCGATTTGGTTTTGCATGCTAGATTTCTATTAATTAATAAAGCTTTAACTTTCCATGTTTGCCTTTATAGGACAAGAAGACTATAGCAGACTGAGACCACTGAGTTATAGAGGTGCAGACATATTTGTTTTAGCTTTCTCTTTAATCAGCAGGGCTAGCTACGAGAATGTTCTCAAGAAGGTACTGTTTACACTATCGCTTTATTGCTTTCTTTATTACCTCTCCACAGAGGCTATGGCTTCACCTTATCTGAGCAGATGAGTTTGTTATCAGTTTGGAGTAAAAGCTCTAATTTATGGCTTTTGTTTGGTGCTTTTCCTGGGTCTCACATCAGGACATTGACCATGTAACAGTTTTCTTTTGTATACTTTAACTTGAATTGACATGTTCAAACTATGTCTGAACAATACATGATTTTAATTCACATTTGTGGTGCATATCAGGCATAAATGTCTGCTGTACCTCAATTTAGAATTTCACAAAGCTTTTTCCTTTTTCTTTTCGTCGTTGTTTTTGTGAGGATCCTTGTGGGTATATGTTTAGTCCCGCATCAGTTATTTACCAAGAAGATCTTGGATACTTATACAGAACTAAGGAACCTAAAAAAATACCTTCGGACTAGCCATTTTGGGTGTGGTCTTAGGTTGTTACATATGGTGTCAGAGCGAACTCGGCCCAGCCTGACGTGGCCATCAAGACTTGAACACTGAGAATATGTGAGGACGACTAAAGAACCTATAAAATATCTTTCGATTAGCCATTTTGGGTGAGGTCTTAGGTTGTTACAGTTTTGTTGGCCATGCTTTCACCATGTTTGAAACAAAAGTGCAAGTTTAATTTTGAAGTGTTATCGTGAAATCTCGATTGGATTTTGACCACCTCCTCCTTTATTCCCTTTTTTACTCGTACATATTCTTAATATGCTTTTTCTATGATGTTCAAGTAAATGTTTTAATTTCATATGACAATATAATCCTTAATTCTTCATGTCTTATGAATCCTTGTTACATCTGCTAATGCTTTCAATAAGTGCTTGCAATCTTACTATTTTGTTTGTCGATCAGTGGATGCCTGAACTTCGTCGCTTTGCACCAAATGTTCCAATTATTCTGGTTGGGACTAAGCTAGGTGTGTAATCATTTAAATACTACTGTTTTGAGTTTGATATAATCTAAGATACCAAGGCTTGTAGAATTGTAGCTCTTTCAAAAATGTCAAACTCTTTAGTGTCTGATAATTTCAGATCTTCGTGAAGACAGAGGTTATCTTGCTGAACATCCATATGCTACTACAATAACATCGTCGCAAGTAAGTTCTCCTGGAACTAATTTATGGAGAACCTATCTCACACCCAAAAATGTAAAGAAAGTTGGGAAATGCTTTATAGGTATCGGTAGTTTGGAACTATCTAATAGATACTTTTTCTTCCTGTTTAGGGGGAAGAACTTAGGAAACAGATTGGCGCTGCAGCATACATCGAATGCAGCTCTAAAACCCAACAGGTATGTGAATCTGACAGAACGAATCAATGATCGAGCATTAGTGCAGAATTATTACCATTTGATTGAACTTGCATGGCACATAATTACGGCACTTATAGATAACTTTGATTTTGCTAAGATTCATGTCTTATATAGCACATATTAATATTATTTTTTGGTTAATTAATAGAACGTCAAAGCTGTTTTTGATACTGCAATCAAAGTGGTTCTTCAACCTCCACGAAAGAAGGAGATGATGCCCAAGAAGAAAAGGAGGAGAAGCTCTGGCTGTTTAATGGTGTGAGTAACTGACCATTGCAATCATATTTTCATTGCTCTCTGGACTTGTATAATTGCAGGTTCCTGTTACATTATTATTAGCATCTCAATGTAGGTTCCTTTTTCTCTCCATTAGATGTTTCCTAGTAATTCACATAGGTGGTGCACTTAGTTGAGATCATGCAATTCCACTTTTCCTGGATGACATTGCACGCGATATGTTTCTCTTCTAATTCATGAGCTTCACATCGCCGTCCATGCAATCTAACACTTGGATTCGTGATTAATCCTGCAGGAATCTTGTTTGTGGAGGAATGTGCACTGCATAGGACTAAAGAAGCGACCACATTTGGTGTGCTGTGCCTGGGAGCACGCCAGCAGCAATCTCTTACCTTGAGTTTTCAGTTCCTTGGAAACAGCTGACAAAACATTTTGTTTCGTTGGTAAGAGGGAACCGTTGGTTCTCGAACACTTCAGGGAATGAACCAGTTCTCTTGTTTATGTAAGAATGTAATGCCTGAGTACTTTATATGGTTTCCAGCTATCGCTATTTAGTGGGTCATGTTGATCTATGCTGATACTCGTTGAAAAGTAATGATACTTTATGAATGCAATGGTGGTGATTTCAGAAGAACAGAAATGCCTTCTTCTTCCTTACCTCATGGTAGTAGAGCATGCCATCATTAATATGTGCTCACGGTGTATTTTCTTTCTGGAAGAGATGAATATTAACTGCTAGAGTAAGTAAATCAATACAATGTGTCAGATGCCACTATGTGATAAGCTTGTGAGTTCATTGCTTCAAGCAGAGACAACAAACTCAAACTCAGATTCTTCAAGCGCGATCCAAAAAACACATGAACTGTAAGCAAGATGAACTGTCTGATTCTTCAAGCTCAAACTCAGAACAGAGTAATGAAAGTCTATGTTACACAAATCTAAAATAAATGTGAATAAGATGACTCTTCAAGCGCAATCCAAACAATACATGAACTGTAAACAAGATGAACTGTCTGATTCTTCAAGCTCAAACTCAGATTCTTCAAGCGCGATCCAAAAAATACATGAACTGTAAGCAAGATGAACTGTCTGATTCTTCAAACTCAAACTCAGAACAGAGTAATGAAAGTCTATGTTACACAAATCTAAAATAAATGTGAATAAGATGACTCTTCAAGCGCAATCCAAACAATACATGAACTGTAAACAAGATGAACTGTCTGATTCTTCAAGCTCAAGCTCAGAAACAGAATAATGAAAGTCTATATTATGCAAATCTAAAATAAATGTGAATAAGATGACTCGCCCAGCCTGCTGAAAAGACCATAGAATTTCATGCTTTCATGAATTGGCTCTGGGGAGGAACAGTCCTTGTTTCTTGTTGTTTTGCAAGATAACCCATCCAGCCTTCAAAAAGCGTTCAAGTCAGAGGTCAGCTCTCTAAGATGGCTCACTGAAGGCATAATAAATACAGATAAAAAAGGAAAGAAGTGATAAATATCCATACCTAGAGAAGGGTCAATTCCTCTGTTTTGGAGCTCTCTGAACTCCTGGCAAAGAGAGCAGAAGGGGCAGAATAGATGGACAATCCAATCCTCAGCTGGAGCCTGGACCAAGTTATATTTGTTTCTCAGCTTAAGCCTGTAGTTGGAACCTAAAATCCAACAGGTGCAGAGAGCTGGTGCCATCAGGATGAACATGAAGCTGTCCAGTGGGCAACCTACAAAATATATATTATCAAGTGAATGAAACAAAAACCTTACTCTCTTTATAAATGAACAGGTTTACCATTTCCAGCATGCTAATGAAACATAATACCAAAGGGGAACATTCTAATTAATGAGATTATCCTAAAAGTACAGAATAACTTGGTTCATCATGAATAGCCTTATTAAGGCCTGAAAAAGCTCGATCATTTGATCAATCAAATTGGCCAGGTACTTAGCAACAATCCTGCGATATTTTAAAATATCTACCATATTATAGGGTTGTTGTTTGAGTAGCTTAAGAAAAATTGTGATCGAGACTTATAGGGTAATCGGCCATATTTAGCAGGTTCATGAAAAGCAGTGCTATAGTAACACAAGGTCTCAGTCAAATAAGTTCCACAGGTGACATGCAACTGTCCCAACACTCCTCTCTCTATGTATGCACTGCAGAGTCTGATGAAGAGTGGGACAACAGAGAAGTTGCACATTGGCTGAGTCTTGCCTTTCTTGTACAAAATATCCATGCTAGTCTAGCATTTCTTGGTTCATGAATCCTTCCTTTCATGGGATGCCTCCTTTTTCATTCAAATTTTTTTTTTTCAAATCCTTTCATTTAACTTACATTTCTCCTCATGATGAGCAACTTTTGAGGATTTTCTAAGGATCGGGGTCGCAGGATAAAATTTATTCATTTATGTAATTGAGGGCTAATCCCTCAGAACTTCATACAAGAATAGGCAGGCTGGTTTCAGCTAGCAAAGATCGGTACTATTTAAGTTAAGATAAATCACACAGATATCACTATTTGTATCCACATTTGCAATAGAATGATGCACCTCCCTTGGCAGGAAGGCTAGTCAGTACCTTGCCTTTAAGTGTAGAATAGCTGAGCCTCTAGGAAATATTTCATAATTGATGGCATGATATTCTACTATGGTCCTATTTGGCATTCCAAAAGTATTTTTAGATGGAATAGAGGTATTTGATAAAAAAATCGGAAAGTTGTTTTAAGTTATAATTTTTTTTTTGGACCAAAATACTTATGATAAAATATAATAATTACAGAAAATAATAATATTAATATATAATGATAATAATTATAATATTTTATATCTTTATTATTGTATTATACTATAAATATAATATTATATTATATTTATCATAATACATTGATATATTATATTATATAATATCAAATTATGTTATATTATTATGTTATAGTATACAATGTTATATTACTATATCATAAAAATATTATATTACATTACAGTAATATTATACTATATCATATATTTATATATTAATGCATATTATATTTTATTATACTCTGTTGTATAATACTATACAATGTCATTTATAGTTATTTTGCCACACCATAAGTACTTTCTGAGTTTGTTTACCAAACAAATATTAAAGTCTCACAGTATTTTAGAAATATAATTACCAAATGACAAAGAGCTTTTTATAGAAGCTCTACTTCTGAAAATTCTACTGCCAACAGCTTTGCCAAACGGAGTCTATATTGTTGAGCTAATATAGTGCCTTCCCCACTACAATTATGAGCTTTGAGGGCCCCTAAGATGACTTTTTTTTTCACAGTTAAATGGCACACAATCAATCATCGGCCAAATATTGATTGCAGAATCCAAAGACCGAATCTTTAATTTATTTCCTATTTAGGAAGATAAGAAAGCTATACGACAAGAGAGGAATAATTGCAGTTTCTTACTGGTTTGCCCTTCATCTAACATCTCTGCAATCTGCCCGAAGGTTATGCATGGGAAAAAGGCCGTCATCATAGCTGCAACATAAAGACATCGATAACTTATTAAATTTGCACTCAGAATTTAAACCAATACAGAACATTGAAATGAGCCCATGTCAAGCAAATACTTATCACGCAGAATATGATAAAGATTAAAAACCAGGTTCTAGTGAAATAATGAAGTACTGTAGCTTTTTCATGAGGGCAACATTTCAGTGATTTCTAACAACAGCCTTAATCAAATCTAGTATTTAAGGATAGCATTACTATTTGTTTCATTCATTCCACAATCAAATAGTGTTGTCGTCCATGGACGGCCGATGTTCTGGCCATTTGGTTGGACCGGAGAAGTCCCGGGATACTCTGGTGATGGCGCCTTTGGCTCAGGTGGTGGGTATTCCGGTGGAGGATAAGGCACAGCAGGAGGAGGGTACGACGCCGGCGAGCCGACCTCCGGCGGACTATCGGATTGCATGTCATGGCCGGAATCCTGGCCGACAGGCTCGTTGTCATTGGGTCGAGGTCTTCCCATTGTGCTACGAAGATCCTTCCACTCTTGTTCTCAAAGAGACTTCAACAAATTAGTCTAATATATATAGCTTGCAGGCTAAGGTGAGGTGCGTTGTGCTTGTCGTCCTAAGAGTTTTTAAAATATGGAAAATAATGGCTCCCTCGTTCTCCAAAGTCGTTTTCCTATGGTAAAGAGTTTTGTCTTTGTTGAATGGTTCCATGAACGTGATGTTTTCAAAGTAAACTTATGAGTTGGATTCAACGTTTTAAATTTGCGTTATCAAGCTGATAAGATAGATATCAATGGACTACCAAAATGGATGGGTCCCTCTGCATGACGTCAATTTAATGGCCTCATCCTTGTTGCTTGAGAAGTAACATCTATTGACCTCGTTCGCTTGGCTACGTTGATATCAATCAATGGATTCGGACCTCTTCCTGCCGCCCGGATTAATGCTACCTAAAGTTTCCAGCCTTTTTAAGTGCTTGATTTCTGTGATCATTGGCCCCATGCCCCTCCACCGATGACCAACCTCGAACCTGGAACAATTGATCCCGGTTTTACAAGTTGGTAATATAAAAGAACTTCCATCAGAATCCTTGACCAGCTTCCAAGCTGGCCTTCGATAAGGTATATGCGGAGGATGGAATTCTTGGCACGCCATCACAATCACAGTTCAAGAAAATGGAAGCTTTATTTAACGTCCTAGCTTGCAAACAACTTGCTCACCCTGATTGCAGGCATAAAGCTGTACAATGTGAGCTGGACAGATGGTGAGATCTACATTTGGATGATTAGCCTGTAAAATATAATCTACTTTGAAAAAAATTCACATCAGCAACTTGATCTAGCTTGTTGACCTCCGATGGTCTTGTACAATTATGGTAAAGCTGAGCTGCTGCTGCATCTGAGACAATCGGATCTCTTCCTTGCGACCATAGCATGAATTTCATTAATTTTTGTTCCTTTTGTCGCAATGCTGCACTGAGTCTCATGTTGTGGAATTAAGCCTTATAGGACTTAGGCCCTGTTTGAAGAAGCTTTTAGAGGACCAAAAAGCACTTTCTAGCCACTCAAAAACACTTTTAGATAAAATAGAAGTGTTTGGTAAAAATTTCGAAAAGCTGTTTTAGCTTTTTCAGAAAACTAAAAATAGTTTTTTGGGAGAAACTCCATTTTAGAGCTTTCCGGAAAAGCACATTTAGGCTCGGTTGGAAAGATATTTTTTTGGTCAAAATACCTGTGATAAAATATAACAATTACACAAAATGTCCCTTTAATAATTGTTTAACCAATTTTATCACCTAGCTAGAAAATTTGTTATATTATGAAAAATTAATTTACACTAATAATTATAATATTTTATATCTTTATTATTGTATTATACTATAAATATAATATTATATTACATTATATCATAATACATTGATATGTTATGTTAAATAATTTAATATTATATTAAATTATTATGCTATAATATATATTATTATGTGTTGCCGGAAATTGGACCCGGGGGCGATCGTCGGTCGAGGAGGGGGAGCAGCTGGTGGACATAGAGGAGCGGCGGTCCGTCGGCGGGCGGCGTCCTTCGTCTGGGTGCCTGCAGAAAAGCCGGTGGCCGGATCTTCCGGCGCCGGCCCTCCGATGCTTAAGTCAGAGGGGGCAAGCTGTGTTTGAGGGGAAGAAGGAGAACAGTATCTGTAGAATTTTGTGTGTCCCTCCCCTGAGAAGCAAGAGCTCCGTTTTATAGGGGGGTCGGTTTACCTATGATGTGATGGGGTGAGGCCGCTGTACGGCTCGGCATGTTATTTGGACTGGCGCACGATCGGGCGAATCATTGCATTGGCGTCGGAGGTAAGTTCGCCGTACGACCCGAGCTGGCACGCGATCGGGTGAATCATTGCATTGATGTCGGAGGTAAGGCCGAGATCAGAGACTTATCGCAGTTGACTGGACTCTGCTGAGCTGATTTGCCGTGGAGAGCTGTGGGTCCGTAGATAATAGGAGCCATGCGCATTAATTGTTGAGTAAGCCGGAGATGCGCATTAATTGTGGAGTAAGCCGGAGGTGCGCATTAATTGTTGAGTGAACCGGGGGTTTGCAGAGGTCATGCGCAATAAATGCTGGGGCAGTGGCAGGATATGGCCCTCGGCCGGACCTCGGAGGGGTACGGCCGTAGTAGGTGGTTGACAAGAATAGACCTTGGGTGTCGGGAGTTCTCCAGGTCGGAGGTTCTGAGGCCGGGCGTTCCGAGGTCGGGCGCCGACTTCGGCTGTCCAAGGTCGGCGGCTATGCAGCTTCTTAGGGGCGGGATTACTATACTGCTGGGGGAAAACTGTATTTCCCCCAACACTACCCCCGACTTCCGAGTTCGAGCAGCTTGCAAGCTCGGACGCGGGAAGTAGAAATTGTCATTGTGGTTATTGAGGTCGGAGGGAATTACGTCCGTACCCTTATGCGCCTTGGAGCTTTTATAACGGAGTCTGCGCCCTTTGGCGCTTCGAGGTCGTTTAGCCGGCGAGCTTATGATGGGGTCTGCGTCCTTACACATCCCGAAGCGGCAGCAGCGGGGATGGCCCCTTGGATCTCCGAGATTGCCTCGTACGGCGAACTCATGATGAGGGTCCCTGGGCCCGATGGGGCGGCGCCTCGATCTCGTGGTCGAGGCCCCCCTCATGAATAGGTATGCTGTTTCGCGCTTCAAAATGAACACGCGGCATGATCTGAGGTCGGATGTTTCCGATCTCGTATTAGCAGAATACTGATCTGGGGAGGCTGAGGCTACATCGGTGCTCCACGTGTCCCGGAGGCTTATTAAATGAAGGGAGCGGGGGTGACGTCCGCTCATCTTTCAAGGTGGTCCGGTTTTGCGGACCCATGATGAGGCCGTGAGATCCGATAGGACGGCGCTTCGATTTCGTACCCGACTTATTGATCCGGAGTAAAGGGATGGGAACCGAACCCGTCGATCTGGGCCGTCAGGGGGGTCTATATAAACCCCACGAATCTGCCCTAAGAGTTCTATTTGGTTGCCCTTCATTTTTGCCGTCTCCTCCTTCGCTCTACCTTTCGACCAAACCTTGCCGACGGTGCCCGGAGCGATTTCCGGCGACTTTCCTGTAGGTTCCCACCCTGTGCTAGCTAGGGTTCCTTTTCCTCCTCCTCCTTACTCCCTCTATCTTTAGCTTATTTCGTTTTTCTGCAAAATGGGTCTCGGTCCTGAGGAAGTAGGGTCGAGTTTGTCGGGGGAGGAGTTGGAGTTGATCAGCTCCCGGTTCTTCTTCTAGCCCGGGTTTCGTCTCGAAATTGCGGGACCGGAGGATAGGGCGACGCGGCCGCCCCCAGGTCGGATCGCGATCCACCGCGAGACGCTCTGGGCCGGCCTGCGGTTCCCTGTTCACGAGTTCGTGAACAACTTGCTGGTAGAGTACCAACTCGTCCCAGCACAGCTTGCTCCGAACTCGTGGAGGACCATAATCGGGTTCCTGTCCTTGTGTCTCTCGCACGGGATCCCGACCTCGGTGAGTGTTTTCCGCCGGTGTTTTTTATTAAAGAAAAACCCGGCGGATGCAGGGTGGCTATACTTCGCCTTTCGGGGCGGTATGTCACTCTTTCAGGGTGCCCCTACCTCTATTCATGAGTGAAAGGAGAAATTTTTCTTTCTTGCGTCCGAGGTGCCGTGGGGGTTCAACCCGAGGTGGGGGCACCCTCGGTTGAAGGCTCTCAACAGGCTCTCCGAGCCCTCGGGGAGGGAGCTGAGAGTCTTGGACTCCCTACGGGCCCTCGGGAAGGGATTCAACCTGATCGAGCTCCTACGGGAGGATGCCCTGGCGAGCGTGGGCCTGAGTTCGGCGCGCCCCGAGGGTAAGAGTAGTCGCATCACTTTATTTTTATCTGTTCTCTTTTCACTAACATTGGTCTGACACTTGAGAGAATTTTTGGTTTCAAATATCCCTCACATGCCGACCAGCAACACATCTCTCTTCTCCCGACTGAAGAGGCGGGAGGCCGAGGCTGGGGGGGCTGTTCCCCAGCCTCGGAAGAAGTCGAGGTCAGCCGGTGCTTCCACATCGGCCGGGACGGGAGGCCCGGAGGCGGGGGCCTCCGCAGCTGATCCGGGGCGGACGTGGGCCGCCGGCGATGCGGGGCCAGCGGTCCCTCCTTGTCCCGCCCCCGTCGCCCAGCGCGGGGGGCGGGGGGGGGGGGGGGGGGGGGGGGGCGGGGGGCGGCCGTGATCCGCTTACGGCGCCCGGGGCCTGAGTCGACCAGAGGCCCCGAAGTCAGCGGCCCTGAAATCTCTAGCTCGAACGAGCCGAGCTCTTCGAGGGTTTTCAGGGAGGAGTCGGCCGAGCCAGGATCCCCACTCCTCGAGGGGAGCTTGGCCATTCACGACGCCGACGTCGCACGCGCCGTATTTCGGCGTGCGATGCTTTCAGCGGACCGGGCCGAGTTCCGGAACTTGCCGCTGGAAGAGGTTGTCGACGGTACTTACCGCAACACCGCTCGGGTAAGCTACTTTCTCAATTTTTCTTTGACTACTGGCAAATATATTATGTTTTTCAACTCGTAATCGCTTTACCCTTTTTCTCTTGCAGCATATCCACGAAGTCGACACTCTGGTATTCATCGCCCAAGGGTGTCAAGAAGAGACTCGGCAAGTCAGCCGGCATTGGAGCTGGCTAAGAAGAAGATTGCCGAGTTGGGGGCGACGCTGGCCGAGGCCGAGGCGCGGAGGGAGGCCACTGAGGCCGGGCGCCTAGCAATGGTCGAGGTGCTTGAAGAAGAGAGAGCTGCCCACTCTTTGGCGAAGTCGACCCTGCGCGCTTCGGAGGCGCGCCTAGGGGAGGTTCAGTCTGAGGTCGCGGGCCTCAGGTATGAGGGCGGGGTCCTGCGCCTCAAGATCGAGCAACTGGAGGCTCGAGAAAGGAGGGCTCTCGAACGGGCTGAACACGCCATGGAATCCTTCAAAGAATCAGAGGAGTTCCGCGACATGTTAGAGGAGGAAACCGTCGACGGGTTCCTCCGGGGCTTCGACAACTTCTGGAAGCAGATGGCCCGGATCTGCCCCCAGTTCGACCTTTCGACGATTCGTCCGAGGGTGAGGCTGGGTTGCGGCTCTGATTCGGACGATGTTCCCGCCGTCCTGGCATCCGAGGCGGAGTCGGATGAGTTTGGCGCTGCCGAGCCTGCGACGGCGGTGGCCGAGTTGGAGGGCATTCCGGAGGCACCCGCCGAGGCTCCTGCCGCAGACCCCGAGCCCATGCCCGCTGAAAACCCTCCAGTCATCGCCATAGATGACCCTGAGGGTGACGCCAACGAGACCGCCGCCTCTTAGGACTTGGATATTTTTTTTCTTTTCCATTTTACTCGAGGTCGGCTTTCAAACTTTTGAATGGCCGACCTCCAATTCTGTACTTAGCCTTTTGGCATTTTATTAATGGAGAATTCTTTTTGTCACTTCGTGTCTCTCTCTGTCTTCTTTTGTTGTAGATGAGGCCGGGATCTTATCGTTTTACCGGCTTTCACCTTTGTATCTTAATTTTCGAGTTGTTTAATAGAAGCGTGTTTCTTCTTTGGCTATATTTTCGCTCTCCCCAATTCCGATCACACTAACCAGAGGGAGCTCCGGGCTTAGGTTCTTAGGAAGTTTTTCTAAGTCCTATAGCTCGGACTTTAAGATCGCAGAGGTCGCCATATTTGGCTTTTAGGTTTTTGAGGCACCGAACTCGGGCCTTAGCCCTCCAAGCGGGGCCGTGCTAGATTTGCGTAGGCCGCTATCTGGGGGGTCTAGCCGAGCTTCCAAGCTTGGCTCCCGGACCGTAGGACCATAGAAAAGGTTGGTGCCGTCCCCCGTAGGGGAGCATAAGCTAATAATCGAGTTGTCGCCAGGGTTTTCATAATTATTGTCCTCGGACCTTGCCGAGGTTTCGGTGAGCGAGGTCGGAACCTTTAGAGGATACCTCGGTCTTTTTGAACTCGATCAGTGCGCCCGCGGTCGAGGTTATCTTCATGGCTCGACATTGGAGTTTGCGTATGGGGGGCGAGTTGGGCTTTAGTTTACGAAGACTTACGTAAGTTGTCTTGGAGGTTCAATAGACGAAGTATGCATAAGGTCGGTGGGAGATTAGTCTTAAACCGACTTGCGGGAGTAATCCGACTTTGGCCAAAATAAGGCCTCGACCTTAGTCGAGATTTTGCTAGCAACGCGTAGATAAATATGACAAGGCGAGCATTGAGTAGGATGTACCTTTTGCATTTTCAAAGTTGGGCTCCACGTAGCGGAGTGGGTTGCTTTATTTTCTTGCCGATTTTCGGAGTCGTCCCTTGACTTTCGGAGAGCTCGGGCTTCTTACGGACCCGATGGCGCCCGCCGAGGTTGAGAGGGTCTGGGAATGCTCCATTAATCCGCGACTCTTTCCGAGGTCGAGGGAGTTTGGGACTCCACGGTCGAACCTCGGGGCATCCTGACCTTAGTCGAGAAATCTTGCGTCAGGTCGGTGGGTCTGGGAACGCTCTACCGACCTGCGATACATCCCGAGGTCGAGGGAGTTTGGGACTCTACGGTCGACCCTCGGGGCATCCCGACCTTAGTCGAGGAATCTTGCATCAGGTCGGTGGGTCTGGGAATGCTCTACCGACCTGCGATACATTCCGAGGTCGAGGGAGTTTGGGACTCTACGGTCGACTCTCGGGGCATCCCGACCTTAGTCGAGGAATCGTACGTCAGGCCGACGGGTCTGGGAGCGCTCTATCGACCTGCGATGCTTTCCGAGGTCGAGGGAGTTTGGGACTCTACGGTCGATCCTCGGGGCATCCCGACCTTAGTCGAGGAATCATTCGTCAGGTCGATGGGTCTGGGTACGCTCTATCGACCTGCGACGCTTCCCAAGGTCGAGGGAGTTTGGGACTCTACGGTCGACCCTCGGCATCCCGACCTTAGTCGAGGAATCATTCGTCAGGTCGATGGGTCTGGGTACGCTCTATCGACCTGCGACGCTTTTCGAGGTTGAGGGAGTTTGGGACTCTACGGTCGACCCTCGGGGCATCCCGACCTTAGTCGAGGAATCCATCGTCAGGTCGATGGGTCTGGGTACGCTCTATCGACCTGCGACGCTTTCCGAGGTCGAGGGAGTTTGGGACTCTACGGTCGACCCTCGGGGCATCCCGACTTTAGTCGAGGAATCTTGCGCCAAGTCGATACTTCATCGTCCTGCGATACTTCCCGAGGTCGAGGGAGTTTGGGACTCTACGGTCGAGCCTCGAGGCATCCCGATCTTAGTCGAGGAACCTGAGGATCACAGACGATCCGACATTAGAAGAGATAATCATAATTATTGGAATGGACAAATCATTTGTAAAAAGGAGACTTGAGTCCATGTTCCTGATTGTCTTGAACCCCTAGGGGTTTCATTGGTAGTACATTCGTAGATTCTCGGAGTTCCAGCTTCGCGGAATTGGAGTTCCCTCGAAGGATTTCAACTTGTATGCTCCAGGTCATTGTACTCGGGCGATTTGATACGACCCTTCCCAATTTGGGGCGAGTTTTTCCTGCTCGGTTGGCTGAGAAGCCTCGGTTCTCCTGAGGATGAGGTCCCCTACTTTGAAGAGCTTGGGTTTGACTCTGGAGTTGTAGTATTGGGCCGTTTTCTGTTGGTATCTTGCCATACGGACCCGGGCGGCCTCTCGTGTCTCTTCAACGAGATCCAGGTTATTTCTAAGTCGGAAAGAGTTGGTGTCGGGGTCGTAGTGCTCCACCCTTGAAGAAGGGAGGCCGACTTCCAGCGGAATGACAGCCTCTGTGCCATATGCTAGGTTGAAGGGGGTCTCTCCTGTGGGCAATCGGAATGTGGTCCGGTATGCCCAAAGGACGTTATACAAGTCCTCGACCCACTGTCCTTTGGACCGATCAAGCCTAGCCTTGAGTCCCTGCAAAATGGTACGGTTAGTTACCTCAGTTTTCTCATTTGTCTGGGGATGGGCGACCGAGGTGAAGCGGTGGTCGATGCCGAGTTCAGAGCAAAATTCCCTGAAGTGGACGTTGTCGAACTGCCGGTCATTGTCAGATATAAGGATATGGGGAAGTCCGAATCTGCAGATTATGGACTTCCACACGAAGTCCCGCATCTTTTGCTCGGTGATCCGGGCTACAGGTTCAGCTTCGACCCATTTGGTGAAGTAGTCGATGGAGACGACCAGGAATTTTCTTTGCCCAGTGGCCAGAGGAAAGGGCCCCAGAATGTCAATCCCCCATTGGGCGAACGGCCAGAGGGCGGTGATTGAAGTTAGCAGGGCCGAAGGTCGGCGTTGGATGTTGGCGTTCCGTTGGCACCGGTCACACTTCCGAACGAAATCCACCGCATCTTTCTGGAGCGTGGGCCAGTAATACCCTTGCCGCAGGATCTTATGGGCTAGCGCCCGACCTCCCAGGTGATTTTCGCAAATCTCTTCGTGGACCTCTCGGAAGGCGTAGTCCGCCTCAGAGGGGCGGAGACATCTGAGAAGAGGAGAAGTAAATGATCGACGATAGAGTCTGTTTTCATATAGGACATACCGGGAAGCTTGGCGCTTGATCCGGCGAGCCTCTGTCTCATCATGAGGAAGGGTTCCGTCCTGGAGATAGCGGACGAACCCGTCGATCCAGCTCAGCTCGAAGTCGATGCACATGGTGGGCTCGGGTTCCTCCGTGCTGGGTGTCTGAAGGTACTCGAGCATTGTCCCCTTGGGAAGCTCGCTCATGCGGGAGGTCGCCAGTTTGGACAACTGGTCTGCCCTGAGATTCTCCGCTCTGGGAATGTGCTGGATGCTGAAAGAGCTCAAAGCAGACGTGAGTTTCCGCACTTTTTGGAGATATTTCTGCATTGATGGCTCTTTTGCTTCAAAGTCTCCCTGGATCTGGCTTACTATCAGCTGGGAATCGCTGAAGGCCTTCAGGTCTTCCACTTTCAGCTCCTTCGCTAATTTGAGCCCGGCGATGAGAGCCTCATACTCAGCTTCGTTGTTTGAGGCCGGGAACTCGAGGCGCAAGGCTTGTTCGGCCACCACTCCGTCTGGGCTGGTGAGGATGAGTCCAGCCCCGCTACCCTCCGAAGTTGACGACCCGTCTGAGTGTAGGACCCATGGTAGCCTCGGAGTTTCCCCCATGGATGCGGATGGTAGCTCGGGGTCGTCTGGCAGGGTGCATTCTACGAGGAAGTCGGCGAGTATTTGAGCTTTAATAGCCGGCCTGGGCCGATATTCGAGGTCGAATTCCCCGAGCTCGACCGCCCATTTGGCGATCCTCCCCGCACGGTCTGACCTTTGCAGTATTTGCTTCATAGGCTGGTCGGTCAGTATGACTATTGTATGTGCTTGAAAATAAGGCCGGAGTCTCCGAGCTGAGATGATAAGAGCAAAGATGGTCTTCTTAAGTTTAGAATATCGGGTCTCAGCATCCCTGAGGACCCGGCTAATGTAGTAGACCGGCTTTTGGAGCTTGTCCTCTTCCCGGACCAGGACCGAGCTTACTGCGACCGGGGAGACGGCCAGGTATAAGTAAAGAACTTCGTCCCGCTGGGGCTTGGTGAGTAGCGGGGGAGAGGCCAGAAGGCTTCTGAGCTCTTCAAAGGCCCGTTGGCATTCTTCTGACCACAGGAAGTCCTTTGGCCGCTTGAGGATCTTGAAGAATGGGAGGCAGCGCTCAGCCGATCGGGAGATAAATCTCCCCAAGGCGGCAACCCGTCCGGTAAGCCGCTGCACCTCCTTGACTGTCTTCGGAGGCGTCATTTCCTGCAGCGCTCGAATTTTCTCGGGGTTGGCTTCAATTCCGCGCTGGGTCACTATGAAACTCAGAAATTTGCCCGAGGTGACTCCGAACGCGCACTTCGCTGGATTGAGCTTCATTCGGTATCTCCTGAGCTTGGAGAATGTTTCATCGAGGTCAGCTACATGGTGCTCCGCCGCTCGGCTCTTCACCAGCATGTCGTCCACATAAACTTCCATATTTCGGCCGATCTGGTCCTTGAAAATTTGGCTGACCAGCCTCTGATATGTGGCTCCAGCGTTCTTCAGACCGAAAGGCATCACCTTGTAGCAATAGGTGCCCTTGTCGGTGATGAAGGCCATCTTCTCCTCGTCTTCTGGCGCCATTCGGATTTGATTGTATCCCGAGAAGGCGTCCATGAAGGTCAGCAATTGGTGTCCTGAGGTGGAATCGACGAGCTGGTCGATACTTGGGAGGGGGAAGCTGTCTTTTGGGCAGGCCTTGTTCAGGTCGGTGTAGTCCATGCACATGCGCCATCTCCCGTTGGCCTTCTTTACGAGGACTACGTTGGCAAGCCAGTCTGGGTAGGAGACCTCCCGGATGAAGCCGGCTTCAAGAAGTTTATCCACTTTCTCGGCTGCAGCTCATTGTCGTTCCGGGGCGGAGCCCCTTTTCTTCTGCTTTACAGGTCTGCTGGTCGGCTTCACCTGAAGTCGATGGACCATGACCTCAGGGTCAATTCCTGGTACGTCCGCGGGCGACCAGGCGAAGACATCAGCATTGTCTCGCAGGAAGCTGACGAGGTGATCCCTCTCGCGGACGCCAAGGCCGGAGCCGACCTGCACAGTTAGCTCGAAAAAATTTTCTCGTAGAGAAACTTGAACAAGAAGCTCACCGGGCTCTACTTGCTTCTTCCAAAGGTTGTCCCTCGCATCTAGGGTTTCTATGGGTAGTGAGGGTCCCGTTGCTTGAGTCGGCGCCTCGGTCGGTTGCTTTACTCTGTGAGCCGCCATGTAGCACTGCTTGGCAACCAGCTGATCTCCACGGACCTCGCCTACTCCTTGGCTGGTGGGGAACCGCATGAGCAAATGGCGGGTCGAGACCACGGCTCGGAGGGCATTCAACCCTGGCCGCCCAAGAATGGCGTTGTAGGCTGAGGGTAGACGGACCACGAGGAATTCCGTCCTCACAGTACTTTCCTGGGGAGCGAGGCCGACCGTAACAAGGAAGCTGACCTCACCCTCGACTGGGACCGAGTCTCCGGTGAACCCGACTAGTGGGGCATTAATTTTTCGGAGATGTCCTTCTGGCAACCCCATTTTTTGGTAGGCATGGTAGTACAAAATGTTGGCTGAACTTCCATTGTCAACTAGGACACGTTTTACATCAAATTTATTTACAATCATGGAGATGACCACAGCGTCATCGTGGGGGGTCTCAACCCCTTCCAAGTCCTCGTCCGAGAACGAGATGACTTCAGCAGTACGCGGGCGCTTCGGGGAGACTCCTTGGGCTGATCCTCCTGCCGAGGCTCTTCCGATTACGTTGATAGTGCCGGCGATAGGCCTGTTGTCGTCCGGGTTTTCGGGCGGTGTGGCGTTTTCCGCCGGCCTCCTTTCCTCACGTCGGTTCCTTACGAACCGATTGAGTACTCCGCGGCGGATAAGCGCCTCTATCTCGTCTCGGAGCTGAAAGCATTCCTCCGTGTCGTGCCCACGGTCTTGGTGGAAGCGGCAGTACTTCCTGGGGTTGCGGGGAGCTCCTGTATCCCGCATAGGAGGCGGAGGTCGGAAGAAATCCCGGCCCTCGATTTCCATCAAAATCTCGGCCCGGGGAGCATTAACAGGTGTGTAGTTCTCGTACCTCCCTGGGTACGTCCGAGGCCGTGGTGGGGACCTTGGTCGAGGTGGGGTCCTCCGCTGAGGTCATCCCTGCTACGGAGGCGGGCTCCTCAGTCGGGGGAAGTTCTTCTCTCGACGGGGGGATCGGCTTCTTTGTCGGCCGCGCTCCTCGCGGCGTTTCTTCTGCTTCCTGGAAGCGGGCTCAATTGCACCCCGCCTGGAGGCGACTGCCTCCTCGGCCTTTGCATACTTCCGAGCTCGGGCCAGCATCTCGGTGAAGTCGGCCGGGAAGCTCTTCTCGATAGAGAAGAGGAATCGATAAGAGCAAACCCCAGTCTTCAGAGCCGACATGGCTATTGACTGGTCTAGCTCGCGAACTTCCCACGTGGCGGCAGTAAAACGGTCCAGATACTCCTTGAGGGATTCCCCCTCCTTCTGCCTGACGTCGAGGAGGGAGTCCGACGTCCGCCATTGGCGTCGGCTGGCGGCAAAATTGGTAGCAAACTGCCTGCCGAGTTGCTCGAAGGAAGATACTGTGCTCGGCTTTAGTCCAGAAAACCAAAGCCGAGCTGTCCCTCGAAGAGTCGCCGGGAAGGCCTTACAAAGTACGGCCTCCGAGGATCCTTGTAGAGCCATGAGAGCTCGGTAGCTCTCCAAGTGGTCGAGGGGGTCGGTGATTCCGCTGTAGGGCTCCACTTGAGGCATCTTGAACCTAGCGGGGACCGACTCATCCTCGATCTGGCGGGAGAAGGGGATTTGGTAGTGAACTCAAAATCTCCCTCCAGCCTTGCCTTCTTACTGCGGAGCGCTTCGATCTGGCGCTCCAAGCGCTCAACTTTCCTGTCGAGCTCCCCAACCCGTGGAATCGTCACCGTGGTTTGCTCCGGCTCACGGTGGTCTGGGGCTGATTCAGCCTCAGAGGGTTGGGGTCTTCTGTTGAGACCTTCCCCCGGTAGCTCTCTCTGGGGGGAGGTCCGCCCCTCATTGTTGGCTCTGGAGGAGCCATGAAAATTCTGGGCTGGGAGAACCGGGCCGTTAGGAGGAAACTCCGGCAGGACCTGGGCCTGCGGGGGGTGTGTTAGTAAGGCCTCCTCACGCCGCAGGCCTTGAACGGCGGCGGCCAAGGCCTGGACTTGCTGCACCAGAGCATTGAATTGCTCCGGCTGGACTTGAGGAACCGGGTCTGCCGGAGTAGGCGAATTCTGGACGGAGTGTCCAGGACTCTGTGGGGGACGCCGGGAGATGTTGGAGGCTCCCTTGCTTCTCAACTTCATGATCGCGACTCGGGCCCTTCCTCTAGCGCCAACTGTTGCTGGAAATTGGACCCGGGGGCGATCGTCGGTCGAGGAGGGGGAGCAGCTGGTGGACACAGGGGAGCGGCGGTCCGTCGGCGGGCGGCGTGATGGGGACCTCAGCCCGCCGAGCCCAAATCCGGAGTCCATGACCGAGCCAAGCCCCAAGGAAGCGGACCTTCACTGCTTGGAAGGAGGACATCAGTCTCGGCCACAGCAGCCGCGCGCAGATTCCTGCGCGCGCCCGCAGCAGCGCGCCAGCCACGGCGCGCCCGTGCCAGCCACGCGCGGCCTACCGCGCGCCCACAGGCCACAGCAGGCGTGCGGCCCTCCGCGCGCACCCCTGCAGCGCGCACGCCCGTGCGCACCGGCCCAGCAGCGCGCGCACCAGTCCAGCAGTGTGCGCGCCCGAGCGCACTCGCCCTGCAGCGCGCGCGCCCGAGCGCGACCACCTTGCAGCGCCCGCGCCCGAGCGCATTCGACTGCCAGCGCCCGCGCCCGAGCGCGCCCATGCCCAGCCTGCCGCGCCCGCGCCCAGACAGCAGCGCGCGCCCCTGCGCGCGCCCGAGTCCAGCCAGCGCGCGCCCCTGCGCGCGCCCGACTTCCAGCTGGGCCGACCCGCGCCCAAGCGCCAGGCCGACCCGACCGCGCCAGCAGCGAGGTTCTGCAGCCGAACCTCGCCACAGCCAAAGTGGCCCGGTGCACTGCCAGGACACCAGCACATGCCTCGCCAGCACCCAGCACGCGCGCAGCAGCCTGCTTCACGCATGCCACTGATGGGCATGGTCATGGCCGATGTCCAGGGGCACCAGCCCATGCGCGCGCACCTAGGCACGCACGCACAAGAAGAAATGGCCCGAGCGCAACAAGTCCACAGCCCGGTCAGCCAGCCAAGCGGCCGAGTCCAATCCAAGCCAAAGGGTCAAGAGCGGCAACCCGGCACGAGCCCGCGCACATTGCGCCCATATTAGCGAAGGGTGAGCCAAGCCAGCGCACAGCCAATGGCATGTGTGCGCCCAGCCGAAGCAGCAGAAATCTGGCCAAAGTCCAAGTGGCGCCCGACCAAGCAATGCAGCCATCAAGACAAGTGCGCCATGCCTAAAACAGCAGGCCAGGACACTTGGCAGCGCAGCCAAGCAAGGCGCCCAGCATCATGCCCGGCCGGGACCACAAAGCAGCGCGCCCAGCAGAAGCGCCCAACCCAGCGCGCGAGCAGGGCCAGATGGCAGCGCGCCCAGCAGAGCCGCCCGACCAGGCGCGCGGCCAGTAGCGCGAGCAGGGCCAGATGGCAGCGCGCCCAGCAGAGCCGCCCGACCAGGCGCGCGGCCATAACTGGCCGCGCCACATGGCAGCAGCCCCAGCAGCGGCGCCCAAGGCTCCGCCCAAGCAAATCCCATGTGCGCCAAGGTAAAACCGAAGGGGAAGCCTGCAGGCTTTCCCATAGCTATCCGGCGAGCAGAATCATGGGCGGCCAAGATGCATCCGGCTGCCAAACCAAAGGCCAACAGCATGCCATGTCAAGGATCCGCGTGAAGGGGCAACAAGCACAAAAGAACACCATCAGCCCAACAGCAAGAACCATTCAAACCAGCGGCACATGGCAACCGGCGCAAGCACATGAAGACCTTCCTTAGAAGGATGACATTCAAATTCAAACTCAGCCGGTTAAGCAAGCACATGGCCGAATACATTTGAATTCAAATTCAAATGAAGTCGGCCAATTCAAATTTGAATTCCGAAGGCATGAAGCCAATAAGGCACTAGGCCTATAAGTAGAGGCCCTTAAGGCCGAGTTAGTATCTTTTCCAACATATATCATTTGTCTATCTTGTAAAGGGTTTCATCCCTTAGGTCCCTTAGGGGTCAAGGCCGAAAGACTTAGGCTAAGGAGGAGCATATCACTCCCCTTAGAGGTTCGTAGGATAGGGCAAGGACACTTCCTGTCCCTTACCCAACCATTCCATGTATTCGTTGTCCTCTTGGAAATTGAATCTCTGATGATTTTCCCCACATCATCGATTCATTCCCTTTGCCATTCCCTTGTGTGGACTTTGTATTGGTGAAGGCCAACGACAACAAGAAGAGCCACGTTACCCACAAGTCGGTCCCAAGCATCAAGGCAACCGAGCCACATCATTTGGAGGATTGGGCCGGGGATCGGGACCGCAAGTCCCCGGGTACCCAACACTGGTGCTTTCATTGAGAGGAGTCATCAAGGAGATCGTCGGGAGCTCGACTAGTTTGAGACCCACGGAAGGTCGATCTCAAGTGGTAACGTAAGCTCTTTCGGATCTACACACTCATTGTAATATCTCTTAGATCTGAAAATTAGATCTTTGTTTTTCTTTTTCATCTTGTAAGATCTAATTGGGGGTGAGTGCATTGCTTGTAATACTACTTTCGGAGGGCTGGATCATCCTTTGGGTGACGGCCATAGGAGGTTCGGATTGGTTTTCAAAAGGGAGAAAAATAGAAGGGTTGTCATGGAGTCGGGAGGAGACTCAAACAACCAAAAGATAATTGAAGCCATTGAGGGGAGTAGTGCGAGGTTAGGCAATGTCCTAGAGAGGATGATGGAGACATTGACCGAGATGAGGAGGGAGAGCACTGCCAATGCCGAAAGGCTAGAAGGAAGAAATGGAGAGAGGGAGAGCAATGGTAGTGATGGGCTCCGAAATGAGAGAAGAAGAAGAGGAAGTAGGAGTGGGAGAGAAGAAACATTCGAGAGATGGGCCGATGGTATCCATGAGGAGGATCGGCCAAGAGGTTATGAGGGAGAAGAGAGTGAGCCCCAAAGGAGTCCTCTTCATCAAAGGCCTTATGGCCGGAGAGAAAGAGAGGAAAGGAGGAGAAGAGAGGAAGATGATGATAGGGTTTCGGATCGGCATGATAGGATCCGGAAACCGAAGATAGATTTCCCTACTTTTGGAGGAGGTGACCCTTATGAGTGGTTGGATAGGGTAGAGCAATACTTCCTAGTGTACGAAATTCCTAGGGAGGAGAAGGTGACTCTAGCTTCCTATCACTTGGAGGGGAGGGCCAACCGATGGTGGAGGTGGCTAAGGAACCTCTATGCTAGAGAGGAGAATCCATTGGGATGGACGGAGTTCATGGACGAGTTCTTGAAGCAATGGGGACCGTCGCCGACCATCAATCATCATGGCCAATTGGCCAAATTGAAGCAAGAAGGCAAGGTTCATGACTACATCGACCAATTCCGCCAACTACAAACCATGGTGGAAGGGTGGTCCGAAGAAGCACTCCTTGGAACGTTCGTGGTTGGACTCAAACCGTGGCTATCCAAGGAGATCAAGCTCAAGCAACCTACCAAGCTTCAAGAGGCCATGAGGATGGCCGAAATCATGGACCAAAACACCTTCCATGACCGGCGGCCAACCAAGGAGTCAAGCAACCACAAAGACTCCAAACCTTTGCCAATGAAGCCTCAAAAATCTGCAACAACGACCTCCAAACCACCTCAAAATGAAGTCCGAAAGCTCAACCGGGAGGAGTTGCAAGAGTACATCAAGAAAGGCCTATGCTTCAAGTGCGGCAACAAATGGGAGAAAGGCCACCAATGCAAGCCCGGCCAATCCTTCGCCATCCATCTTGTGAGCAGCGAAGATGAGGCCGATACAAGTGCTACTTCATCCTCCGAAGATAGCACCTTTGACGAAGAAGATGAAGCCACAAGATCAGCCCATGAGAATGCCGAAGTATCCTTGCATGCACTATCCGGAGTGCAACGACCATCGACGATGAGGATGATGGCTTGGATCGGACGACATGAGGTATCACTCCTCGTTGACAACGGATCCTCACACAACTTCATCAACCTGGATGCCTTGCGGAGGATCGGACTCAAGGGGGTAGCCATTGAACCATTTGACGTGAAGATAACAAGTGGAGATCGTCTACAATGCCAATCCATCGTCAAAGATGTGCGGCTCAATGTCCAAGGGGTCCGCATAATGGCTGATCTCCATGTCCTTCAACTTGTTGGCCTAGATGTGGTTCTAGGCAATGCGTGGCTTCGAAGCATTAGTAAGGTCATCACCGATTACAAGACTATGACGATGGAGTTCAAAGTCGGCACCAAGAAGAAGTTATGGACTGCACTACATCCAAAGGAAGTTCGGCCATGTGAAGCCAATTTGCTTGAGAGGCTATGCCGTGGGGGAGCCTTGTGCCTCGCCGTGGTCATGGCCAACCAAGGAGGGGCTGCGGGGGGGCCTCAACCGCAGCCAAGTGAAGACATGAGCAACCTTCCCTTGCAAGTGCGCCGACTACTTGAAGCTCACCAAAAAGTCTTGGAGCAACCGACCCATCTTCCACCACAAAGGTCTTTTGATCATCCAATCCGGCTCAAGGATGAAAGCAAGCCTATCAATGTACCTCCTTACCGGTATGCACACTTCCAAAAAGGTGAGATCGAAAGACAAGTGGAAGAAATGATGAAGCAAGGATTGATCCGGCCAAGCACAAGTCCATTCTCTTCACCGGTTCTCCTAGTGAGGAAGAAGGATGGATCATGGAGATTTTGCACGGACTATCGAGCCTTGAATGAAGCCACCATCAAAGATCGATTCCCTATACCTACGGTGGACAAAATGCTAGATGAACTCCATGGTGCAAGATACTTTACAAGGTTGGATCTAAGAGCCGGCTATCACCAAATTCGGATGAAGGAGGAGGACATCCACAAGACGGCCTTCCGCACCCATTCCGGCCATTATGAATACCTAGTCATGCCATTTGGACTTTGCAACGCTCCATCAACTTTCCAAGCGGCCATGAATAAGGTATTCAAGCTTCATCTCCGAAAGTTTGTCATAGTTTTCTTTGATGACATACTAGTTTACTCAAAGTCCAAAGAGGAACACATGAAGCATCTTGATCAAGTCTTGAGCATCTTGGAAGAACACAACTTCTACATCAAACCTTCCAAGTGCGCCTTTATGCAAGAGGAACTTGAGTATCTTGGGCACATTGTTTCCGGCCAAGGTGTGATGGTGGATCCACGCAAAATTGAAGCCATGACCGATTGGCCTTTGCCCAAGGACATTTCGGTTTTGAGAGGGTTCTTGGGTCTCACCGGCTACTATAGGAGGTTTGTGAGGGATTATGGCCTCATTGCCAAACCCCTTACCAACATGCTCAAGAAGGATGGTTTTGAATGGACTCCTACCGCCAAGCAAGCCTTTGAAGAACTCAAGAGGGCCATGACTCAAACCCCGGTGCTTGCTCTTCCCAACTTTAGTCAACCATTCGAAGTCTACATGGATGCAAGCAATGAAGGGATTGGTGCGGTCCTAGCACAAAACAAGAGGCCCTTGGCCTACATTTCAAAGGCTCTCGGTCCTCAAAAGAAGGCTTGGAGTACTTATGCTCGGGAGATGCTTGCCGTGGTCCATGTGGTCAAGATTTGGAGACCCTACTTGCTTGGGAGACGCTTCACCATTGTGACCGATCAACAAGCACTTCGGCATCTCCTCACTCAAAAGATCGTCACTCCGGATCAGCAAAAGTTTTTGGTAAAGCTTCTTGGCTTCGAATATGACATCATTTATCAACCGGGGAAGGAAAACAAGGTAGCGGATGCATTGTCACGCAAAGAAGGTAGCCCGGTCCTTGATGCCACCCTTGAGGACAAGGGTATTCTCCAAGAAGGGGGGGATGATGGGGACCTCAGCCCGCCGAGCCCAAATCCGGAGTCCATGACCGAGCCAAGCCCCAAGGAAGCGGACCTTCACTGCTTGGAAGGAGGACATCAGTCTCGGCCACAGCAGCCGCGCGCAGATTCCTGCGCGCGCCCGCAGCAGCGCGCCAGCCACGGCGCGCCCGTGCCAGCCACGCGCGGCCTACCGCGCGCCCACAGGCCACAGCAGGCGCGCGGCCCTCCGCGCGCACCCCTGCAGCGCGCATGCCCGCGCGCACCAGCCCAGCAGTGTGCGCGCCCGAGCGCACTCGCCCTGCAGCGCGCGCGCCCGAGCGCGACCACCTTGCAGCGCCCGCGCCCGAGCGCATTCGACTGCCAGCGCCCGCGCCCGAGCGCGCCCATGCCCAGCCTACCGCGCCCGCCTCCGCGCGCGCCCGCGCCCAGACAGCAGCGCGCGCCCCTGCGCGCGCCCGACTTCCAGCCGGGCCGACCCGCGCCCAAGCGCCAGGCCGACCCGACCGCGCCAGCAGCATCCTGGCGAGGTTCTGCCAGCCGAACCTCGCCACAGCCAAAGTGGCCCGGTGCACTGCCAGGACACCAGCACATGCCTCGCCAGCACCCAGCACGCGCGCAGCAGCCTGCTTCACGCATGCCACTGATGGGCATGGTCATGGCCGATGTCCAGGGGCACCAGCCCGTGCGCGCGCACCTAGGCACGCACGCACAAGAAGAAATGGCCCGAGCGCAACAAGTCCACAGCCCGGTCAGCCAGCCAAGCGGCCGAGTCCAATCCAAGCCAAAAGGTCAAGAGCGGCAACCCGGCACGAGCCCGCGCACATTGCGCCCATATCAGCCAAGGGTGAGCCAAGCCAGCGCACAGCCAATGGCATGTATGCGCCCAGCCGAAGCAGCAGAAATCTGGCCAAAGTCCAAGTGGCGCCCGACCAAGCAATGCAGCCATCAAGACAAGTGCGCTATGCCTAAAACAGCAGGCCAGGACACTTGGCAGCGCAGCCAAGCAAGGCGCCCAGCATCACGCCCGGCCGGGACCACAAAGCAGCGCGCCCAGCAGAAGCGCCCAACCCAGCGCGCGAGCAGGGCCAGATGGCAGCGCGCCCAGCAGAGCCGCCCGACCAGGCGCGCGGCCATAACTGGCCGCGCCACATGGCAGCAGCCCCAGCAGCGGCGCCCAAGGCTCCGCCCAAGCAAATCCCATGTGCGCCAAGGTAAAACCGAAGGGGAAGCCTGCAGGCTTTCCCATAGCTATCCGGCGAGCAGAATCATGGGCGGCCAAGATGCATCCGGCTGCCAAACCAAAGGCCAACAGCATGCCATGTCAAGGATCCGCGTGAAGGGGCAACAAGCACAAAAGAACACCATCAGCCCAACAGCAAGAACCATTCAAACCAGCGGCACATGGCAACCGGCGCAAGCACATGAAGACCTTCCTTAGAAGGATGACATTCAAATTCAAACTCAGCCGATTAAGCAAGCACATGGCCGAATACATTTGAATTCAAATTCAAATGAAGTCGGCCAATTCAAATTTGAATTCCGAAGGCATGAAGCCAATAAGGCACTAGGCCTATAAGTAGAGGCCCTTAAGGCCGAGTTAGTATCTTTTCCAACATATATCATTTGTCTATCTTGTAAAGGGTTTCATCCCTTAGGTCCCTTAGGGGTCAAGGCCGAAAGGCTTAGGCTAAGGAGGAGCATATCACTCCCCTTAGAGGTTCGTAGGATAGGGCAAGGACACTTCCTGTCCCTTACCCAACCATTCCATGTATTCGTTGTCCTCTTGGAAATTGAATCTCAGTTGATTTTCCCCACATCATCGATTCATTCCCTTTGCCATTCCCTTGTGTGGACTTTGTATTGGTGAAGGCCAACGACAACAAGAAGAGCCACGTTACCCACAAGTCGGTCCCAAGCATCAAGGCAACCGAGCCACATCATTTGGAGGATTGGGCCGGGGATCGGGACCGCAAGTCCCCGGGTACCCAACACGGCGTCCTCCGTCTGGGTGTCTGCAGAAAAGCCGGTGGCTGGGTCTTCCGGCGCCGGCCCTCCGATGCTTAAGTCAGAGGGGGCAAGCTGTGTTTGAGGGGAAGAAGGAGAATAGTATCTGTAGAATTTTGTGTGTCCCCCCTGAGAAGCAAGAGCTCCGTTTTATAGGGGGGTCGGTTTACCTGTGATGTGATGGGGCGAGCCCGCTGTACGGCTCGGCATGTTGCTTGGACTGGCGCACGATCGGGCGAATCATTGCATTGGCATCGGAGGTAAGGTCGCCGTACGACCCGAGCTGGCACACGATCGGGTGAATCATTGCATTGATGTCGGAGGTAAGGCCGAGATCAGAGACTTATCGCAGTTGACTGGACTCTGCTGAGCTGATTTGCCGTGGAGAGCTGTGGGTCCGTAGATAATAGGAGCCATGCGCATTAATTGTTGAGTAAGCCGGAGATGCGCATTAATTGTGGAGTAAGCCGGAGGTGCGCATTAATTGTTGAGTGAACCCGGGGTTTGCAGAGGTCATGCGCAATAAATGCTGGGGCAGTGGCAGGATATGGCCCTCGGCCGGACCTCGGAGGGGTACGGCCGTAGTAGGTGGTTGACAAGAATAGACCTTGGGTGTCGGGAGTTCTCCAGGTCGGAGGTTCTGAGGCCGGGCGTTCCGAGGTCGGGCGCCGACTTCGGCTGTCCAAGGTCGGCGGCTATGCAACTTCTTAGGGGCGGGATTACTATACTGCTGGGGAAAAACTGTATTTCCCCCAACATTATGTTACCATATTATAATAATATTATATTACATTACAGTAATATTATACTATATCATATATTTATATATTAATATATATTATATTTTATTATACTCTGGTGTATAATACTATGCAATGTTCTTTATGGTCATATTATCATACCAAAAATATTTTCTCAGTTTGTTTACCAAACATATGTTAAAGTGACACAACATTTTAGAAATATAGTTATCAAACAGCAAACAACTTTTTATAAAAGCTCTACTTTTAAAAGCTTTACTGCCAACAGCTCCCCCAAATGGGGCCTTTACACTGCCATTAGTACATAAATTCAAGATAATGGGAGGAGGAATTGAAATTGATCTTTGCTTAGAGCTCATATAACTTATATTCTAGCATCCAGTTCTAGCCTTGTTTTATATCTCCATAGTGGTTGATCTTTGCTTAGAGCTCATCATAAACCTTGCTAGAATTTCTTAAAATTTTTAATTTATTTTCTAGTATCTCCAGACATTGAACCGTGTGAGAGTATCCCCACCACCTATACCTATAACAGGGTGGCATGGTAAGCACGATATTAGAGCTTTGTATGTCGCTCAGCTTGAGTTCGTCTTATTCATTTAAAAAACAAGCCAAGTTAGAGCTAGTCTTAGCTCAACTCAAAATAGTAATACATAAATAATATATTATTTATTTATTATTTTTAATCAATAATAGATAATATAATTATTTTATAATTATTTATTATAATATAATCTAGACTATATACAGTATAATGTATTACAACTGTAAAATTAAATATAATCATGAATATTAGCCCAAAGTATACAAATGATAGCTTCAAATGACTTCAAATTCACCCTAGCTCTTAAACAAATTGTTCATGAGTAGCAGGAGCTCAGCTTGAATATAAAACGAGCTGAGCAAGAGCTAGGCTTGGCTCAGCTAATTTACACCCCTACCTGCAGTACACCTAACAGAATTGATCCGGAGTTGTCAGCCCAGCCATGATTAAATAACTCAATTGCAGCAGCCTCCACTTTTAAACCCATTCTATGACATTGACAAGGGTTAATACAAGCAAACTAAATCCCAAGCATGCATATATACATACATACATACATACATAACCATTAAAGGAATTCAGACGCCTATCGAAACTCTTACAAACAACATCAAGTTTGAAACTCACATAAATCTTCGCTCCTCATAAGCCCTTTAAAGCAGTGAGCTTCATCACTAGCTGCTGCTCACGTCCATCTGGATGAGTTTGATACAGCAGGCTTTTTGGAGAAGGATATATATATCTGGTTCTTGGATCATTGCTCCCTACCATATACTCATCTTCATCAGGTGTAGCAAAGTCAGCAGGGTTTCTATTAACGACACAGTTTCCAAACTCACAGTGACTTCTCAGAGTCTGAACTGCTCTATCCCTATTGCTAGTTCCAGCCTGATCAATCTCATACCTTGCAAGAGACAATGAAGAGTGTGCAACAGGGTCTAAACCAGAAAATATCTCTTTAGAATTTACACCCATGTACATAGAGGTCATAGTTTTTCGAACTTCAGATTGAATGGCTGAGTAAGAGGCATCTGTTTTCACCTTTTTAATAATACTGTGCAGTGGCAAATCATTGGGATGCCTGGCCTGAAAGCCCTGTAGAATTTGACAATAGTTTGATTTAGTAACAATTTCTTTGTGCAACAAAGATCCAAGAACACTGATTATAGGAACTGGATGGAGTGGCTTGCTTGAATTCCCTTGATGCTGATCTTGATCAGAGTACCCAGCTCCCCTTGGATGATTAGGCATCTCTTTAGTTCCGAATCCAAATTCTAACCCCTGTAATTCCTTGAATTGATCGGTACAATTTAAGTAAGACTCTAAAACAGATCTTGATTGATTTGTATTTGATGCACCCAACCCTGCTGTTCGATCCATTAGCCTGAGCAAATGCAATGCTGATATGGTTTCATTAGCATGTAAATCCAATGGCTCGATTGTTCTAGAATGACATCCATTTCCTGCCAAATCAGGACATACACTGATTGATGACTTGGCTTTTTCCTTGCCAAGTAGAAGCTGAAAACTGGTAAACTTTGAATCATGTAAATCATGGCAATCAATCTTTTGATCTACAGTCTTCAGACTTTGGTCAAGGCATGAATCATGTGAAACCACATTCACAGAATTGAAGTCAGCATAATGCTTCCTAGAGATGTTTTCAAAGGCTGTGCCATTTAATGGCACTGATGTCCCATCAGTGTCATTGGAGACAGTAACAGGGTGCTCCAGCCTACTAAGTGGATCTCCACTACATTGTGAAAGTTCCAGGAACTCTGTTGGTTGTTGATTCAGATCAATATGAAGGTTCTGTTTACGAAAATTAAAAGAATCACAGGCTTTTAGTCTGCAATCATCCCTCATGTTTCCAGTCATTTCTGACAGATTATACATGTTTTCAGCAGCAACACCAGCACTCATCAGATGTCTTTCGTGCTGATGTTTGGCTAAGAGTTCAACAATATCCATTGGGATGCCATCTAAACCTTCCTGTACACATATATTTGTAGTCTTTTGCTTCTTTATTGCTTTTTTCTTCACCTGAAAGCCACAGTGCTCAAAAAGTGTCAAAAGAATCCTGAAAATATACATCAATCACTGCCATACATGAATTTTTGCAACATTTATAGGAATTTAGCTATAAATTAAAAAACGCCTTGTTTCGAAGCTAAAAGAAACATATTCCACCATACATTTGCTCCATGAACTCTGTCTGTCTCTGAATCATTGTTGTATAACACATAAATATAACAGTAAGGTTCCTGCTTCTAAGCATAGTCAAGCTAAAGTGAGCTAAGCAATACATCTGATATCTGAAAACTATTATAAAGCCCCCTTTTCAACAATGCCTTAGCAGCGCTGTATCTAAATCTAGCAGATTTATTCTAAACTTGAATTTAATTATCTTAGAGAACCATATTTCATCAAGACTGAGAAATAACAATACTCACTAATAATTTTTCATTTTAGATGCTCAAACAGCCTTGTTATAATTTATATGCTATTGATATGCACACCTCCATAATAGGATACCAAGAAGAATGATGACCGAACAAACTAAAAACTAGAGCAGAGAATTAGTAGAACAGTGACATAAATTGGAAAGATTTCTTGGAAAAAATAACCCTTACCAAGTAGCCTTGAAAATTATTAAAAAAAACAAACTAAATGATAAAACAAATAGACACAGATACACAAATCAAGACTAGCAATAGGAAGAGAAAATCACATACCTTTAACCTATCCTCAACAGGAGTTGCTTTATTCTTCTTATTAGTCAAGATAGCCTTTGTATTGGTCCCTTCTGGAATTTCAGGGCCACGATGCAGGCTCTTCTTAGAGACTATGCATCCTGTTGATTTATTATTATCAATTTTGGCATTGAGAAGTCTGGTTGATACATCTTCGGCATTAAAAATATCCTGTTGGGGCACAAGGCAAGGCCAACCAGGTTTTAGTGGACGCATTTTATTTTCTTTTTCCAAAGCACTTTGTAACTTATATCTGTTTGGTCCTTTCCCAGAAGATGAACCGGAAGATATACCAACTGCAGCATCAATGTGCTTGTTTTCTGAATGCTCTTTATGTCCAACAGCCTTTCTAGACACTTTCTTCAGCCAATCCATTAGGGAATTCTCCTCATCTTCATTTTGGGAAGTCTCCATGGTTGGTGTTTCTTGAATATTTCGGGTAGCTAGATGGCTTTGATTATCTGGATGTTTAAGCTTCCAGTTTGATGTGTCTGGCCGTGTATCATTATCATGCTTAATTTGACTGGTATCTGTATCTCCACTGAAAATGTGAACCTTTTTAGACGCGCATAACTCCTCACTTCTTATGATGTCATCCAATAAACGCACCTTCCGAGACTTTTTATGGTGAAATCTTCCAGATGAATTACCAAGTTGACTGGAAGGATCTTGGTTTTCATTGACATAATTAGGCAAACCCATGCTACAGTCAGATGCTTTGGTGTGCCTCTTGTTCAAACGCATCGAATCATGATCAGACATATGAGCTGAAATAGCAGCTAGAGCATCAGCTTTTGGAATGCTGATGTCTATTCCCAGTGGCATTTCATATTCTTTTGGAGCAACTGTAGGTTCTGCTGCAAAAATAGTAGGTTTCCTCGACTGGTTCTGAATTTCTTCAGATATATCAAGGCCACCTTTGGGAATTTGGAGACCTGTGAAGAACAAGGTATAGGCATTCATATCAGCTCATGAAGTTTCATAGCTGCAAGTGATCAAGGGCCTGAGTTACCTTCTTTGGTCAGGCCATGGCTCGTTGATGCATTTTTTTTCTTGTCAAGGCATAGTGATGGGCTACACTCACCATTACTGACGTTAACAGAAGAATCTGTTTGAACCAATCTTCCATCTAGTATTTTCTCTTCAGATGGTTGTTGAAAGCCAGAAAGCAAATTTGTTGCATCGGTATTTATTAGAAAAGATGTTTTGCAAGTATTTACCTCATCATTCTGAACATTTGTAACTGCTCCATCTGTTATCAAATCTTTGGGAGTACTGATCTCACTAAGACACTTTTTGCAATTCCACCATCTAAATTTAGTAACAGGTAGTGGAGGAAGTGAGCTGGCTAGTTCACCTGATGTCTGATTATGATGCGAAAGTAAAGGCCAGAAAACCTTTGCATTTCTCCTCCGAACCTTCGCAACATATCCACTGTGCTCAAGATAGGCATAACTCATCAGAAGAATTAATAGATAAGAAATATTTAAAAAACTCTATAGCTACTTTGAAGCTTTAAAAGTGTGGAAGGCTTAGGCCTTCCATTATATCCCCTCCCACTAACTCTGAAATGTAAAAAATTTAGAAAGGAGAAAAAGGGATGTCTATTGCTCATCATGCAGTAAAATATTCTTAATAGAAAATTAGATTTTGCAAATGAAGATGCCAAATAGTAAGCTGCATGATGAGGTTAACAAAGTGCCTCGACTACCACTTTCCTAACATCTCATATAAGAAGCAGGCAGGCAAAGAAAATGTGCTTTTTAATGAGTTTCACATTTGGGAAACTGATATTTCATAATGAAATGCAGTCTGTGAAGTACTACTATTGTAATTTTAACTTAATTCCAAAAAGGAACTGCATTTATCTTTCATGAATGGCGAATAAGATATTGTATCTGACCTTAAACAATCTGTGTTGGGCGAAAGATGTTAGCAAAAGTCCAGCATTACAATCTCTCCACCAAATCAAGAAAAACCTCTACTTGATTTCAGAATAGTGAAGAGAAGAAAGCAGTAATTACTGAGTAACTAAGCTGCACGCTTACCGAATAGTAAAATGTTCACATTTGTTTGCTTCTTCGTCATCATCAGCTGCTGCTTGCTCGATGGATCTCAATTCTACTAGTGAATGACAAGAATTAGAATCAAAAACAGATTCCTTGCCTTTGAAGTCTAGCTCCTCTAAAAAACTTACTTCCATCACATGAAACTAACATAACAATAACTTCAGTGCATCCTGCATTGATAATAACAAGGTCAGCTTCTTTATTGACTGAAAGTTTATGGAGACTACCAAAATCCACACTTAGCTGAAACATCGATTCTAAGCACGACTGCTTACTGCATAAACATATCCAATTTTAGTTAAAACTACTCTTCATCAAATATTTAGCAGATCTTTAATGAGGATCCATCTAGTGCATTTTTAGCTGACAGTTCTGCTGCAGAAGGCACTGTTACGTACCTTCCATTATCCGATATGCATACCATATTCTCTATGAGAGGGAAACATGTTTTAAAGCCAAATGCCATGTAAAAAATCTACATATGATACATTGCATCTTTTACATAGCAACTCTCAACATCACATGCTAAAGAAAAAATGATAACATTCATTTGCCTTATGAAAGAGTTAATATTTCACTAGACCATGCCATATAACCAAATTTCACGATAGTCTAAAAGATCAAATGCTCAAAAAACTAAGTCACGGTCTCATAATATTATATTTGCCGTGCAAAACTGATAGAAAATAAAGCTACATATCTATAGCATTCATAATGGAAAACAGCCATAACATGGATCACGAAAATAAAAAATGAATGTGCCAAAAAGTCGTGGAACAATAGATACAATGCACTTTGCTCACAGAAGAACACACCGACAAAAAACTGGAAAAAAATAAAAAAAACACTTATTGCATTACTAGTGCGTAGTAATCTATATGAGCACTAGCTGATAACAGTATATAAATATTCGAACGAAGCCGAATCAATGAGATACAGTCATGACATTATAAGTGGCATGAAAAGAACAAGGGAATGCAAGGTTTTGCTAGCACAAGATTGCATTTGCAACATAAAATATAAGAAGAAGAGATAAATTTTTAAGCTGGGAGAAGAATGAAACTTGAAAGTCAAGCGAGACATAAAATCATGGGTAAAACGAGATAATACAACAGACATCAAGGTTTATATAGAGACGTTATTATGCTTCCTTCATGAAATAACACTGATGGTGGCTTCTTTAGCTTTCCAGATATCAGGTCAGCTAATAATCCACCACTTCCAATCCCATTAGAATCATAAAATCACGCGTACAAAGGCAACAACAGAAGGCTTCAACAGGCGCACTCTCAACAAATCGCCCTTCTGCGATAAATTATAAAGTTTGAAAGAAAATAAGACATTTCATGTCATACCGCATGAAGCCCGCGTTTTTCCAAAAACCTAATCCTCCAAACGATAAAAGAATGCACCCAACCAAAGCCCATAAATAAGGAGTCGCTCCAAGTTACCTATCAAATAGCTCCAAGTTCACTTCATCATCTCGACACTGATCACGTCACTAAATCATCTATCAAGACCCCAAAGCAACCAAAGGCAATAGCAGAATCCAAGACCCATCAATTCCCAAGCTAATTCTATGAGCAAACTAATGAATAGAAGAGAAAAATCCCATCTAAACTCCCACTCCACTCTTAACAAACAAACAAAAGAAACCAGCCATAGCTATCAAATCCACGACAAATCAAACACGCGTGGAGACAGTTTTGAAGAGCAACTAAAGAAATGAAACTTCAGTACCTCAATTGGAGCGAAATATAAGCGTGCGAACAGCAAGTAATTCCTATCACTTCTTCCGCAGTGATTCACCTTCTACTCCGCGGCCGAAGAAGCCGGCCAATTGGGGCCAAAACAAGCTGCGGGTCGATGGGAATTGGGAGGCCAACAGGGTGTGGAAGAAACCTAGCTTTTTCTTCCTCTAGGGTTTGGAAGAGAGAGAAGGGGGGAGAGAATCCAAGTGGAAGGCGAGATATGCTTGATTTAAATATGTTAAGAAATCTTGGCCATGTCACATGTCATCCCAACCATATCTCCCTGCAGCATTGTGTGCGAGAGAAGTAAAGAAGGGAGGAGAGAGACGGAAAGTGGCGAATGGGATGCCTCCACCACGTACCATGCCAAAGAGAAACCCAAACCCTAGAAAGAGAAAACCCTAACCTCAACCCTGGAAACTAACTGGGTTTAATTAACCATAGTTTGAGGATTCTCCTTCGGAACGGCGGGGGGCTGCCGGGCCCACGAAGCTGTACTACCTGACAGCCCTTTGGATGGAAAATCTCGGCCGTCCGTCAGGTGGGTCGGTTGAAAAGGGCAGCATCCGGCCCATGGGGCCCACGTGAAATTTGCGCCCTTTTGCCATCATGGTTTTTTGGGTTGGGCTTGGGCAGGTCTTTTTTTTTTTTGTTTTTTGTTTTGTTTTTTTGGGGTTGTTTGTGCCATTAGGTGCAACTGATCCAAAATGCCATCGTTCACAGCATGCAATACAACGGAATCGGCCTCATGATGCATCTGATCATCACCGTCGAAATGATGCACCCACTTCGTCAAAAATGACTCACCATAGTACCGAAGCCAGCCTTCCAGTCATTCTGAACAAATTGTCCCGCCTACATAATTCCAAGTTTATATCCTTTTCATGCCATATTGTTTCTTTGTGGATGACCACTTTGTGATAATGAACAAATGAAGAGGTGGAGACACTCGCTACAAACATTTTGGATTAATACATTTTGGATTGTTAGAAATGAGACCAGGTTCAAGTGGGCAGGTAAATCCTCATTTCTGCACCTTTCTTTTTCTAATCAATGGAAACATCAATGGAGCCATCTACCTTCCATGGGGAACAAAGTAATAGTGACTAAGGTTATAATAAATAGAAACAGCTCAGCTGTGGCTGTGGGTCTCTGTAGTTTGTGGAAACCATTTAACCTTTTCTTTTTGGTCATTCAGCCAAGTGCTGTCTTCACCTCCGGAGCTTTACATGGCCGAGGTACGAAAAGTGAGTGATTGCTAGGAGACGTGGAGATGATGTGCTCCTTTTCATTTTATCCTCTTTTTTTAATAAAGAATATGAATGATTGGCTTGCTCTACAGTGGAGGGAGATCTCGGCCAAATATGAATTAAGATGCGAGAACCAACCGGGATGTACCTTTGAATAATTCAAGCATTCATCATTTTTTATCATTATTATATGAATCTTAGACACATGAAGTAGACCAGCTACCAAAATGTTATAGGAAGATTCTCCGGTTAAAGTATCAAATTTTTCTCATCTTCATCTGTAAAAAAATATAAAATATATAAATAAATCTACCTCATCCTATCATCTTAAATTTTTAGGACAAGTGGTGATTTCAACATGATATCAGAGCAGAAGTCCTGAGTTTAAACTGTCTCCGTACTGTTTAACTTCATTATTAAAAAATTTCACATGTTGGGCTCGCCCATTAAAAAAAAAAATCACGTGAAAAAGAGTGTAAGAAAATATAAAATATATAAATAAATCTATTTCATCCTATTCGCTTAAGCTTTTAGGACAAGTGGTGATTTCAACATCCGAGGAGAGAGCAGGAATTTAGTCGTTGGGTTTGTAATCTCAATTCCCTGCCAAGAAAAGCATCTAAACATTATCATTGACATTGTTGTAATTATATAGAAACCATAGTTTGCTGTTTTGTTTTATTGATCATTTTTTATGGTTCTTTCGGGTGCTAATTTTCTAAGATATCGACATTTAATAGCAGTCATAGTCACATGAGGAGAAGGTGGACTTGAAAAGAAAGAAACGATAAGGAAAAGATATGCAAAATAGGCTGTTAGCCTATTGATAATTGAGCCAAACGGCATAAGAAATGGAAGGCATTTAATGTTTTCATGTGATATGTTGGTGCCTGAGTAAAAGGTCCCATTCATTTATATTTTGTAAGATATCTAGTGATAGGTCAATTAAATGGTTAGTGTGCCAATATGGTTTCCAAAGATCTGCTCCAAATGTAGGTTTTCTTAAGGAAGGTCTTGTAAACTGCTACATGGGAAATTTTTATTCAAGAAAGAGATGAGCCGAATTGTGTCCCTTCCTTTCTTTTTGAAAGGAAAACTGGGATTTTAGTGGTAATAGATAATAGCCTCAAGATGAAAAGCCCATATCAAGTATCGACACATCCATTTGGAATTTGAGGGCAGCTCTCTCTCTCTCTCTCTCTCTCTCACACACACACACAAACACACACAAACACACACAAACACACACACAAAAGAAGAAGAAAAGATTAAAAAGAACAAACCGATCGGAACAACTCATATATCGATTTGGAGAAAATTAAGAATAGGATGGGAAAGATTATGTGTTACTGCTATATATGCTATATGTACAGGGATAGCTTAGACCACAACTCAACATCCAAGCAATTCAAAAAAATAATTTCTAGTGCTGCTGATTGATACATAAAATATAAGCTAATAAGCTTCAGATTCTTAACTTATTTATAGGTTTATCCTACAACAGCTAAATTGCAAGTGGTGTTGCCAAAAAACTTATTTTGTGGCAGAATAAGACAATAACCTTCAGCTTCTCATCCTTATCAAAATTTATATAAAACAGTAGACTAGAATTAGTGCCAAAGCTCCAGATCTTTTTGGGTAGCATTATGGGTTTCCTGAATATATAATTAGATATTAATGGTTTCTAGGGAGATTGCATCCTACATGTGTGGGGCTGTAGGATTTGAGTTGTACCTTCACGTAAAAGAATGATTGATCTTTTTTTTACAATATCAACCGTTGGATCGATCTCCACCCTAATCTCAAAGCAATCCCAACTTCTTGATGAAGGATCCTTCTTTCAAGGATACAATCCTGTCCTGAGTCGAAAGGAAAAAAACGTAGCGAAATATGGGGAAAAAATATTTACGGAACTCCTCTTATCAGAAGCTACATAAAGTTAACTGCTTGGCCTTCAGGTACAACCCTCGTTCTGATTCACAATAAAAGCCGCGCGTCGCCTAGGAAAGGCGAAACAAAGGGCGGGCAGCTGTTGAGGAAGGCCATGTTGACATTTCGACGGATGTGTTCTCGAGGGTGGTAGGAGGAGAGGTGGGGCTTTTATCATCGAGGCTCAGACTCTAGAGTAGTTGCTGCTGGTGCGCCCCAGATTTTCGAAATCTTGATCCCAAAGGCTGAGTTGAGGGCGGCTTAGCTAGGGCTGGGCCATGCCCGATGTGTCCTTTTTGAGGGATACTCAGCTACAGTGACCAGCTGGATTACGGGGAGCACCGGCGATGTGGACGGGTGCCACCCCATGTTGCGCGATATCTGGGATATGGCCGAGGGCGCAAAGTTTCAGGCCAGGCATATTTTCAAAGAGGCGAATAGGGCCGTGGACTGGGTGGCCTCGTATGTAGCCGACCACTCCGAAAGTACCCTATGGAGTAGGGAAAAAGAGTTGCCTACGGCAATTCGCGATTTGCTGTTTTTTGATTTTGTTGAATGTATTCGTACTAAACCTGTATGAATCATCCGGTTAACCAAAGAATAAAAAAATAAAAAAAGGCCATATTGATTTTTTACTTCTTATTAAAAAAGCGGTTATTACTTTAGTAAGATAAAACTAGGATTATTTTCTGTCATTTGTTGTAGAAATTAGGGGAGGTTAAAACCCCCATCTTTTTACCATTTACCGCACCAATCAAATCCTTGCCCTCTTGCCCAACTAGCAAAGTGTGATACCATCCAAAATTAGTATGAAGAATTCTTACTTTTGAGGATTTAATTAGTGAATATCTCCAATTAATAAAAAAACACTAAAAAAATTAGTTGTACTAGAAATTTGTAGTCAAGTGGATTAGCCATTAGAATGAACTGTGGGTTGAGGGGTAGAAAGTTAAACATGATGAAGTTTACAAAAAATGGTTCACAAGTTTATTGTGATGACAACTCCTAAGAAGGACAAATGGCATGATACCAAAAACTGTTATTAATCTTTTTTTTTATTGAAACAAATATGTAAATGTCACCATATCTAGTATGAGATTATTACTCGTGATAGAGGGAAAAATGGATCGTCCAGCCCACAACTAAAAGGGCACCCCATTTTGGCCCAGTAAATAACAACGACAATCAACTGAAACTTCACTTCGGCCCAGAGTCAGCTCATCTTCAGGACCCCGCTGAAAGCTCCATCAACTTTAGATATTCGCCGACTCCCTCGACCAAACTCGGAGCACCTCTAGACATTCGCCGACCCGCCTGATAAGTGTTAAATAAAGTATATATTTAACTATTTTACACAGCATTTATCATTATTTTTTGCACATATTTTAAATTTAACATGAGAAAATGTATTCCCCTTCATCATTGCATTATTAAAAATAATTTGAGTTTGCTTGATTTTATTGGTCCATCTAATGTATGCAAATCAAATCAAACTCATTTGGGATGACCCCTGAACCCAAATTGCATGCACCCCACGAATCAGATCTTCCCAACCAATTAGAGTCGACCCCAATTTTCATTTCTCAGCACGTGCCATCCCAAACAATTTATTTTCATGAATCCGAACAAGTCTTTCTCCTTCACTCCCCACGTGTCCAAACTTCCCAATTTTCTTTTCAACACATGGCCACCCCAAGTTCACGTGTCTCCTCCCCTACTCCGTGTCCTAGCCAGAACCAAGCCGGCAACCACCCATTTCTCCGCATTCCCTCCACGTCCGAGTACAATCCGGATAAGCTCCAATCCTAGAATCCCAGCCATCAGCCGTATCCACGTCTGCAGCCCCCCCTACCATTCGTGATAGCCTTCAACCTTCCTCTTGTTTCGGATTCCTCCTGTTCACGAACAGAATCCCAGCAACCCATCTCCTCTCAGCCGAGAACACCATCCCACGTTTGATCCCAGCCGGTGAGCATCTCTTCCGAATCCCTTGCATCTCGTTCATTTCATCTTTCCCAGCTTCCGGATGAGAACCACTCGTATCACAACCGTATCCCTCTTCCGAACCAAATCCAACGCCTTCCCAGCATCCCATCTGAGATCCTCCCAACATCCACTTTTTCCCTTGCGTCAGAACAGAGTTAAAATCCTGCTCCACGACCGCCACCTTCTGCCCATTCGCATATGATTCTCCCTAGCTTCCATGATTTCCCCCTGCTTCGGAACAGAACCAGGATCTTCTCAATGTCCACGCCATCATCTGCATCCTCGGATCAAGCCAACCTATGCGTCCGTTCCTAGCATTTCGAGCCTCACGGATTCCTCTGTTTCGGAACCACTTCTAGCCGAATCCAACGGACAGCCGAGTTCAAGCTTCCCAGCATCCGGATAGGCTTCATCTCCCTTTGATTCCCGCAACCGTATGCGTCTTCCCCGCGCTCAGCACCCAAGCTTCACGGATCGTCCTTGCCAGCCCATGCATCTGCGAACCAGCCTGCATCCTTATCCCACGTCTTCCGCAATCCAGCAAGATCTCCTCCCAGCCGCATCTCAGCCAGATCAGCTCCATCCAGCAGCATCATTTTTTTTTCAGATTCTCCCCAGCGGAACAAGAATTCATCCACGGACAAGCTTCGAATCCAGCGAGATCTCAACATCTCGTGTGCCCAATCCTTCTTCCGCAAAGAAGAACAGAGTCTCCCCACGTATCAAGTCCCTTTTCTTCCGCGATTCATCCTCGTCCTCTCGTTCAACGTGTTCAAAACCACTCTCGGATCAGCTCGTATCCAGCTTTGCATCCAAGGATCGAGAGTTATCTGCCTTCCATCCTTATCTTGAACTCAAAACAGAGGAGCGAGGGGGAGTTGGCAGCCTATAAAAACCCAGGTGTGAAACAGAGGAATTAACTTCGCTTGGGATCCACTTCTCTTTGGCAACTCTTTGGAATATGCTACTTGAGGAGGGAGAGAGACGACGGGAGGAAGGAGGGAGAGCCAATCATCATGAAGTCCCCTGCAGTGCAGCTGTTCGCATCTGTATGGAAGGCTAAGCTCTTCACTAGGGTTGGATGCAGCCCTAACAAAGGGACACGATTTTATGTATTTAATTTTATATTCTTGGAGTTATATGAACTTATTGTTTTTAATGGATATCTTCTTTTATCTCATGTTTAATTTCTGTGATTTTAAATATGAAGTTTATACAACTGTTCTTCATGATCACTAAGTTAATATAAGACCATCCATGCTTAGAGAAGATGCAGTGTCCTGCCACATTAGTTTAGGATAGACATTTCATGCTAACTGAAGATGGATGTTCCTAAATTACTTTAGTGAAATTTTATTTGAATGCTTATTAGGCTTGTAGCCAATTTGCATGTGAATCCAAGAATAAATTAAAATATAATTAATCTTTGTTCCTATGTTAGTGGTAAATTTCTTGCCCTAGGTTCTCTCAACTGATATCATTTTAATTGCATTTTCTATCAAATTATTTAGTTCAATAGTCTTCACAAATTCTCTTTTTCAAATATTTTTAAGAAAATAACTGTACCCCAATTCCTGTGGATCAATATCCGTAATCACTATCCTACCAGATACGTGCTATTGCGTGGTCTTTAAAGTTGACTATCAATTTTTGGTGCCGTTGTCGGGAATTGCTAGCATAGTTGTTTTTCTCTTCATAAAAAAAAACTTTCAAAAAAATATATATCTAAAATAAAATAAAAATATTTTTTATTTTTGTTACTTTTCTTATCTCTTTTTTTCTCTCTTACTAATTTTTGATTTTTCTCTTGGTATTATTTGATCAGGAATCGAAGAGGAAATCTAGGACGATCAAAAAGAAAACTGCTGGAAAAGGAATGCTGTAGAGGTTTGCCTAAAAAAAAAAAAAAATTGCTGGAGAAATTTCCTTTGGTAACCTCTAAACCTTTCTTATTTAAATTGATTCTCAATTAGCTTGAAATTTTGTGGTGATTGTTTGATTTTAATTTCAGCAAAAGTGTGAACGTATGCTTGATACACATACACCAATTAATCCGCACATAGTAAGGGCAATCACCCCAACAAGATAAGAACTGGATTTCATCACCAGATTCTTGTCCAAATTAGGTGAACCAAGTCGCACATAGCTATCACTTTAATTAAAAACAATTAGACGTTGGCCCCTAGGGACATTCGAGCTCAATAGGACGAAGATCACCGAAAGTTGCACTAATTTCGCTCTGTGGCTCAGTTGATGTCTAGGCAAGCTTTGTTCCTATAAGGAAGACAGTTCATCTGTTCGAGGCAAGTGATTTTTAAGTGGGACCTTTGCGAACGCATCGTGACCCCCCCCACTTATCTGGGAGCTTATCTAGTCAACTCAGTTCATTAGACCGGATTGGAGGCTTAGGTGCCCTCTTCAAACCAGTTAGAAGCTGTCTAGTAATTTTAGGGCAAATACAAGGATTTGATGTGTTTTTCTTTTAGTGCATGCTTGACTGTACTTGACTGATCAGAAGAGTATTAGTGTATGTTAGGGTGTCGTTCCAGATCTTCTGAATTAGTACCTTTTGATTCTGAAATAGAGCGTTATATTAGGGCCCTTCGAGCCGAAATCCGCACCTATAGAACTATAGAAACTGCTCCACCTATCGAGATGGCTGAAGAACAACTCAAACTGTTAAAGGAGTACTTCACTCTTTCTATTTATACCTCTCCATCTTGTATTCGACTACCTGATAACCACTGCTGCTGTACAGTTTGAAATTAAGTCTAGTGTCATCCAAATGCTCCCCTCTTTTTATGGATTCAACAATGTAGACCCATACAAATATTTAGATGAGTTTCTTGAGATCTGCATTACTGTCAAAATTCAGAACTTCACTAATGATGCCCTGAAACTTAGACTATTCCCCTTTTTCCTTAAGGATAGAGCTAAGCAGTGGCTCCATTCATTAGAAGCCAATTCTATTCTTTCATGGGCCCAAATGCAACATGAATTTTTAAAAAATATATTTTTTCATAGGAAGAACAAACCAATTTAGGCGTGCTATCACGAGCTTCTCCCAATCTGACGGGAAAGAATTTTATGAAACCTGAGAAAAGTTTAGAGATTTACTTCGAAAATGCCCGCATCATCAAATACCCAAATGGCAATTAGTACAATGCTTTTATGACGGGTTGTCTGAACGAAATCGTCAAATGGTTGATGCTTCTTGTGGAGGAACTTTCATGCTTAAAAGTGAATATAAGGCATGGCAATTGTTTGAAAATCTCAATGAAAATTTCCTCCACCATGCCTCCTCCGCTCGTCAAGCACCCCCAAGTTCTCAAAGAAAAGGGACCATATATGAAGTTGGCCAGTCCATAGGTCTATCTGACAAAGTAGATACACTGTCCCGCAAGTTGGACCAATTAATGTCTAGAGAACAACTTCCAAACTTTCTCCAAGCACAAGTCTGTGCTCTCTGTTCTAGCCCGTCTCATCCTATTTTTGAGTGCCCTTCGGCAGCTCAATTTTCTGAATTTGTGCAAGAACAAGTTAATGCTGTCCAAATACAATCTCGACCGGGTAATAATCCATATTCTACCACTTACAATCCGAGATGGTGCAACTATCCAAACTTCTCTTGGAAGCAGCAGACTCCCAATACCTCCCAGCCTTATTCCCAAAACTTTCAACCCTTCCAGAATGTTCATCCGAACCGTCCTCCTATTCACTATTCACAATTCCAGCATATCTCCCCTCCAGCACCCCAAAGAGATATGGCTTTTGAGCAAAAAGTATTGACTGCCCTTCAGGGACTAGAAGCCAATACATAGTTGTTGCACTTTCATACCCAGTCTATTGCCAAATTAGAAACCCAGCTAGGGCAGTTAGCGAGTGCACTAAATAAGAGAGAGGAAGGCAAGCTTCCGAGCCAACCAATGAATAATCCGAGGGGGCAGTATATGGCTCAAGAGACTCACCCGAATAATGTTCACCATGAACAAGCTAACGCCATGACTATCTTAAGAAGCGGACGTATAGTGGACAATAAGGTTGGAGAACAAAAACATAAGAAAAATGAAGATAGGAGTGTAACTGTGTCTAAAAAGAACCCAAACTCTTCTTTGTCACCATCTAGTCCAGTATCGAACACACCTCTTACACCAAAGGCCCCTTTTCCTCAATGTCTGAAAGCACCTTCTCCCTTTGGCATGAAAGGAACTTCGTTGGAAGAAATAATGGAGGTCTTCAAACAAGTCAAAATCAACCTCCCTCTCCTTGATGCCATAAAACAAGTTCCATCCTATGCCAAATTTCTTAAAGACCTTTGTACCCAAAAACGAAAATCTAGGACACATATACCTAAAAAGGTCTTTCTGACTGAACAAGTGAGCTCCGTCCTCCAGCACAAAACCCTTCCAAAGTTCAAGGATCCTGGTGCACCTACCATCTCTTGTGTGGTAGGAGACAATTCTATTGATCGAGCACTATTAGATTTAGGGGCAAGTGTTAACCTTCTTCCTTATTCAGTCTATGAGAAGTTTGGATTAGGTGAATTAAAGCCTACTTTGGTGTCCCTGCAATTGGCTGATCGATCTGTTAAAATACCACGAGGAACAATTGAAGATGTCCTAATCAAGGTAGATAAATTTTATTTTCCAGTCGATTTCATCGTCCTTGATATGGAACCTGTGCCGAACCTTAAGAAACAGAGCCCTATGATTCTTGGTCGTCCCTTCTTAGCTACAGCCAATGCATGTATTAATTGTGGAACTGGGGTGATAGATATCTTTCGGGAACATGAAAGTCAAACTGAATATATTCCACGCCTCTGATCAACCCGCAAGGGAAGATGAGTGATTCCTAGTAGACAAAATGGACGATCTTGTAGAAGAAGCCCTTCCCTATATTTTGGCAGATGACCCTTTGGAAGCATGTTTAGCCCATTTTGATATTGATAACTTTGATTTAGACAAGGCCATAGAAGAAGTCAATGTTCTGCTCGACAATCCGTCTCCCACGAATTCTCATCCTTGGCGAATCCGATATGAACTTCTTCATACCCTTTATAGTGCGCCACAGTGCCCCTCCATCGAGTCCCCTCCCAAACTTGAGTTAAAGCCACTTCCGGTAACCCTTAAGTATGCTTTTCTAGGACCACAAGATACCCTACCTGTAATCATCGCGGCTGACCTGTCTGACAAATAGGAGAGTCAACTTTTGAGCGTGCTAGGAGAACACAAACATGCAATTGGATGGTCCGTAACTGATCTGAAGTGTTAAATAATGTATATATTTAACTATTTTACGCAACACTTATCATTATTTTTTGCACATATTTTAAATTTAACATGAGAAAATGTATTCCCCTTCATCATTGCATTATTAAAAATAATTCGAGTTTGCTTGATTTTATTGGTCCATCTAATGTATGCAGGTCAAATCAAACTCATTTAGGATGACCCCTGAACCCAAATCGCATGCACCGCATGAATCAGATCTTCCCAACCAATTAGAGTCGACCCCAATTTTCATTTCTCAGCACGTGCCATCCCAAACAATTTATTTTCATGAATCCGAACAAGTCTTTCTCTTTCACTCCCCATGTGTCCAAACTTCCCAATTTCCTTTTCAACACATGGCCACCCCAAATTCACGTGTCTCCTCCCCTGCTCCGTGTCCTAGCCAAAACCAAAGCCGGCAACCACCCATTTCTCTGCATTCCCTCCACGTCCGAGTACAATCCGGATAAGCTCTAATCCCAGAATCCCAGCCATCAGCCGTATCCACGTCTGCAGCCCCCCTACCATTCGTGATAGCCTTCAACCTTCCTCTTGTTCCGGATTCCTCCTGTTCACGAACAGAATCCCAGCAACCCATCTCCTCTCAGCCGAGAACACCATCCCACGTTTGATCCCAACCGGTGAGCATCTCTTCCGAATCCCTTGCATCTCGTTCATTCTATCTTCCCCAACTTCCGGATGAGAGCCACTCGCATCACAACCGTATCCCTCTTCCGAACCAAATCCAACGCCTTCCCAGCATCCCATTCGAGATCCTCTCAACATCCACTTTTTCCCTTGTGTCGGAACGGAGTCAAAATCCTGCTCCACGACCGCCGCCTTCTGCCCATTCGCATAGGATTCTCCCTAGCTTCCATGATTTCCCCCTGCTTCGGAACAGAACCAGGATCTTCTCAACATCCACGCCATCATCTGCATCCTCGGATCAAGCCAACCTATGCATCCGTTCCCAGCATTTGTTTTGTTTCTCCAAAAAAACTATTGTGGGATTATCTGCATGCATGCTCCAATGGATGGAACGGTTATAGGAGTTGTTGGGGGGAATAAGATTTTTTTCCAAATGACATAAATGCCCCTAAGAAGCCGTACAACTTCCGACCCCGGACGGCCGAAGTCGGCGTCCGACTTCGGAACGCCCGACCTCAAGACGACCGACCTCGAGACCTCCGACCTAAGAAAAACCCCGATGTTCGAGGTCTACTCTTGTCAGCCACCTACTACGGCCGTGCGCCTCTGAGGTCTGGCCGAGGACCATACCCTGACGCCCCTCTGGCATTTATTGCGCATGGTCGCTGTAACTCTCCGGCTTACTCCACAATAAATGCGGATCTCCGGCTTACTCCACAATAAATGCGGATCTCCGGCTTACTCCACAATAAATGCGGATCTCCGGCTTACTCCACAATAAATGCGCATGGCTCCTGTCATCTACGGACTCTCAGCTCTCCACGGCAAATCAGCCCAGCAGAGTCTAGTCAACTATGATAAGTCTCCGATCTCGGCCATACCTCCGACACCAATGCAATAATTCGCCTGATAGCGTGCTAGTTCGGGCTGTACGACGCCCTCACCGCCGACATCAGTGCAATGATTCGCCTGACCGTGCGCCGACCCGAATGACATGCCGAGCCGTACTACGGCTTCGCCCTGTTACATCGCAGGTAAACTGACCCCCGCCTATAAAAGGGAGCCTTGGCCTCTCAGGAGGGGGTTGGAAGATTGAAGCACTCTACAGACACTGTTCATCTCCTTTCTACACTACTTGCCCCCTCCCTGACTTGAGCGTCGGAGGGCCGGCGCCGGAAAACCCGGCCACCGGCTCGTGTGCAGGCACCCAGACGGAGGACGTCCGCCAGCTGACGGATCGCCGCCTCGCCGCGTGGGCCAGCCGTCCCTTCTCTCCGACCGCCCCAGACGGAGGACGCCGCTCGCCGACGGACCGCCGCCCCGCCGTGAGAACTCGCCGCTCCCTTTCCTCGACCGAAGATTGCCCTCGGGTCCAATTTCCAGCAACAGTTGGCGCTAGAAGGAGGGCCGAGTAGCAGTCATGAAGTTGAGAAGTAAGGGAGCCTCTAACATCTCCCGGCGTCCCCCGCAAAGCCCTGGACACTCTGTCCACAATTCTCCAACTCCGGCTGACCCAGTTCCTCAGGTCCAGCCGGAACAGTTCGACGCCTTGGTACAGCAAGTCCAGGCCCTGGCCGCCGCCATTCAGAGTCTGCGGCGCGAGGAAGCCTTACCTACGCTCCCCCCACGGGCTCAGGCCCCGCCGGAGTGTCTCCCCAACGGCCCGGTTTTTCCAAGCCAAAACCTGCATGGCTCCTCCAGAGCCAACAACGAAGAACGAGCTTCCCCTCGGAGGGAGTCACCGGGAGAAGGCTTCGACCGGAGGCCCCAGCTTTCTGAGGCGGAGTCAGCCCCAGACCACCGTGAGCCGGCGCAAACCACGGCGACAATTCCACGAGTGGGGGAGCTCGACCGGAAAGTTGAGCATCTGGAGCGCCAGATTGCGGCGCTCCACAGCAAGAAGGCAAGACAAGAGGGAGACTTTGAGTTCACTACTAAGTCCCCCTTCTCCCGCCAGATCGAGGATGAGCCGGTTCCCGCGAGGTTCAAAATGCCTCAAGTGGAACCCTACAACGGGACGACTGACCCTCTCGACCATCTAGAGAGCTATGGGCCCTCATGGCCCGGTAAGGGTCCTCGGAGGCCATACTCTGCAAGGCCTTTCCAGCGACCCTCCGAGGGACCGCTCGGCTTTGGTTTTCTGGGCTGAAGCCGAATACGGTGTCCTCTTTTGAGCAGCTCGGCAGGCAGTTCGCCACCAACTTCGCTGCCAGCCGGCGCCAGCGACGGACGTCGGACTCCCTCCTCGACATCAAACAGAAAGAGGGGGAGTCCCTCAAGGAGTACCTGGACCGCTTCACCGCCGCCACATGGGAGGTTCGCGAGCTAGACCAGTCGATAGCTATGTCGGCTCTGAAGACTGGGGTTCGCTCCTACCGATTCCTCTTCTCCATCGAGAAGAGCTTCCCGGCCGACTTCACTGAAATGTTGGCCCGAGCCCGGAAGTATGCCAAGGCCGAGGAGGCAGTTGCATCCAGGCGGGGGGCAATTGAGCCCGCCACGAAGAAGCAGAAGAAACGCCGCGAGGAGCGCGGCCGACAAAGGAGCCGATCCCCCCGCCGAGAGAAGAACCTCCCCAGACTGAGAAGTCCGCCCCGACAGCAGAGGCGATCTCAGCAAAGGACCCCCCCTCGGCCGAGGTCCCCACCACGGCCTCGGACGTACCCGGGAAAGTACGAGAACTACACACCCGTCAACGCTCCCCGGGCCGAAATCCTGATGGAAATCGAGGGTCGGGACTTCTTCCGACCCCCGCCTCCTATGCGAGACACGGGACTCCCCCGGAATCCCAGGAAGTATTGCCGCTTCCACCGAGATCGTGGGCACGACACGGAGGACTGCTACCAACTCCGGGATGAGATAGAAGCGCTCATCCGACGGGGAGTACTCAACCGGTTCGTGAGGAACCGACCTGAGGAAAGGAGGCCGGCGGAGAATGTCGCACCAACCGAAAATCCGGGCGACAACAGGCCCATCGCCGGCACCATCAATATGATCGGGCGGGCCTCGACAGGAACGGCCGCCCAGGGAGCACCCCCGAAGCGCCCACGTACTGATGAAGTCATCTCGTTCTCGGATGAGGACTTAGAAGGGGTCGAAACCCCTCATGATGACGCTGTGGTCATCTCCATGATTGTAAATAGGTTTGATGTAAAGCGTGTCCTAGTTGACAATGGAAGCTCAGCCAACATTTTGTATTATCATGCCTACCAAAAAATGGGATTGACAGAAGGGCATCTCCGGAGAGTCAATGCCCCGTTGGTTGGGTTTACCGGAGATGCAGTCCCGGCTGAAGGTGAGGCTAGCTTCCTTGTCACAGTCGGCCTCGCCCCCCGGGAGAGCACTGTGAGGATGGACCTCCTGGTGGTCCGTCTGCCCTCGGTCTACAACGCCATCCTTGGGCGCCCAGGGCTAAATGCCCTTCGAGCCGTGGTTTCAACTCGCCATTTGCTCATGCGGTTCCCCACCGACCAAGGAGTAGGCGAGGTCCGCGGAGACCAGCTGGTCGCCAAGCAATGCTACATGGCGGCCCACACAGTAAAGCAACCAGCCGAGGCGCCGGACCACCCGATGGGCCCTTCGCTGCCCATAGAAACCCTCGATGCAAGGGACACCCTCTGGAAGAAGCAAGTAGAGCCCGGTGAGCTCCTTATTCAAATCCCACTACAAGAAAATTTTTCCGAGCTAACTGTGCAGGTCGGCTCCGGCCTCGGCGCCCGCGAGAGGGATTGCCTCGTCAGCTTCCTGCGGGACAACGCTGACGTCTTCGCCTGGTCGCCCGCGGACGTGCCAGGAATTGACCCTGAGGTCATGGTCCACCGACTCCAGGTGAGACCGACCAGCAGGCCTGTAAAGCAGAAGAAAAGAGGCTCCGCCCCGGAACGACAACGAGCTGCGACTGAGGAGGTGGACAAACTCCTCGGGGCCGGCTTCATCCGGGAGGTCTCCTACCCGGACTGGCTCGCCAACGTAGTCCTCGTAAAGAAGGCCAACGGGAAGTGGCGTATGTGCGTGGACTATACCGACCTGAACAAGGCCTGCCCGAAAGACAGCTTCCCCCTTCCGAGCATCGACCAGCTCGTCGACTCCACTTCAGAACACCAGCTGCTAACTTTTATGGACGCCTTTTCAGGGTACAATCAAATCCGAATGGCGCCAGAAGACGAGGAGAAGACGGTCTTCATCACCGACAAGGCACCTACTGCTACAAGGTGATGCCCTTTGGCCTGAAAAACGCTGGGGCCACCTATCAGAGACTGGTCAGCCAAATTTTTAAAGACCAGATCGGCTGGAACATGGAAGTCTATGTGGACGACATGCTGGTAAAGAGCCGAGCAGCGGAGCACCACATAGCCGACCTCAACGAGACATTCGCCAAGCTCAGAAGATACCAAATGAAACTCAATCCGGCGAAGTGCGTGTTCGGGGTCACCTCGGGCAAGTTCCTGGGTTTCATAGTGACCCAGCGCGGAATTGAAGCCAACCCGGAGAAACTCCGGGCACTGCACGAGATGTCGCCTCCAAAGACAGTTAAGGAGGTGCAACGACTCGCGGGGCGGGTTGCTGCCCTGGGAAGGTTCGTCTCTCGGTCAGCCGAGCGATGCCACCCCTTCTTCAAGAGCCTTAAACGGCCGAAAGACTTCCGGTGGACAGAAGAATGCCAGCAGGCCTTTGAAGAGCTTCGGAGCCTTCTGGCCTCTCCCCCGCTGCTCACCAAGCCCCAGAAAGGCGAGGTCCTTTACTTATATCTGGCCGTCTCCCCAGCTGCAGTAAGCTCAGTCCTCGTCCGGGAAGAGGACAAGCTCCAAAAGCCGGTCTATTACACCAGCCGGGTTCTCAGGGATCCTGAGACCCGATATTCTAAACTTGAGAAGACCATCTTCGCTCTCATCATCTCGGCTCGGAGACTCAGGCCTTACTTCCAAGCCCACACGATAGCTATATTGACCGACCAGCCTATGAAGCAAATATTGCAGAGGACGGATCGTGCGGGGAGGATCGCCAAATGGGCGGTCGAGCTCGGGGAATTCGACCTCGAATATCGGCCCAGGCCGGCTATCAAAGCTCAGGTACTCACCGACTTCATCATGGAGTGCACCCTTCCGGACAACCCCGAGAGGCCACCCGAATCCGTAGAGAAGGCCCCGAGGCAGCCATGGGTCCTGCACTCGGACGGGTCTTCGACCTCGGGGGGTAGCGGGGCCGGACTTATCCTCACCAGTCCAGACGGAGTGGTGGCCGAGCAAGCTTTGCGCCTCGAATTTTCGGCCTCAAACAATGAGGCCGAGTATGAGGCTCTCATCGCCGGGCTCAAGCTGGCGAAAGAACTAAGAGTGGAAGACCTGACGGCCTTCAGTGACTCCCAGCTGGTGGTGAACCAGGTCCAAGGAGATTTTGGAGCTAAAGAGCCATCCATGCAAAAGTATCTCCAAAAGGTGCGGGAACTCATATCTGCCCTGAATTCTTTCAATATTCAATACATCCCCAGAGCGGAAAACCTCAGGGCAGACCAGCTATCCAAATTGGCAACCTCCCGCATGAGCGAGCTTCCCAAGGGAACAGCGCTCGAGTATCTTCGGATCCCCAGCACGGAGGAACCCGAGCCCACCATGTGCATCGACTCCGAGCCAAGCTGGATCGATGGGCTCGTCTGCTACCTTCAGGACGGAACCCTACCTCACGACGAGACGGAAGCTCGCCGAATCAAGCGGCAGGCCCCCCGGTATGTCTTATACGAGAATAGACTCTACCGGCGATCATTTACTTCTCCCCTTCTCAGATGCCTCCGCCCCTCCGAGGCGGACTATGCCCTCCGAGAGGTCCATGAAGGGATCTGCGGAAATCACCTGGGGGGTCGGGCATTAGCCCATAAGGTCCTGCGACAAGGATATTATTGGCCCACACTCCAGAAGGATGCAACGGATTTCGTCCGGAAGTGCGATCGGTGCCAACGAAACGCCAATGTCCAGCGCCGACCTTCAGCTCTGCTGACCTCCATCATCGCCCCCTGGCCGTTTGCCCAATAGGGGATCGACATCCTGGGGCCCTTTCCCCTGGCCACCGGACAGAGAAAGTTCCTGGTCGTCTCCATCGACTACTTCACCAAATGGGTCGAGGCCGAACCCGTCGCCCGGATCACCGAGCAAAAGGTGTGAGACTTCGTGTGGAAGTCCATAATCTGCAGATTCGGACTACCCCGTATCCTTATATCTGACAATGGTCGATAATTTGACAATGTTCATTTCAGAGAATTTTGCTCTGAGCTCGGCATTGATCACCGTTTCACCTCAGTCGCTCACCCCCAGACAAACGGAGAAACTGAGGTAACTAACCGCACTATTTTGCAGGGGCTCAAGGCTAGGCTTGATCGGTCCAAAGGACAGTGGGTCGAGGACTTGTACAATGTCCTTTGGGCGTACCGGACCACGTTCCGACTGCCCACGGGAGAGACCCCCTTCAACCTAGCATACGGCACTGAGGCCGTCATCCCGTTGGAGATCGGCCTGCCTTCTCCAAGGGTGGAGCATTACGACCCCGACACCAATTCTTCCCAGCTCAGGTGCAACTTGGACCTCGTCGAAGAGACAAGAGAGGTTGCCCGGGTCCGCATGGCGAGATACCAACAGCGAACGGCCCAATACTACAACTCTAGAGTCAAGCCCAAGCTCTTCAAAGTGGGGGACCTCGTCCTCAGGAGAGCCGAGGCTTCTCAACCGACTGAGCAAGGAAAGCTCGCCCCAAATTGGGAAGGACCGTATCAAATCGCCCGGGTACAACGACCAGGGGCGTATAAATTAAAGTCCCTAGAGGGGACCCTGATCCCGCGAAGCTGGAACTCCGAGAATCTACGAATGTACTACCAGTAAAACCCCTAGGGGTTCAAGACAATCAGGACAATGGACTCAGCTTCCTTTTCGCAAACAATTCTCTTATCTTGGTGGCTGTAATTCTCTTCTAATATCGGGTCGTCTGTGATCCTCAGATTCCCCAGCCAAAATCGGGATGCCTCGAGGCTCGACCGTAGAGTCCCAAACTCCCTCGACCTCGGGAAGAATCGCAGGACGACGAAACATCGACTTGGCGCGAAATTCCCTCGACTAAGGTCAGGATGCCCCGGTTCGTCGGGATGCCCCGAGACGTCGGGATGCCCCGGCTATAGGGATGTTCGAGACGTCAAGATATGAGCACGGTCCTCTCTGACCAGACGAGCTCGGCTCGTTCTCCATCAACTTCCACCTATGAGCACGGTCCTCTCTGACCAGACGAGCTCGGCTCGTTCTCCATCAACTTCCACCTATGAGCACGGTCCTCTCTGACCAGACGAGCTCGGCTCGTTCTCCTACCTCGACTAAGGTCGGGATGCCCCGAGGGTCGATCGTAGAGAACCAGACTCCCTCGACCTCGGGAAGGCGCCGTGAGGGGTGGAAAGGGTGGCTCCATCCGGGGCGCCACAAAGTGGACCCCCGGGAGCGGTCGACGATCCCCGATCCCCGAAGCGAGCGATCCCTCGACTTAGGTCGGGATGCCCCGAGGGTTGACCGTAGAGAACCAGACTCCCTCGACCTCGGGAAGCGTCGCAGGTCGGTAGAGCGTGCCCAGACCCGCCGACCTGACGAACGATCCCTCGACTAAGGTCGGGATGCCCCGAGGGTCGACCGTAGAGAACCAGACTCCCTCGACCTCGGAAAGAAGCCGTAAGGGGTGGAAAGGGTGGCTCCACCCGGGGCGCCACGAAGTGGACCCCCGGGAGCGGTCGACGATCCCCGATCCCCGAAGCGAGCTATTCCCCGACTAAGGTCGGGATGCCCCGAGGGTCGACCGTAGAGAACCAGACTCCCTCGACCTCGGGAAGCGTCGCAGGTCGGTAGAGCGTGCCCAGACCCGCCGACCTGACGAACGATCCCTCGACTAAGGTCGGGATGCCCCGAGGGTCGACCGTAGAGTCCCAAACTCCCTCGACCTCGGAAGGCACCACAGGTCAGCAAAGCGTCCACGGACTCGCCGACCTGACGCAAGATCCCTCGACCAAGGTTGAGGCGCCCGAGGTCCTACCATGGGGTCTGAAACTCCCTCGACCTCGCAGAGAGCTACAATTCAATAAAGCCTCGCCAAATCCTCTCAACCTCGGTGGGCGCTGTTGGGTCCGTGAGAAACCCGAGCCCTCCTTTAAGTCAAAGTGACTCCAGAGGTCGACGAGGAAAGGAGGCAACCTACTCCACCATGCGAAGCATAACTCCGAGAATGAAAGAGGTACGTCTAACTAGACGCCCTCCTTGTCAAATTTTATCTACATACTGCTGAGCGGAATCTCAACGTTGGAGTCTTATCACGCCCCAAAGCCGGGCTTCCCCAATAGGTCGGCTTAAGACCGACCCCCTAACTACGCTATGTATGCTCCGTTCGTCGAGTCTCCGCAATTTGTACAAAGGCTTCATAAATTAGGGCCCAACTCGGCTCTTCTACGTAAACTCCGACGTCCGGCTGAGAAAGTGGTCCCGGCCACGAGTGTACCAGCCAAACACGGGTACCAAGGCAATCTCTGGAAATCCCGGCCTTGCTCACCGAAATCTCGGCAGAATCCGAGAACGATAACTACGAAAACCTTCGGCAATAACTTGTTTATTAGCCCGCGCTCCCTACGAGGGGTTCGGAGTTGAGTTCGGAAATCCGGCTAAACTCCCCGAATAGCAGCATGCACAGACCTAGTCCGGTCTTACTTAAAGGGCCAAGGCCCGACCTCGAGCCCTTGAGATTTTCCTGAAGGCTAAACGTGATGACTTTCACGACACTCAGATTCGAGCTATAGGACTTAGAGAAATTTTCTAAAAAACCTAAGACTCGGAGCTCCTTTTGGTCGGAATGACTGGAATCCGAGAAGGCTAAGACACAGCCCGGAAAAAGAGGGCAACTTCGTTAAGCAGCCCGGAAATTAAAATACAAAGTTAGAGGTCGTCGAGGCGGTTAGCTAAAGCTCTAGCCTCATTCACGACAACAGAGGGAAAGATGAATACGGAATGACAAAAATATCTTTTCATTAACAAAGGGCCGGAAGGCCAATTACAAAATTGGAAGTCGGCCACTCAAGGGCCGACCCCGGATACAACGAAAAAGAAAAGAAAAATACGCTAAGTCCTAAGCGGCGGGAGCAACATCCGGGGGGTCGTCCGGCACATTGATGACCTCATGATCTTCATTCGGAACAGGCTCGGGGTCGGGGGCAGGAGCTTCGGGCACCGGCTCCGGGACGGCATCCACCTCGGCCGCTGGAGCCGCCTCCACGACACCGTCCTCCTCGGCCACCCCCGTCGAAGGCTCGGCGGGGTCTTGTTCATATATTCCCGCCTCGGATGTCAGGATGGCGGGAAGGGCTTCCACGTCGGACCCCCAGCCCAGGTCCTCCCTCGGACGGACCGTCGAAAGGTCGTACTGAGGGCAGTACCGGCGCATCTGCACCCGGAAGTTCTCGAAGCCCCGGAGGAAACCGTCCACCGTCTCCTCCTCCAACATGTCGTGGAACTCTTGCGACTCTTTGAAGAGTTCCACGGCATGTTCGGCTCGTTCGAGTGCCCTCCTCTCCCGGGCCTCAAGTTGCTCGATTCGGAGGCGGGAGACCCCGTCCTCATACTTGAGGGCCGTGACCTCGGCCTGGACCTCCCCCAAGCGCGCCTCCGTACCGCGCATGGCCGACCTGGTCAGGGCGTGAGCCGCCCTCTCCTCCTCAAGCGCCCCCGCCATAGCAAGGCACTCGGCCTCGGTGGCCGTCCTCCGAGCCTCGGCATCGGCCAATGCCGCCTCCAGCTCGGCGACTTTCTTCTTGGCCAGCTCCAACTATTGGCCGAGCCGCCAGGCCTCCTCTTGACAGCCTTGGGCGATAAATACCAAGGCGTCGAGCTCGTGGACATGCTGAAAAGAAAGGAACGAAGATATCGTGAGTTGAAAAGCATATGAACTCGCCAATGACTCAAGGCAATCAAGGAAAGAAACTTACTCGGGCAGTGTTGCAGTAGGCGCCGTTGACGACCTCCTCCAGCGGAATGTTCCGGAACTCGGCCCGGTCCGCTGGGAGCATCGCACGCCGCAACACGGAGCGTGCGACCTCGGCATTACGAAAGGCCGAACTCCCCTCGGAAATAGGAGAGTCCGGCTCGACTGACTCTTCTCGAAAAGCCCGGGAAGAGCTCGGCACGATCGAGCCCGAGGTCCCGGAGCCGCTCGCTTCGGGGCCTCGGGCAAGCCCGGGTTCTGGCTGCTGCGGCCGGGCCATGGACGACTCCCCCCGCTGGGCAAGGGGGGCAGGGCAAGGAAGGGCCGATGGGCCCGCGTCGCTGGCGACCCGCGCCCGCCTCGGCTCGGCTGCAGAGGCCCCCGCCTCGGGGCCACTCCTCCCGGCCGACGTAGAGGCGCCGTCCGTCCTCGCCCTCTTCCGAGGCTGGGGCGCGGCTCCCCCGGCCTCGGCTTCTCGCCTTCTCAGGCGAGAAAAAAGTGATGTGTTGCTGGTCGGCAGGCGGGGAATATCTGAAATCAAAATTTCGTTCAGTGTCAGACCAGTGACAGTAAAAGCAAAGAACGAAGAAAAAATAAAATAATGTAACCACCCTTACCCTCGGGGCGCGCCGAGCTCAGACCTACGCTCGCCAGGGCGTCCTCCCGCAGGAGCTCGGTCAGGTCGTTGCCCCTTCCGAGGGCTCGCACGGAGTCCAGGGTCCTCAGCTCCCTCCTCGAGGGCTCGGAGAGCTTATTGAGGGTCTTCAACCGAGGGTCCCCCCACCTCGGGTCGAACCCCCAAGGCGCCTCGGACGCCAGGAAGAAAAACTTCCCCTTCCACTCATGAATCGAGGAAGGGGCACCCTGGAAGAGTGACATACCGCCCCGAAAGGCGAAGTATAGCCACCCTGCGTCCGCCGGGTTCTTCTTTAACAGAAAACACCGGCGGAAAAGGCCTACCGAGATCGGGATCCCATGCCCGAGGCACAGGGACAAGAACCCGATTATGGTCCTCCACGAGTTCGGAGCCAACTGCGCCGGAACGAGCTGGTACTCGGCCAGCAGGTTGCTCACAAACTCGTGGGCGGGAAAGCGCAAGCCAGCCCACAGTGTCTCGCGGTAGACCGCGATCCGACCTGGGGGCGGCTGCGTCACCCTGTCTTCCGGCCCCGCGGTCTCAAGGCGAAACCCGGGCTGGAAGAAAAAACGGGAGCGGATCAACTCCAACTCCTCCCCCGACAAGCTCGACCCAACTTCTTCGGGGCCCAAACCCATTCCCACAGAAGAACGAAATAAAAGTTAAAAGCGGAAATGGAAGCTGGGGAGGAGAAGAAAAGAGGAAACCCTAGTGAAAACAGGGTGAAAACCTACTGGACATCGCCGGAAATCGCTCCGGGCACCGACGGCAAGGTTCGGTTGAGGAAGGAAGTAAGGGAGAAAGATAACGAAAATGAGAAGCAGCCAAACAAGACCTTTAGGGCAACCTCGAGGGGTTTATATAGACCCCCCTGACGGCCCAGATCGACGGGGTCGGTTCCCATCCCCCGATCGGGTTGCGCCACGTGTCGACCTCGGAAGCCGAGGCACCGTATTCACTCCGGATTAATAAATCGGGTACGAAATCTAAGCGTTGTCCCGTCGGATCTCGGGGCCTCATCATGGGTCCGCAAAATCAAATCGTCCTGAGGAACGAGCGGACGCCGCCCCCGCTCCCCTCATTTAATAAGATCTGGGACACGTGGAGCCTCGATGTAGCCTCCACCTCTCCGGAATTATGACCCAGTAACACGAAATCGGAAGCGTCCGACCTTGGGTCACGCCGCGTGTCCGTTTTAAACCCTGTAACGGCACACTCATTAATGAGCGAGAAGCCTCGATTACGGGATCGAGGCACCGCCTCGACGAGCTCGAGGACCCCCATCATTAATCCACCGTAAAGCGATCCTGGCGATTCAAGGGACGCCACCTCCGCTTCAAGAAGCGTAATGATACGAGCTTCATCATAAGCTCACTGAATAAAGCAGCCTCGAGACGCCAAAGGGCGCAGGTTTCACCATGAAAGCTCCGAGAAGCGCAAGGGGGCGGACGAGACTCACCCCCCAACCTTAGTGACAGACTTTACTTCCCACGTCCGAGCCCACAAGTCGCTCGAACTCGGAAGTCGGGGGGTAGTGTTGGGGGGAATAAGATTTTTTCCCAAATGACATAAATGCCCCTAAGAAGCCGTACAACTTCCGACCCCGGACGGCCGAAGTCGGCGTCCGACTTCGGAACGCCCGACCTTAAGACGACCGACCTCGAGACCTCCGACCTAAGAAAAATCCCGATGTTCGAGGTCTACTCTTGTCAGCCACCTACTACGGCCGTGCGCCTCTGAGGTCTGGCCGAGGACCATACCCTGACGCCCCTCTGGCATTTATTGCGCATGGTCGCTGTAACTCTCCGGCTTACTCCACAATAAATGCGGATCTCCGGCTTACTCCACAATAAATGCGGATCTCCGGCTTACTCCACAATAAATGCGCATGGCTCCTGTCATCTACGGACTCTCAGCTCTCCACGGCAAATCAGCCCAGCAGAGTCTAGTCAACTATGATAAGTCTCCGATCTCGGCCATACCTCCGACACCAATGCAATAATTCGCCTGATAGCGTGCTAGTTCGGGCTGTACGACGCCCTCACCGCCGACATCAGTGCAATGATTCGCCTGACCGTGCGCCGACCCGAATGACATACCGAGCCGTACTACGGCTTCGCCCTGTTACATCGCAGGTAAACCGACCCCCGCCTATAAAAGGGAGCCTTGGCCTCTCAGGAGGGGGTTGGAAGATTGAAGCACTCTACAGACACTGTTCATCTCCTTTCTACACTACTTGCCCCCTCCCTGACTTGAGCGTCGGAGGGCCGGCGCCGGAAAACCCGGCCACCGGCTCGTGTGCAGGCACCCAGACGGAGGACGTCCGCCAGCTGACGGATCGCCGCCTCGCCGCGTGGGCCAGCCGTCCCTTCTCTCCGACCGCCCCAGACGGAGGACGCCGCTCGCCGACGGACCGCCGCCCCGCCGTGAGAACTCGCCGCTCCCTTTCCTCGACCGAAGATTGCCCTCGGATCCAATTTCCAGCAACAGGAGTATTAGCCGATAGTATTCAGCCTAGGCCCCAGGGACTCGTTGTCAAGAAAATAAGAGAAAGGAAAAATGAACCCGGGAAAGGAAATAAAAGAAAGATTAGAAATCTTATAATGTTTCACTGATCTAGGAAAACTGTAGAAAACTAAAGAAAATGTTTAACATATGGTTTACTATTTCGGATACTTTTTGCTTCATCTTCATAAAATTCTAGGGCTTCAGCAGAATTTGGATCCTTTTTCTCATTCTAATTTCTTTTTCCTATCTTGGACACTCCTCTACAGGAGATCGTCCTTTTTTTTTCCCATTGGGTACAAATATATCTTTTTTTGATTTTCTTTACTGCTCAGCAACGAAATTAAGTGCTGAAGTTGCCAGTGGTAAGAGTTAGTAAAATCACCTAAGTGGCTTGGATTCAAATCTTTGTTCACTATAATAAAAGTTGATGGAGATTTGTATAAAAAACTAAAGAAATAAATAAATTGAACGTCACTATATACTTCCAAGAAATGAGACGACTGGCAGCTTCGAGATCTGTAGTTGGTGCATGGTCGGTTTTCCGTGGACCCACAAGGAGAAATCCTGTCATCATGCATCTGCATACGGATATTACGGTCCGCATCAAAGTTAGAACTTAGATATTCGATGCATGGTGAAAAGAATTGAGGGCTTCCTTGGATGGGAAACGTTATGCTCTCCGTGGGAAAGCGAGGAGACAAGTAAATCTCATGATCATTAGTTCCTAGATTTTAGGGATAAGGCAAATCACATTTAAAAAGAAGAATCCAGAATCCAATTCTAATAGTGGGATACTCGAGGCTTCTCCGAAGCACTAATTTTTTCTGCTAGCCTCTCCTCTGTTCTTGACTTCCAGCCAGCAGTAGCACTATTTTTTTCTGCTGGCCTCTCTTCTGTTCTTGACTTCCAGCCAGCAGTAGCACTATTTTTTTCTGCTAGCCTCTCTTCTCTTTCATTCCAGAAGCCAAAGCACCAAAGCTCAACCCAGCAGATCAATTTTATCCCTTGTGAAGAACCGTAAGTGGTTGTTATAATAAATGACGCAACCATGTCTGAGATGGTAAGTTATCAGCTTTCGAAACATTCATACAAGGACTTATTAGTCAAACAGCACACGGTGTATGATCAAACGAAGAAATCGCCACTGCTGGACATTACTCCTGCTGCTTGCATAGCTTGTAAAATACAGCAATCATATGAGTCTCATGTTACAGCAGCATTCAACTCCACAGGGGTGAAACAAAAGATAATGTCCAACAGACCTTACGTTGAATTGTGCAGCATTTGATTGCATTTCACATTGATATTGCAACAGACATCACATAATGCTTCGTGGATGTTGCAAACATATGAGGCAAGCAAATCATGTCAGCCGCTGCATTTGATGTGAATACAAGAAGCAAAGGCCTTGAACCGACAACCAACTGACAAGCAAGATCATTGGCAGCGATAACAAGGAACTCAAAACACTCAAAACCGAAGGCTCATGCATTCTGAATTTTTATCCTCCATGGCTGACCTCCGGTTAGCAAGCTTCTTAGACATTTTAAATGACATAAGTACCCATGCAGCTATGGAAATGCCAAAAGCTGCTCCAGAAATATACAGACATACAGAGGCGTGATTATATCTCCCCTCGATAACCACCTGAGCCAAAGTAATCCCTCCTTGAACCTGCAATAGCCATGGTCTTCTGATGCTCCAGTTTGGGGCAATCTCGGATACGATGGCCAAGCCCACCACAATAGGCACAGCCCTTCACCCCGCTTGCATTGGTTATATCATCCTCATCTTCCATTGGATCGTTGAGCTCTGCAAGCACTGGTGGGATTCTTTGCTTTGCTTCTTGAAGAAGGTGCTTCAGATCAAGAAGCGTCGTCTCAGTTTGGTTCTTGTTTATGAACGTTGTTGCTATTCCAGTTTTTCCACACCTCCCAGTTCGGCCAATTCGGTGCACATAATTCTCAATTTCAGCAGGCATATCATAGTTAATCACATGCTGGATATCAGGAAAATCAAGGCCCTTGGAAGCAACATCAGTGGCAACCAGGACATCCTTCTTTCCAGATTTGAAGGATGAGATAGCATATTCTCTTTCTTCCTGATCCTTGCCCCCATGAATAGCAACAGCCTCTACTCCCTTTAAAAGTAGATACTCGTGGATGTCATCCACATCAGCTTTGTTCTCACAGAAAATCAGGACAGGAGGTGGGGTCTTCTGAAGGCACTCAAGGAGGTATACAACTTTAGCCTCTTGTTTCACATACTCGACTTCCTGTATGACATCTAAATTTGCTGCTCCAGCTCTTCCCACATTCACAGTCACGGGTTTCACCAGGGCACTTTTTGCAAAGTTTTGTATCTTTTTGGGCATGGTGGCAGAGAAGAGTAGGGTTTGTCTCTGGGCTTTGAAATGGTCAAAAACCTCCCTGATGTCATCTTCAAAGCCCAAGTCAACCAACCTATCAGCCTCATCCAGTGTCAAATACCTGCAATAGGGATCAATAAGAGAAGGGTGATATAGGTGAAAGTGCAATCTTACTGGACAATTCATTTTAAGCAAAGCAATATGGTCTTACACAAACACTCAAGGGCCTCAAGCCAATACGTTTTATTTTTCCAGGTACTTTCAGGAGTAGGAAAAAAATGGATACATGAAAAGTAGCTCTGAGAGAAAAACCCAAGCTGCTTAAATCAAGCTTTAACAAGCTCCAAGCATCAGAAGATTTTTCATGATCAGATTGAGTCTCTCAGTGGTTAGCAACAATCTCTAATGATATAGACATGATATACCTGACTCATCGACTTCTGACATGAAGATAGTAGAAATGTAAATGCACTTCTACTTCTTAATATTGAACATATTGTCATATTCATCACATGAAACATATAAAATGAGAATGGTTCTGCAAATTATGCCTTTTAACACACCAAGTAATAGTTCTAAATGGTATTTATGCATGTCTTAATCTGATGTGGTTACAAAACTTCATTTGGGCAAAAAAGCAGTATATAAACTTTCAGCACTTTACCTGTTGGTATTAATAATGGCTTCCAAGGTGGATGACAGAAACAAAAGAATGGAAATATAAATAAATCATACACATTTTCCAAGCAGAAATAAGGTAAGTTTCTCAGCGACAACCGATCTTGAACTTGATGGCAAGTGTTAAGAGTGAAAGATTGGTTTAGGATTCTAAACCGAGCATGTACAGTCAGAGAGGTCTCAGTCGATGTGAATACTATAGTACTGCCATGGTGCATAAATAGTACGTGAGGTCCATATTTTATAAATTACGCTGCATGTATGCATGAGAAGTCACAAAGGACCTGCACAATATGAAACATTGCAACAATGCTGCATGTACATTAGGTTCAGTATATACTTTGCAGAATATTCTTCACGTATGCCTTCAGAATGAAATAAATGAAAAGAGAAGTATTTAAGGTATAGACAAAAACAAAAGAGCAGATACAGGCAACATAATGAACATGTGCTAGGAGAAGTACACAGTCATACAAGTAACATTGTACTTCAAATGTACATAGGAGAGGTACATATATTATAGAAGATGCATACTAGTTAACAACAATTCTCCAATAAGTAATTATCGCGCTAATGGTTTATGCTTGCTCAATTTTAATAAATGCAAAAAGTGCCCTAATGTAAAACCAAAAAAAAAAAAGTGTTTGTACAGCAGGCTCTCTACTTCCTCTGTCATATGTTGATCAATTGTAAGAAAAGCCAAAACTGACTTAACTTATTAACATAAATTATAATCAACATCCTAAATACAGTACATAATCTTAAGTTAATATAATAACTTATGCTAGTAGAACCAGAAGGTACAAGGATTACATAACTTGTAGTACAAATCTCATCTATCTTTAAGATTTCTTGATTTTTTTCCTTTGTTACTCTATCCTTTATTCCTGAAAATAAGAAGTTAATTCAGGGCTCATTATACTATGTTTTAGTAATGGAAGGCCAGGTTGAAAAGCTTAAAAAAGTATAAAATGGTTTACATATGCTAGTTGATTTTAATCTAGTTCTCCCATAAAAAGTGGATGCAAGAATCAAGGAGTACTTGCTGCATCACTGCTTGAAGTTGACCATCACCCTATATTTATCAAACTACATTATGACCACTTGGAGGTAATAATAGAGCTAAACTTTGGGTTGGTGACTAATGTGAAGAAATATGCAAAAGCTCGTATTTAAGGTTAATTCTCTTCCTTTATGAGCAACTTGAGATAAGACATGCATCCCATTCTCAATTTTTATATAGGTCACCTCCATAGAAAATTGCAAGCAATGACAGCTCCCAGATGGTCATTAATTAATCCCTTCAAATTCATGTATTATTGTTGCTACAAAACATCCAAATATGAGCTACAAGTAGTAGTTTATCTTTTGAAAAACACGCCAGATAGCATAATAAAAGCAAAAGCTTGTAATTTTCCTTTTGAAATCTTATTTGCCCAAACTGCTTGCATTTGATTTGTAATGATGTAGTCAATTTTTTTTTAAAAAAAGTGTCTAGGTTAGATACGTCAAAAATCTATATCTCCTAAATAGAGTTAATACTTCACATGAGATTTGGTCAATGCATGACACTTGATCAGATTTGATGTAAGGTGCTAGCACCTTTATTCTTCAAGGATGTGCCTAATTGGGTCGTCTATTCTTAGCATTTAACAATTGGGTGATTGCATTCAAAACCAAATGCAGATGGACATCTTTAGCACCAGCTCACATGAAGCTCCCAACTCAATGGCCAATTGGGTGAACTCCCACTAAAGATGCCTCCCTTTTTGTTTCTCTATCACAACTAAAGACATGTTAATGGCAGAGGAATGACACCAACATCCTTTGAGACATAACTATGGAGATGTTCGCAAAGGAAGACTTCAATTTTTTTTTAAAAAAAGTGTCTAGGTTAGATACGTCAAAAATCTATATCTCCTAAATAGAGTTAATACTTCACATGAGATTTGGTCAATGCATGACACTTGATCAGATTGGATGTAAGGTGCTAGCACCTTTATTCTTCAAGGATGTGCCTAATTGGGTCGTCTATTCTTAGCATTTAACAATTGGGTGATTGCATTCAAAACCAAATGCAGATGGACATCTTTAGCACCAGCTCACATGAAGCTCCCAACTCAATGGCCAGTTGGGTGAACTCCCACTAAAGATGAGTCCCTTTTTGTTTCTCTATCACAACTAAAGACATGATAATGGCAGAGGAATGACACCAACATCCTTTGAGACATAACTATGGAGATGTTCGCAAAGGAAGACTTCAACTTGCCCCCAGGCAGACCCTTCCTCTACACCCTCTCTGCATTCTGCTTCATCTCAACAAGATAGCCGATCTTAAGATGATCCTAATTGAAAAAATTTTGGAATGGGACCTGAAGTATGGGCTGATTTGCATGACTAGGCAGCCAGCCTCACAAAAATACTCATATCAACGAACTAAGGGGAAAAAAAGGAAGAGGCTGCAAGAGCCTCAGATGGATAGACTCCCATCAAGGATCCAATGATAGGGGGAGTGGGACCAAAAGTTGCTAATGTATGGAAGCAGGTCTCACAGATCACGTGTTCTAGTAAGAAGTTGAAGCCGATGACGAGAGGAAAGGATAAAAATCAAAAAAGCATGTGTGACCCTAGGTATAATTTTTTTCACAAATTAACGCCCAAGTTCAGGGACATTGCTTGCAAGGACATGTTTAAGGTAAAACAATTTAAGTGCATGCACATTTTAGATGCCACTAATTTGGTGATAAAAAAAGATTCCTAGAAAAGGTGAAATCTTAGTTAAATATAACACGAGTATAAGCGTCAATTTTTCATGGTGATCTTGAATTCTAGAGTCACTCCTCAAATTGAGCCACAAGTAACAGTTTAGCAAGGAAAACAAACACCGTTTCCTTCGAATGATAAGAACGGTGATCCAATTTGTAGACACTTGGATTAAAAAAACTCCTCTAGTGATGCTAACAACTTTCACATGGGGAATGACTGGGTAAAAAGTCAAAAGATAGTACAACAGGTTTGCTGCAGCATTTCTAATAGAGTTTCAAGTTCAATTAATCACTGATGGCTCAAAGTCAACACCGGCTGTCCAAAAACCCAATGTTTTGCTAAATTTCTTGATAATAGACGCTCACAATGACAAATAACTGTTAATGGTGTTTTGATAAATACCTTCAGAACAACAAAATTGTGAACAGACAACATTGTTGACCTTCCTAATATAGATTCCTCTTTCATGATTCATCTTTCACATCAGCAATTTCCTGTCAAGAGCACCTAGGATAACAAACTTATGGGGATTGTTGATATGGTATCTTGATCAATTCTACTTTAGTTTGCAAGGAAAATTGACAACATTGATAAAAGTTTTCAGAAAACTAATTTTTGATTCTTCATTACGAGCTGATTTCAAGTGTAGTACAATATATTTGTGCTACACCAAACTTCTCCACCAAACTTTAAAGAAACAAACCTAAATCTTCTTCACTTGCCAAATTTAACAATATATCCAGACTGGATGACAAGATAACAACAGAAATGCCGTCAAAAGAGTAGGCTGCAGCGAGCATACCTGCAATTGTCGAGGTTCATCTTTTTCTTGGCTAGCAAATCCTTGAGCCTCCCGGGTGTGGCCACAACAATGTGCACCCCTTTCTTCACGACCTCCAGCTGCGACCTCATGTCGACCCCTCCGATGCACAGCAGCGGCCTCAGCTCCGGGTACCCATGCTCCCTGAGCGGAGCCAAGAATTGCTCCACGACCTCATACGTCTGCCTGGCGAGCTCCCTTGAGGGGCAAACGATGAGGCCGAATGGCCCCTCCCCAGGCACGATGGGCATCATGACCTCCTCCTGGAGGGCGACCATGATGAGAGGAAGCACGAAAACAAGGGTCTTGCCGGAGCCCGTGAAGGCGATCCCGATCATGTCGCGGCCGGAGAGGATGACAGGGAGTCCCTGGACCTGGATGGGGGTGGGCTGGACGATGCCCTTCTCCTTGAGCTTCTTGAGGATGGGCTCGGGGAGGCGCATTTCCTTGAAGTTCTTGATGGGAGGGGGGATGTCTTCACCCTCAACGAGGATGTGCCACTGCTTGCGGATGGCCTCGGCGTGCCGGGCCGGCATGCGGCGGATGGCAGTTGGGGGCTTCCAGCCGGTTGGGATGGGGTCGGGGTAGGTGATGCCCTTGGCGAGCTCGCGGACGGACATGAGGGTCCTCCGGTCCGAGAGGTGCTCGATCATCTCCTTCTCCTGCTGGACGCGCTGCTCCACCGGGCTGATCTCCGGGAGCTCGCGCTTCATCTGAGAGGCCTTGACGAGGAGGCTGGGCTTGGCCTCGGGGGCGAGGCGGGGGCGGTCCGGGTCGTCATCGGCGGTGGACGGAGGGCCACCGCTTCCTCCGCCGAAGTCGGCGGAGGAGGAGGAGGCGAGGCGGCCCTTGCGCTGGAGGATCCTCTGGGCGTCCAAGGCTCGGCGCTTCTTGACGGGGATATACTCCGCATAATCGTCGTCTTCGGGGTTGTCGGAGACGGCAGCGTCGCCGGCGAGAGGGCCTTGAGGACGAAGGGCGGCGGTGGCCATGGCGATGGTGGTGGATCGGAGGATTTCAAAAAGGGGTTTTGGGGGAGGCGGAAGGGAGACTTGGCTCGGGCGGGGTCGCCTCCAATTTAAAGAATCCGTGTTCGGAACGGCATAAGATCGGATTCGGGTAACTGTAAACGGGTCGGATTTGGATCCAGTTGGATTTAAAGGCCTGGGCAAGGGAAAAGCTGGAACATCGCAAATGCCCCGGTGAGGAAATGCCGGAAATTACAAGCTTTTCATAAAAGTCCACAAATTTGTCGAACACCAATTATGCTTTTAAAGTACGTAGAAGAAGCCAACTTTCTTTTTATATATATATATATATATATATATATATATATATATTTCCAAGCCTCATTAAAAATTATTTGTAGATATCTATTTGTATATCAAGTTATATCGGCATGTTTATCCTGCCAAGTCCATAATGTGGCTTTCTCTTTTTCCGATTTTCACCAGCTTCCTACTTACCTTTCCATCTTGGCTCTTCAATAACTGCATCAGATTTTTCAAATAAGGAATACAAAATTTGCTAGGAAAGATCTATGTGGGCTATGAAGAGTTGGACTTTATTATTGATTTATTGTAGATGCTTGTATTTGGCATATATTTTGCGCATCGGTGGATAGTTACAATGCCACCGGCTTGATTGCCAACTATTATTGATATTATTCAAACCAGTATTTCAACAAGATCATCATCAAATTCTGATGATCTAAAACAACCATAACATCAGCCACATATTTTTGGATACTATTTATAATGTAAATGCAAATGCACATGATTGTAAAATATTTTAGATTTTAGATAATTAATATAATTCTAAATTTTAAAAATACCTAAAAATAATTAATTTATTATTAAATTTTTTCTTCTCATGAGAGAACCTTCACCTCACTTGCTAGTTCATTTCATATATTCTCACCTATTTGCTCAAAAGTGAGTATTACTAGTTCTCTTCCTCTGTATTCTCTACTCTATCATTTCATTCAAGCAATGTTAAAATCCCTTCATCTATTGAAAGAAATCTAACTAGAGTTATTGATATTCTCAAGGTCCAACAACACTTAAATCCATTCTTCTCTCGGAGCAGAATATTTTAAGGACTCGTTTGGTTAGCAGAAAAAAAAAGAAAAAAGTGTAGTCAACAGAAAAACAAAGAAATAATTTTTGTTTGGTTGGTGTTTTTAAAGAAGAGAGATGAAAAAGTAGTATATCCGTGGGAATAAGATCTTTATGTTTGATGAAAAAGAAAAATATATGGGGAACATAGAAAAACTACTTTTTCACTGATTGAAAATTGGGGTTTCTTTTTTTTCAAAAGTACTCTTAAGCCATCAAAATTTATGGATAAATTTTTTTCTTTATTATGAGTATAATAAGTATTTCATATAACTTTTTCAGAAAAGTACATTCTCAATCAAACATAAGCCACTTTAAAATGTATCACTTTTTCATGATCAACTAAAAATTCATTTTTTCAGATATTATATTTTTAGGAATCGTTTTTCTAAAAAAGACATTCCGGTTGGAAAATATTGTTTCGCTGAACCAAGGAGTCCTAAACAATATACTTCAAATTATTGTATTTATTTCAAACTTTTAATGGAGTGATCCTATTTCTTGAATTGAAAGATTAGGAGGTATTATCTGTAGTCGGCAAGCCTCAGTGAATTTGTGGGAGGACGTCCAATATAACTGAAGTCGGTACGAGAATTGCCGACTTCCGTATTATTCATTGTGCGACTTCCAATGTTTTTTTTTTTTTTTTCCCGCACTTCCATATTATTTTAGAAAATAAAAAGGCCTCAGGTATTTCGCTATCCGACTGAAGCAGGTCGATGGATAGGCGCCCATATAAAGCATTGCCTAGCGGGACGGCCGAAACGAAGGTTAGAGCGAACAGCGCCGTCCGCTTCCTTCTCCTCCGCTGTCATCGTCTTTGTGGCGCCCTCGCCCCTCCTCCTCCGCTGCTGTTGCTGCCGGTGCCAGCGATCTCCCTGCCCGCCTGGTGTCACATTGTCCCTCGCCCTCGACCGCCGTTGCTGCCGGGGCCGGCGATCTTCCTCTCCTTCTAGTGGCGCCACATCCAGATCTTGCCCTCTCGCCACTTCGCTTCAAGCATTTCATCTCCTTGCACAACCGGAGATCCGAAGCACTACAACAAGCACGAGAGAAACCCTACCACATTTTGGGACGCCATCTACAAGAACCACCAGAATAAGGCCTCTTTCTCGTTCATTCTCTCGTCTCCTTTCTTTCTCTGCGATTCTTGCGTTCTCGATTTGATCAAAGGTTTCTTGGTATAGCTTTTTAAAGATCGCCACGATGTGAACAAGGATTTGGGACACCACTTCTCGGTGAGTAGTAATCAACTTGTCAAGTTCTTGGCATAGTTTGATAGGATCTGAGATCCCACCAAGACTTCTTATGGGAAAGAAGAGAGAGTGATGGAAAGAACGTGGGTTGGGAAGAAGAAGAGAAGAGGATAGTTAGAACTTAGAAGGAAATATTCTCTGCCTTCATAAGTAACAGGGATATGGCTTTATAGCCTCACATCCTACATTGCCAACTCACCTTGGCCATAATTAAAAGACAACTAGGAACTGACAAACGACAACTGACAAATGACAATTGGGAAAAGAACTGATAACTCAACCCCTCAACTCCTAACAATACGCACACATCTTGCATGCCACTCAACCCACTCGACCCCTAACCATACGCGCACGTCTTGCATGTCCCGTACGCCTTGAGTATGTGCGCCAACCCGGAGGGCATAGCTCCCGCATCTTGTCACTCTCTGCTCCTTCAAAACGAACCTTGTCCTCAAGGTTCATATGAGCAAACTGCAGCTTTAACTTGTCATATGACTCCCATGTAGCGTCTTCAGTTGGTAACCCAGTCCAATGAACTAGCGCCTCCTGCACCGCGTAATTCCCTGTTTTAGTCCAGCGGAAGTCAGTAATCTTGAAGGGCTCAACAACTAATTCTCCTTCTTCAGTGAATGTCGGCAGTTGAGGAAGAGCTCGCCCGATTTCTCCTATCGGTTTCTTCAACTGTGAAACGTGAAAAACAGGATGTACCCTGGCATCTACTGGTAAGTCAAGCCTGTAAGCAACAGCCCCAATCTTTTCAATCACCCTGAAGGGACCATAAAAATGGGGTGCTAATTTCTTGTTGCCGCGCATCTTTAGGGAGGACTGCTGATAAGGCTGAAGCTTGAGGTAGACCCAATCCCCGATTGCAAAGTCCGGTTCTTTGCGATGCTTGTCCTGTTGCACCTTCATTCTATTTCGAGCAATGTCGAGATTATCCTTCTACAGGCGAAGAACCTCATCACGAGCATGCAACTCTTGGTCGACCAGAGCGACACTTGTAGAACCTGTTTCATAGCGATGCACAGTAGGAGGTGGTCGGCCATAAACTGCCTCAAAAGGGGTCATCCAAGTCGATGACTGATATGATGTGTTATACCAGAATTCCGCCCACGGAAGCCACCGAACCCACTACTTCTGCTTAAGACCAGCAAAGCATCTCAAATAAGTCTCTAAGCATCGGTTGAGCACTTCCGTCTGTCCGTTCGTCTGAGGGTGATAGGCAGTACTCATCTTCAATTTTGTACCTTGTAAACGGAAGTACTCCTACCAAAACAAACTAACGAACACAGGATTCCGATCAGAAACAATGGAACGGGGCATACCGTGAAGGTGTACAACCTCTCTTGCAAAGATATCGGCCACTATCTTAGCCGGGTAAGGATGCTTCAGAGGAATGAAATGCCCATACTTGGAGTGGCGATCCACATCCACCAAAATAACAGAGTAGCCAGATGATGTCAGAAGACCCTCAATGAAATCCATGGAAACATCCTCCCAAATCTGATCTGGAACTGGCAATGGCTGAAGCAATCCGGCTGGTGACATGGCTTCATACTTGTTGCGCTGGCATGTGTCACAAGCCAATACATACTCCTTCACATCCCGCTGCATACCCCTCCAAAAGAAACTATCGGCCAATCTTTTGTAGGTGCACAAAACTCCAGAATGACCGCCCATTGGGGCATCAAGATACTCATGTAGCAGGCGCTTCTTATATTGGTGGTCAGTAGGCAACACTAATCTCCCTTTATACCACAGATCATCCTCGATGACAGAGAAGTGTTGGACCCTTGAGTCACCTGCCTGTACTTTGTCTCGGATCTCTTTTAGTTCTGGGCTGGATCTCGCCTCCAAGCGCAACTCCGTCAGCCATTCCGGACGTGGGTAAGTGATGGCGAATAATGTAGACTCCTCATACTGCCGAGAGAGCGCATCCGCGGTGCTGTTTTCTCGTCCCGGTCTGTACACGATCTCAAAGCCATAGTCCAACAGCTTGATCGCCCACCTTTGTTGATCTAATGTGGTGAGGCGTTGTCCGAGAAGATGCTTCCGACTTCGATGATCAGTACGCACTTCGAATCGTTGCCTAAGCAAATAACTCCTCCACTTGTTGACGGCCAACACGACTGCCATAAGTTCTTTCTCATATGTAGATCGCCCCCAAGCGCGCTCTGACAAGGCCTTACTAAAAATTGCAAGCGGGCATTCGCCCTGCATCAAAACCGCCCCTATCCCGCATCCCGATGCGTCGGCCTCTACCACAAAAGTCTTGTTGAAGTCGGGTGAGGCCAATACTGGTGTTGTCGTCATAGCGGCCTTGAGTTCCATGAATGCTCGATCAGCTTCCTTTGTCCACTGAAACCCATTTTTCCGGAGGAGTTTTGTCAAGGGCTCTGCAATCTTTCCATAGTTCTTCATGAACTTGTGGTAGTAGCCAGTCAACCTAAAAAATCCCCGGAGTGCTCATACATGCTGTGGGCATGGCCAATCTACCATGCTCTTGATCTTTTCTGGATCGACCGCAACCCCATGTAACGAGATGATGTGTCCCAAATGGTTGATCTCCTGCTTGCCGAAGGTGCACTTCTTCCAGTTCGCAAAGAGACTGTGCTCTAGCAAGGTCTGAAAGACAAATTGGAGATGGTGCATGTGTTCTTCCCAAGTCCTGCTGTAAATCAAAATATCATCAAAGAAAATGAGAACGAATCGGCGTAGAGCAGCCTTGAAAATATTATTCATCACGGCCTGGAAGGTAGCAGGGGCGTTGGTGAGGCCGAAAAGCATCACCAAGAACTCATAGTGCCCATCATGAGTGCGAAAAGTTGTCTTTGGCACGTCCTCGGCTTTGACCCGAATCTGGTGGTAACCGGATCTTAAATCCAATTTGGTGAAGTAGATGGCACCATGTAACCAGGGCCGGCCAAAGCCCTAGGCGACCGAGGCGGTCGCCTAAGGCCCCGGGCCAATGGAAGGCCCTCGGGAGGCTGATCAAAAGGAAGCAAAGGCCCCATATAAAACGGGATCAGGAGCTGGCTACGAGTCTTCCCCCTTGATGGAAGGGAGGTGGAGAGTTTCCTGGCCTGCAGAGGGGCAATTTGGGATGTTGGGGACAGTAGTTTTGTTTTGGGTGGGGAGAGAGAGAGAGAGAGGAGGGATTTGGTTGGCTTGATAGACGCCTGAAGCCACTCTTATCTTTCATCCCTTCTCTTTTTTGGTTTTGGTCTTGGTTTTCCTTCCCTCACATTACTCCTGATCCAGTTGGGCCATTGGGAAGAAAGATAGGGGGATTAGAGATGGACTTCTTGGAGGGTGGAGATTCTTTTAGTTTTCTCCTCTCGGTTTCTTCTCCCCTCTTGGGTGGTAGAGAGAGAAAAGGAGGGAGGGGGTTGAATGGCTGCTGTGCTGTGATGTTGCAGTTGCTGGTTGGGTACTCACTTGAAGGGGAGATGGTGGGATGGGACTTTTATTAATTAGATGGAATGAATTTCCATAATGACCCTACTTTCTCTTTGTGAGGCCCAATAGTCCCACATCGGAAAGACTCGTTCCAGAGCCTGGGCATATGAGGCGGGTGACTCCAAATCCTGCAGACGCATTTTGGATGGAAAACAAAATCGGGGAGGGGTAAAGGACGCTTGCGTGAAGCCCCAGAACCGAACAATATCTGGCAGAGGAGCTCCGTGTTCCCCCCTCATGTGGTCCCCACGTGGGCACTAGGTGCCTCACGTGCCTCGCAGAGGCGGGGGCGTGACATTTGATATCAGAGCCGAGGACGGCTCTTGTCCGATGGTGGGAAGGGTGTAAGGCCCAATAGTCCCACATCGGAAAGACTCGTTCCAGAGCCTGGGCATATGAGGCGGGCCACTCCAAATCCTGCAGACGTGTTTTGGGTGGAAAACAAAATCGGGAAGGGGTGAAGGACGCTTGCGTGAAGCCCCAGAACCGAACAATATCTGGCAGGGGAGCCCCGTGTTCCCCCCTCATATGGTCCCCACGTGGGCACTAGGTGCCTCACGTGCCTCGCAGAGGCGGGGGCGTGACACTCTTATAGAGAGGTTCCTTTATGGACAAATTCTTTTCTTTACCTTGACCATGAAGTGCCATGGGATGACCTTTTCCTATTCGGCTCTTGCTTGACATGGTAAACAGTATTGCCTAGCATTATCTCAGTTATTTAATCAGTTTCATGGCCTTTCATTTTGAGTAATTACTTTTATGTGCTTCCATTCAAGAATTATATTAAATTGAAAAGGCTTCTTGTCTATCTTTGTTAGATTCATGTATCTTTGTTGAAATAGTGTACTTGATAGCTATCTATTTTCATATATTTTTTAAGTATTTTATATTTATTAAAAAAATTATTATTAAAAAAAAGAGGCCTCGTTCATTGGATTCGCCTTAGGCCCAAGCCGCCCCTGCATGTAACCATCGAATAGCTCATCAATAACAGGTATGGGATACCGATCCTTGATGATGATGTTGTTCAAGGCTCGATAATCCACACGAAATCTCCACGATCCATCTTTCTTTTTCACCAACAGAACCGGAGAAGAGTAAGGGCTTGTACTGGGCCTAGTAATGCTAGTGTCCAACATCTCACGCACTATGCGCTCGATTTCTGTCTTCTGGATGTGCGGATACCGGTGAGGTCTCACATTGGACGGACCTGCCCCAGGCACAATCTCAATCCCGTGATCATGGGAGCGCAAGGGAGGCAACCCCCGTGGCTCCTCGAAAATCTTACTGAATTCCTTGAGCAATGAATCAAGAGGTGGTGCATGCTCACCTGTACCCGGGTGCTTATGCTCCGATTGAGCCGCCATCATAATGTACACACTCACCCCCTGATGTAGTAGATGCTGAATGGAGTGCAAGGTGCTGGATAATACTGGTGTCTTTGAATCGCCCTCCAGGTAATATCGAGCTCCATCCACCGTGAACTTCATGGTGAGCTTATCCCAGTCGCATAACACGGGTCCCAAACTGCTTAACCACTGAATGCCCAAGACAATATCTGAACTTTGAAGCCCCAATGGGTACATGCCAACTTGAAACTGATGCCCCTGTATCTGTACTTCCGCTGCTCGGCATATCTCTTTACATGATAGCCGGTTGCCATCAGTCACCATCACCAGGAAGGGTGGTGCAGGTGATGTAACACAACTGAGCTTCTTCGCCAAACGATCCCTCACAGAATTGAGTGCTGCCCCTGTCAATCAAAATGGAAACTTGCCGACTGTCCACTATCCCGGAGACACGCATGGTCTGTGGAGAAGAAAATCCGGACAATGCATGTATCGATATCCCTGGAGACTTAAGCGAGTCATGTTCCTCTTCCGATGCCTCTTCCTCGACTGCTGATTCCCCTTCTACATCCACAGGCACCTCTAATAAAAACAATTGTTGTGTCTTACAAACATGGCCCGAAACGAATCGCTCATCACAGTTTTAGCATAGGTTCTTCTCCCATCGTGCCTGCATCTGTTCCACGTCAGCCTTTTGAAGCCCACGCCCGTAGGTGGTCGAGGAGGCCCCGGCGCTAGGGTTGGTCGAACAGGTACAATGGGGTTGGCAAATCGGGCCACAGGTGTAGGCACCAAAGGCCTATGAGGAGGGGTAGGAAGAAGACCCATTCGAGGTGAATTCCTCCTAACCCGAAGCATCTTCTCCTCATGCAGGCGCGCGAGACCCACGGCGTGTGCCATTGTGGTTGGCCTAAAAAGCTTCACCTCCATCCGGATGTCGTCCCGTAAACCGCCAATGAAACTACCAAGAAGAGCTTCCTCCGGCCAGTTACGAACTCTGGATGCTAGGTGTTCAAACTGGTTTTGGTATTCACGGACTGTCCCGGTTTGCTGAAGCTTGGCTAATGCTTCATCAAAATTTTCATACTCGGACGGTCCAAAACGAACACATAGATCCCGAGTGAATTCCTGCCAAGTGACTCAAGGACGAGAAGAGGAGTACCACTGGAACCACTGTAGAGCTTCGTCTTGCAAGTGGAAGGAGGCCAAAAGGACCTTCTCTTCCTCCGGGGTTCCTTGGTAACGAAAAAATTGCTCCGCCTTGTAAATCCACCCGGTCGGCTCCTCACTCGAGAGACGAGGAAAATCAACTCTGGTATGACGGGGCTGTATGCTTCCATTCTCCAGCGCGGCCAGGCGGGATTGGCGAGGATCGCGATCTGGAGTCCTGGTGACCGAATCAGCAGTCTTCTCTTGCATGAGCAGCGACATGTTGGTGGCGATCGTGTCGAGGTGTGAATCAATGGACTCGAACTGATCGGCATGCTTGAGCAACGTCATGTGCATGGTATGCATGTCGACTTCGAGCTTCGACAATCGGTCTTCATTAGAGGTGGAACGGGTGGTGTCCATGCTAGGCTCTGATACCAAATTGATAGGATCTGAGATCTCACCAAGACTTCTTATGGGAAAGAAGAGAGAGTGATGGAAAGAACGTGGGTTGGGAAGAAGAAGAGAAGAGGATAGTTAGAACTTAGAAGGAAATACTCTCTGCCTTCATAAGTAACAGGGATATGGCTTTATAGCCTCACGTCCTACATTGCCAACTCACCTTGGCCATAATTAAAAGACAACTAGGAACTGACAAATGACAACTAACAAATGACAATTGGGAAAAGAACGGATAACTCAACCCCTCAACTCCTAACAATACGCACACGTCTTGCATGCCACTCAACCCACTCGACCCCTAACCATATGCGCACATCTTGCATGTCCCGTACGCCTTGAGTACGTGCGCCAACCCGGAGGGCATAGCTCCCGCATCCTGTCATAGTTCTTTGAAGATTGTCCCTCTTCTCTGCTTCGCTTGGAGCTTTTCCATCCTGACGGTACTTTTTGTGGAAATGTTGATTTTATTTATGCATTTCTATTTGTGGTGCATCAATGATAGTTGTTCAAAACTTAGTTTTCTTATACTTTTGAGATTATTGATTTTAAATGTATATAATGGTTTGTAATCAGCATGATTTTGAAAGTCAAGAGAAATGTTGTTTCTCAAATAAAAGGAATTGCATTTATGTGTTTTCATTTCCAGTGGTTTATGATGCAGATAACTATTTTAAACTTTATGTTTTCTTGCAGTTTCGAGATTATTTGATTTAAAAAGCACATAATGATTCGACAGCTCTTGCATGATCTTGAGGGTTTGATTCTCAAATAAAAGAAATTACAATAATGTGTTTCTGCAATACCATCATGATGCAGATAATTGTTCCAAACTTGTAATGTTTTGTTACAATTTCGAGATTATTCAATTTTGAATGCACATAACGGTTAGATATCTCTTGCATGATCTTGAAGGTTCATGAGAAATGTTGTTTCTCAAATAAAGGGAATTGCATTTGTATATTTTCCTCTTCAACTCTTTCATGATGCAAATATTTGTTCAAACTTAACATCTTGCAGTTTCAAGATTACTTGATTTTAAATGCGCATAACAAGACAAAATCTATCGCAGGAATTGCATATGTGTATTTTCCATTGCAATGCTTTTGCAATGCAAATAATTATTCAAATCTTAATATTTTCAGGTAGTTTCGAGGTTATTTGATATTAAATGCACATAATGGTTCAAATATCGTGCATGTTCTTGAAGGTTCAAGAGAAATCTTGTTTCTCAAATAAAAGGAATTGCATTTATGCATTTCCATTTGCAATGCTTTCATGAAGCAAATAAGTGTTCAAAACTTAACATTTTCTTGCAGTTTTTACATTATTCAATTTTAAATGCACATACGGTTCAAAATCTCTTGCATGATCTTGAAGGTTCGAGAGAGACTGTTTGTCAGACAGAAGGAAATAAATTTATGTATTTTCCTTGGTCGCACATTCATGATGCACATAGTTCAAAACATTTTGCATGATCACAAATATTCAAGAGAATTGGCATTTCGTATTGAATTGCATTTACGATTTTCCATTAAGTTACATAAATTTTGCATTTCGGTACGTTTGCATAAATTTTGCATGAATAGAAATTGCTTATAAGCATATATGGTCATTCTTCATGCTTAAAATGTTCATGCATTAATGGATGAAACAATATATGGTGAAATTCATATGCAACAATGGACATAGATAGCCATATGTTTAATATGCAGACTTTGTGAACCATACATATCAATTTTATGATATAACACAAGCTCTAGAGAGTGCATTGGTGAAAGCTCCACAAATTTATCGTTTCTTACCCATGTTTGTTGCACATGATGAATTCTAGTAAGCAATAACTCATGGTCCTGTATCATTCAACTATAGTTCCATCAACAGTATTCATTTGAGCTTCTGTCAATGATGTATATATGAATATACAAGCAGATCCAGTTTTGTGCCATAATTAATGGATGTGATATCCTGTCGTCTATCAAGGAAAAAAACCTATACATTGCAGTATATCCCTTAAAAGAGAGCATATTGGATCGTGGAGGTCAGCACAAGAGAAGAATAAAGCAGAGCTAATCATCTGTTGCATGAGGGTCCTAAGAGTCAGCCAGAAGTCTCTAAAGCAGGTTCCTCCTGTTTTTCCCAGTGCTCAAAAAAGATGAGCTAGTCACTGCTACTGGTTTGAGATTTCTGATTTGTGCTAACATTTCTTGTTTTTTGTTTTTGTTTCGTAATTGCGAACAAACTAAATCCCCCTCCCTGAACATGTCATATTTATTATTTGATAGTAAAAAGATTAAATGTCAGATTACCTATCTCAAGCTTTTTCTTATTTGTTAGAAAGCCATCTATAAAATACTGCTTGACTGGATCACATGCAGACGCATGCCAAAAGACATGCCTAATAATTTTAATTGCAATTTTCTCATCAGTTAGATTATAACCATCCACAAAAGACTCCTTTCTCTAGAATGTTCATGTATTTTCAGCTTGCAAAACATTTAAGAAAATAAAGTATAATGATACAAAATTTGGCTTTAATTTTTTAAAAGCTAATAAGGTCAAATACTTCTTCCTCTTTTACATGTGTGCTCTGTGCAGACTCTGAACATGGGTCATCAGAACTATGGAGTGAACTGCTCGATGAATTAAGTGATGGCATGAGACTTTAATGACAGTCAGACTTGAACCCTCCCAGTGCTGCAGCCTCTTAACACTCAAGCTCTCCATCATTCAAATCATCTCCCTTCTTTCTCCTGTCATTGCCCAATTTCAAGCTTGAGATTTTCTTGAGTTATAGAGATGGCATCTGAGTGCTGCAGGACAGATCACAGACTGGGAGCCTCTTCTTGTCTTTGTAGGACACACACCAAAACTTATTCTCACAATCAGTTTGTCAATCTCCATTTCTACAGTCCCCCTTTCTTTGATCACATGTTTGGTAGTCACTCCTATTACCCTGAAATGCTTGGAAGCATCTTGTAGATAAGAGGAATAATCTAAGCTTTATTACATGAATAAAAAACAAGTTTCCTATATTTATGATATACATGAGAAGAATAAGAGGCATCTACTGGAAGAGAAGGCAAAGAAACAAGAAAAATATCACAATAGTATACCTGTGGGTTGAGGGATGTTGCAGAGGAGCAAACCATTGGCTTATCCTACATGGAGAGGCCACATAGTTTCTCAGGCAATAGGAGGAGGCAAGGTTGGGTGCTTCCATAATTAGGTATGGTTGGTATGGGACAAACCATTAAAGGGTGGAAGGGATCATATTCAAGAGCTTCAAACATAGCAGTACTTGCCCACCAGGGTGCTGTGGTAATTTGTCTCTGGCATCTCCCCATCTCCAATGAACTTATTAGGTTATAGGTATGGCTTCCTCAGCCTATGCTTTTATAGTGTTTTCCTACATTTTCGAGATTCTTCAATTTTTAATGTGCAAATGGTTTGAAATCTCTTGCATTATCATGAAGGTTCGAGAGAATTGGCAGTTTCGTGCATAGAAGGAATTGTATATATGTATATGAACTTATTGGGTTCCTAGTATATCTTAGCCTATCCCTTTATAGTGTTATCCTACAGTTTTGAGATTATTCAAATTTTGATGTAAACAGTTTCAAATCTCTTGCATGATCATGAAGGTTTGAGAGAATTGGCTATTTCATGCATAAATGGAAGTGCATTTAGTATTTTCCATTGCAGCACCATCTATATATTATCTATTGTGACACATTTGTGCTGAAAATAATTGATCAAAATATTTCATGTCTTGAATAAATAAAATGGTATTTATTATTTTTCCATTGGGTTTTATCGATAGAGTTGGTAAATTCCCATCCTATATTAAGTGTTGATATGTGTGTATATTTGTTCTTGATGCTTCTGGAATGTTCATATATTAGTGATTTGCTTCTAGAATGTTCAGTGTAATCTTGCAATTATATGCATTCTGATTCTACTTATACATGCATTTTCATGAAACATTTTCATGTCAGCAATATTTCTGGTCATCAACCTTATTGCTTGTATTTGTTAATTTTGTAATTGCATGATCTATTTATTGCAGAAATGCAACCACAATTGGACATTCATTTTCTAAACAGTTAGTCCAATAAGATTTCAATTTATACTGTTTTCTTCTTGCATGTGCAAAACTAGGAGGATATAATCATACATGATTAAAAGTTACTTTGAAGGATTTATTACTGCATATTTTTATATATTGATTAGGCTCTCTTTGAGATCTATGTACTAGCCAGGTAGTTCCACCTTATTATCTCGTTACCTTTTCCCTTTCAAAAAACTATGTTCTGAAAAAACTTTTAATGCATGATTTGTATTTTTAGTTTAGAATTAAGCTACAAGAATAATTTTGTCAATCACGCTTTACATCCCAGGGCATCTTGTTCAAAGCATAGTGCCCCCAAAGAGTATCTAATGCAGGGTTTGTTGTACCGGAACCGGGGCCTGGACCGGCAGCCTGGAGGCACAGAATGGTACGCCCTTATACCATTCCGTGCCGGCCCTGTACCAACACAGTAAAGGAGGTGGGGGAGAGGGTGAACAGGAGAGAGAAAAAGAGAGAGAGAGAATGGGGAGAGAGGGAGGGAGAGAGGAGGGTGGCAGAGGCCGGCGGTGGCCAGCGACCCGGGCGGAGGAGGGCTCCATGCGGCCTGCCGGCCTCCACCTCCCTCTCTCTTCCTTCCTCTCCCTTTTCCTCCCTCCCCCGCTCGCTTTCTTTTCCTCTCTTTCCTTCTCCTTCTCCCCCTCCGACAATGGGTTTCGTTTTCGTTACTGGAACCGTCCCGGTCAGCCGCCGAGACGGCTCGGTACGATCCGAACTGCCCGGTTTGGGAAGGTTCTGCCGACCCTGATTTCATGCAATCATGTTGGGTTATGTTGTGAATCTTTAGCAAATCATGAGGGTTCCGATCAATGCCAAATGATGGAAATTCTGTTTGGGTTTTTGTCGCCTATTATACAAGTATTCCAAGATGCTATATTATTTGAATGTCAAGATTTTATTTTCCCTCCTCTCTGAAGTGGCAAGGGCTGATTAACCGATTGATCAATCTGGAGATTGATGAGGCAAACATGTAAAATATGACCAGTATGAGATTAACATGCCCAAGCAGTAAGAAAGTGCCTAAATCCACATTAGTTTCAGATAAAAAATAACACCATCCTATATAGCTTAGTCCTCAAAATCAAGCATATTTAATTTGTTTCGCTGTGAAACTTTAGCAAGTCAGGAGGGTTCGCAGTGCAAAGTGATAAAAATTTAGTTTTTGAGTGTTGTTGCTTATTATACAAGTACTTCAAGATGCTATATTATTTGAATGTGAAGACTTCATTTTTTCCCTCATCGCTTAAGTGGAAAGGGCTGATCAACCATATGATTATTCTGTAGTGTGATGAAGCAAACATCTAGAACATGACTAGTAGGAGACTAACATGCCTCATCTATAAGAAACTGCCTAAATTCCCAAAATTTTCAGATATAAAATATTACAGAACACAAGGCACTTAGAAGGGACAGGGCTTCAATTTCGCAGGGTGTTGACCCTCCATTTGGCCCCAGTTACTCAAGTTCAGTAAATGTTAGGTTCAGTTTGCCTAGAGACCTTTCGAAGAGGGTTGGAGGGGGTTGGGTATAGGGTAGGGCATGGGGGTAGAAAACTCTTCCCCAGTATCAAAGAAGAAGAAAACCATGCTATATAGCATAGTCCTCAAAACAGAGCATATTGAATCCTTGGGAGTCAATGAGAGAAACATAAAGCAGAGGGTAACATATTGCTACCATAAGGATCCTCCACAATCCAGTCTCTGGAGCAGGTCGCTTTGGTGTTTTCCTAATGGAATTGGAGCTTCAAAAAGAGTTAATTCCCACCAATACTTTGAAAAGTTTCCTGATGAAGTGGAGCTGTTGCTCTTTCTCTTAGATGTTGCTTACATCCCCCAAAGGAACAATCAGCCACATGCCTCAGTTTGATACAATCTAGAAGTCTTAGATGAGCTAATGTAAGTAAGAGCCTAGTGTTCTGATATTAGAGATGAACATTTTTTTCAATGCCTAAGCAACATGCTTCAATGAAACTTCTGAATTCATGGCTTAATCTGCAACTATAAAATTGCATAAACCAAAGAGTGGTTGGGGTACTGCTGTAACACTACTCTTTTGTATATTCAGATATATGTATGTGTTGATAAAACTGCTAAAATGATTTCAAAATGATCTTAATGTATGCCATCTACCAGCAAAACATAAGAGTATTTGGTTTCAACTTTCAGGTTTTTGTGCCATGATCTGAAATTATCCATAGTGTTCAGTTCAAATATCGGAAATTTAGCTGTCTCCATCGTTGTCAGTCAAAGGGACACATAAAGGCTGAAATTTAGTTGATTGATTTGTTCTGATTGAAATTTCTGATTTAAGCTTGCATTCCTCCTTTTTTTTCTTTTAATACATTCAAACCAATTAAAATCCTCCTCCCTGAAATAAGATATATTTATCCTACCATATTCACAAAAAAAAAATATTCGTTTAAATATCCGAATACCTATCTCAAGCTTTTGTTGGTTGATGATGGGTCAAAGCCATCTACAAAAAACTCCCCGAGTCAACCAATTAGGGATCATATAGATAATTTATATCTTCAACATATTTCCATGTAAAGTCAAGTCCGCAATTGAAACTTGGGCATTCATAAGTAATTTATGGACCAAACAGGGACTACTTGTATAATTTTGATACAGTGTGAATTCCAAGAAGTACAAATATGAGCGAATCTGAGTCTGTGTTAGAAATAATACAATGGTCTTTTTCACCAAATGCTCTATTACAAGTTACAAAGCTAGCTAACGGACTCACAAATAATTTGGGGCTACCCAAGAGATTTTTAATTAAAATAAGTCCTTGTCCCATCAATTGTTTTTGTCTCTTCCCTTTCCAGTCTTTAGCATCGTCTTGATCCTGGTTTCCTCCATCTCAAGCACCGGCAACCACCACAACTTCTATCTGTTTCCCCTTCTACAATCTCCCTTTCTTTGATCTTTGATCCCTCTTGTTTCCCTGAAATGTTTTTTTAAGCACATTAGAAATAAGAAGAATAGCCCAAGCTTCATAATATACATATGAAAAAGGAGAACAAGAGGCATCTACAAGAAGCGAAGGTGAAGGAACAAAAAGAATGTCAAACCTTCATGTCAGGAGATATAGTAGAAGACGATCTGCAGTTGGCTCTCCAAATCAAGGAGGCTGATAAAGATATGATTACGTCCTTGCTGAGCATCCCAACTCATGGCGTTACCGAACTCTCTGTATGCCCCTTTCCTCTTGGTCTTGAATCCTTGTTGGAGGAGAAGGGTCAGTACGCCCACAGCCCTTCTCTGGGCTGCTCTAGCGGTCATGCACCCCATGCATATTGTCGGAGTTGGGTGGCGCTCGGATCTCCTAGCCAGGTGGTCCATGTGCACTCTCATTGTAATTCATTGCCATGGGCCATTGGAGGCTGTCAGGTAGAGGGGGATCGGATGGATGAGACTGCTGAGGGGTGTCTCTCTGTTCTATTGGGGGAGGAGGTGGATTTGTGGGCTCAAAACATTAGGTAAGGGTGGTATTGGACAAAACATAAGAGGCTGGTTGGAATCAAATTGAAGGGCTTCAGAAATTGGGATGCCTGCCCTCCAGGTTGGGGCAGCATCTGGCTTCAGCATCTTCCCTTTGTTGATTAACTTAATAGGTTACAGGTAAGGCTTCTCTAGCCATTGCTTTTATAGCGTTTCCTCGCAGTTTCGAGTTGTTTGATTTTAAATGCTCATAATGGATCGCGATCTCTTGCATGATCTTGAAGATTCGAGCATTTATGTATTTCCTTTGCAGTACATTTATTATGCGTGCAGTTGTTCACAACCTTATATTTTCTTGCAGTTTCAAGATTATTCAATTTTAAATAACATAATGATTCAAAATTTTGTAAGTGATCTTGAAGGTTTAAGTAAAAGAAATTGCATTTATATATTTTTTTTCTTTGTAGCATACATTCATGATGCACATAGTTCTTAAAAACATTTTTTTTTTGCAGTTTCGAGATTATTCGATTTTAAATGCACATAATAATTTGACATATCTTGCATGATCTCGAAGGTTCAAGAGAGTTGTCCTTTCTCAAATAAAAGGAATAGAATTAATGCATTTTCCCCTTTGGCACATTGATGCACATACTTGCTCAAAACCCTTTAGATGACCACAAAGATTCCAGAGAATTGGCATTATGGAATTGCATTTATAAGTTTTCTATTGGTGCACATAAGCAGAATTGCATAAACTTCTTGCATACAAAAATCTACTGATGAATGCTTATGGTTGATCGTGATGCTTTGAGAATGTTTATGTATTATTAATTTGCATCAATAATGGGTGAATAGAGGGTGAGCCTTGGCACAATGGTAAGGTTGCTCTATTGTAACCTGGAGGTCATGACTTTAAAACATGAAAACAACCTCTCTGCATGCGGGAGCAAGGCTGCGTACATATAATCCTCTCTAGATCCTACACTAGTGGGAGCCTTATGCACTAGGCTGCCTTTTTTATCCACAATGAGTAAATGGTCAACTTCTTTGCATACAAAAAAAGGACATAAAACAATACCAAACGCTCTGAGATGTAGATTTTGTAAACCATATTTCGTTGTTAAAGCAGCAACTAACAATTCTATACCATTGAACTGCTAATTCATTTATCAGTTAACTTATTGATCAAGACATCAGATTTCCCAATAATCGTAGGATTAAGTCTTTCTGATGTATTAAGTTGTTCAATTCATTTTTCAATGCTACCCTATAATCTCATTCAGCGTGCTCTGCATATTGCTCATTACAAGGATATTTATTTCTTAGTCTCTAATTTCTTGAGTCTATAGTAATATTCATATGCTAAATATGTGAAACATTTTGACTTGCCTGAGTATAGTTGGCTATCAACTTAAATGAGTAATCTAAGCCTATGTATTAGTTTGCGAATTTTTTATGAAAGCTTTTTGAAGTATCGTTGTTGTCCTAGCAACACACCACTAGATTATAAAAATAAGAGATTTAGACTTGTAAGTTTTTGAAATAATTTGTTGAATATATAATTTCAGAAAAAGGATTTATATCTAGCACATATGGTTTTCTCCCATATAGAATTTAAGATGAACCTAGTTTGATCCACCTGATGTGCAAGTGCAACTGACTTACCGGTAAGAAATGTATAGTATGAATCACCTAAGAAAATCTAGAAATACATCACTATTCCAGAGTCGTGGATGTCATGATGTGTGGATTCTGAGTTCATCATAGCTACCACTATCAGCCTATTTTATTCAAAGCAAAGGCATTCACTTAGTTGTTTTATTCATTTATAATATTTATCTAATAAAAGATGTTGTTAGACTTTATTGGTTTGTCCCTCGATAAATAGCAATTGTTCGGTAGCCTTGTGATCCATAACAAGCTTTTCTTTGCATGGTTCATCTGTACCACAGGCATAGGTCGAGTAAAAACTGTCACATCTTTGTTTTTGGAATTTAGTTAGTTATATTGTGTAGGGTGCAGAACTTCACTACCAAGAAGTGCAGGAGTCATACCATAGTCTCTTGCATTGGCATACATTTCTCTGACTTGGATGGGATTCAACTTCTGATTCTAGGTTAACGATCAGATAGCTGTGCTGCATATAAAAGACAATGCCAGCGAGGGATCTAGGAGTCAATTGCTGATATTACAGGTACTCTTTTAATAAATTCCTGTTTAAATGGGACTCTCTACTCTGAATACAAAATATATTGTAAGGACAAAGCTTGCCCTTGCATTAAAATTCCTACCTGTGCATATTATCTTGATAAGCTGTTTTTCCTTCTTTTTGATGAAATATTAGTGTTTCATTGTCTATTTTCTTTCATTAGCAGTATTTACTTGATCTGGAAGTTAGTTAATTTGCATTGAGAAAGAATAATCCAGGTTTGTACGGTGCCTCCACGTCGTCATGGTCTTTGGACAGATACCAAGAACAAGGCTAGCTTGTGATCTGTCGTATGCTGTGATCATGAATAGGTTTAGAAGAAGAGCGATGCTCTGCTTGGAGGATATATTCCAGTAGCTGATGCCACAGTAAATGGGAAAGAAAATAATAAGGTTTTGCACAATTTTCTCTCTTCCTAGCAAAGACTTGACCCACAGTGCTGCTAACGAAAAGGTACTCTACCAATATGTAAAAGAATATTTGTTCATGATTCATAGAATAATGTGAGATTATGTTTGATGGATTTTCATGGATACAGTCTTTAAGTGGCAATCGTTTTGGTAACATTTTGATAACCGCTATTAATTTGTATTCATAAATTTGATGCTCAAGTAATTTGAGTGTTGATTTTTAGTCCACCAAATTCTTCCTGCCTCATCACTTGCATCTTTTTTCATCTCTGAGACATTCTTTAAAGGGAAAAAAAAATACTATTCATTAAAGAAAAAAAATGATTTCAAACTTTTGTTTCTTAATGTGGTCGCAGAAATCCAATTAATATTATTTCCTCCCTGAAGCAGTAAAGTTTATGGCATGTGTCAAATGTGAGTCACTGTTAGACGCTCGATCAAGCAGAACTTGAGCGTTACTTTTGATCAACAACAGTCCATCAAGATTATCAATTCCTACAGTCTCACTTCCCTCATTAGTTGCTGGACATTTTGTATATGGACAGAGATGGCTGTGTTTTCCGGTGTTTAGTGTCATGCAATGTATAGTCCTTACCAAAAGAAAATAAAATCCTGCAACCTCGGAGACTGTCTTTAGATGTTTTGCAGTCCGATCCGGGACACCATTGTATTTGTCGTATTGCATGAGACCCTTGTATTTTGGGAACCTGTAAGTAAAACAAGATCCAATCAAGGATATAAATAATTTTGCCTCAGAGTTGTAAAGTTAAGTCCACGAAAACTACAAGCTTTATTATAAGTTTGTATATTCAGTGTATGAGACTAGACTATGCTCCTTGAAACATGTTGCTGAACTTCAAATCATGTTTCTGAAGTAATCATCATGGTATATTTGAGATGGCATATATGTTCTGGACGTGTTTTGCTCTCCTGCATATTTGAGAGGAAAACAAAAAAGCTGGGGCTACTGTAATACTGTGTTGGATGGTGGACTGGATACTGACCCAAATCGTAGAGAACTTTTACCAACATGATTTGATAGGCCAAAAAAAAAAAAAATTTCGTCACTTTTCCTGATCGTAGATACACAATATTGCGAAACATTGCATAATTGAACAGAGGCTAGTGTAGCACTCTGTCCTTCGTGCATTGAGAAGGATAAGATCAGTCTTATAATTTCTTACTGAAAATATGGAGGCAAAATTTTGTCCACCCGCTAAAGAAGGTAGGAAGGAGGGACTGCCCACTCTCTTTTGGCTAAATTATCTACAGTTAGAAGTTTTTCTCAAGAGTAACAAGTCGGAGATGAGTTATTCTTCAAAAAAAAAAAAAGTCAAGGAAGAGTTTCACCCTCGAAGGAATGGGAGTTTTCCATAATCCCTCGAAGGAATAGTAGCTTTCCATAACCATAACACCATATGTTTGATTACAAAAGGTGTTTTCTCACCTCTTGCAATGGCCCTTGTTGAGGTATGGACTTTCCCTAATCTTAGCTATAGGAGTTTGGTCTTTTTAATACAGGTGGGGCCTTGGAGGGGTATTTCAGGAGCTTAACTTGGTAGACCAGACTTTTCCCCTGTTTTTGTTTTGTAATTCTGATGATCCACCCTTTTGTAACTGTCTTGTGTCTGTCTGGAATTTACCCATATGGATAGATCTATATATTAAGCGGAAATTTTTGTCTGAAGACCTTCTCTTGGGTGCCAAAATTTTCTGTATTTGCTTCAAATTTACGGCAAAAGAGCTAGTAGTGATGGTTCTGCATCACGAGAGGGCAAGCAGTGGTTCAGGCAAAAGATCTAGCAGGGATAATTTCTGCATAGCAAGAAGGCAAGTGGTGGCTCAGGGACTTTCACCAGCCTTTGCTGCATACTTATAATGCTGACAAGGTCGATTAGTACTAAGAAACTGTGATCCTGATTTGAGTTGATTAGACATTGATTTCCTGGAATTTGCAGTTAGCACAAGCAGCTCCGAGCCCCATATAATTTATAACCTGGAGTCTTTGTATTTTTAAGAGAGATACTTTATTAACACAAACATCTTGCAGGGGAAAATAAAAATCACAAAGCTGATGTCTAGTTAGACATCAACAGCAAAATTCCTATGTTAGCAGTTGTCGTCTCACATTAACTGACCAGTAGTGATATACACAGCACTATACCTTGATCAAGTAGACCCGTGCGGGCACGTGTTTAGTCCTACATCAATTATTTCCTAGTAGATCTTGGGTACTTATACAAGATTAAGCAACCCAAATAATACCTTCAAGCTAGCATTTTCGGGTGAGGTCCTGAATTGTTACAAATGGTATCAGAGCGGACCCGGCCTATAATCTGTGGACTAGGGGACACTGCATCATGGATCCATTGAAGCTGACTACGGACCGATCGTAGTGCCTGTGATTAGATTTGAATAAATTTGAACTCTTAGCTCGACGAGAACGTCAGGGTTTAAATGAAGAGAGTATGTGAGGATCCATGCTGGCAATTTGTTTAGTCCAACATCGGTTATTCGTTAGGTACATATTGGGTACATAGACAGAATTAAGGAATCCAAATAATACCTTCAAGCTAGCCTTTTTGGGTGAGGTCGTCGATTGTTACAATACTTATGAGTTCCAACATAAGTTCTTTAAATGGTAATCAATTATGATTTTTTAATTATGTTGATGTACACTTTCTTTGTTCTTTTTCAAATTGAATGACAAATTTATCGTCATTTAAGGAACAGATTCCTACGTACCTTGATACTCTTCTTGATTGTGTATGAAAGTTTGAAGGCAGGCGAATTATCACTTTTTTTAGTTATGTTGATGTGTAGTTGCTTTATTCTTTTTCAAAATTAAAGACAAATTTACCATCATTTAGTGTCGGTAAATGAGATCTTTTGATGCCCTTTTTGATTGTTTCTCTGAATGATTGATGCTTGGATGCAGGCCATCTGATAATTGGATAATTCCAGATTTTTTAGTATAAATTCTTATCAAGAATTATATCTAATGATAAGATATTTCAAGGGTGCTTTTGTATGCTTTTTTTGACCCCTAGATGATCAAAAATTAGTCTGCACATTTTTTTTGAATGTTTCTTCGCAAATCCTGCAAACACTGACCTGGCAGGTGAATTTTCATGTCATTGAGGGTGATGGAGATTGGGCCCAGGCCTAGGATCCTCATGTTTGATTTTGGCTGGACTGGTTTGAGGCTTGAATATGTTCTGCAAGCATTTTTTATGTCAGACTAATTCAATATTCAGGCTCCGTTTGGGGGAGCTGTTGGCAGTAGAACTTTTGAAAGTAGAGCTTTCTGAAATAGAGCTTTTATAAAAAGCTATTTGTTGTTTGATAATTATATTTCTAAAGTATTATACCGCTTTAACATGTGTTTGGTAAACAAATTAACAAAGTACTTTTGGTATGACAAAATGACCATAAAAAACATTGCATAATATTATACAACAGAGCATAATAAAATATAATATGTATTAATACATAAATATATGATATAGTATAATATTACTGTAACGTAATATAATATTATTATAATATAGTAATATAATATTATATACTATAGCATAATAATTTAATATAATATTAAATTATTTAACATAACATATCAATGTATTATGATATAATGTAATATAATATTATGTTTATAGTATAATACAATAATAAAGATATAAAATATTATAATTATTAGCGTAAATTAATTTTTCATAATATAACAAATTTTTTAGCTATATGATAAAATTGGTTAAACAATTATTAAAGGGACATTTTGTGTAATTGTTATATTTTATCACGAATATTTTGGTAAAAAAACAGCTTTCCGACCGGGCTTAAAAGTGCTTTTCTGAAAGCTCCAACATAGTTGCATTCACCCTTTGCTCCGAAATATCTGAGCAATGGTGGGGGATGGAGGGTCTTTCATGCCAAGCATGTGTTCCGTGAAGCTAATGGGGCTGCGGACTGGATGGCACTTACGTAGTCAGTTACTCCGGTGGTACCTTGTGGGCTGGTGATGAAGAGTTACCCCTGACACTCTAAGGTATTTTGTTTTTTGATTTTATTGGGTGCATCTGTACTCGTCAGGTATGATCCACCCGCTCTAGCAAAAAAAGAAAAAAATAGAGTTTCTTCCAAAAAAACTGTTTTTAGCTTTCTGGAAAAGCTAAAACAGCTTTCCGAAATTTTTACCAAATACTCCTATTACATCTAAAGGTACTTTTGAAAGGTCAGAAAGTGGTTTTTGGCCCTCCAAAAGCTCTCCACATTACACGGTCCTGTTTTGACAAAATTTGCAATTAATCAAATTTGTAGTGCATGTTATAGAGATGTAGAATCTTGTATTCTTCTCATAGAGCAAAAAACAAAGTAAAAAAGAAAGATCAGCATTTGCCACAAAGCCAAGCCTTGCAGTTGTTAAGCATAAATTGCACTTGTTCTATGTGATGGATATTCCCGGAAGGCTCTCAAATCTTATATGTTGATTATGTAGAAGTCATTAAAGCATGAAAATAGCTTCATTCATGTATCAAGCCAATTAGAGACTACCTAACCTTCCATATATAATCTCTTTCCTCGATATAACTGAATACGATTAGTAATTCTTCTTTTTTCAGTATTAGCATGCTATATGTAGTCTATAGTAAAGCATAAAGACAATTGAAATGCAATGATCATATATTCTACACCTATTTTGTCAAGAGAGCCGCTACCGGTAAAGCAAGGTTTGATATATTTGCTGCCGCATATGTCGGAGGTAATAAAAGTATTATTTTTGATATATTTAATAATAATCTTACACTACAATATCACCATATCATTTTTTTTCTTTTTTTTCCGTGAAAATGGTTAGGTGCCAAACTACCTAACTAGTAGTTCATACATAAATTCTTTTTTTGAGGAAGTGTACTATGTTATACTCCATAATATAAAGATGTAATGAGAGATACCTTAAACGACGAGATCTTGTCGCGGTACGTATGGATTTCTCTTGAGTTGGTCATTGAATACTTTTTCATGTTTTTCATGAAAAAGACTTTTCCATAAAACGTGAGAATCATATTTTCACGAAAATATAATTTTTTCGTCTCTTTTCTTTGAAAACTTCAATCAAATAAGAGGTATTTTTTTACTTTTCCGTCGACCATACTTTTTTTCTTTTTTTTTCTGCGAACCAAACGAATTCTTATACACTGAAAAGGAAAACTTTTCTTCCCAAGGACTCCGACCCCTTCTCCTTTCTCTCTCTCTCTCTCTCTCTCTCTCTCTCTCTCTCTCTCCAATTCTAATTTATTTTCTTTCCTTCGGAAATCGGAGCTGGAGGAGGGCTGATTCGCCCTCGGTATCCGCGAGAGTTGTTGGCGGAGGGCACGCTAAGCGTGTGGTAGGGACGACAGGCCGGTGGAGGAGAGTCTCGAAGACGTGGTGGTCGGAGCGCCCGTGTTTCCTTTCTCCTGGAGGCTTTTCTTCTTGGCAATGGGAGACAGTACATGGAAATTGGAAGCAGTGTCAATCGTTAGAAAAATTTGACGGCAAAATAATAAATAATGAGAAAGATGACAACCACCACTTTACCAAACCCACCACTCTAAAATCCGGTTTAATCACCCTCCCTCAAGTCCAATCACCGGTAGCCTACTTATCCCGTTTGACACTTTCTAGGGTCTTATCGCATAGATCTATATTATTCTGCCACAACAATTTCAAATCGAGGAATAAATTGTTCTCATGCAGAGTAGAAACCGAGCACCAATCAGGTCATATAACATAGCCAGAATCACAAAGTAATGAATTTTTAATTTATGAAGCATCTGACTTTTAAGTTAAACTCTAGAATGCAAATAATCCGCAGATGCCTAAACAAAAAGCTATCTACGCATATACCCCACATTCAACACCCCACTGCATGCTCAGTACCCCTATGCATTCAAGCACAAGGAACACTTAACAAGACCACCCACAGGAACCTAACAAAATTTTCTCCATATCTTGGGCATTGCGTAGGTCAAGAAAAATATACAAAATAGCTTTGAGGAAACAAAAAATTCTATTTAAGTATTATATAAAATGGTAAAAATCCATATAAGAAGATTAAGTTTACACAGGATAAGCACACAATTTTCTGTTACATGACAAGAATGGAAGAATTGAATTTCATATTCATTTCAATCTACAACACTGCTTCCTGCCTAGGAACACAAGTGACGAGGCTGCAGAAAGGACTTTTCCATGAGAGCTGTTGTCTGAATGCGCAGTTACAGATTCCAGCCAGACAAATAATATGCTTGACCAATAATATGCTTAACTAAACAGATTAGTACAAATTTCTGAGTCCGCACAATGGCACTGCCATATTTTAATCAACAAAAGCATCCAGTGGTTGATTAAGATGCACCAGCAGAAGAACTAAACATCTGAATCTGCTCAGATAAACAAGTTGATGAAAATTATGATCAGAATGTACATCATAAAGTTAAGATCAGAGTTACATAACGATTCAACAAACAAATCAGTGGCTAAGCGGATATACCCTGTTTACGAGCAAATCAACTTGCTCTCTGTACATCTCCTTCAGGTCAACAATGTCAGCTCGGAGTTCCTCCAACTGCAATTGGATGTCAACTTCTTTAGTACAGAACTTAGGTCTCTAGCATACTTCACAAAGCATATTGAGGAGTTCCCGCACAAACACAACCACAAACCATGTGCTAAATTGAAAATGTTTTGGCATTGAAAGGAAGCATTTAAATTTCAAGCATATAAATCTGACATTTACGGTGTCAAATAAACTGGATGAAGCATAAAGAAAGGCAAACAAAAAGGTGTTTTCTATAGCACCGCATGCAAGCAGTCATTTATTGTTCATACTACTAACACCATATGCTTAGCCTCGTACATTCATGGAACTCAAAAAATCCAGATGCAACCTCCAATGAGGGTATTCCTTAGACAACCTCAACATTTTACAGATGACTCATGTCTATAATGAGTCCTTTTCCCAATGATCTCTACAGCTAGAGATTTTTTAGAAAAAAAAAACAGATAATTCTTCTTACAGAATTCAATCAGCTATAGGTTGCTTCTAGAAAATGATCAATATATACATACATATGCATACAAACATATTATATATATATATATATATATATATATATATATATATATATGTGTGTGTGTGTGTGTGTGTATGTATGTATGTATGTATGTATGTATGTATGTATGTATTGTTATAGTGGAAAATGAGCATGGTGACATGGCATCACCTGATTGGTCCAACTCAGAACTGATGTGGTGTCCCGCGGTAGCTAAATCAAGTCTACCTCGGCCAAGTCGATAAGCTGGACAAGCATACCAGAAGACCTTCGAGATCACGTGTCACCCGATGTGAAGTCCCGCAGCCTAGTTGGATACTCTTCCAGCTTGACATCCTTTCTAAGCCGACCTGAATCCTCTCACCTCAGTTAGCGATTTTCTTGCCTTGCATGGAAAGGCGTTCCCCCGATCAAGACGGAGATACAAGATTACCACAATAGCCTCCCACAGTTAAGCCAAATCTTTTGGCAATTACAGTGCAATCCCAAATGGTTACATTAAGGCTCTAAGTTGTTAAGATACGATTCACAGAAGATTCAAGATCCCAACCATGAATAGGCCATGACCTCCTGCAAGAAAGGTACGAGTCCTCTAATAGACACCTTGAGAGCGAATACCTAGTACCGGCATTATTACCGGCATTATTATTAAGCTCTTTATTCTTTCTATCACTCTATCTTCTTCCTTATTTCTTACCAAAAAATCCTCTCTGACTTAAGCACCGAAGGGTCTAGCCAAAGCCAATTCAGCAAGTTCTCTGACCTCGTTTGTTGTCTTGCAGATCCATTGAAGCAGCCCCATGTCAGCAATCTAGGATTCAACAACAACAGATTGGCGTAGTCTGTGAGAATGAAGGAAGAAAAGCCATGAAGCTCAGAAGGAATAACCATCAAGGAGTTGCCCAACTAGAGTCTAATGGCTTCCCGCACATCTCTCCAAGATCTCAGCCCCCTCAACCAATCAGAGGAGTTGTCGATGCTGAATAGTTCAACCTACTCGTTCAATAGATGCAAGCCCTCACGACTATAATGTAGGACCTGCAACAACGGGTCGTCAATCCCCCTGCTAGCCATCTGAACCACCAGGGCGACAGCGCCAAACAGCAGCCATCCTCGCCCCAAGAGCCTTGAGAAGGGCTCGAGGAATGATTATTCTAGTTCCCCCTCCAAAACAAGTTCCAACTTCGACGACTCTCCTTGTCAGCCTAAAAAATTTGCCAGGCGGGAGGCTTACCTCGATCGTAAGATTGAGGAGATGTATAATGAGATCAAGACCTTGCATGGGCAGAAGCTCGAAATAGAGGACGATCCAAAGATGATGAGCAAACCTTCTACCATGGAGATTATGGAAGAGCCTTTACCGAAGAAGTTAAAAATGCCCTAGTTCAAGCATTATGATGGCACCATGGATCCAATGGACCATGTCGAGAGCTTCAGAGCTCTCATGCTACTCAAAGGAGCAACTGATGCCATGATGTGATGAGCCTTTCCCACCACTCTCAGGAAGATGGCTCGGCTCTGGTACTCGAGCCTTCTATCTAGCTCGATTGAATCCTTTAATCAACTCCGGCACCAATTCATCGGCCACTTCATCAGTAGCAAGAGGCAGAGGAAAACTTCGATCAGCCTGTTTGCCATCAAGTAGAGGGAAGATGAGTCCCTCCAATGCTATATCATCCAATGCTATATCAGCCAGCTCAACACCGAGATGCTAGAGATACACTTGGATCACTCTATCGCAATAGTTGCAGCAATGAACGGACTGAAGGCCTTGCGCTTCAGCTTCTCACTGAAGACAAGACTTCCCAAGGACTTGGCGAAACTCCTATCTCAGGAAGATAAGTACATCCATGTTGAGGAAGCCATAGCTGCTTGAAAAGAGGTGGCGGAAGAAAAAAACGACAAGAAGTACAAGAGCCACAATGTGAAGGACGAGCTAAGGAGAAAGCATAGCTAAGAAGATAGAAACTCCATGCAACCTCAGAGTCCACCTCGAAGGTTCAAGAAGTACACTCCTCTTAAAACTCTGAGAACTCAAATCTTGATAGAAATTCTAGATCAGAGGTGTCCACATTGGCCTCGAAAGATGAAAGCCTCTACCGAGAAGAGGGACACGAGAAGATACTATCAGTTCCACAACGATCACAAGCATAATATCGAAGAGTTCCTGCAGCTAAAAGATGAGATTGAGACCTTTATCCAATGAGGGTACCTCGGCCAATATGTGGACGATTGGAGAAACACCAGTCGGGACAGGCGAACCCTCGAAAGACGAGATGATGATCAACCACTTGTTGGGTAAACATCGCTATCTCTGAAGGACTCATCGTTGAAAGACCCAGTCCTCCAGCCTATGACCAACCAGCCCAAGCTAAAGAATTAGCTCCATGAAAAGAAGCCGCAGAGAGTGGAGCATAAAAGCCCCGCACTAGATCCGGAGAACTCATGCCAAATAGCCAAGCACGAAAAGCTTGAAGGGGTACCCTTAACTCGCATATGAAAAACTGACAACCTCATGGTACGTCATCAGTAAGAATCATGACACTAGATTCTATATCCTTTATTACTAATCATTAATGAAATTTTGTTTTAGTTCCTCGCTAAAAATCATCCCGAAAAGCCAAAGTGTCACAGATCGTACGTGTTTTGCAAAAGCTGTCGACCTTGAAGGCAGAGATACCTCCATTCAAAAAGTCCTACCTTAGCCTACGCTCGAATGGGAGGCACATCCAACCTAATCACCCGAGTGTTAGCTCTCCAAAAAAACCCAACCAATCATAGGCCCATTGGCTACCAAAAAGGACCGTTGTCCAACCTCGGAAGTATTATAGTCCACCTTGGTCGAACAATGCCAAGAACTGAGGGTAAAGACTCGTTGACCACCAAGGACTGTAGTCCAACACCCGAGGACCGTACCGGACAATGCTGAGAATGGGGGGCAAAGGCCCATATGCCACCCAAAAAGGCTTCTAGGCCACCTTGGCCGGATAATGCAGAGAACCGAGGATAGGTACTGTATCTTGCAAGGCTTGTTGGCCACCTTGAAAGGCTCGTAGGCCACCTTGGTCGGGCAACACCGAGAACTGAGGATGGGTACTATACCTTGCAAGGCCCTGTGGCCACCTCAAAAGGACCGTAGTTCACCTCAGCCAAACAATGCCGAGAATCGATAGGTACTATATCTTGCAAGGCCTGATGGCCTCAGAGAACCGGATTTAGCTATCTCGACCTCCCTACTTCTATGAAATTCTGGCTATATTCTTATCAAATTCTGGCTTTATTTTTGCGGGGTTATGGGTTATATCTTTGTCTAACCTCTGCAGAAGTATCCCGGCTTATCTCTAAAAAGTATTATTTCAGCCAATTTCTTTATGGCATTCTAATCGTATGTCGGTCTATCTCTAGAAGGTGTTGTAGCCATATTTCGGCATATCCCTAAAGTGCTTATGGCTTTATCTTATTTCAGTAGATATTCTGACTTTATCATAGCTCATTTTATCTTATGGCATTATGGACTTATCTCGGCCTATCTCCAAGAGCATTCTGATCTTATCTCAGTCAGCCTTTAAAGGTTTCTTCGGTTGATCTCAAGCATTTGTAATTATTTCTAAAGTGATTATGGTTTTATCACAGCTTTCTTCTCATCACTCAATTTTACTTAGCCAACCTCATACTTAAGCTCACCTTTAAAGTACTCTAGTCTAGTTCGTTCGACCTTAGCGTTTGTGAGACGACCACAAATTCTCGAAACGAGAGGTCAATCATCTAGACAACAAAAGTAGTGGTACACATAAAAGTAATTCTATTTTGTTACTATTACAATATGTGATCACAAAATAGGTCAAAGACCACACAAGGCTCCATTGCAAAAGAAGATCAAAATGGGTCGAGCCCCGGTTCTACAAGGTCAACGACTTCGACTCGGCAGTGGCGCCAAGCGCAAGAAGTTCACAAAGAGACCAACTCCTTAGGGCCTGAAGGTTCCCTAACGGCATTGTCATTGCCCTCAAAAGGGCTGAGGCTGTTGAAATCAGCCCCAAGGAAGAGCTTCGCCACCTTGCCCTTGCACTCGTTGAAGCCCTCCACAAAAGTCTCAACTAAGGCGACGGCGAGTTCCACATGATAGTCCCACGAAGCCTTATACTCCTCCACAGCTCAGAGGGCCTCTCCACCTTGGCAGCCTGGAACTTGGCAATCTTCAACTCCTTCTCAGTCGTGGCAGCTCGAAGCTCAGTCATCTTAGCCCGGTCCTCTGCAACCCCCAACTTGCATTTTGCAAATCTCAATCTGGCCTCCAACCCTTCAAAGACAAGGACGAAGTTACGAAACCACCACTTAGTAGCAACCTAAGTGATCGTCTACTAGAAGGGGCCTAGCGAAAACTCTCAGTATAGAAGAATGAACTCGAAAGGATTTCTAGAGACTTTCCAACTATGGCAGAATTTCTAGGGCTTGCTCTCCTTATATAGAGCCCTGAATGACTCGGATCAGCTCGACTGATCATTTCTCTACTCATATCAGCAAACATGTCATATCTACCTTCCTCTGGATGGTCAGCAACGCCCTCAGAATTGAAACAAGGCAGTTCATCCTTCGAGACATGCCAACTAAAAATTTAATACCCTTTTCAAAGCAGTACAGAGTCTAATGTAGTTACTTCGCCTAAACCAAAGAAGATGGCTTGGACTTAAAAGGGGGACAGTGTTATGGTAGAAAAAGAGCTTGGTGACATGGTATGACCTAATCGGTCCAACTCAAAACTAATGTGGTGTCCCGCATAGCCAAACCAAATCTGCATGGGGTAAGTCGAGAAGTTGGACAAGTAGACCAGCAGACCTCCAAGGTCGTATGTCACTCGATGTGAAGTTCTGCAACTCAGGTGGATCTCTTCTAGCTCGGAACCCTTTCCAGACTAACTTGAATCCTCTCACCTCGGCTGGCAGTTTTTCCGCCCTACGTAGAAAGATGTTCCCTCCAAGTCAAAGATGAAAATTAACCTAATAGCCTCTCATAGTTATGCCGAATCTTCTAGCGGTTATAGTGCAATCCCAGATGGCTAAAGCATGACTCCAAATTGCTAAGATACGATTCACAAGAAAGGAATGAGTCCTCTAATACATGCCTTGAGAGCGAATCCCTAGTATCGATATTATTACTGCCATCGTTATTAAGCTCCTTATTCTTTCTATCTCTCTATCTTCTTCTTCCTTATCTCCCATCAAAAAACCCTCTCCGACTTAAGCATCCGAGTGTCTGGCCAGGACCAATCTAGCGAGTCCTCTGACCTCGTTTGTTGTCTTGTAAATCCACAGAAGTAGCTCACATCAACAGGATATACAGCAACATATGTATATGTATATGTATCTATATGTATGTATGTGTATATGTATCTATATCTATATGTATATATTTATATCATGGTATGTCATACCAGTCCAAACTGGACAGTACAAGACGTACCGTACCGATTCAGTACCGGTACGGATGGCGTACCGACACTCGGTACGTCAAAAATACTTCGTATCATACCATACCAACACTGTGCTAGTGTGGCACCGATACGGGTCCGGTACTAAGACGGCGAACCTTGATTTATATATGTATATATTTATATATGTATATGTATCCATATGTATGTATATGTACACATCTATCTATCTATCTATCTATATATATATATATATATGTGAATTATGTATATATGTGTGTGTTGTATACATGTATATGTGTGTGTATGTGTATATATGAGTGTACGCGCGCGTGTGCAAATTTTCCATTCGCAGCATCATGCATCAAGTAATCCTCATTTACCAACATATAACAGCAACTCAGCGATCGCAGTCTCAACCCCCTCAACTCTCCGAAAAATATCGTCCACAACCTCGCGGTTCCATCGCCGGAGATGCCTCTTAGCCAACTCTAGTTTGCGCAACACCCGGTGCATAGCATCCCCACGCACTGGGGTGCGCCATGCATCACGGACAATATCCCAGGACTGGGGGTAAGATAGCCAAACCTTCTCAAAACGAAAGGGGTTGTGATGACTAGGTCCCGATGATGTAGAGATCAGCAGGGGGCAGTGGTCCGAGGCGATCCGTGGTAAGTGACTAACCTTGCAGGTGGAAAAATGGAGGATCCAGTCAGGGGATGCAAAAGCCCTGTCTAGATGCTCCCAAACCCTCACACTGCCAAGCTGATTATTGCACCAAGTAAACTGAGATCCAGAGAACCCTAAGTCCACCAGGCCAATATGCGACACGAAATCGCGAAACTCCCTCCTGTCCGCTCGATCCATGAAAGCAGCCCCACCCCTCTTGTCACTTGAACTCAAGATGCAATTGAAATTGCCAACTACAACTGTCGGGACACCCTGGGCGATGAGACTGGTGATCTTCCGCCAGAGGATCCTCCTGGTCCTGTAATCCGTGCTCGCGTACACCCCACACAGTACCCATGGAGCAACATCTGGTGCCGATACAACCATAACTACCTGTTGGGGACAGTTGTGGAAGACATCAAAGGTCGCCACCCCTCGCCTCCACAGGAGCAGGATACCTCCCGACAGCCCATGGGAATCGACTGCATATGTCTCTCAGTCCCTCCCCAGGTGCCGTCTCAGACGTGCAAGCCCCTCACCAGATTGTCGGGTCTCACTAAGAAAGCAGATCTCCGGACAGTGAACTTGTACTAACCGTTTGAAGGAAGACATGAAGGACGGTTTGGCCGCCCCCTACAATTCCAGGCTAGGACCCTCATGGATCACAGTCCACGTAGTCGGCCTCAGACTCATTCTCCCCCTGGGTCGCCGGGCCAGCCTCAAGCGCGCTACCAGGGCCCACCCCGTGCTCATCAGATATGACCTGCATGACTGCCACCCTGACACGCTGTAAAGCAGTCGTGTGGTCAGTGCCCCCTTCAGGCGTCAGTGGCATGGCCTGACTCCCCTCCGGAAGCGGCACGGGGTGGCCCCCCACCCCACTCCCACTGGAGGTAGCCTCTACCTGCTCTCCCGCAGCCGGAGGCAGAGGGCTGAACCGGAAAACTCCATCAGGATCAGTACCCACCTGCACGTCCCATGGCTGTGCCTCACTCATCACGCCCGACGTGAGAAAGGCCTGGCAATCGTGGACGGGTCAACCCCCCGACAAGGGGGGCTGTACTGAAATGGCCCTGCCAGTTCCTCACTCTGGCCCTGCAGAGCGAGATCAGCCTGACTCCCCAGGCCCTGGCCTACAGCTCCCTGGCCCAGGGATCAACCACGAGCTGGGCCTGAAGGCCTAGCTACCGCGGGCCTTCAGCAAACTGCGCGGCCGGGGGAGTTCAACCGCGCGCGTCCTCGCAGGAGCCCAGCGAGACCTGGGCCCTCGCGACCGAAGCGTCGGGCGCGATTCCAGCGCCCGGCGCGAACCCGGGTAGCGAGGCATGCCGATGGCATGGGCCACGCCTGCGCCCTGTGTCCCCGCCAGCCCGCGCCCCTGGCGCCCGGCCCTGTGGGCCCGGGTGCGTTGGGCTCCTCGGCCCACATTCGTGTGGGCCTGCTGGGCCCCCTGTCCGAGACCCCCAAGCGGGGCAAGGCCCGCTTGCGGCCTAGGCCGCTTCTGGGTTTTGGCCCGAGCTATGGCCGCTCGGCTGGGCTCCGGATCGGCCCGCACCGGGGCCTTGCTGAGTCGCCGACTCAGCCCCGGGTCCCCCGACTCGGCCAAGAGATCATCGGCCAAGTCCACCTGGATGGGGCCGAATGGGAGCTCCGAAGGCCCATCCCCCCCAATGGCCAGCAGCGATTGGCAGCTTGCCACCTTCGCTGGCTTCTGCCAGCCGTCGATGTCCACCGGGGACACCGGCGTGGGTGGCCAAGCCGCCGGAGACGGCGGCCGAGTCGAAGACGACCCAGGCCCCGATTTCGACTCGGTCGTCTCCCCCGGCCGCGGCGGCCGATTCTCCCGCGGGAGCCTCCACCGCGTCGCCACCATCCAGGGGCCATAGATCGGTCCCTGGACCTCCTCCCCGACACCCGAAGGCGGTTGAGCAGGCCCGCCCCCCGGGTCCACCTCCGCCGAAGCCAGACCCCCCTCGGCGCGAGCGGTCACCGCAAAGCGGCAAGCCGCGGCCTGGTGACCCATCCGCCTGCACCGGGAGCAGAGAGCCGGGGCGTTCTCGAAGACGAAGGGCTGCCATCTCACCTTCGTCTTCCCCTGGATCAACACACCCGGTAGCAAGGGTTTGGTGGTGTCAACCGCCACCTTCACCCGGGCGAATCCCATCGCCTGCCGTTGCTCGGTGACGCCGTCCACAGCAACCGGCCGGCCCGCCCGAGCGGTGATGTGGAGGATGGTCGACGTCGACCAGTACTCCGACGGCAGACGAGGCAGGCGGAGCCACACCATTGCCGTCTGCACGGCCTCCTCCCCGGATTCGAAGTCCGAGACCCATGGGCTCATGGCGAGGAGCTGCCCCGCCACCACCCATGAGCCCTCACTCAGTGCCCAGTCCCGGTCCTCCGTCGACCAGAACCGTAGGGCTAGGTAGTCGTCCGCTAGCGGGACGGCCACCACCTCCTTTGTTTTTGTCTGAGCGGCGACGTCCTTCGCCACCCACTCGGCTGGGGCACGGCGGCCGAAGCTCCGGACCACCGCCGCCCGCCCTTCCCACTCCCACCGAGCCGCATCAATCGGCTCCTTCGGAACCAAAGCAGAATGTATTTTAGAACTATCTAACTCTTGTCAGGAAAATGTAACACTTGTTAAATTAGTAGGCAGCTTTGAACTGGACTCGAAAAAAAATCCAAATTTTGAAGACATGTACCACATAGAACTAGTATCTCTGCCTGATGAAGGAACAGCTTTTTATAACAACAGATGGAATCATAGAAGACATTAAATAAGAAAAACTAGGTGATAAAATCGGCTAACTTTTGAATGATCACTATACATGTGTACCTGTCACTTTTGTGAGTGACAAATCATGCAAACATTGCAAGAGAAAAGAATACCTCTTCATCACGTTCGCCCATAAGTTCCAGAGCTGATGAGTGCCTTCGCCTTAAGGCTTCTAGCTCTGCTCGTAAGCCAGGCAAAACAGCTGCTTCTGCTTGCAGCTTTTCACACTGCACAGAAACCAAAATCCAGCATTACAGTTGTGCATGATACAGGGCAGAGAGATTCCACAAAAGAAAAATTGCAAGGAAATTTACCTGCTCTGTCATCTTCACCAGTTCCTCAGCCAGAGAATCACGAATCGATTCCAACGAAGCCTACAGAACATAAGTAGAGGCAGTGAGACCAAATGCAGCCACAGTTTCAGAATTTGGAAATAGTTTCACCCTTGAAACAGATCAAAATTTGTTTTGAACACAGTATTCACCAAGAGGTCTGGAAGAATTTGAAAAATAAAAAGATCAAAGAAAACAAGGTAGAGGTAATAACAACAAACAACAGCAACAACAACAGCACAAGAAAAAATAGAAAATAAAAAATTAATATGCAATGAATGAGCATATCAAAAACAAGCCAGAATTCCTGGATTATGTAGTAACTTGATCGCTCAAAAATAGGTCAGATAATCATCATGGATAAATGAAAATATTACATGATTACTGAACTTCTATCAGTTTATATATTATTCGGTTGAAAGTTTTTCTTGACAACCAGAAAGCATAGAATGCAAACAAAACTTAGTAAAAATGCAGGCATACATGCATCATCCCACAATTTACATCTAAAGAATCAAATACTGTTGCAATGGTAAGATACTGGTGGTATCATTCCAATGGAAAACCAGCACCACTACCACCCTCAGGATGCTGAAATTGATTGGTACTTAACAGTCTATACAGAAACTGTACCTGTTACTTTTCATTTTTATTGATTTTGGTAGTCTTGGTACATGCTGTCAGTACCGTACTGTTCTGGGACAAAACTATTGCAGGGTTCATACTAGTATTTAAAACCTCATCTCTCTCTCTCTCTCTCTCTCTCTAGGTTTATATGCCCACTATTGCAGATTCAATTACCGAGCAACATGAGGTTTTGGAAATAAGATTGGACTGATAACCTCATTCTATTACAATGACAGAACAGCAAGGAAGCAACTTTGCTTCCCCAAACCTGAGCTGAAGAATAACATATCACCTGCTTCTCAAGATTTGCTATAGAAAAGTACTAACTGTTGCACTAAAAAATGGCCGGGCTACTGTTCTTTAACCCAGATTATTCAATGAACTCTTAGAAAGCAATTCCAAATGAAAAAAAGGATATGTTGTCTCCATACCAAGCGTGACATATATGATGAAATTTCGCCATCCTTTTGACGAAGTGCTGCTTCAAAAGCACTCGGAGTCATGCTCTTCAGAAAATAAGGGGACATGCTTGTTTCCCCTGATATTCTCCTCTCAGACAAAAAGTTGTCAGATGAGTCCAAAGATGCTTGCAAGAAAAGACTTTCTTCCATGCTACTCAGACTCTTAGCACTTGAAAGCTTATGACTGGGGACATTACCTGCAAATAAAAGAAGGGAAAGAACAAACAAAACCAAAGTGGATAGACATTTTTATGAAAAAAAATCCTTCTACTATAGTTTGGAAAAGGTTCAGAATCTATTAATTACCATTTTCAACAAAAGGGTTAGTGTGTTTACGTGGGTCTTGATTGGCAGCAACAGGAAGTTCACGAGAAGCAGCTTTTTCCAGTTCCAATCTCGCATTTCTTTCTCTTTCTAGCTCCTACAAATAAGCACAAGTTCAAATAAAACAAATGGTTGATATACAGAGATATTGAATCAAATTTACAGGTCAAAGATTAGCACACTACCTTACAACCATCCACTCAACCATAAATAACCTGACCTTCTGTATTTATGGATAAAGGTATAATCTCAAGCTTAAGGACATTTCACAATAACGCACGTAGCTGAGATGTGAAAGTTTCATTGGGTTTATGATAGTGCGGTATTGCAAAATCTGTTCAGTACATTAAAGAAAAAAAATCTAAGGAAAAACAAAAATAAAAAATGACAGAAAACTGATTGTTATGGTATGATCTTGGGCAATGACAGCTGGAGAAGGCTGTAGTATCAGGCAAAGATGTATGTAATGGTTGGCAAGAATTGAGATGAGAAACTCTAGACAGCAATCAGGAGAAAGGATTCAAAGATGCTGATAATTAGCAACTCAACAATCGAATAAATTTCAAAGATGAATACTCCAAATACCTAGGACAAAGAATGCTAGTTAAAAGCTTCAATCTTTTCATTTCCGAAAAAACACATAATCAGATAGCAGATAGAAAGTTGGCTCAATAACAAAAGAACCATCAGCTTGAACACATCTTGATTATGTCAGTATAATAAGAAAAGAGTTTTGGCCAATGCTGGTCAAATAAGCACATACAAATTATGGAAGTCAGTTTGCTTCTAATGCAGGAAGCGAAGTGCACTTTCAAATGACTACTATGTTCAATGGAAAAATGATGCATACTTAACAAGCAACAGACAAATGTTACCTTTTCCAGAAGTTCTTTGTGTGTCACTTCGTCTTGCAGCTCTTTTTTGTGTTTGCTTCTAAGCTCTTTAATTTCATCTTCAAGCTGTTTGGCCCGACCCTCTTGAGTTGCAGCTTCCTCCACTGCAGCTAGATATTCTTGTCTGCTTTCAGAGGCCCTCTGCCTCTCCTTTTCAAGGGACCGGCTCAGCTGTGTTTGTTCTGTTCTAAGACATGTGATCTGAAAAGTCCCATGGATTAATTAAAGCTTAGTTCCATCACTTTCATGAACGAAGTAGCCAGGGGCAAAAGGGTACCTGGGTTTCTAGAACTGTAATCCGAGAAAGACTTTGGGATAGACGTTCATTCAGTGCCCGCACCCTTTCCTCTGCAGCCGCAGCTTTGGCTTCTGCCTCCTGTCAATTCAAGTGAGTACTGATAAGAAGAACCATGGTTGTGTTTCCACATGCAACTAGGTGTTTTCTGAGACACTAGCTTGGTAACTAATTTGACCAGATCTAAAGTCCAAATGGGAAATGCCTTGCAGAAAACCTCAACAAACATGGAAAACTATCAGAGTGGTTCGAGATATGGAGAAAGCATATAAACCTTCTGCGAAACCACTGAAAACCAGTTTCCAGAGGCTTTCCATAAAATTTGGCATACTTATCAGCAGTTACTATCTCGTACCCATAAATCTGGCATTATTGCCATTCATTGCTTACTGCTGCTTCAAAAATAGATTTGTGCGTATGTTCGTTGAAGTGGCAGCATTGACAAATAAAACTAGAAAGATATGTGAGCAATATCTCTAATAAGAGAAAACAACCTGCAAGCGAGAGTTTAGGGCTCTCTCTACACCAGCCCAGGCTTCTGCTCTTCTGGCAGTTGTCTCCTATTAAAATTAAAAATTCCAAAAGATTAACAAATGAATTTTGATAATATAAATGTAATTCTGAAGAATTAGACTAGCATTAATTGTTGACAAAACAATCTCTGCACCATGCTGATCATGCAAACAAAGAAAGAAGGTGCCTCAAAGACAAGAAATAAGCAAAACATTTTAAAAAATAAAAAACCTGCATTGCTTCTATCTGCCTTAGAAGTGGCCTGGTTGATTCAGGAACTTGGGTGATCAACTCATTATAACGAAGTTCGCTTGCCTGGAGATCAGAAAATATAATTTAAGATACAAGCCTTGAAAACCATCAACCACAACTAGATATGAACAATAAAAAACTTTCAAGATCAGGAAGCATCACATACTTGATAGCGCTTTTGAAGATCATCAATATCTCTTCTGAGCATTTCTTCTCTGAAAGCTGCCTGCAATAATTGACCCAGTCGTAAATGAATTACTTTCCAATGAAAGATTAATTTTAAATAGATAGGGTTAGTGGAATAACATGGGACAAAAATAGGTCTAAACAAACTACAGAAAATTTATAAAGTCTGTCTACAAAGAGAAGTTCCTAATGACTGAAGACGGAGATAACTGTGTTCAAAAAGTACCTGTTGCTCTGTTCTGCTCAGAGTTTGCCTCAGCTCCTCAAGTGTTTGAACCAGCATAGCTTCCCGTTCACTAGCTTCTCTCAAGCGACTCTCGAGCTCTATTCTGGCTTCATTGTTGGCCCGTGCCTCTGCTAATGCTTCAGCCTCCTTGGCTGCGTTAAGTGCATTGGTATAAAATTCTTTCTGAGCAGCAAGTTCCACTTGATTTCTCTCTATGGTTTCTTGCAGCAACTTTTCAGTTGCTGCCTTGTCTCTTTTAATACTCTCCACTTTTGACTCCTCAACCTAGAATGACCCATGAATGAATGAATAAGAATTCATGCAAACTGAAAATGGTATTCAAGCCAGTAATGTCCAAACTAATAGTTATGTCGAACAAAATCAAAAAATTGCACCCTAGTACAGATAAAAATGGACACAGGGTCTGCTATAATATGCACTCTTAGATAAATAGAAATTTCTGCAGCAGTTTTCTCAATGGGAAGCTGAGATTCAAATAACATAAGGACTTTCATTTAGAATCCTCCAAACAATTCACAAAGACATATCCAACTTTATTAAAATTCGAGTGAAGTTTCCCATTGGAACTTTTCAAATTTCAGAAGATTAATATGTAACCCCATAAGTTCCTTGACATACATCTTTATGAATCTTGAGACCAAATATAGAACATTGCTGCTTTCATATCTTAGCTTTAGATGCAAAACTTGACTTGGAAGGTTTAGAGAAACCCAAAAGAAGCAGCACTGCTAAGGAAGCAGTTAAGTCAATTCACTGTAAAAGTTGATATATAATTTAATGATATTCCTTTCATAAGATTGGTAGCATCTGGATTCAAGAGAGGAAAAACAAGGATACCTTAGTGACTATATGCAAATATAATAGCAATTGTTAGTTATGAGTTCAAAAAAGTTTGAGAGCTTTGTGGGAAAAGGTGCATGAGCTCCTAGATAGGTCCAAGAGCCCATAAAATATCCAAGGTAGGATTGCAGGAGATTTCTGCAACGACACTTGAGATCCATCCTTTCTTTTCTGGCCATCAGTACTTAAAATATCAATTATAGAGATACTATAATTACTTATTGAACATGAAGACATCAGAATAAAACATTCCTGCACATGGAACACCTTACAGTTCATACAAACACACTAAGATATAAGAAATTCACCATTTCAAAATTTATAAGCAAAAATGTATTTGTGCGAGGAAAATTTTTGACCAATTTAATTTACTGTATCATCCACTTAGTGTACAGATTAATCACTCAATTACCTGAAGCTTTGAGTTGAGCCTTTGCTTTTCTTCCTCAAACTCCCTGATCTGGCTCCAATACAACAGATTAGTAAATAACATTAAAATTTGTATTTTATAAATAAGAATGTTAAAGACATGAAAAAGATCAGAAGATAGAATCTTATTCCATGCCTGTGCCCTTAGTTTCCTGATAGTTGCTTCTTGGGCAGCTTGCTTTTTAGATAGTTCTTCACCTGTTCAAAAGTAAAACAAACCCATGGAGAGATTAGTACAAATTTGCAGAACTCCTTTAAACTCACAAAGAGATGCCATGCATCAGATATCAAGCAATAACTGAGACTAGAAGCACATTAAGCACACTATCTCAAATAAGATTCATACAGCATGCAGAGGTAACTCTTATATTTCTTGTCACTCCATTACAGTGAAGGCATCATCTCCTGCTCGTGCAAAAAAACAGATTAAAATGAGTTTCTCAATGAAGCTTAACATCATGATGACTTTTCCTGCAGAAGACCAATGTTACAGCAAATTTTTGGGTCTTAAAACTTTTGTAGACAATCATCTACCTGGAAAATTCATGATGCAAACTAAGTTCAAGGATAAGGAAGGTTGATTTCATATCTCGTTTTATAGCTTGTGAATTCTTGATTTCAGCAAAATTTTTCCAAGAACTTTAAATTATGCTTTCACAATTAGCTCAATAATTTAGGTCCTCTGTAGTGGAGAAAAGGTTTAACAAAATTTTCATTAAGCCCATACTCAGCCCATCTCCACAAGTGTAAGAATGAACTAGCGGAGTATGCCTATTTCTGTTCAAGTGATAGTGCTGGTGGCCCGGTGGGTTGGGGAAGAAAGGAACACATGCCAAAAACATTTATAAAGGAGTCCCATAGATCCATGGCATTAACATGCCTCGGTTAAATTGTGATGCAATCAATATCCAGTTGCGACAAGCAACAAACAAGAAGTTACATGGTCTTTAGAAACCAATATTTGAGACCTCATTCCCATCATTTAGGAATTGCAAGTGGGCACTATAAGACACACATCAATGACTCAACAATTTTCCACTAAAGTTTTTTGTATTTCCAGGTCTATTATATTCTATTGTATTCTAGTCATTTTAATAATTTTCTCGATCTCTTTTTTTAAGAAAAAATTGGGTGGTATAAATATCAGCCTCCTTAACAATGTCAGTAACATGTTTAATATTAAATTATTTCTTGATTTTGACATTTCTGGCCAATACAATTCCGAATGAAATAAATTATAAATATCAGGCTTGAAGCTCAGCTGAAGCATACTCTAAACTTATACCAACTTTTTTAAGTAAATTCCAAAACTATATAATCAAACCTCAGACATTAGACATGATACCCTTAGCAGTGATACCGGCCCATACAGGGGTTTGAGGCAATTATGGTTGTATAATATAGGTGATCCTGAGATTCCTATGATTACCTTTATCAGATTACTTTATATTATGTTTGTTGTGGTTGAAATCTGGCTTGAGGGTGACCACGCTAGAGGGAGTAGAGGGGACGCCAGCCGGGACGGAGAAGAAGGCCACCTCCGGTGCTCCGGGGTACCTCCAGGAAGACGCCGGCTGGGGCGGAGAAGAGAGAGCCACCTCTTGCGGTCCGGGGTACCTGCACAAAGCCTTCGTCGGGGGTTCCGGTGAAGGCCCTCCGATGGCTAAGTTAGCGGAGGGTCCTATTGTGGTTAGGAGAGAGAGAGTCCTCCTGAGTATCTTTTCATGGCCTCTTTTATATCTCTTACCAAGGTGCCCCGATGGCAAAGGTATGGCCCTTGGCAGATATGGCAGGGTAAGACCCTTGATATGGAAGAGTATGGCCCTAGTAGGTATGGCAGGGTATGGCCCTAGTTGACACGTCATGGCGTGACCAATAAGCCAAGTACAGCGCAGTGAGGTTGCTGCAGGCGATGGCTGCAACATGTGTTTGCCGAGGTCGGCTCTGTCTCCGGCCGAGGTCGGCTCTGGCCTCTGGCGGGGCCAAGGTCTGCCTGGCTCTTAGCTGGGCCGAGGTCTGCCTAGTTCTTGGCGGGGCCAAGGTCTGCCTGGCTCATGGCGGGGCCGAGGTCAGTCTGGCTCTTTGCAAGGTGATGGAAGCCCTCAAACGATGGATGGTGGATGATGTGTTGATGGCGTGTTGGGTGGCTAAGATTCACCAAAGTGTTGGATGAATGCCCACAGTAGGATGGCTGGTTGGGGCTTGATGGCGTGATGGATGGATGGGATTAATGGACCACCTCGGGCAGCACCAAAAATCAAAGGATGGCGGTGGAATTTGAAGATAGGACTAGCTCAAGCTAGCACCTATTTCCATGGGTCGGTTTAGAGCTAATACCCAAAATTTTTTTGTTCATTGAAAAGATCTTTTCAAATTACATTAGAGGCTTATTTATAGGACCCCCTAAGGATCTCAACCATCTCTTCAAACGAAAGACAATTCAAACTCAAATTTCAAATTCAAAACAGCAACTATAATGCCTAAAGATCCTCCTCTCAAGGGATGACTAAGTCAACCTCCAAGCCCATGCACATGTCTTTAAATTCAAATGGCTCATCTGCATGCCTTTTAATTTAAATTCAAATGGCTGATTGCTCCCCCTAAGATTTAGAAAACCACATGCCATGCTCCAGGCCATGTTCCTCCTCATGTGCCATGCCACCTTGCTAGTCCATCAAGCCTTGCACGCCTGCTTTCAATTTAGGCTCACACCCAATTGCAATTGGTCCATGCAAGCCCCCTTCCAAAACTTGTACACAAACAATCACCACTTGTTTTGCCTTTCTAGCTACGGCTTGCTTTGCTTTCCTTGTTGCATTTCTCATGGCCTTCCTCATGTCTTCATCATTCCTCCCCCCTTCAAAACTGACCTTGTCCTCAAGGTCCAACTCGGAAAATTGTTCTTTGAGAACTTGAATGTTCTCCCATGTAGCATCTTCAGCTACAAGTCCTCTCCATTGCACCAAGGCTTCGGTTCGAATTTGGCCTCCCTTCGTCACTTGCCGGTATTCCAATACCTTCCTTGGCTGAACATCAACCATTCCTTTCTCATCCACCATTGGCCAATCATTGACAACCTTGCCTGAATCTCCAACTCTTCTTCTAAGCCATGAGACTTGAAAAACCGGATGGATGAGAACCTCGGTTGGCAAATCTAACTTGTAAGCAAGCTGCCCACACTTCTCCAAGACTTGATAAGGACCAAAATATTTGGCCCTTAATTTGCTGAGTGCTGCCTTTGATAGAGCCTTGTGCTTCCTTGGTAGGTATTTGAGGTAGACCCACTCACCCGGCTCAAAGGACTCCATGCTCCTCCCTTTGTCAAAGTGCTTCTTCATTTGCTCTTGAGCTTTTGCCAAATTCTTCTTGAGCTCTCTCAAGACTTCATCTCTTTCCCTAAGTTCCATGTCCACCAAATGATTAAGTGAACTTCCAGCTTCATAGGATAGTGTAGGGGCCGGCCTTCCATAGAGAACCTCAAATGGTGATGCTTTGATGGATCGGTCGTATGAAGTATTATACCAAAATTCTGCCCAAGATAAATGCTCTTCCTACTGTTTTGGATATTGACGCACATAGCATCTAAGATATTGCTCAAGAGTCTGATTAGTTACCTCACTTTGGCCATCGGTTTGGAGGTGGTAAGTGGAGCTTCTTGCCAACTCTGTGCCATGCATCTTGAAGAACTCCCTCTAGAAATTGTTCATGAAAATCCAATCTCTATCCGTCACGATACTCCTTGGCATGCCATGCAGTTTCATCACATTGTTCGCATAGAGGTTGGCTATAGACTTGGCGATGTAGGGATGCATCATAGCCAAGTGAGCATATTTGGACAGCCGTTCTACCACCACAAGTACTCCATTAAACCCTTTGGAAAAAGGAAGCCCTTCGATGAAATCCATGGTGACATCTTCTCATGTGTTAGAAGAGATTGGTAAGGGTTGCATCAAATCCTTTGTTTTGCAGCTCTCGCTCTTCACCTTTTGACAAGTATCACACTCCCCCACATATCTCCTTATGTCACCTTTCATGCCTTCCCAAAAGAACAAGTTAGCTACCCTTGCCTAAATTCTGTACACCCCCGAATGTCCTCCCTCCTTAGAATCATGAAAGTGGCTCATGACCCTTTTTCTAAGCTACCCTACATTCAGCAGTACCACCCTTCCTTTATATTTCAAGAGCCCATTTTGTACTTCATTATTTTCCACTCCTCGTCCACCCACTTCTAACTTCTCCATCACTTCAGAATATTTCAGCAACATCTTTCTCAAATCTTCCGGCATTTCAGCCCTCAAATCCACACCCTTAACTCCACTCTCATCTTCCTCACCCTCACTCAAGGCTCTCGACTGAGAGGCAATAGTGATAGCAAAGCATTGCCCCCCAAGCCTCAGAATTTTTTCCATCTCATTCAGCCCAATGGTCCTACCTCCAACTTTTCCATTCATTCTCAAAGTGACTCATTTTCCTCCCCCCACATAAACTCGATACTCATTTTTTTATAATCCGACACCACCTTTCCTAGCTCCTTTAACCATTGCACACCCAACACTACATCCAACCCTACAATTGGCAAAGAGCATAGGTCCGCCACAACCTCAATCCCTGGCATCTTCACATACACTCCCTTAAACATCTCTCTACACTCCAGCTTATCACCACTAGCTACCTTGCCCTCAAAAGGTTCAATTTCAGTCAAGGGTAACTTCAACATTCAGCTACTTTAGAGTTTATGAAGTTTAAAGAAGAGCTATTATCAATGAGAATGATTACCTCAAACTTGCCAATGTGTGCTTGAGTCCTCATGGTTCTAGAACCCGCAACCCCGGCCAAGGCATAGATGGAAATGTGTGGCTCCCCATGCTCGGCTTCATCAATCTCCTCCTCCTTGCAAGCTCTACTGTGGCCCTCCTCTTGGGTTTCCTCCCCCTCAAGAACTGGCTCAATGAGGTAGACATGCTTCACCTTGCATTTGTGACCCGGTGTGAACCTCTCATCACAATTAAAGCAAAGACCCTTCTCCCTTCTTTGTTGCATTTCCTCCCAGGATAACTTCTTTATCCCCTTGATAGAAGGCTTGCCTCTAGATGTACTCCCACTAGGACCTCCCGGGATGAAGCCCTTGTTGAATTCCTTATTGACCCCAAATGGTGCAGCCATAGGGATTGTCTTCTTTACCTCAAACCGGTTGTTCCTCCTTAAGTCCTGAATTTGATCATCCTTCATCGTTGCAATCTCCAAAGCTTGCATTAGTGACCTTGGCTTCCGAAGCTTCACTTTAGCAGCCAATTCCCCCTTCAATCTACCTACAAAAGACCCAATAAGAGCCTTCTCGGACCAGCCATGCACCCTAGTAGATAGGTGCTCGAACTTCTTTTGATAGTCCCTCAAGGAACCCGCTCACTTGATCTTCAAAAGAGCTTCATGGTAGTCAACATAATCAGGGGATCCGAACCTCCTCAAGAGCTCTTTGACAAACCTCTTCCATCTCAATTCCTTTCTTTGGGCTTTGTAGGTCTTCCTCATCCATTGTCACCATTGATTAGCTTTACCTTCTGAGAAGTAGGCAGCATAAGACACCTTTGCTTGACCTTTCATGGGATGGTGCTCAAAGTATTGCTTAGCTCGGCTAACCCATGTGCTAGGATCGTCCCCATTGAATTTGAAAAAATACATCTTAGGCATAGCTGCCCCTCCCCTCGGTCTTCTCTCATATCCTCCTCTCCCTTCGGTCCTCTTCATCTTCTTCACTCCCTTCGGATGACTCCTCCGCTTGACTTGAAGATGCTTCACTAGATGAACTTGAACTTTCTAACCTTTCATGGCGCCTCTTGCCCCTAGATCCCTCGGATCCTCTAGAGCTTTGGTCCCCCTTGGCTCTTCTTCCTTCTTGTTTGTTCATGGACACCACGAGCTGATGGAGCACCTTTTCGACGCGGCCTAGTCTCTCATTGGCAGCAGCGTTTTGAGCCTCTAAGGTTGCTTCCAAGGCTTCAATCCGCTCCCTATGAGTTGGTTGTCTTTCGGCCATAATCTTCTTCTTGTTGGCATCAATAGCTTCCTCTTCCTTGGGTTGGATGCATCTCAATGAAAGCACCAATGATGGAAGCCCTCCAAAGATGGATGGTGGATGCTGTGTTCATGGTGTGCTGGGTGGCTAGGATTCACCAAAGTGTTGGATAAACACCCACGGTAGGATGGCTGGTTGGGGCTTGATGGCGTGATGGATGGATGGGATTAATGGCCCACCTCGGGGCAGCACCAAAAATCAAAGGATGGTGGGATTTGGAGATAGGACTAGCTCAAGCTAGCACCTATTTCCATAGGTCGGTTTAGAGCTAATGCCCAGAATTTTTTTATTCATTCAAAAGATCTTTTCAAATTACATGAGAGGCTTATTTATAGAACCCCCTAAGGATCTCAGCCATCTCTTCAAACGAAAGACGATTCAAACTCAAATTTCAAATTCAAAACAGCAACTCTAATGCCTAAAGATCCTCCTTTCAAAGGATGACCAAGTCAACCTCCAAGCCCATGCACGTGTTTTTAAATTCAAATGGCTCATCTGATTGCTCCCCCTAAGATTTAGGAAAACACATGCCATGCTCCTCCTCATGTGCCATGCCACCTTGCTGGTCCATCAAGCCTTGCACACCTTCTTTCAATTTAGGCTCACACCCAATTGCAATTGGTCCATGCAAGCCTCCTTCCAAACCTTGTACACAACCAATCACCACTTGTTTTGCCTCTCTAGCTTCGGCTTGCTTTACTTTCCTTGTTGTATTTCTCATGGCCTTCCTAATGTCTTCATCACGGGGCCGAGGTCAGCCTGGCTCTTGGCGGCGTTGCCTGTGGTCAAGGAAGCCTCTTCGGCTCGCGGTCGACACTGTAGGGTTCCCCGGTGCTCGAACCGGGATGTCATTGTACCTCTTCGGCCTGCTTGACTCTGAGGTCTACTTGGCCGGAACTGGGTGACTCCATATTGAAATAGGACGATCCATTTTGTGTCCTATCATTTGTCCCTCGACTTTCGAGTTCGAGTCGTTCATTGGCTCGGGCAAAGGGAGTAATCGAGTCATCGATCGTCCTGCAATACAGTCAGGCGTTTGTGAAGATATAAGTGCCGAGTAGGGTGCACCTCTTGTGTTGCTGGAGCTAGTAGCTTTAGGTCGAGTTTTTCGAGCCAAGCTTGGATAGTTTAAACTGCCACGCGATTCCAAACTGGCACGTTGCTCTAGGCTAAGGTGGCCAAGGGAGCTCTTTAATACGTTGCGTGCGTGGCTGCGTGCTCCCTTTCGAGGCGTTACTTGACGGTATACGAGGGGCCACTCATCAATGCTCTGTCTCCTGAAGTGGCCATCATGATGATCGGCCTTTAACGCCACGATCCAGGAAGATTTGCTGAGGAAGCTTTCGGATCTACCATATAGCAAGATCTGGCTGTTCAACCGCCCGAATGGGTCGATCAGAGTCGTCGAGGTAGGCTATATAAAGCCGTGAGGGAGGCCTTAGGGGCCCTATTCGACCTTCAACGCTCTCACTCTTCTTCTTCCTGGCCGCCGCCATCATCGTCCTCAAGCTGTTATTAGAGCATTCTGGGAGCTTTGCAGCGGATTTCTTTTCCGCATCTTCGGTTTCTGGCGATCCTGCTCTCTTTTTGGTTATCTTCTCCGAGGGAGCCTTAGGTAGGTGTTCTCTTTCCTTGTCGGTCGCTCGGATAGTTTATCCTTCTTTTGATTTTCTGTGAGCGAGGCGGAGCCCTTGATTGTAATGGACTCGCCTTCGAGAGCTTCTAGGCCCAGCGCGGGTCCATCTCGGGTTCGGGCTTCTCCGAATGCGGGGAGGGCGAGCTCGGGCTAGATCATGATCCGAGCGGAATCAGCTCGAGTCTGACCGAAGAGGAGCTGGGCTTGATCCGGGCTCGAATTTTCTTCCCTAGCGAGTTCATTCTTGAGCTCCCGGGGCCTGGGGCTCGGATGACCAACCCTCCTCGAGGCTAGATTGGTGTATGTGGAGACGCTCCGAGCTGGTCTGAGGTTCCCTCTCCATAGGTTCGTGAACGAGCTTCTGACGACTTATCGCCTCGTTCCTGCACAACTCGCTCCGAACTCCTGGAGAATGATTATAGGCTTCCTCTCGCTTTGCCTAGCTCACGGTTTCCACACCTTGGAATGTCTTCCGGGGCTGCTTCATGCTAAGGGATAGCCCCGCAGACAAAGGGCGGTGGTACTCCTTTCGAGGAGGCTGCGTACTCTTCCAAGGTGCTCCTTTCTCCATTCATGGGTGGAAGGATAAGTTACTCTTCATTACTTCCGAGCGGTCATGGGGGTTTGACCCGACCTGGGGCTCGTCGCTAGCCGCGGTGAACAATAAAGCACCCAAGCTGTCACAGTCCAAGCGGGAGATTGTAGACGGGCTGCTCCGGCTGGGCGGAACTGTGAAGCTTCCCGACCTGCTCAGTGAGGAAGTTTTGGTGAACGTCGGCCTGAGCTCAGTTCATCTCGAGGGTAAGGGCGATGTAGTAATTTTTCTTTCTTTTTCTTTCTCACACTTGACTCTTATTTAAGTTCCTACTGTCAGAAATTGCAGGGACGGTCTTCAGCGACGAGACCTTGATGGCCCGATATAATAAGAGGATGGCCGGCTCGGCAGGAACTCGGCCTGAGCCGAGGTCGAAGAGGCCGAGGGCCGCGTCTTCCTCCGATGTCATGCGAGGCAAGCCTGCTCATGAAGCTGAGCAACCCCCGCCGATTGAAGGAGCCGCAGTGGAGCAGGCGGTCGCGGCGCCTGGCGGCGACACTCGGAAGGCCCGCAAGGTCGTCCAGTTGCAGAGATCGGGGCCTGAGCCAGGGAGTGGGCTCGGGGTTCCGGCTTCTTCTAGGGTTCTGACCTTGTCCGGGGCCCCGAGCTCTTCAAGAGCTAACCTCACTCCCTCCGAGACTGCTCCCTCCGAGCCCGGGAGGACACCATTCCTTCCCGGGAATAATCTATTCGAGGATGATTTGGCCCTCGATTCTGGCGACGTTGCTCGCGAGATCGTCCACTGCGCCTCTTCCGACCGACTGAGAACGGCTGGAACAATTGGGGTACGAGGGCTTCGTCGATCAGGCATATTCTATTGGCGTCATGGTGAGTGATATCACACTCTTGCTTTTTATATTTTTCTATATACCTGACCTCGGCTAATGCTTTGCTTCTTGTGTCAACACCTTCATGTGATTGACATGTTGGTGAACGCCGTGTCCAACTACCGAGACCGGGTGAGATTGCCTCGGTCGAAGGTGGAGGCCGCCAAGCGACAGAAACAGGAGGCTGAGGCCCAAGTGGCGGCTGCCATGCAACGGCAGCAAGAGGCCAAGGAGAGGGCAAAGACGGCCAAAGCTCAGACCGAGGTCGGGCGCAACCACACTCATTCGATACTTCGAGCCGCCGAGGGTCGCATTTTCGAGCTCGAGGCTGTACTGGCCGGCCAGAAGCGCGAAGCCGAACAGCTCGCTAGGTCGGCCGAGGAGCGGGTCTGGGAGGCCGTTCAGAATTACTGCCAGTCCGAGGTGTACCTGGACGAGCTGGAGGAGGCCACTGACAGCCTAATCCGGAGTTTTGAGAACTGCCGCGATCAAACGTAGCGACTCTGCCCCGAGGTCGACTTCAGCGGCCTTTGTCCGCTTCTGGGTGGAGCCGCCGAGTCTGCGATCACGGCTGAAGTGGGCGAGCTCGCTGAGTTGCACGAGCCCAATTCTGATGCAGACGGAGATGCTCCTGAGGCCTCTGCAGAGGCCGCTGCTGAGGTCGGAGCCGGGGCTGCCGCCGAGGTCGAGCCTAAAGCTGCGCAGGCCGCCTGAGCTTTACCCCTTTGTTTTTTGCTCCTTTTCTTGCTATTCTTGTGAAATGTGCCACTTAGGCCTTTTTGTAGTTGACCTCTTTTGTATTCAATCTGACCTCAAGGTCGGTATCTTTTGTAGTCGGCCTTTGGCCTTTTGACATCAATAAAATGCACTTTCTTGGCACTTTATTCTAAAATGTTGGCAAGTGCTTAAGCTCGTCTTACTGTGCGTCTTGTGTTGGATTTTTGCGCTTGGCATTTGCTTCCAACTTAGACTTGGGATGGTCACGCAAAGTCGATGAAGAGCCCGCTGCCTCTGAGCTCATCCGCCGACGCGCTTTAGGCGTCGAGGTCGGACATCAGGTCTGCTTCGAACCTTTTGAGCTCGCGACCCGTTTAACTTTCACTATAGTTTGTCGGGGTCTCTTTTAGATAGAAGGTCGTCGTGAGTTTTGATGCCTTTTGACCTTGTAGATCTTTTTAGGCTTCAACTTGGACGCACGAACTAAGGTCGAGGCATCCTTAAATTTTCTCTGAGGTCGAGGGAGCCTCTTTGGCTCGTGGTCGACACAATAAAGCGCTCCGGTGCTGGGGCGTCATCATACTTGCAGCCGAGGGAGCCTGTGGCTCGCGGTCGATACTGCAGAGCGCCCCGAATTCTGGTCGGGGCGCCATTGTACCTGTGGCCGAGGGAGCCTGTGGCTCGCGGTCGACTCTGCAAGGCGCCCCGAACTCTGGTCGGGGCGCCATTGTACCTGCAACCGAGGGAGCCTATAGCTCACGATTGACTCTGCAAGGCGCCCCCGCTCTGGTCGGGGCGTCATTATACCTGCAATCGAGGGAGCCTGTGGCTTGCGGTTGACTCTGTAGGCCACCCCCGCTCTGGTTGGAGCATCATTGTACCTACGATCGAGGAAGCCTGTGGCTCGCGGTTGACTCTGCAGGGCGCCCCCACTCTCTGGACAGGGCGTCATTGTACCTGCGGTCGAGGGAGCCTGTAGCTCACGGTCGATTTTGCAGGGCGCCCCCGCTCTAGTCGGGACGTCATTGTACCTATGGTCGAGGGAGCCTGTGGCTCGCGGTCGACTTTGCAGGACGCCCCGAACTCTGGTCGGGGCGTCATTGTACCTGCGGCCGAGGGAGCCTATGGCTCGCGGTCGGCACTGCAAGGCGCCCCGAACTTTGGTCGGCAGAGGGAGCCTATGGCTCGCGGTCGGCACTGCAGGGCGCCCCGAACTCTGGTCGGGGCGTCATTGTACCTACAGTCGAGGGAGCCTATGGCTCGCGGTTGGCACTGCAGGGCGCCCCACTCTAGTCGAGGCATCATTGTACCTGCGGTTGAGGGAGCCTGTGGTGTGCGGTCGACTCTGCAGAGCGCCCCGAGCTCGGCTCCAAGGGCGTCATTGTAGATTCCTTCGCGCACTTCCCTCATTGCGTAGTCAGCCTTTGAAGGGCAGGGGCATTTAAGGAGTGGCGATGTGACCAACTGGTGGTATAGCTTGCCCTCGCACATGAGATGTTGTCATTTGGCGTCAACTCGTCGGGCTTCAAGCTTATCCGCAAGGAGGACCCCGCCTCATAGGAGGTTAATAAGAGGGTCTGTCCAGCTCGGTTCAGCTTCTTTGCACCGTACTGGTTTCGGGTCCTCTGTGCTTGATACCTTTTAGAGGTATTTTATCATTGGCGGCTCCCACGCTTCGAAATTCCCCAGAACTTGGCTTATCACCAGTTGAGGGTCACTAGAAACTTTCGAGCGGCGGGCATCAAGCTCTTTCGCCGACTTTAGCCCTACAACTAGCGCCTCATATTCCGCCTCGTTGTTGGAAGCGAAGACTTCGAAGTGCAGGGGTTGCTCTGCTACTACTCAATCCGAGTTGGTGAGGAGGCCTGCGCCGCTGCCCCTCGAGGTCGAGGAGCCATTAGCATGTAGGACCCATGGCTTTTGGAGCGTCTGGATCTTTCGCTTCAACTCCTCGACTTTCCTGTTGAACTCGGCGTAGGCCGGACCCCATCTCTGATGGTTGTTCCCATGCTCAGGGCATCAGGCCTAGGGACCGAGCTCGATAGGGACGACACTCCCTTTTGCCGGCCTCCGTTCACTGCCTAGCAGGGAGTGACATCGCGAGTGTCGTAATAAGGACCCGTGCCTGCAAAAAAGGAGGTGCAGGCTGGACTCTTACTTGCTGCAAGCCCTGAACGGCCACAGTGGGTGTTTGGACTTGCTGAACAAGCAGATTGAACTGCTCTAGCATGACCTAAGGAGTTTCATCTGCCGGTGCCGCAGGGGGCGGGCTTTGGAGCGAGTCACCGGAAATCTGTGTTCGGCGCCTCGATGCATTAGAGGTTCCTGTAATCCTCAACTTTATGACCACGACTTAGGCCCTTCCTCTAGCGTTAGATGTTGTGGTTGAAATCTAGCCTAAGAGTGAGCACGCATAAGGGAGTAGAGGGGACGCCGGCCGGGACAGAGAAGAAGGCCACCTTCGGTGCTCCAGGGTACCTCCAGGAAGACGTCGGCCGGGGCGGAGAAGAGAGAGCCACCTCCTGCAGTCCGGGATACCTGCACAAAGCGTTCACCGGGGGTTCCGGCGAAGGCCCTCCGATGGCTAAGTTAGCGGAGGATCCTGCTGTGGTTAGGAGAGAGAGAGTCCTCCTGAGTACCTTTTCATGGCCTCTTTTATATCTCTTACCAGGGTGCCCCGATGGCGGAGGTATAGCCCCTGGCAGGTATGGCAGGGTAAAGCCCCTGATATGGCAGGGTATGGCCCTGGTTGACACGCATGGCGTGACCAATAAGCCAAGTACGGCGCAGTGAGGCTGCTGCAGGCAATGGCTGCAACATGTGTTTGCCGAGGTCGGCTCGGTCTCTAGCCTCTAGTGGAGGTCGACTCTGGCCTCTGGCGGGGTGATGGAAGCCCTCAAACGATGAATGGTGGATGCTGTGTTCATGGTGTGTTGAGTAGTTAGGATTCACCAAAGTGTTGGATGAACGCCCACGGTAGGATGGCTGGTTGGGGCTTGATGATGTGATGGATAAATTGGGTCAGTTTAGAGCTAATGTCCATAATTTTTTTATTCATTCAAAAGATCCTTTCAAATTACATGAGAGGCTTATTTATAGGATCCTCTAAGGATCTCAGCCATCTCTTCAAAAGAAGACAATTCAAACTCACATTTCAAATTCAAAACAGCAACTCTAAAGCCTAAAGATCCTCTTCCTTTCAAGGGATGACCAAGTCAACCTCCAAGCCCATGCACATGTCTTTAAATTCAAATGGCTCATCCACATGCCTTTTAATTTAAATTCAAATGGCTGATTGCTCCCTCTACGATTTAGAAAGCCACATGCCATGCTCCTCATATGCCATGCCACCTTGCTGGTCCATCAAGCCTTGCACGCCTCCTTTCAATTTAGGCTCACACCCAATTGCAATTCGTCCATGCAAGCCCCCTTCCAAACCTTGTACACAACCAATCACCACTTGTTTTGCCTTTCTAGCTTCGGCTCGCTTTGCTTTCCTTGCTGCATTTCTAATGACCTTCCTCATGTCTTCATCACAGGGCCGAGGTCTGCCTGACTCTTGGCGGGGCCGAGGTCTGCCTGGCTCTTCACGGCATTGCCTGTGATCGAGGAAGCCTCTTCGGCTCGCGGTCGACACTGTAGGGTGCCCCGGTGCTCGGACCGGAACGTCATTGTACCTCTTCGGCCTGCTCGGCTCTGAGGTCTACTTGGCCGGAACTGGATGAGTCTATACCGGAATAGGACGATCCATTTTATGTCCTATCAATGTTCTTTTCTTTTTTTATTGGCTTTGACAAACTCTAGCCTTTACTCCTATGAGTCAAATCATCTTATATTGATAATATAGATGTACAACCACGTTAATGAAGGTAAATTATACAGTAACCACAGCAGTATTACCCTTGATGTTGCTTATAAAAATTTAAGAAATAATGTGCAAATATTATGGAAGAATATTGCAAGGCCTACAACTTGGTTTGCACAAATAAAATGCATATGGATCTTTTGATATTTACCTTCAGCCATAACTTGATTGATTATCTCATCTTTCTCTTTCAGAAGAGCAGCTGCATCACTTTTTCTACTATGTTCTCTCCTTAACGTATCCCTTTCCCTGGTGAGAGCATAAACCTGTAACAAGCAGTATCTATTTCATACCACACAAGCTGTTTCCATGAAATAATACTGCACAATAACTATGTAAATTGTATCTAAAAGGATGAACTGAACATATAAAACCTTTCCAGACAAGTAATATCTTTCTCAATTACAGACGAAGCAGCAATTTTAAATCAGTTGTTCTGATGGAGCTTTGAAATGATAAAACAACTGGTCGAGTTACCTGTTATTCCTGAACATTCTCCATGGCTGATAATATTTTTCAAGCAAGGAACTCTTACGTCAAAAGCACTACTCTTCCATCAAGAGCATACATGTGAGCTATGACTGCTTAAAGCCCAGTTGAACAAGAAAATTGTCATGATAACTAGTGTAGCTGGTAAAGTCTTTGGGAATTAGTACCAAGTACCTAAATGAGTTTCCCCTTCGCATAAATTGTGACAAGGATTTCTCCCTCCTTAGTTCTCTCTCTATATATAAGAGATGGACTTTGCTCCTTTCAAGAAAAGAGGTTATCCTTTACTTCCAGGTCCAAAATCAATAACCGGACACCCAAATCCTAGATTCACACCGTTGATCATAATTTGTATCATTGAAAATGTCTAAAAACCAAAAGTCATGTAGTGTGGTGGTTTCCAACCTATGCATCAATATCAGACATAAAAATATATAGTTAAAATGATATGGGACCGTATTTTGCTAGGGTCTAATCATTAAGATCTATTAATTTTCAATCGATACATATTTTGCTATGGTCTTAATTTAAATGCTTTATCATGTATTTTAGCACATTAGCACAATGAAAACTATCCATTTTTATCTACTTAATGCAAAGGATAGAGAACACCGAAACATGTGATTTTTTGTTTCTAGGCATTTTTAGAGGTATAGATCATAATCAAGGGTGTGGACCTTCAGTTTGAATACCTGATTATTGATTTTGGACCTGAGAGAAGTAGATACCTCCTCCTCTTGAAAGGAGCGAAATTCATCCCTATATGTGTGTGCGCACGCGCTAAGACTAATATTATTATTACTTTCCTTATTGTTATTTACATAACAATAGCAGTAAGAAAGGTGGAGTCATTGATTTGATTTCCATTACTGTTTTCACCAAACCCTGCAAAAGATTTCTAGAGAGACAGTAAATTGTGCGCACACCAAAGTATCATTTAGCCCGATTAGTATCTTTTCATGGTTACAAACATTTGCAACTCATAATAACATCAAATGGAATGTGATAAAAGGTGCAGATATATGTTTGCAACATAGAGAAAGAAGAAAAGATAGAGTTCTGGTACAGTTGCAGCATCACTAAGAAATAATCAAAAGCTTAATCCTAAGCATTCACCCTCTATCCATATTAGAAATATGTGTTTGCTGCAGCAAGGACTCGTTTAATGCAACTTACCATTTTCTTGCGGATTCAGCAAATTCATCCACTGATTAATTTCTACCTGATTAACACTGGATCAATTCCAAATTTAGTTCCTCCAGAACATTTACAGGTTTCAATTGGTAATTTGTTTCTTATGCTTCCCAACTCACTTTCTATTTAGTGACTCTATATGTATGTGATTTATATTGTCGTACTAGGATATACTTCTATTTGATGCAAGTACGCCCCCTTAGAATAGTTCAAGAGACATCAATACAGCCTGGCATCTATTTCTCCAATAATTGCTCCACTTGTGACTTCAAGCTCCAACATGCCAAACGGGCCACAAAAGCAGATAAATAGCAGACAAATTTCATAGCAAGTTAGCTCACTTAAACACCTGTCTAAAACATATAACACTTCCTTTATTTCCTGACATTCGAACATGGCGAGCAAGATGCAAGATATTTCAGAGTATAGGTGTAATATCAACAGAACAATAGCTTCGATCACCAACACTAAAATCTGCATAAATTCTTTTAGGGCATGGTTGCATAGTTGGGATTTTTTATGCTGTAGGACAAAAAAACATTACAGAATCCATATATTCATCATATGTTATGAAACCTATCATCCCATGTGAGGACAGTCCTTGAGGTTTATAGTCCTATCCTCCATTTGGATGCAGAGATGGCAAATATCCTGTAACCCGAGTAACTGGAGCTTCTGTTTTGTATTAAAATTATTAAAAACAGGAAGTCAAGTTGCAAAACACCCTCCATTTCGTCTCTTGTTTAAGCAATTGTGGATAAAACATCACAATTCCAAATAACATGTTGCACTCCTTCAGCTCTCTCAAAGATCTCCTTTTGTTTTTGTTTTTGTTTTCTTTTTTTTTGATACACCGTGACTCACACCACACGGGCGTGGGTGCACCCAGTACAATCCGACAAGAGGAGGTGACGAAGGGAGGGAGGAAAGGGGGGAGGAACAACCTCGGGGCACTCCCAAAGGAATGCTCTTGAGTGATGTGCAGCATAAGAAGCAATCTAGTTGGCGGCGCTATTCGCTTTCCGAAAAACATGAATGGCTCCGAAAGCGACAAGCCCCCCAGCAATCCTGCAGATATCTCGAATCATGATTGTCATTGCCATGCCGACTCTGAATCCAGGCGATCACCGTAGCCGAGTCGCCTTCCAAGTAGATACTATTTGCTCCCAACTCGCACCTCGCATGCACTATGCCTTCCCATGCAGCTTTCTATTCTGCTCCGGTGACATGCTCATCGAAGGTGCACCAATCACCGGCTGCTACGAGTCTGGTTTATAGTTTCAGATCACGAAACCCATTGACTACTTCCGGATTAAAATTCTCTAGAAAAATAATATAATGCTATTCACAAGAACCAGCTGCTCTTAATAAAGTTACCGAGCTACAGTCAGTTAATGTTTCCTCTTCATTGCTCTCATTGGGAAGGGAAGAAAAATAGACTTAGCCATAAACAGACACCAACTTTCCTTCCATTGCTAAATACCCCTGCCCCAACCTCAAAGAAGGGGCAATAAAGGTCCATAAGAGGGTGCATGCTAGGAGCCATGGGAGGATGAGAGGGCTAGACATGGGAGAGAAAGGTAAAGGTGTCAGGAGGCATGAGGTGACTATAGTTAGGTCTGAGTCTCTGAGATGGTGATCATGGCATGGAACACAAGAGGGATGGAGGAAACCGTATGCCCTTGTAGGAGACGATAGGAGGTGACAAAGGCCAAGCTCAGTAATCATAACGGAAAAAAAAATCTTTTTCCCATTGGGACCAGGATATTCTGCTGTAGTTTAAAGACAAGGTTTTGCTATGCAAACAGCACATCAGGCCTGGCCTGGGGATTTTAACCACCCACAAATTGGCATCCCTTGCAGTCATCTTTCTTTTGTCCACTAATATAATATGCCATAGTTAACAAAATCATAAGTATACAAGTGAAAGAGGCCCCCTCAAATGTCCCTTCTAACAGAACACATGTACTTCATGAATCTACAGTTGAACAAACCAACCAATAAACAGTTCCTCAACCACAGGACTACAACTTTATCGGACCAATTAAGCCTCTCTATAAAGATACTAATCTCCAACAAAAGCAAACACTAGTAGGTGTCGCTTGAGCCTAATGAATCCTTAGTTCAAGAAATTCCTCACAATGGACTTACAAGAAGGTATATGGTACATGGTAAAGAGAGTGGAAAAAAACAAAAAAAATTATTAGCAAAACAGGACACAAAATAACTGCCACAAATTAAATTCAAGCACAGTCAAACTCTGTGTGTGAATAGCTAAAAGGGAATCGAATCAATCAAATTTAGTTATTGAAAGTCATATAATCAATTACAAGGGTTCAAAAGTACTTTACTACATACACACATAACTACAAGGTACTACATATGATGCAGGAGTAGTGGATGATGCTGATCAACCCATTTTGATAGCCTTATATCAAACTCTAGTCAAATAGTGTTTATTAGTTCTTAATAGTTAGTGATTATAATGATTTAATTCTGTGTTAATGTTGAAAAAGGTTTCACAACTTGGTTCCTATTTTGGTTTCAGCACCTTGGGTAGATTTTGGGCTTCAGCAGCTTCGCTCCAGGTTTTAAAGTTTTAGCCAAAAAAATATAGGAAAAAATATCTAAAAATAGTAAAAAAAAAATAAAGCAAGATAAGTTATTTTTCCATTGGATTGTGTTTTAAGTTATCTAGGTTCGTAATTATATAGTTTGGGTAGTTTTAGGCTGAAGTTAAACATTAAGCAAGTCATTTCTCATCATTTGATTGTATTTTAAGTTATCTAGAATCAAAATATATATAGTTTGGGTATTTTGAATCTGAAATTAGTGAGTAGGCCCTGGTGCAATGGTAATATTGCTCCATTATGACCTGGATGTCATGGATTCGAAATACGGAAACAATTTCCCCACACGTGGGGGCAAGGATGCTGCCCACATCCGACCCTCCTCAAACCCCGTAGTGGCGAGAGCCTTGTGCATTGAGACGCCTTTTTTTCAATCTGAAATTAAACTATATTGCATCTATATTGAGTGTATGACATGAACGTACCAATCACTTAAATAAAGTACCAAATATCAATCAACCAAGCATAAACTAACAAGACAAATACACGTGAATGAAAAATAAATTAGGTTTATCTATTCAATAACACACTACTATTGCAAGATGAATCATGCAAATAATAGTGACCATCATCAACGTCACAATGTGGGCGAGAATATTGATAAAGATGAGGATAAACATGAGATGGCTTCCCACCAATCCACAAGGTTATAAAAGTAATCTACGCAGTTATGATCCCAACAATCAGGAATCTTGGGAGGGGAAAAGTGGGACAGACCTAACTTCTAGCATCTTTTAGCACAAAGTGGTTGCCCAGGACTCGAACCCATGTCATTGTACTTGTCAAATCTAGTCTTTTATCATTGCACCAAGCAATCCAAGAAGTTATGAAATACTTTATTTATGGATGTAAAAAAATATTATCTTCTGAAATATATTGTATTTAGTTGTCTAGAATACTCTTCGTAAAGTACTAAGATAAGGGCCGGTCATTGGCTAACTTCGTGTCGTAATGTGCATGAGTAACTCCTTTTCACATTAAGTACATGTAAAATTGGTCTTTGAGAGAAACTTAAATCTATAGACCATAATTAAAAAGCCTTATCCCATCACTATACCATATATAAAAATTTGAGACGTGCAAATGAAGCAAGCCTTGTGCAAAAAGCCAACACAACTCCAAAGTAATAAACAAAGGAATCATTACAGTAACATGAAGTCAGGGACTGATTGTTACAGTTTAAAATAGACATTGGGGATAAGATGAAGAAAATGAGTAAATTGTGCGAACGAAATGCACCTTCCTTTCAAGAGATGCCACCCTTTGATGATATTCCTCTCGTAATGCATCGATTTCTGCTTCTGTGGATTTTCTCTGACATATAGTAATCAAGAGAAGAAACATTATATAAATGAAAAATGTATTAGAAACAACTCTTAATTCATGTAGTCATTAAACAATTGCTACTACCACTCAACCATTAAAGTAACAATTTGCACCCAACTTTTCATTAATTCAGAAGTCCCTAGTATAAACACCAACATAATATAAATGGACAACTGTAAGAACATGTGATTTTGGATTGAACTTTTGCCAGCCAGTTGAAAAACCAAATAGCTAGTTGCTGCATAAACAGGGATAATTTATCTCAGTGTACTATATCGGTTGTTTGCCAGCTGTATGCCTGTATGTCTGGTTCAATAGTACCACCAATTATATGAGGCACTGTCGCAGTGGGCAGATTGATCAAGGGAGCAACGCAGCAAATAGCCTTATAGGCATAGGCTTAGCCGTCAATCATGTCTCACGATTAGCAGAACTTGAATCATAACTAGTGAAAATGTGGACATAAAAACATGATTCCTGGGGGTTAGTAAAAAATTTCTAAGATCTAAACAAGATTGATGAATTTTAAAACTCAGTAATTAGCACACATGAAACAAATACAGATCCCATGGGTTTAGTTTCACAAGGAATGATGAATCAGCAATGATGATATAGCACATCTATACTAATCCATAGAGTATCATTTTTAAGAACAACTCCACCAAATCCATTTAATTCCAATTAATCCACACACTACAGTCAAACATGTATATTGGGAATAGAAGAAAAATATTCTTCAGCATCAACTTTTCAGGGGTGTCATCTATTATCTCATCACCCCTGCATGTGCCCTACACTTGCCTCACCACTAAGCCTAAGATCAAGCATACACGAGCATATTACTTCTAATTTAATTATATTGGAATTTTTTATTGGTTCAGCCTTTTTCTTAAACTTATAGATCATGTGGTATGTATAAAAGCTGATATCCTTCACATTCCCTGCATGCTCCCTCCATTACAATGGTGCCCACAAACATAACTCATCTGTATGAATTATTTCTTCATACAATAGTTTACAAAATATTTAAATCCAAGGTGAAAGGATATTCTCATTTGCAAAATTGAATCTCGGCAGATGTTGTTTAGGAAACCATTTTCCTGCACAATCAATAAGCCCACCTGAATGTGGATAACCAATGGCAGCATTGGGAAAAAGGCAGGGAAAGCATGACGGTGCATACATCAATCTGCATTTCTACAGTTAAGAAATCAAAATTTGCGGCAAGTATCAAAAAAGGGGCAATTAAAACATGACTATGCATACACCAATCCACAATTCTGCAGTTAAGAAATCACAATTTGCCACAAATACCAACTGATGGCATCTGCTGTATTCTTAATAGCAAGAGAATATAAAGCATTAAGCTCCATACCTACCTTCAGATCATCAATGGTAGATTTTAACTGTTCATTCTCATTCATAAGTCTTGCAATTTCATCAGCTTTGGCCTGCAAAAGCATCGGAAAATATAAACGTAATGTCTGGTAGATAATACTACAGGATGGTTGAAGGATAATTCATCTTCATTGTAAGATGAACTAAGAATTACTATATGGTGATGCCGCAGTCCCTAGATAAAAAAACTGATGATATTAAAATTGTAATGGAACATGACATAAGTGCAGAAACTCTTATATGAAGGTTACAGTTCAGAGCTTCCCCTTTCCCTCCACTAGAGTGCTGTCTCCAGACATGAGATGGTTTTAAATTTTTAACGCTCTACAGAAAAGCAAAAACACAAGACAAGCTATTGAAATAATTGATGCTCTAAACCTAATGCAGATAGAAGCATGAGACCATAAGAACTAAAAGCCACTTGATGCCAAGACTTTATACATCTTTTTTTTTCCGCTTGTGCATTCTTATACCAGAAAGTTATTAGCTACATAATATCATGAAAACCACAATCACAAGCAAAAGGTCCTTTTTCATCTCTTTTGCACTGTCATTTTATCATTTTATGTTGAAAGAAAAGAGGATGTATTATATAAATGATATATTAAATAGGCTTTTCTATGTCTGTATACCAGATGTCAATTCGACCCAGTATACTTTGTTACAACTTGGATTTTTTTTTTGGCTTTCAGAGGAGCATAATTTGGAGCTCATGTAAAGAAAATGAACAGCTTGTGCTGGATCATTAATTATATTCTCTGGTTGCTTTGTTGGTCGGGCCACTGAATACTGCTAGAGTAAGGAGAATTCTTTTAGAAACTAAAAATCATGGATGAACTGCACCAGCTGGAGCTGACTGACCAAGTACAAAAATAGCTTGTTCAAAATAGTTGGTTCTAAATCCTAATTAGCCTGCATTAGCTACAAAAATGCACTAGAGTTTGTTAAAAAAACCATTTAGAAGTGATAACTTCAAAATGTCAACTGAACTAAGTACTATACTCGCAAAACAAAATACAGAAAATGTAGCATGAGCTAATTATAGACTTTCTAATTACTCTCATTGTCTAAGTATTTAAAACATTACCTGGGCTTGCCTAGCAGCACCTTGCAATGCAGCTTCCATCATTTTCATTTCCTTTTTCACCTTCTCTGTTTCAACTAAAGGATCTGTGGAACCTGGTACATTCACTGTTGTGCTCGATGACTGCTTCTTCTCATCAGTTTCAAGATCCTTCCCTTGGAAGCTCATTTCCACTGACTCACTAGATGCATCGGTATCATGAGATATAGATTCAGGAGTTACTGCTGGATCCTGCTCAGAGCTGATAGAATTTGGAATGTGATCCTCAGATTGTTCTTCAGCAGTTTCATGCTTTGGCATACCAACTGGTATCACACTTGAAAACTCTGTTTCAAGGCTCACTTGCCCATTATTTAAAACATCAGCCTGATCAGGAGAACCTTTATCAACAAGTTGTTCAGGTTCCATCTCATGTTTGTCTTGATTTACCTGTGAATCCTTTATATGATGCAACTCATTTGGTGTAGATGGAGCATTGCTCTCAATTCGTTCTAAGCCATCTGTGCTTGTTAGCATGGAATCTCCTGGCTGTAATTCATTGACGGTTCCCACCTCAGCATCTGCTATATTCTGTAATGTAAGAACAGAATCTACTACATCAATACTCCTAGCAGTAGATAAATTGTTCTCAGCTTGTGAATGATCTGATTTAGCATCAACTCTGTCTTCATCAAGTTCTCCAGGTGCATTAGATGAAATATCTACTTTATGAGGATCAACATTTTCATCCTTGCTTTCAGAATCTTCTTTTTCCATCTCAACAGAAGCAATTGTTTCCGCCGTAGATGTAGGTAATCGTTCATTAGTAATACTATCATAAGCTGAAGGATATTCTGAAGATTCATCTTTCACTGATGTTTCAGCTTTTACTGATGATTCTTCTTTTACCAAGGATTCTGCTTCTACTGATGCTTCAGGAGCACTTCCATCTCCTATATGCCCCATAAAACCCCCCAGATCAAAAAGCCCTTTCCTTTCTGACGCTGCTTCCCATGCTCCCGAACCTAATGATTGAAAAGAAATAAAAAAACACATAAAAAGTGATTGGTCCATTAAAACATAGTTGAAAACAAATTTATTATGTTTCAACAATGTTGGTCTATGGAAAAGTAGTAAAACAAAAGACAACTTAATAAGTTAGAACAAGTTAGATAAGTAAATGTCTAAGCCATGAACTTTAACATATCCGAGAAATGGAAGATTGAGGAAATTTGAAGCATTCTGGCAATTTGCAGTGAGGGAAATCAGTATGTAGGAGTTTCATTGATTTTGATAAGAACCTTTAACAAAAGTCCTATTGATTTAATCGGAAAGAATTGAATATAAGTATCACCAATCAAGATCAGCAGATTAATATAATGACATGAAAGATCAATGTAAACCTATGAAAAGATCAAGAAAGTGCATGACTCTGTCCTCATGTTGCAGGTATAATTAACAAAGTTTGAAGGAGACTCCTTAGTCCTTACACTATTGTATCTAAAAGTCCTTAATTCATTACCAAAAAAACAAAATAAGAAAAAAAAAACATTCATATGGCTAAAGTTCTAGATCCACATTTGAATAGCAGGGTATAACTGGCTTGACTTAAAACTCGTAACTATTATTTTATCCTCGACCATATCATCTGGATGAGGTTGAAATTAACCCAAGGATACTTGATCGAGAACCACCACCAACATCAAAATTTTCAAAAATCCAAGCATCCTAATCCTTAGCAAACTAATTATTTCGTATATTTACAAACACATGAACATGTAGGAAAATAGCATTACCTTCAGCTTTAGCTTCTGGTTTCTCCTCCAAACCAAGAGCGCTATCAAAATTCTTCTCGATGTTCTTCACACTCTCGCTCAGTTTCGTCACCGCCCCGGCAAGATCTGGGAAGCCTCCCAATGAGACCTTCCCCAACCACGCCATTCTCTAATCGAGACAAGAATCCCACTCGATCCAAAGTCAAAATGCCAACCTTATAGACATGGATCTATTCTGCATCAATGAGCAAAATACAATGTTACGATACACTATCTTTTGAAGACACCAAAGGAATTCTAAACAACCATATTTCCCAAATTCAAGAACCATTTATTCATGAGAAAAACAAGGACCCGTTGCAGAGAGCTGGATCGAGATTCTCTACATAACACCTTGAATTCCGTAGAATTTTAGTTTAATTTTATTCGAGAAAAGAATCCTATCGGTTTCTGGCAGCATTCACAGGGGAATTGAACCGGTCAGACTTGAAAAGATAGAAAGATCGAGCATGAATGCTATTAGAGAAAAAAGAAATCCAATGAGACTCTGAGGTATAGAAGCCCTGGGATCAAGAAAAGCGGTCGATCAAATCCACAAACCTCGAGGAAGATCCAACCAAGATCCGGATACCTTGATCCAATCCGACTGTTTTCTTCAGGAAATCGAGTCGAAAATTCGAAGATTAAGGCTTGCGATCGCGGATGAGTTGGGTGGAATCCGCCGATCTCCACCGACGTATCGAAGGCAGAGGAAAAGAAAAGGAAAAACCTAGAAATGAAGAAAGAAACAAAAAAAAAAAGGAGCTAAAACAAAAGAATGAAGGGAAGCTCCAATTTCTTGCTGCCCCTCCAGTTGAGCTTCTCCCACAACGATCCGAAAGTATGGATCGCACCGATTTCCTCTACGATTTATCTCAACGGACCCATCGGTAGATCCGGTTCGCCGATCGCCGACTCTCGTTTAACTGGGCGCGGACTACAAGGCCTTGTCCGACTCATAAAATTAAGGTTGTTGAATCTGCTCATTGATAACCCCAACAGGATCACCATGGTGATTTAAGATCTCTGGTAATCCAAATATTAGAGTGATTTGATCCTAGTGATTTAAAATCAATGTATTTGGTAGGCCATGATTCAGTGATTAAAAATCTTCGGATATCCATTAGTAACTTGTTTGGTATGGTACGGAGATCCAAGATCACGGATCACATAATACCACAAATATCTCTGATATATCTTAGATAGAACTTTTATGTGTTTTTAATTCTCATGAATCAAAAATATAAGCCTATATGCTAATTTCTATAATAGTTTCATAATTTTGTCACATATTCTATTTTTAGTAGCCCTTATCATATATTTATTAATCATATAAAATATATTATAATAAATAATGAGAGCACAAAAGTGCAATCGTCAGGCCATTTTAATTAGTATTTTAGCTAATCATTTAAAATAAAATTAACTAACTAATGTTTTATTTGTGCAAGCATCCCACATTCCATGTCCAGGTTCAACCGAGCCCAACTGCATCTGACTTGTCTTAATTCCCACGGGCATCACCCTGATGGAGTCGAGTCACTACCGGCTGCCACCCACCGTTGTCTCAGCCCAACTTTGATTCCAGCTCCCAATCGCGCGCATCTTGATTCTGCGTGCCAGCTCCCGTTAGATCCCCAGCATCACGCATCCATTTTCCTCTCCCGTCTTCAACGCCTCAGCCCGCCAGCCAGCCACACCTTCCGCTCCTTCCCAGCAACCAAAGAAGGAAGTCCTTCCGCGTGCCAGCCATAGGGCTGGAAGTGGGCCGGGCCGGGCCGGGCCACACCTCTACCCAAGCCCCGCCCGAAATTATTTTCCGGGCTTCGGGCCGGGCCTAGGTCCGAACAGTTTTACAGAAACTCGGCCCGAGCCCAATTGGGCCAGCCCGATCCTGGCAAATATATATAATGGAAGAGAGCGGCAGCTTCTTATGTCCAAGTGTTCGCATTTCTATGGATATTCTTATGACAGTGAGGAGATGAAGGTGGAGAAGGGAGCAGATGAGAAGGAATGTAAGAGTAATAAGAAGAAGAAGAAGGTAGCGAAGAGGAGGAAGAGGAAGGAGAGGGAGGTTGATTCAGCTGCTAAGGAGACCACCGATACTCCTGTCCTATGCAAGAAAAGAGACGGCAAAGGATGGCGCTGCAAGAGACCGGCGCACCTCCCCCACTCCCTCTGCCACTACCACCTCGCCCAGCTGCGCTCCTATACCAGTAATAGTCACAGTAAAGTCGCCGACGTCGAAATTGGAGATGGTGATAAACATCGGAAGAGGAAGGCAGATGCATCTGGAGACAGATCTAATTCCGACTGCCCCTTCCCACCCTCATCCTCTTCCTTCCTCCGCAACAAGCTCGCTCATGTCATCACCGCCCTCATCCGCTTCGAGTACCCCACCCTCTGGCCCTCCCCCTTCCTCCAACTCCTCCCCTGCATCCCATCCCCCGACCCTCTCGCTGTCGACATGTTCCCCCGCCGACCTCCTCCTTCTTCGCTCCTCCCTCCTCTCCCTCGCCTCCGACTGCCCCTTCCCACCCTCATCCCCTTCCTTCCTCCGCAATAAGCTCGCTCAGGTCATCGCCGCCCTCATCCGCCTCGAGTACCCCACCCTCTGGCCCTCCCCCTTCCTCCAACTCCTCCCCTGCCTCCCATCCGCCGACCCTCTCGCTGTCGACATGTTCCCCCGCCGACCTCCTCCTCCTCCGCTCCTCCCTCCTCTCCCTCGCCTCCGACTGCCCCTTCTCCCCGCCGACCTCCTCCTCCCCCGCTCGGGCTTGGGTCGGGCCCGGGCCGGGCCAATGAGATACCCGAGCCCGGCCCGAAATAGAAATGGGCTTAATTATTCAGCCCGAGCCCGGCCCGAAATAGAAATGGGCTTAATTATTCAGCCCATAGCCCGGCCCGCGGGCGGCCCGACCCGATGGGCTTCGGGCCGGCCCGAGCCCACTTCCAGCCCTAGCCAGCCACCGTGCCAGCAACGCCCGGAATCCCATCATCCCGAAATCCCAGCACCCGAAGAAGAAAGCCCCAGCCGTGATCCAATTTCCGGCGATCCCGCACCGCGTTCCCACCTTCCGTTTCAGCTCCCAGCATCTTTCCTCTTCCGCTTCCAATCCCGACGATCCCCCACCGCGTCTTCATCGCATCTCCTTCCGTTTGTGATCAAGGAACCGCATCTCACCGCTTCCCGAATCAGCATCTGCTGCATCCGTGGTCAATCTCCTCCACGGATCACGCCAAGATCGCTCCTCCTCCGCCTCGCAGCCGTCCACGAAGCTTCCGCCCGTGATCAGCGATCCAGCCTGCTCCCAGCGCCCGGATCTCGTCCGTGATCGACTCCTCCCCGCGTCCTCACCGCGTCTGCCATCTCCCTTCCGCATCAGGCGTCCATCCGCGGCTATAAGAGGAGAAGGAGGAAGAGAGAAGGAGGGTGTGCTCAGTTGGGGGTTGAGGCCAAGAACCAGAGAAGGAGGAAGAGCTCGGTTGGGCCAAAGCTCTCGGCTGAAGGGGGGTGGCCGGCTGGTCCAAGGGAGAAGAAGAAACAGGGGAACGGAACCTTCTGTTTGTGAGAGAAGAAAGAGGGGAAGAGTAATGCTCTGTTTTCAGATTTGAAAACAGAGCATCACGCTTCCTTAGTTTTTTTTATTATTGTTTTTGTTGTTTATTTTTTAGAAGTTATGTTTTTAATTTGTGTATTAGTGATTTTGGGTATTATGTTGTTCCTATTTCTTTAGTTTAATTGAGAGCAATGTTTTAATTTTTTAGTAAGAGTTTTATTTTGAAACATGTTGTTTTGGGGTTTTTAGATTTAGTTTAATAAAGAGTTTTATTTATGCTAAAGTTTTTAATTTATGTTGTTTTTAATTTCCGTTCCTCAGATTCTGTAATCTTTCTTTAATACATTAAAATTTTTTTCATGAAATCGATGTTCTAGTCTTCAATATTCCTAGCACTATTTTCATCCATTTTAGTTCAGAGCTTTCTTTTTTTTTAAATATATAAATATTTTTTTAAATCTAAGTATATGTCCTCTAGTTGATTTCAATAAAAAATAATTCTCTGGTAGACCAGGAAATCAGTCAATATCCCCGACATAATATTTTTTTTTCCATCATTCAAAAGTCGATTTTGAATCCGAGTGAATGTTCTAATTTTTATGCAACTCCAATCGCCTCTCTGTGGATCGACCTCTTACAACCGCTATTCTTCGAGTAGAACAGGTAAGAGTAGAATTAAATTTAACTTTTGTTCGTCGGTTCTAACAACGATCGGTCTAGCATATTTTTAGTTAGACAGAAAAAGGACGAACAATAAAATATTAATATATTTATCAATATATTAATTATTAATATATTCTACAAAAATATATTTATTACTCCTATAAATTATTAATCTTATAAAGATATGTTATTTTTAGTATAGAATTAATATTTTTATTTATACTTATAATAGATTTTTAATACTAATAATTATTTTGATTAGAAAAATAAGGTAAATAGGAATAATATATTAAATATTTTCATTATATAAATATAAAATATAATAATATATTTCTACTATAATTTAAAATTACCCTTCAATAATAATATGATAATAATATGATTAGTAATATATTATAATATAATATATATCATTAATATAATATATAGTGTCAACATAATATTATATATATATAACATTGATATAATATATTGATGGTATAGTGATATATCAATTTTTTTGCTAAATTGAGAGGTATTTTTGTCTTTAACTTTCAACCCAGGATTACTGCTCTAGGATGATCTTGAATTTCCGACCTCAAGGATGGGTATCCCATCATCGAGTTGGACGGTGATTTGAGGAATGAGGTGATTTAAGATCACCACCACGTAGGATCATGGTGGTGCAACTAAATGCGGTGATCTCATCACCTCCATCCATATCACCTTTGATCCTGGGACGATCACCCCATACAAAACGCCCCCTATATGGAGCCCTCTGATGGACCTCTTTTTTTTTTCTGGTGAAAGAGTAAAACCCTTTCGATCCAATTGAGCTATACTGACTCAAGATTAATAAATTGAGTTGTATCAGAAGGGAAAAGAAAAGGCTGTAGGGCTTCATATTCGGTTTCATTAATGTACTTGAACCGTGCAATTTAGATGAAGACGGCGATACATTGTTAGATTGGATTGAGCCAGGGTAAAAATTTTACAGGTTCAATTTGCACTATATGCAACACTGACCTGCACATGTAGTTGTCTCGTGAACATATGAATGTTCAAATCCATACTTCTATTATCTATACTAATAATTATTTGTATATGGTATATAAAGAGAATTATCAAGTATCTACTTAAATATATATATTGGACAATCAAAGTTCACTTGCAGAACTCTAAATCATGAAAGGGCTATTAGCCGGTGCGATCTGGGTTTGGCAATGGCCCTTTCACAATTTACCTGTCTAAATACTAATCAAATATGTGGTGTTACATGATTTCACATGGATGCATGGGAATCGTCAAATCTAAATATCCCATATCCTAATGGCATGATACCTAAAATGCTAAGATTTCCTGTTCAAGGTATTCAAGATGTTTGATTGGATGTAACAAATGCAATACAATTTGCATCTTCGTGGATATGATATATGTCACACCTCGATGTTAGTACAAGCCGAGCATATGATGGGTAGCCGCACATCCAAAGGGTTTAATCTCGCATGTAAGGTCTGCCTTTTGATTTATGCATATTCATGTCATTCCAAACTCGGGCGGTGGTAGAAATAATTAATATAATGCAAGTATTCAAATAAAAGTAGCCCACAATCACTAATAATAATGAATAAAATATAAATGTCCAATCAAATTAATTCAAAGAAAAGCTAATCAAATATTTTCTAGATCTTGAACTCTTCACTGCTCGATCTTAAGCTCTGTCTATTCTTCTACATCTTAAAAAAAAGAGAAAGAGAGAAAATGAGCTTTACAAACTTAATAAGTTACCAAAATCTCTAGTGGGCTAAAGTACTTTTTTTTCAAACAATTTAACAGTGTAAGATGCATTTATCAATATAATTTTTTTTTCAAAAGATGACATGCATAAAATAAACCATAAACTCTCTCACGGCCTTTGGAGACTAGGGCCACAATCAATCCTGTGACAAGGCCCAAAAGAGACTAGCCTATAAATATAGACCACACAATCTATCAGCATGTGCTAGCGATTAGTCCTAATTGGTAGGAAATGGAAAGGTACTAGTTACACAGTCACAATTCGCCCCTAATAGAGGGAAAAATGGACTGTCCAGCCCACAACTAAAAGGCCACCCAGTTTCGGCCTAGTAAACATCAACGACGATCAGATGAATCTTCACCTAGGCCTAGGGCCAGCTCGTCCTCGAAATTTCGCCGAAAGCTCCACTAACTCCAGACAATCGCCGACTCCCCTGACCAAGTTCGGGGTACCTCTGGACTATCACCGACCTGCCCCGGCTAAGTTCGAAGCGCCAACCCCCAGCGATTCACCGTATACGCTCCGACCCTCGAACTCGGAGCGCTCCCTTGAGTACACCTCGGAACCCGGAAAATCGAGCTACTCCCAGTTTCCGCTAAGCCGACCTCGTCAAATACATGACGCGACTATTTAACGAGTTCGGCCCCGTCAGCGACCACATCCATGTCCGGGCCTACGCCACCTATGTGGCCGTACTCCTCCACACTGCCGTGTTATATCTCCATAACCGGCCAACAGCAGTCAAACGGCACCCTGACTACTCCGGCCATATCCTGCTGTGACTGTCAATGCCCTACCGTTCTCAAGAACGGACTGTACCGCACGTCACCAGCCAACCTGAGCTGCGCGTCATCCGGTTCAGAGCCATGCCCTTTCATGATGGAGGCTGATAGTACCTCCGATACCTGGGCCACTCCACCGAGGCTATAAATAGCTCGGTCACGTAATTTCTAAGGAACTTTTGGGTCGGGACCAAATTTATCCACTCTAACTTGATCGTCGGGGGGCCCTCACCGAAAAAATTGGTGAGGCTTTGTACAGATCCGCGGTTGTCGCGCAGGAGGTGGCTCCCGTCTTCCCCTTTCCAGCACCGGCGGCTCCCTCGGCTCCACCGACGTGGTCACCCTCAGGCCAGATTTGAACCACAACAGCACCGCAACAAGGCAAAGGGACCAATTCTAAAAATAAAACATGTGATTTATCAGCATGTGCTAGTGATTAGCTCCAATTAGTTGGATCCAAAAGGACTAGCTCTACCAGCGATCAACCCTGATTGGTTAAGCTCGGAAGGAACTAGTTTCTGACATATGGCCAACGATCAATCCCATTGGCTAGACTTAAATCATAGTCAAACTAAAAAGTTTTCATAATGTATATAGCAATCGGTTTCTCATACATAACATAAACATACTTGTTTTCAACAACATAAGCCAATCAACCAAATTTTCACATCTTATTTTCAATAATAGAAAATTCATTTTTTTACAATTTTTATGCAAAATTAAAATAAGAGTAATAATCTCTTTCTAAATATTATGCAATATTAAAATAAAGATATCATCTCATTTCAAACTCTGCAATTATGCAAATAAATCATTGTGTTCATAATCATTCCAAAATAAAAATTTATGCTTGATCAATAATTTTTAAATTACTCTTTTTACGTAAGCATGCATAGTATTTTATAAACATGCAAAATTTTCTAAAATTTCCAATTATTTAAATATTTTCTTCTCAATCATTGCTTCAAAACTAAATAATATGAATTGCAATTTTATATATATGGCATACACTATAAAATCACCAGAGGTAAAAGAAACTTACAATCCTAAATCAATCGGATCCAAAATTTCTTCTAGAAAGACCGATCATAGCCTTTGACACATGGCCTAGTCCTTAGAGCCGATGCTCCGATGGAGTTGAAGACTTTGATCAAATAATTAACATTTGTTAGCCTTCAATCGGGAGAGAAGAAGAGACCAGAGAGGGGAGAGAGAGAGAGAGAGAGAGAACCTTGATCTAGGTCTCGGTCTCGGCCTAATCTATTTGGTTCGGGTCGATCATCAGGAAAAGGTATAGGTCTAGTTGGATTTTGGACCTGATTTAAAGAGGAGAAATAATATCTCGGAATGGGTTTCATCTAAAAGGGAAGAGGGAAGAAGGGAAGGAGGGATGGGGGTCCGACGGTGGCATGACCTGCAACGAGGTGGTTGGGGCCTTTATATGCAATGGTGGTTCGCTCGTGTAAGCAGACAAGGGAAAATGGGGGCTTGAGAGAGATAGGGATGGGATTTTTGGCGGTGGAAGTTGTTGCTGAAAATTGGACCCGGGGGCAATCTTCGGTCGAGGGAGAGGGAGCTGCGGGTCACCACTGCGGGGCGGCGACCAGTCGGCGGGCGGCGTCCTCCGTTTGGGGTGGCCGGAGAGAGGGAGCAGGGGGTCCTCACAGCGGGGCGGCGATCCGTCAGCGGGCGGCGTCCACCGTCTGGGGTGCCTGCAGGCAAGCCGGTGGCCGGGTTTTCCGGCGCCGGCCCTCCGACGCTCAAGTCAGGGAGGGGGCAAAGTGTGTAGAGAGGAGATAAACAGTGTTTGTAGGGCACGGAATTTTCCAATCCCCTCCTGAGAAGCCAAGGCTCCCTTTTATAGGTGGGGGTCGGTTTACCTGTGATGTAACAGGGCGAGGCCATAGTACGGCTCGGCATGTGGCTCAGGTCGGCGCACGGTCAGGCGAATCATTGTGCTGATGTCGGCGGTGAGGGCGTCGTACGACCCGAACCAGTACGCTACCAGGCGAATCATTGCATTGGTGTCGGAGGTATGGCCGAGATCAGAGACTTATCATGGTTGACCAGACTCTGCTGGGCTAACTTGCCGTGGAGAGCTGAGAGTCTGTAGATGACAGGAGCCACACGCATTAAATGTGGAGTAAGCCGGAGATCCGCATTAATTGCAGAGTAGGCCGGAGATCCGCATTAATTGTGGAGTAAGCCGGAGATCCGCATTGATTGTTGAGTGAACTGGAGGTTTACAGTAGCCATGCGCAATAAATGCTGAAGCAGCGGCAGGATATGGTCCTCAGTTGGACCTCGGAGGAGTACGACCGTAGTAGGTGGCTGACAAGGGTAGACCTTGAGCATCAGGATTTTCCTAGGTCGGAGGTCTCGAGGTCGGATGTCTTGAGGTCGGGCGTTCCGAGGTCGGACACCGACTTTGGCTGTTCAGGGTCGGCGATTGTGCGGCTTCTTGGGGGCATTCGTGTCACTTAGGGGAAAAATCTTATTCCCCCAACACTACCCCCCGACTTCCGAGTTTGAGCGGCTTGCGGGCTCGGACGTGGGAAGTAAAGTCTATCATTAAAGTTGGGGGGCGAATCTCGTCCGCGCCCTCGTGTTTCTCGGAGTTTTTATGGCGAGACCTGCGCCCTTGGGCGTTTCGAGGTTGCTTTATTCAGCGAACTTATAGTGGAGCTCGTATCCTTACGTTTCTCGGAGCGGATGTAACGGGGGTGGCGTCTCTTGGATCACCAAGATCGCTTCGTGCGGCGGACCCATGATGAGGGTCCTCGGGCTCAACGAGGCGGCGCCTCGATCCCGTAATCGAGACTCCCCGCTTATCAATGAGTGTGCCGTTATTCGGGGGGTCTAGTCGGGTTCCCGAACTCAACTCCGGACCCTTCGCGGGGAACGTGGGCTAATAATCAAGTTATTGCCGAAGGTTTTCATAGTTATCGTTCTCGGACTCTGCCGAGATTTCGGTGAGCAAGGCTGGGATTTTCAAAGATTGCCTTGGTATTTGTGTTTGGCTGGTACACTCGCGGTCGGGACCACTTTCTCAGCTAAACATCGGAGTTTACGCATGGGGGCCGTGTTGGGCCCTAATTTATGAAGACTTTGTACAAATTGTGGAGACTTGATGAGCGGAGCATGCATAATGTGGTTAGGAGATCGGTCTTAAGCCGACCCATTGGAGAAGCCCGGCTTTGGGGCGAGATAAGACTCCGACGTTGGATGAGATTCCGCTTAGCAGTATGTAGATAAAATTTGACAAGGAGGGCGTCGAGTTAGATGTACCTCTTGCCTTCTCAGAGTTATGCTTCACATGGCGGAGTAGGTTGCCTCCCTTCCTCGTCGACCTCCGGAGTCATTTTTGACTTTAAGGGGGCTCGGGCTTCTCACGGACCCGACGGCACCCGCCGAGGTCGAGAGGATTTGGGGAGACTTTATTGATTTGTAGCTTTTTGCGAGGTCGAGGGAGCTTGAGACCCTATGGTCGGACCTCGGGGCGCCCCAACCTTGGTCGAGGGATCTCGCGTCAGGTCGGCGGGTCTGTGGACGCTTTGCTGACCTGTGGTGCCTCCCGAGGTCGAGGAAGTTTGAGACTCTACGGTCGACCCTCGGGGCATCCCGACCTTAGTCGAGGGATCGTTCGTCAGGTCGGCGGGTCTGGGCACGCTCTACCGACCTGCGACGCTTCTCGAGGTCGAGGGAGTCTGGTTCTCTACGGTCGACTCTCGGGGCATCCCGACCTTAGTCGAGGGATCGTTCGTCAGGTCGGCGGGTCTGGGCACGCTCTACCGACCTGCGACGCTTCCCGAGGTCGAGGGAGTCTGGTTCTCTACGGTCGACCCTCGGGGCATCCCGACCTTAGTCGAGGGATCGTTCGTCAGGTCGGCGGGTCTGGGCACGCTCTACCGACCTGCGACGCTTCCCGAGGTCGAGGGAGTCTGGTTCTCTACGGTCGACCCTCGGGGCATCCCGACCTTAGTCGAGAGATCGTTCGTCAGGTCGGCGGGTCTGGGCACGCTCTACCGACCTGCGACGCTTCCCGAGGTCGAGGGAGTCTGGTTCTCTACGGTCGACTCTCGGGGCATCCCGACCTTAGTCGAGGGATCGTTCGTCAGGTCGGCGGGTCTGGGCACGCTCTACCGACCTGCGACGCTTTCCGAGGTCGAGGGAGTCTAGTTCTCTACGGTCGACCCTCGGGGCATCCCGATCTTAGTCGAGGGATCGTTCGTCAGGTCGGCGGGTCTGGGCACGCTCTACCGACCTGCGACGCTTTCCAAGGTCGAGGGAGTCTGGTTCTCTACGGTCGACCCTCGAGGCATCCCGACCTTAGTCGAGGGATCGTTCGACAGGTCGGCGGGTCTGGGCACGCTCTACCGACCTGCGACGCTTCCCGAGGTCAAGGGAGTCTGGTTCTCTACGGTCGACCCTCGGGGCATCTCGACCTTAGCCGAGGGATCGTTCGTCAGGTCGGCGGGTCTGGGTACGCTCTACCGACCTGCGACGCTTTCCGAGGTCGAGGGAGTCTGGTTCTCTACGGTCGACCCTCGGGGCATCCCGACCTTAGTCGAGGAAATCTTGCGCCAAGCCGATGTCTCATCGTCCTGCGATACTTCCCGAGGTCGAGGGAGTTTGGGACTCTACGGTCGAGCCTCGGGGCATCCCGATCTCAGTTGAGGAATCTGAGGATCACGAAACGACCCAACATTAAAAGAGAATTGTAATCATTGAAATAGGCGATTCATTCGCAGAAAAGAGATTGAATCTATGGTCCCGATCGTCTTAAACCCCATGGGGTTTCATTGGTAGTACACTCGTAGATTCTCGGAGTTCCAGCTTCGCGGGATCAGAGTCCCCTCCAGGGACTTCAATTTGTACGCCCCTGGTCGTTGTACCCGGGCGATTTGATACGGCCCTTCCCAATTTGGGGCGAGCTTTCCTTGCTCGGTCGGTTGAGAAGCCTCGGCTCTTCTGAGGACGAGGTCCCCCACTTTGAAGAGCTTGGGCTTGACTCTGGAGTTGTAGTATTGGGCCGTTCTCTGTTGGTATCTTGCCATACGAACCCGGGCGACCTCTTGTGTCTCTTCAACGAGGTCCAAGTTGCCCCTGAGCTGGGAGGAATTGGTGTCAGGGTCGTAGTGCTCCACCCTTGGAGAAGGAAGGCCGATCTCTAGCGGGATGACGGCTTCAGTGCCGTATGCTAGGTTGAAGGGGGTCTCTCCTGTGGGCAGTCGGAAAGTAGTCCGATACGCCCAGAGGACATTGTGCAAGTCCTCGACCCATTGTCCTTTGGACCGATCAAGCCTAGCCTTGAGTCCCTGCAAAATAGTGCGGTTAGTTACTTCCGTTTCCCCGTTTGTCTGGGGATGAGCAACCGAGGTGAAGCGGTGGTCGATGCCGAGCTCAGAGCAAAATTTCCTGAAATGGACATTATCGAATTGCCGACCATTGTCGGATATAAGGATACGGGGTAGTCCGAATCTGCAAATTATGGACTTCCACACGAAGTCCCGCATCTTTTGCTCGGTAATCCGGGCGACGGGTTCGGCCTCGACCCATTTGGTGAAGTAGTCGATGGAGACGACTAGGAACTTTCTTTGTCCGGAGGCTAGGGGAAAGGGCCCCAGGATGTCGATCCCCCATTGGGCAAACGGCCAGGGGGCGATGATGGAAGTCAGCAGGGCCGAAGGTCGGCGCTGGATATTGGCGTTTCGTTGACACCGATCGCACCTCCGGACGAAATCAGTCGCATCTTTCTGGAGCGTGGGCCAGTAATATCCTTGCCGCAGGATCTTATGGGCCAGTGCCCGACCCCCCAGGTGATTTCCGCAGATCCCTTCATGGACCTCTCGGAGGGCATAGTCCGCCTCGGAGGGGCGGAGGCATCTGAGAAGGGGAGAAGTAAATGATCGTCGATAAAGCCTATTCTCGTACAAGACATACCGGGGGGCTTGGCGCTTGATTCGGCGAGCCTCCGTCTCGTCATGAGGTAGGGTCCCGTCTTGGAGGTAGCAGACGAGCCCATCGATCCAGCTTGGCTCGAAGTCGATGCACATGGTGGGCTCGGGTTCCTCCGTGCTGGAAATCTGAAGATACTCGAGCGTTGTTCCCTTGGGAAGCTCGCTCATGCGGGAGGTTGCCAATTTGGACAGCTGGCCTGCCCTGAGGTTTTCCGCTCTGGGAATGTACTGAATATTGAAAGAATTCAGGGCAGACGTAAGTTCCCGCACCTTTTGGAGATACTTTTGCATGGAGGGCTCTTTAGTAGGGGTGGCAATCGGGTCGGGTCAGGCATAAACAGGTCGGGTCAAATACAGGTCGGGTCAGAAAACTATAAATCTGAACCCGACCTGTTTATTAAACGGGTCAGGAATTGCAAACCTGAACCTGACCTGTTTATTAAACAGGTAACCCGACCCGACCCGTTTAACCTGTTTAATAAACAGGTAACCTGTTTACCCAACCCGACCCGACCTGTTTAACCTGTTTGCCCAACCTGACCCGTTTAACCTGTTTAGACCTGTTTAATCTGTCCAACCCAACCTGTTTAAACTGCCCAACCCAACCTGTTTAGACCTGTTTAGACCCGTTTAACCTGTTTAGACCCGTTTAACCTGTTTAACCCGTTTAACCTGTTTAACCCGTTTAACCTGTTTAGACCTGCCCAACAGTTAAACGGGTTAAACGGTTTAAACGGGTCAGACATCTAAAACCCGTATCCGACCCAATTAATAAACAGGTTAAACGGGTCGACCTGTTTACGACCCGAACATTTTTAGGCCAAACCCAAACCTGTTTATGGCAGGTCGAACACGGGTCGGGTTGGCGGGTCGGGTCATATTTTGCCACCCCTACTCTTTAGCTTCAAAGTCTCCTTGGATCTGGTTCACTACCAGCTGGGAGTCGCTGAAGGCCTTTAGGTCCTTCACTTTCAGTTCTTTCGCCAGCTTGAGCCCGGCGATGAGAGCCTCATATTCAGCCTCGTTGTTCGAGGCTGGAAATTCGAAGCGCAAGGCTTGCTCGGCCACCACTCCATCTGGACTGGTGAGGATGAGCCCGGCTCCGCTACCCTCCGAAGTTGAAGACCCGTCCGAGTGTAGGACCCATGATGGCCTCGGTGCTTCCTCCGTGGATACGGAAGGCAACTCGGGGTCGTCCGGCAGGGTACATTCCACGATGAAGTCGGCGAGTATCTGAGCTTTGATGGCCGGCCTGGGCCGATATTCGAGGTCAAATTCTCCGAGCTCGATCGCCCATTTGGCGATCCTCCCCGCACGATCCGACCTTTGCAATATTTGCTTCATAGGCTGGTCGGTCAATATAGCTATTGTGTGGGCTTGGAAGTAAGGCCTGAGTCTCCGAGCCGAGATGATGAGAGCGAAGATGGTCTTCTCAAGTTTAGAATATCGGATCTCAGCATCCCTGAGGACCCGGCTGGTGTGATAGACCGGCTTTTGGAGCTTGTCCTCTTCCCGGACGAGGACTGAGCTCACTGCGGCCGGGGAGACGGCCAGGTATAGATAAAGAACCTCGCCCTTCTGGGGCTTGGTGAGCAGCGGGGGAGAAGCCAGAAGGCTCCGGAGCTCTTCAAAGGCTCGCTGGCATTCTTCTGACCACCGGAAGTCTTTCGGCCGTTTGAGGCTTTTGAAGAAAGGGAGGCAGCGCTCGGCTGACCGAGAGACGAACCTTCCCAAGGCGGCAACTCGCCCTGCGAGCCGCTGCACCTCCTTAACTGTCTTCGGAGGCGACATCTCTTGCAGTGCCCAGATTTTCTCCGGATTGGCTTCAATTCCGCGCTGGGTCACTATGAAACCCAGGAACTTGCCCGAGGTGACCCCGAACGCACACTTCGCCGGGTTGAGCTTCATTTGGTATCTCCTGAGCTTGGTGAATGTCTCGTTGAGATCGGCTATGTGGTGTTCCACCGCTCGGCTTTTTACCAGCATGTCGTCCACGTAGACTTCCATATTTCAGCCGATCTGATCTTTGAAAATTTGGCTGACCAGCTTCTGATAGGTGGCTCCAGCATTCTTCAGGCCGAAGGGCATCACCTTGTAGCAGTAGGTGCCCTTGTCGGTGATGAAGGCCGTCTTTTCCTCGTCTTCCGGCGCCATTCGGATTTGATTGTACCCTGAAAAGGCGTCCGTAAAAGTTAGCAGTTGGTGTCCTGAAGTGGAATCGACGAGCTGGTCGATGCTTGGAAAGGGGAAGCTGTCTTTCGGGCAGGCCTTGTTCAGGTCGGTGTAGTCCACGCACATACGCCATTTCCCATTGGCCTTCTTTACGAGGACTACGTTGGCGAGCCAGTCCGGGTAGGAGACCTCCCGGATGAAGCCGGCTCCGAGGAGTTTGTCCACCTCCTCGGCCGCAGCTCGTTGCCGTTCCGGGGCGGAGCCCCTTTTCTTCTGCTTTATAGGCCTGCTAGTTGGCCTCACCTGGAGTCGGTGGACCGTGACCTCAGGGTCAATTCCCGGCACGTCCGCAGGCGACCAGGCGAAAACGTCAGTATTGTCCCGCAGGAAGCTGACGAGGCGATTCCTCTCGCGGGCGCCGAGGCCGGAGCCGACCTGCACAGTTAGCTCGAGAAAATTTTGTTGTAGTGGAACTTGAATAAGAAGCTCACCGGGCTCTACTTGCTTCTTCCAGAGGGTGTCCCTCGCATCGAGGGTTTCTATGGGCAATGAGGGGCATGTTGGCTGAATTGTCGCCTCGGTCGGTTGCTTTACTCCGTGGGCCGCCATGTAGCATTGCTTAGCGACCAGCTGGTCTCCGCGGACCTCGCCTACTCCTTGGCCGGTGGGGAACCGCATGAGCAAATGGCGGGTGGAAACCACGGCCCGAAGGGCGTTTAGCCCTGGCCGCCCAAGGATGGCGTTGTAGACCGAGGGCAGACGGACCACCAGGAAGTCCGTCCTCACAGTGCTCTTCCGGGGGGCGAGGCCAACCGTAACAAGGAAGCTGGCCTCACCTTCAACCGGGACCGAATCTCCGGTGAACCCGACCAGCGGGGCATTGATTCTCCGGAGATGTCCTTCTGGCAACCCCATTTTTTGGTAGGCATGATAATACAAAATGTTGGCTGAGCTTCCATTGTCAACTAGGACACGCTTTACATCGAACCTATTTACAATCATTGAGATGACCACAGCGTCGTCGTGAGGGGTCTCAACCCCTTCTAAGTCATCGTCCGAGAACGAGATGACTTCATCAGTGCGTGGGCGCTTCGGGGGTGCTCCCTGGGCGGCCGTTCCTGCTGAGGCCCTCCCAATCATGTTGATGGTGCCGGCAACGGGCCTGTTGTCGTCCGAATTTTCGGACGGTATGGTGTTCTCCGCCGGCCTCCTTTCCTCACGTCGGTTCCTCACGAACCGGTTGAGTACTCCCCGACGGATGAGCGCTTCTATCTCGTCCCGGAGCTGGAAGCAGTCCTCCGTGTCGTGCCCACGGTCTCGGTGGAAGCGACAGTACTTCCTGGGATTACGGGAAATTCCCGTGTCTCGCATAGGAGGCGGGGGTCGGAAGAAGTCCCGACCCTCGATTTCCATCAGGATCTCGGCCCGGGGAGCATTGATGGGTGTGTAGTTATCGTACCTCCCTGGGTGCGTCCGAGGCCGTAGCGGGGACCTCGGTCGGGGAGGTGTCCTCTGCTGAGGTCGCCCCTGCTGACGGGGCGGGCTCCTCAGTCGGGGGAGATTCTTCTCATGGCGGGGGGATCGGCTCCTCTGTCGGCCACGCTCCTCGCGGCACTTCTTCTGCTTCTTCGAGGCGGGCTCAATTGCTCCCCGCCTAGAGGCGACTGCCTCCTTGGCCTTGGCGTACTTCCGGGCCCGGGCCAACATCTCAGTGAAGTCGGCCGGGAAGCTCTTCTCGATGGAGAAGAGGAATCGGTAGGAGCGAACCCCAGTCTTCAGAGCCGACATGGCTATCGACTAGTCGAGCTCGCGGACCTCCCATGTGGCGGCGGTGAAGCGGTCCAGGTACTCTTTGAGGGACTCCCCCTCTTTCTGTTTGATGTCCAGGAGGGAGTTTGACGTCCGTCGCTGGCGCCGGCTGGCAGCAAAATTGGTGGCGAACTGCCTGCCGAGCTGCTCAAAAGAGGATACCGTGTTCGGCTTCAGTCCAGAAAACCAAAGCCGAGCGGTCCCTCGGAGGGTTGCTGGGAAGGCTTTGCAAAGTATGGCCTCCGAGGACCCTTGTAGGGCCATGAGGGCCCGATAGCTCTCCAAGTGGTCGAGGGGGTCGGTAATTCCGCTGTAGGGCTCCACCTGAGGCATTTTGAACCTTGCGGGAACCGGCTCATCCTCGATCTGGCAGGAGAAGGGGGACTTGGTAGTGAACTCAAAGTCTCCCTCCTGCCTCGCCTTCTTACTGTGGAGCGCTGCAATTTGGCGCTCCAAGTGCTCAACCTTTCTGTCGAGCTCCCCCACTCGCGGGATCGTCGCCGCGGTTTGCGCCGGCTCACGGCGGTCCGGGGCTGACTCAGCCTCAGAAGGCTGGAGTCTTCTGTTGAAATCTTCCCCCGGTAGCTCTCTCTGGGGGGAAGTCCGCTCTTCGTTGTTGGCTCTGGAGGAGCCATGTAAATTCTGGCCGGGGAGAACCGGGCCGTTGGGAGGAAATTCCGGCGGGACCTGGGCCCGCGGGGGAAGCGTTGGTAAAGCTTCCTCGCGTTGCAGGCCCTGAACGGCGGCGGCCAGGGCCTGGACTTGTTGTACTAAGGCATTGAACTGTTTCGGCTGGACCTGAGGAACTGGGTCAGCCGGAGTTGGAGAATTCTGGACGGAACGTCCAGGACTTTGCGGGGGACGCCGGGAGACGTTGGGGGCTCCCTTACTTCTCAACTTCATGACTACTACTCGGGCCCTTCCTCTAGCGCCATCTGTTGCTGGAAATTAGACCCGGGGGCAATCTTCGGTCGAGGGAGAGGGAGCTGCGGGTCACCACTGCGGGGCGGCGACCAGTCGGCGGGCGGCGTCCTCCGTTTGGGGTGGCCGGAGAGAGGGAGCAGGGGGTCCTCACAGCGGGGCGGCGATCCGTCAGCGGGCGGCGTCCACCGTCTGGGGTGCCTGCAGGCAAGCCGGTGGCCGGGTTTTCCGGCACCGGCCCTCCGACGCTCAAGTCAGGGAGGGGGCAAAGTGTGTAGAGAGGAGATAAACAGTGTTTGTAGGGCACGGAATTTCCCAATCCCCTCCTGAGAAGCCAAGGCTCCCTTTTATAGGTGGGGGTCGGTTTACCTGTGATGTAACAGGGCGAGGCCATAGTATGGCTCGGCATGTGGCTCAGGTCGGCGCACGGTCAGGCGAATCATTGTGCTGATGTCGGCGGTGAGGGCGTCGTACGACCCGAACCAGTACGCTACCAGGCGAATCATTGCATTGGTGTCGGAGGTATGGCCGAGATCAGAGACTTATCATGGTTGACCAGACTCTGCTGGGCTAACTTGCCGTGGAGAGCTGAGAGTCCGTAGATGACAGGAGCCACACGCATTAAATGTGGAGTAAGCCGGAGATCCGCATTAATTGCAGACTAGGCCGGAGATCCGCATTAATTGTGGAGTAAGCCGGAGATCCGCATTGATTGTTGAGTGAACTGGAGGTTTACAGTAGCCATGCGCAATAAATGCTGAAGCAGCGGCAGGATATGGTCCTCAGTTGGACCTCGGAGGAGTACGGCCATAGTAGGTGGCTGACAAGGGTAGACCTTGAGCATCAGGATTTTTCTAGGTCGGAGGTCTCGAGGTCGGATGTCTTGAGGTCGGGCGTTCCGAGGTCGGACGCCGACTTTGGCTGTTCAGGGTCGGCGATTGTGCGGCTTCTTGGGGGCATTCGTGTCACTTGGGGGAAAAATCTTATTCCCCCAACAGAAGTCAATTAGGATGGCTTGGTGGCCACCAGAGATGATGAAGAAGGAAGAGGGGAAGGATCCGAGCTTGGTGAAGATCAATTGCATGAAACGAAGGAGATTTAAAGAAAAGGGTGTTGGAAAGGAGATATCGACTCAATGTTGACCGTTTGTCAGTTGGAAACGGCCCCAACAACCGATAGTCATTCGTATGGACCTTGCGGAGTCTGCACGGGCCACACCCCACAGCCATATCCCAATGATGGGAGCTTAGGCAGAGAATTGCGATTGCAATTTCTTTATTTTGAGCCCTATCCTTCTTTTTTTTTTTTTTGATTTTAAACATAAGTCAGCTAGACCTGCCAACTTTAGTTCAAAACAAGCCCAATTTGGGACTATTCTCACAATATATGGATAGTTTTGTATTTATGTAATGTAATAGAAACTAAATCAAACTGATTCTGATGGGATTTGTGGTAACACACTCGGAATAGAGGAAAACAAGGCTAAATAGGGACTTGAGAGAGATAGGGGTGGCATTTTGGGCGATGGAAATTAGTTGTAGCAGCTTGGCAGCCACCACCGAAGACGAGGTAGAAGGGAGCGAGGAAAAGATTCGAGTTTGGTGGCGATCGGTCGTAGGAAATGAAGGAGATTTAAAGGAAGGAGTTTTGGAAAGAGAATAAGCTTGACTCAACAGCGGCCGTTCGTCCATTGGAATGGGCTCTAAGAGCCGATAGCCATTCGTAAAGGTCTTGCAGAGTCCGCACCAGCCATGCCCAATGGTCACATCCCAATGGTGGGAGCTTGGGTAGAGAATCGTGATCGTGATTCTTCTGTTTTGAGCTTTATAATTTTTCTTCTTCTTCTTTCTTTTGATTTTAAACAAAAGTCATTTGGGCGTGCCGGCTTTAGTTCAAAATAGATACAACTTAGCCCAGTTCTCACAATATATGTATAGTTTTGTATTTATGTAACCTAAAAAAAACCAAAATGAGATTGAAACCATCATAAGATTCATAACATGAATATATAATACAACACGTGTTATTTGGTCCTCTCAAACCAAGATGGCTGCTCATTTCTTGTGGCTGTGGCTCGCTGGTCATACCCATCAACACTAGTGCAATATGAGATACCTTGCGTTTGACTACATGCAAACGTATACAGCCATGGATGCTGTCGTGTGCCACTAGCACCATTAATAGGGCTTGCAAATTACACCCCTGCCATATCTCACTTGGATCCGACTTGCATGGACTCATGCACATAAGTCGGATACGAGTCCAGAGACCGATCCATGTAGTTTTTTAGGTCCAAATCCGTGACTATCAAAATTTTATTTGACCCTGAAGGATGATATATACCTTAGGGTCTTGGATTGATTTTTATGGAGGCACAACGCAACTTGAATACTAACATGATACATACCCAATAGTTTAGCTAATATAGAATAAAATTTTTATATTTATATTTTTTATTTTTGATAAAATTTATCAATGGAATGTTGAGTTCACATTATTTGAATTGTTTTGAGCAATATACGTCATCTCAATATCAAGCTTCATACCTAATATGGAGGCCAATTCGGTGTATTGAATATCAGTACACCTCTTGTATCATATATCAATAGTAAACCAATACAACCAAAATTAAATATCTACTTAACTTGACCCTTTTTTTGGATGCATACATTATAAATTTAAATATAATCTCAAACCCACAAACAGGGTGTGCTGAGGCCAAGCAACACGCATACCCAAGTCAGTAACATCCTTGATGGCCCGATTCTATCGTGTTAAAACCAACGATATTGGGAAATCTATGAGGTGGGAAATTAAGCATGTCTCATGCACAATCGTGTTAAAAGACTTGGCTTATATAGTAAAATAAATACCCATCAAGATTCAAGCATGGTTATTTGTAGAGGAGACAAACAATCGAAGTGTATGGTTTTTAAAGTTTCCAAAATATCCAAAATTAATTACTTTTTTTAGAAGAAACATTATTTTTTTTTTCTTTTTTTGTACTTGGAATGATCATGCATCCTCAGCATATCTAAAATACAACTTTCGGTAATCTGACATTTAAAGCCACCTTTGACGCATGGCCAACACAAAGTTAACCCACAAAAAAAAGGTGCTACATCAATTTCAGGATTTTTTTGCTGAATATTAGTATAATTTGTATTAATTTAAAGTGAGCTATCTTGAAGAGAAATATTATAATAAACTTGTTACAGCTGATCATACTCAAGAGTCAAAACCTAGTTACAAAAAAAAATAAAAATAAAAAATGTCAAGACCCATATTTGAATCCCTTATGCATGTCAAGGTATTAAAAAAAAACCTTTAGATCTGGATCAAAGTAAATAATTTAGTAGATACTACCTAATTCACTGGATAACAATAAGCCCGCCGAGCAGAAATATACGACCAAAAATATGAGAACGAATATCTCTCTTAGACATATAAACTCATTTAGTTCGCAGAAAAAAATTTTATTTATTAATTTTTTTTAAAAAAGATAATTCTTGAGAATATGATACCCGTAGTTTTGCTATGTTTGGTTCATCATGTAAAATGACATGTTTAGTTGAGCATCACTTTTTTAGAAAAGCTGTATAACATACCTATTATATCTTTAATAAAGTAAAAAATCTTATCTATGAATTTTGATGGATCATGGATACTTTTGAAAAAAAAAATTCAATTCTTAATCAGTGGGAAATAACTTTTTTATGTCCCCCATAATTTTTTTTCTCATGAAATATGAGAATTTTATTCTCATAAAAATATTACATTTCTATCTCTTTTTAAAACTTTAATTAAATTGGGTTCATAATCTTAAGCCATGGAGCACCGTGCCGACTGTTGCGCCTTTTAAATTTCAAGTTCAAACTTATTTTTTGACTCATAAATATCAACCTCATTTTCTCCAAAGTGACGGCTCTGATCTAAGCAATCTTTTCAACGTCTCCAAGTGATTTAAAACATTTAATAATCTTACAACTGTCATCCAACGGTCATGATAAATGAAGTGATATCAGAGCTCCTAAATTCCGATATTCCCGGCAGTTAAAATATCAGTTAAGCTAACGTCTTCCTATTACAGTTCACGTAGTATATTGTACACCGTAGATCCCTAAATTTACGGCAAAGAACTGATTTCCGTAAACAGCCACCTCGGCGTTTCGGCGTCAAGGAAAACTTCTCCTTTTTGGCGCACTCTGGTAAATCCGAATCAACTTTCTGACCATTATAGCCCCCAAATGGCCAAACTCTTCTCTCTCCACTCACCTCTCTACAAATCTAGAAGCTCTCGTCTTGCCCTCTAAGCCAGCGACGTCTAAACAAATCTCACCCCTACACGTGTCCCGAACCTATCACCCACGCCGAGACGACTTCTGGCGTAGTTTTTAGCGGGAAGGCTTATTAAGCTTTAATCACACAGTCCGTACAGATATTCAGAAGCTCACAGAATCTCCACCGTCCAAATCATGATTAAAATCCATCCGACGGCTGTCATGACGTTTAAGATTGCTCACCATATGATGTGACGCACGTTTGATGTTATCCGTTACGGAATATTATGACCACTCCCGGAGCTTTTTTTGTCTAATTTTAAAAAAAAGAAATCGATACTCTAAGATAGCATCGCGGAATCTGACGGCGAGGAAGCCGGCATCCCGATGCCTATGAATTCCAGCCACACGATCTATATGCGAGTCATTGTCCGTCCGATATTCCCGTCAACGAAATCCGTCCGTCCAATATTAGAATTTGATTTGAAAGTAGAGAGGGAGAGAGAAAGAAAGAAAGAAAGAGAGGTCATTCGCTACTTCGTCCCCTCCTCCCCTTCGTCTCTTACCCAAAAATTTCCCGGAGCGCAAGGGAAAAAAATCCCATCTTTTTTCCGTCTCCGCCTTTCCGCTCGTCGCATCCCCGCGGTTCGATTCCCGACGCTGGCGAGGATCTCCGGTGCCGCTTGTTGGCATCTACCCTACCCTCTCGGCGATTTCCGATGGGACCGTGATCGATTTGGGGTGCTTCAATTCTCTGGAATCTTTGTCGATGGAGGGTTTGGTTCTTCCTTGCGGGAGTGGATTCTTGTGACATAAATTTTCTGATTGGTTTTTGGCTCTTGAATCTCGGATTTGATGGCTCCGATGGAGCAAGGCATTGGACCTGCTGCATCGGCGCCGTCTGATTTGCCCCCCAAGAAGCTCGTCCGGCAGCTTGATTTCACGACGGCGTACGGTGGAGCTTCTCCGGCGATGGTGGCGGCTGCGGCGGCGGTTTCGAAGGCCCTCGAAAAGCCGTCACAGCAGCAGCAGCAGCAGCAGTCGCTGCCGCCGCCACCGCTGCCCATCTCCCGCTCTTCGTTTCCGATAGCTGTGTGAGTGTCTCTTTCATCAGTTCTGTCTAATTTTCCGATCTCTTTGGGGTGATATGTATAGAGATTAAAAAAATCTTAGGTTTTCTATTTTCGGCTTATTTTTTTTGTTTTTTCTCGGGTTTTTTATGCTACGCGATTGTCTTTTGGGAACCGGCGATCCCACAGCATGATTATTTTTGCTCTGATTGTTTTTCCCCTCTCTACCTTGAAAGGTTCCTTCTTTGCCTCATTTTTACTGTTTTCCTTTGCTGATTTTTGAATTCAATTTGAATTTTGGATGGGTTAAGAAGGGGTTATTTCGTTTCCTCATCTTCATATAGATAATGAATTGAAAGCCTTTTGGATTTTAGGAAAGAATGCCCAATTTTTGAGTTTTGAAGATAGTATTTGATACCGGGTTTTATAGATGCGGTGGAGAAGTTTCTTTAAAGTTCCATAATTGAATTGAATGAAAAAGGAATATTTTGTTTTCTCAGAAAAAAACAAAGGAAAGGAATTTTTTGTTATGGAGCAAACTTTCATATAAATGATACTTTACTATAGATGGCTAGATTTGTAATTGCTCATGGTAAAAAAATTTCCTTTTTTCCCCTTCACGCTCCCGCCTCTTATCATATTTAGTTGTTAACATGTAGAACAGTGACGATCACTGGAACGATTTTGTGTATAATCACAAAATTTTTTGGAAGTTTATTGATGTTTCGCTGCAATATATATATTTCTTTAGTGACAGCATGTCATAGTAACCCTTTATCTCTTCAGAAAACCGGAGTCTCCCAAATTACGTCCACGGCCATTATATGAAGCAAAAGATGGTACCCCTACAAGAAAAAAGAACTGCAACTGCAAACATTCAAGATGCTTGAAACTGTAGGTCAAAGAAAATGTTTTATTTATTTATTTATTTTAGTTTTGGCATTGGTTGTGGATACTGTTTTCGGCCACCATTTGATTACTTCATGCGTTACACTTTCTAACATGATTGATTTCTTCATGCATGACTTTATTAACATGATTGTGTATTATGGTAAATGACAGAATAAAATCATTATCAACATCAAGTATAAATACTGAGGATTTATAGCTGATCTAGTGGTGCTTAAGTTGCAATTTCTGTTTTCTACATAGTGCACTTTTGGACTGTATCTTATCATGCTCAAAGGAGATTGTTTTTTGATAGCAAATGATAGCATGGTTAATGAACAAAGGTATGGTTGGCCTGTTCCTAGATATTGCTTGTTGTACTCATTAAATGTAGTACATATTAGTTAGCAAAGATAATAACAAATGGAGGTTCCTTTTTTCATAACATGAACGAAACTATTGAATTATGATGTACAGGGGATTCTTATGTATTTTACCCCGATGCATGAAAACATTTACATTTATACATCTATGGTGGATCTGTAGTTTTCATTAATTCCAACTACTATTGATGCTATCATACTGTGGAAAGATATTGCAAGACAAGATACTGGTGTTGGCATCCTGAATAAACTAGACACACGTTAAAGAGGTTTAGATGGAAAAAGCAAGCATGTCTTAAGTAAGTGGATAAAGAGAAGTTGGGAAGGCAGGCTGTGCGGAAAGTGAGGGAAGGACTTAATGGAAGTGCATGAGACAAGCTTATCCTTGCACTGCAAATGGCTAAAAATGAAATGAGAAAGAGACCTCTTAGTGTGCTGCGACTTAAGGCAGATACTTCCTGCATGAAATCCACTAAAATTAAGGAAGCCAGCTCCAACTCATCACTATTAGAGGCTTATAATAGGTGCCATGATCCTGGGAACCAATGATAAAGGTGCCCATATTGTAAGTTATCCATTTATGTATAAAACAATATGCAAGTAACATATGTTTGTTGTGTTTTTAGTCCAAACCTACACTTCTCGACACAGTAAAAACAGACACTTAGAAAGCACGTGCTTAAGTTTAGTAGCATACTCGAATAATCAGGTGAGTTGCGTGTCTATAGTTGTATGAAATTTATTTGAATGGGCAACCTTGTTTTTCTAGAGCACTATGTGATAGTGCATTACTAAAATTGCTGCATACGATAGACTTCTTTCATGTACGCAAGACACTTCCTTGCTAGCGAAGGGTAAGATAATTTTTGGGTTCGTTGGTGTCCCATGTAGGAAGTTATCTAAAGCACTTTAAAATACATTTCATATGGCTTTTAGACTCTAAACTCGGCCTTCAACTAAAATAAGAATTACTTTCCAATACTAAACCCTGTCAAGTAAGGATTTTAAATTATTATGAACGTCACCCTGAAAGCTTCTTTTAGGACCAGCCACTCCCATTCTTTTTTCTTACTTGGACTCTTGGTGTTGGTGATTATGTTGGATGATTTCTTAAGCGAGCTGATTGTCTTGTCAACCCTGAATTTTACCTTGTGCCATTAAACAGTGGCCAACTAAAGTCACTAATCTTCTCCCATTTTTGAACACCTAAAAATCTAAATAAAGGATTTTGTCAGCACACAATCGAAGTATGCAGGGACTGATAATTTGGAAATGGCAAGGGCATTAACTGAGACTGTCATGAGGATTTGTGCTCCTCACTGGACAGGTGTTGTTCCTTGACCCTTTAGACTTCCACCTTGATGTCTTTTTTGATATGCCTTTAGTTGCTGCTTCCATGAACATGTCATCACGGCTAACAACTTTTTTACGTTTAATTATGGTAAATCTATTGGAATAGAAGCTGTTAGGCCTACTACTTCAGAGTTACATAAAACTCATGTTGTGAATGAAACATGCTATAGCAATAAAATAGTCTGTTCCTTTTTCAGTTAATGTCTGCTTAATAGCTGCCTGCAGTTTGAATCAGACACCTGCTCTGACCACCTTGAATATTTCAGAACTGTATAATCTTTCCATATGACAATTGTCTTAGGGCATACGTCAGACAGTAAGTTTCATACTTTTGCAAGCGTGACAGGCCAGCAATCCTGTAATGGTCAGTAATTAGACCCATTAATAAAACCCAAGTTGTACTGTGCTGCCTTATATGAAGATTAGTTTGTTGCACACTTTTATATGAAGATTGTATTCTGCTGCCTTATATGAAGATTAACAAAACAGAAACTCGACATGTGTGAAAATGCATGCAGGCATACATCAGTCAGTAAGTTTCATGCTTTTGTGAGCATGACACGCAAGCAATTCTGTAACGGTAACTTATTAGACCCATTAATAAAACCCAAGTTGTACCGTGCTGTCTTATATGGTGATTAGTTTGTACAAACAGGAATTCTGCATGTGTGAAACAAGCATGCTTGTTTATATTGTTGATGCTTATCTATTACCTATGCATCTAGCTTGTTACTAATTGAGATATGCATAAATGTGTTGGTTAAACCATGTTTAAGGTGGTAGTGGTGTGAGATGTGCACCACAACATATCTTGCCTCCTTTGGTATGAATATAATTATTAATCCTGAATTAATTGTTATTTAAAGACAACAGCATGTGACTAAGTCATATGATGCTCATACATGTGGCATGTTCATCCATGTAGTCGAGATAAAAGTTATATTTTGCATGCAAATATATACATTTGAAGTAGCAGTATGTTTCATCAACATATTCTGTTTAGTTTTTTCTTGGAAAATGTGATTCCTGGGGTTGCCATCGTTGTTGGATTTAAGCTGTAGTTGTATTGTGAAGAATTTTTGAGGAAAAAATGTGTCTTCATTTTTTTCTCTTGAAGTTTGTTTTGTTATATGGTATAAAGCTAGTGAAAAAAAAGAAGAAACTGCTGCATGTTTGTTTCATCAGTTATAGAATACTCATACGTGGAGAATAAGAACATTACACAGAGCAAAATGTCATTTTCCTCTTTAACTTAAAATAAAAGTCCCACTTAAGCTGCAATAAGTTGGGAAGGAAAAAAAAAAATGATGTCTCCTGCTGGGTGCTGACTGCAGACTGCTAAAATAGTGCTTATAGCAGAACAAAGATATTGATGATTTTCATGCTTGTTGCTGATGGTTTTTCTGTAAATTCTGAACTGGGAAAAGGTAATATATGGACTGAAATCAGTGTCTTCGATAATAATAAAATGTTAAAACATTTTGTTACTTTCTCATACATAGCTACAACAATTTCTTTGACATTTCAATAAATGAATCTGAAAAGGTCAAGATATGCTAACTGTATCTACTTCTTTTCATGCTCTCTTACACTGCTCTGCTAATAATTTAGCCTTTTGTACTGTATAATTCGTTGGTATTAATGAAATGATATTTTATCATCTCCTTTTGTTTACCTTTTCATTATTTGATATTGATTCTCATTTTGTATTGTTAGGTACTGTGAATGTTTTGCATCTGGGGTGTACTGTGATGGGTGCAATTGTGCAAACTGTTGCAACAATGTCGAGAATGAAACTGCTAGGCATGAGGCTGTTGAAGCTACTCTAGAGCGCAACCCTAATGCTTTTAGGCCTAAGATTGGCAGTAGTCCACATGCAGCCAGAGATAGTAGGGTATGCATTTGTTTATCTACTGGAGTACAAAATGGTTCCTTTATGGTTTATTTCACAAATCACACAGGTGCATGTATGTGTGTATATACATATGTACATACATATACTCATGTACGTTGATGGTCTGGTGGTTACTGCTTTTCAAAACAGTGTGTTAACTTAGGATGCCCTTTGATGCTATATAATGCATCAATTTTTCATGAATTGTTCGTCAAAATTAATGCATTCTTTGTCTTTACATTTGCAATTGTATTGTTTTTGCACATCCAATAGATTTTGTAGTGGTAATATCAATGAATTAGGACATGTTTCCTTGCCCCGATTTCCCTGCTAAGGGAGGAAAACGTGACTCATATTTTTGGGTGGTTTTTGTTTTCTCCAGATTACAGCTTTTTCATGTTGTTAAGCAAAAGAGTTATTGCTGTTTATTTCCAATTTTAATTATTCCTGCTGAAATATTTACGATAAATTGATCAGTGAGATTATTCAGTTATGGTTGAATGTTTTTTTCATTTGCATTGGATGGCCAAAGCTACATGTTTTTCAGCGACTGAGTCCATCAAGTTTTTCTATTATCATGAAATCTTGGATTTATTTACAGTGCATCAACATTGAAACCAAACAGTGTTACATCGTACACAATCTTTTCCTGCATAGGTTAGCATTCCACATCAAGGATCTTTCCATGGTGTTTTGTGCTGGCCAATGCTCAGATTTATTTTGTTCGTTTGAGATGTCTATGATTGGCCTGGATCCAGAGCCATGTTGATATGTCCTGTAATCTAACATTTTTTCCATATCTTGTAGAGACATGTTTTAGTTCTTTGGTGTGCATTCCTGCTTGGGTGCAATTATGAATGCGATTTTTTTAGTTTTAAATTTAACTACATGCTATCCATAAAGGTTTATTAAGAAGGGCGAGAGGGTATGATATATTTTTTTATCCTATTATAGTTGTAAGGAACAAAGTGGCATAGGGCCATAAAAATGTTAATTCATATAGATAGTAATAATAATATTTCACTATTCCATGTGATTAAGTTTCAAGTATGCTAACACAATGATCAAATCTATCAAGTATCAAATGAGGAGAAGAGGGAGGAGAAGAATATGCGGTCACCAGCCTAGGGCTTATGTTGCATATGCGGACTGCTGGAACCTTTGCAAGCTCCTAATAATGCGTGAGGACCACATATGCCCAATGTAGTGCAGTTTCCAGACTACTTCTGCAATGTGGCCTGATGCGACATTTTAAATCAATGTTGCCAATTTAGTTACTTTTTTCAGTTGAACTTGCTTGTGATTTTTTAACTATAACTATATATGTATATATATCACATGGCCAAAGCATTGATCATAGGGTCATTTTCCTTGTACAACATGTGCCAATCAGTTACAGAAAGAAAGTCATATAAATATACAATATGTGTGCACAAGTATGCACTTTCAAGATGACCATAAACATAACCATAACCATAACCATGACTTATTCTAAATATCTTGTTCTCCGAGAAAAAAAGACTCATCCTAACTATCTGTTGTTGGTTTTTAAATCCTCATTTGCCATCCATTCCTATTAAAGGCTGCTTCTTTGTCATTGCATACCTTTTCTAAATCCTTTCTTAATTTTGCATATTATATTTTGACATGTTTTTTTGACTCTTGGTCAACCTAAAATCAACTCTTCATCTTTTCAACCAGGCTTGGAACTGGCATTGATTTGTCACAAACTCTCAAGGAGATAGGGGAAAAAGGAAATGACTTAGTCAGAGTAGATTAAGCTAGCATCTAATGAAAATTCTTGCTAGCAATCTAAGGAAATTCTTTCTCGAAGAGAAATCCTATTTTATAGTTATAACTAGTTCAAGTTATTCTTGTACAAGATCTTACTGCATTAAAAGATCCACTTTGGATAATTTTGACCCGGGGTTTCAGAATAATAAAGTAACAATTTTAATCAAACTGTGTTGTTTGCTAATTTATATGTTATTAAATTATTCATGTTTGCCTACTAACATGAATTTGCCTTTTTATGCTAGGAGGAGGCAGGTGACCTCCCTTTGTTGGGGAAACACAACAAAGGATGCCACTGCAAGAAGTCAGGGTGCCTCAAGAAGTACTGTGAATGCTTCCAAGCCAACATTCTCTGTTCTGAAAATTGCAAATGTATGGATTGCAAGAACTATGAAGGGAGTGAAGAGAGGAGAGCTCTTTTCCGTGGTGACCATGGAAATGCTCTGTACATGCAGCATGCTGCCAATGCTGCCTTGAATGGGGCTATAGGACCCTCTGGATTTCTCTCTCCTTCAACATCAAAGAAGAGGAAAAACCCGGAGCTTTTCCTCAGCACATCATCAAAGGATCAGCCCATTCACAGGCTTGGACAGGTAATTCTGGCCTTTCGCACTCTTATGAAGTGTCATATGCAGCATAGTAACTGGCTAGTTTTATATTTGTTAATTAGATAGATCAGCTTAACAAATAGCAGATGAAAACCTTGCATTTCTCCTTTATGCAATCTTCTACCCCACTTCTCTGGAAATTTGCAAACAAGATGGCTTGGGATGTAAAATAGCTAAAATTACTTGCCTTTTATGGTGGCTACCTGATTAAGATATTAAAAGTATCAACTCCATTCACCCACCCCACCCCCCCCACCCCCACATTGCCTGTGCTGGTAAGGATCAATGTGTTTACGCTAACCTGAAACTGATGGAGAGTACAAATTCTCATTGATTCCACCAAATTTCCATGTCTATCAGGCTAGTCATCTCAAGACTTCAGGACCTGCTGCCTCTTTTCCTTCCGTTCCTGTAGCTCGTGCTGTTAATCCTGCTCCATTAGGGTCTTCAAAAGTCACTTACAGGTAGGCAATTAGTTACTCTACTCTTTACTTCATGTTGAAATTCTTGTTAAGGTACTCTTTACTTGCTTTTGTGAGAATTAACTTCTGTCATTCATCCTGAAGGTCTCTTCTAGCAGATGTTGTCCAACCTGAGGATGTGAAGGAGCTGTGCAAGCTTTTGGTGGCAGTATCAGGAGAGGCTGCCAAAACATTTTCTGGTATGAGTGGTAGTAAAATAGGAAGCTTTGCAGTAACTGGTCCATATCAATTTACTTATAAAGTTTCTGTATGATGAATGAATGTGTTATTATATTTTATGACGTTGAGATGGTTATTAAGCTTTTTTTGCATCAGAACACTCCTTGTTAATAACCAGTCACTTTGTCATATCAGAAGAGCGATTATACTTATCAGAATAATCAGGAGAGTGATTATACTTATGTCTGTTTTCTTTCTTTCTCCTATAATTTAAGGGAATTAAGTTCACGTTTATCTCTTCCTTGAAAACCTTTTCTTCAGCTCTTAAGGATCACCTTATGTGATCAATCAAATCCAAAAGTATCACGTGATTTTTTTTTTTTCAATTTGTTGCTTAGAATTGCTATGAAAATGTTTCATAGCATTCTTTTTTTTTCTGGAGCAGATTGTGAAGGATAATAATTTATTACAATTACCTTTTAATCCTGATGGTTGACCAGAATTCTTTTTCTAATATTTTCCTGAGCAGTTAAGGTTCTTTGCTTAAACTTCAATGTAATTTTCTCGACTCTCATCCTCTTTCTTGGTTGATTTCTGGCGATTCTTGTGACTTGTCCTGTTGTTAATCTTATGGTTGCTTTTGTTTAATTGAATGTGGAAATGAGAGGGCTGCTTTGCGGATTATTTTGACATTCTTGAAAATTGAATACCTATGTCTTGTCAAGATAGGCTCACATCTCTTTAGAGATATGAGGCTTTGATGTTATGCATGCAAGTTTCTGTTGGCATCTTTGTACTTTAACAAGAGGAATGTTTTTTTGGTCAATTAAGGTAAACTCTTAAAATTAGTTGCAGGGATTATTGATCTGACTAAAAATTTCCCTTTAAAGCATTTTAGTTTTAATCTGTTTTGTAATCGACCAACTTCTTTTAATCAAGGTTTTCTAAGAAGTCATCAGATTTTGGTTCTATTCATATCCTTACTCTCTAAGTTGAATTTTTCCAGATGGAAAAGCTCAGGAGAAGCTTGGGGAGATGGAAGATCCAATGGAAAGCTCCTTTACCTCATCAAACCATGACAGAGAAGAGCAACAGATGGAGCCAGATGCACAGAAAGCATCAGCTGATGGATGTTCAAGTGGAATTCATGCTGACACAACAAGCATGCAAGAATCTGTATCCGACTTTGCTGATGGCCAGAAAGGGGGCAGGCCTATGTCTCCTGGCACGCTAGCACTTATGTGTGACGAGCAAGACACAATGTTCATGGCATCTCGAGACACTGGTATACCTCCAAGATTTCCCTACAAACAGAATATGTCAGAGGTCTATGCAGAGCAAGAGAGATGTGTGTTGACGGAGTTCCGAGACTGTCTCCGTAAGCTTGTAACATATGGAAGAATAAAAGGTAAACCGAGCTTCTCGCAATCATCTTCATGGGCATTGATTATAGAAATAATATTTACAACTACAAGTCAATTCTTGTCTACCGATATTCGGGCTACCTTAAGGATGATAATAGCGCCTATTTTGGTGATATTCACATTGATCATGTTTACTTCTTTTCTTTCTTTCTTTTTCTTTTGGTTTAGTTTTTAACAATCTAATGAAAGATGGAGTATGCTCCTCCCTCCTTCCTTCCCTCTTAAAACAAAGGAAGGATAGGTGGATTATGAGCTTCAGCGGCCCACCACACCCTTTTGATATGATAGTCTTTGAATTGCAAAAAAAAAGAAGAAAATGGTAAGGTGTAGTATCTGAAATAGGATGAACTTCTTGCAGCCTGAAACTTTATAAACTTACATGCCACATGAAATTAGCAGCCCCTTTCAAATGATACCAAATAAAATGCTATTATTCAGTCAGTCATGGTAAGTAGTTATCTTCTAGTTTTTTCTGTTCAGGTGTTGGGAGAACTGACAGTTGCTTTTCTTTGTTACAGAAACAAAGTACTCATCGATGGCCATGAAATCTGAACCTTCCAGTCATCAGGAGTTGACTATTAATGGTGTTGCTAGAGGCCCCTCGTCGAATTCTGAAGAGATGTCTCAGACTGTAAAAGCCTTCCCGACTAATTCCAATAAGTACCCACCTGTTGGGCAACCCATCACACGGAATGATGGAGACATAAAGCCTCAGATTGAGAATTTGGACATCTAGAGAAATAAGAATAAAAAATATAGCAATTTTCAAAGCATATTGCTGCATCTTTGCATAATTTTCTGAAAGTGTGGGGATGTTGGAAGGCTATGCCAGGGCCGATCAGTGATTTAGAATTGATCGAGCTCATTTTTTTTTTTTTAACTCATTAATCAATGTAATTTATAAATAGTTTATTCACCTGGCTTTAGAGTTTGTGTGTGCTTATAGCATGACTGTTAATCACTGCATATACATTTTTGTTTATGCACCATACAAACTTGTCCTTTTGACACACTAATTGGAACCATTTAGCTTATGCTATGAGAAGGTTTGATAATAATCTAGTTAAATTGATTGAATCCCAACATCGTGCTCTGGCATGTGCATATGATATTTTCTCTCTTTATAATAGCTCCCACCTTTATGATAGAAGAGCATGATCTGAAACTAGCATCAGCTACCGAAATCTAGTCTTTTATTTCTTATGTTTTACTGTTACATATTTCAGTATCCTTTTTTGAGAAGAATACATATTTCGGTACTCTTATGAATCATAATATGCGTGCTAAGAAGTGATGCTATTGATCAAGATATGAGAACAATTATTAGAGCAGCATAAAGGTTTTTCTTCTAACATTAAATTCAGACAGTTTTTTTCCCTTTTTTTTTGTGGGGGTTGGGTGTGGGGTGTCAGTGTGTAATTTTTCAAAACTGTGGTGCTGAACCTGCATCTCTCCAGGGAGCTTCCCTGATTTAATAGAAAAATTTCAACTGGAGTCCAAACAACATTATGCATGTTTTATATTCTGTGACAAAATAAACTAGGGATTGAGGTATACAAATTAATTTAGCATTTAATCCCATTATCAATCTCAACGGCATAGTTGTGGCTAGCGGAATAATAGGTGCACTGGATGCTTGTTATGCGGAGAAATCTCAAGGTTTATATCTTCCCAACTTCGAAAATAAATTGGATATTGGGAATTTGACATACAAGTATAAAGTACTAATTTGGGTATTATATTAGGGGTTTGAGTGAAACATTTGTATAAGTTTATTTATTTCAGAATGGTGGACAGATCAATACAGACATTGCTAACCAATTGGTGAGGATGATTTTATACTAATTCATATGCAAGTCTATAGGAAAGATAAAATTTAAAATTTCCTTTATTTTTCCTGATGTGCAGTAAGACACAATGAAGAATCAAGACCAAGAAAGGGTACAAAATAGCAAGCACAGCATTCTTGAAAAGAGTAAGGAAAATTAAGGCACAAAAGGGGAAAAAAAAGTTGGATTTGAAGTATAACAGGCTGACTTTGGCGGGCAACGGAGATGAAGAATCCAATGGATACAAAATTGAGAAACACAAGGGACAGGTTTTAAGCCTTTTTCCAACTGGGAGTCATTTTTCTTGAAAAGAGTAAGGAAAATTAAGGCATACAAGTGAAATAAAGTTGGATTTGAAGTATAGCAGGCTGACTTTGGTGGGCAACGGAGATGAAGAATCCAATGAATGCAACAATTTAGAAACACGAGGAACAGGTTTTAAGCCTTTTTCCAACTGGGAGTCATTTTTCAGGACACGGTTTGTTATGTATGGATGTATGGCATCAAAATCTTCCACAGCTTCCGCTGCGCATTAACGTATTATGGCTCCTAATACTTCTCTTACATGCACATTTTTTTTAAAAAGAAGACTCGCACGTATATTTTAAACGCTAGGTCTGCTACTGGATGACATTTAGCAGATGCTGAAAGAATGTCGTGCCTTCTAGACTGTACATATATTTTGTGAGACGAGTAGAGTTGTTGATTGGATCACCTCATTTGCTGTCCACCATTTTAGAATAAATTTCTAAATTCAGTATGCTTCTATTTCTCTGCCACTGTATAGTCTTCTTTCTATTAATTTAGCTAGCTGTATTCATGCGAAATTAGTGTAAGTCTGATGTATCCCAAAAAAAAAAAAAAAGTGCAGATTAGTTGTCACGTTTGTTAATCCAAAGAGCATCTTCTCGCCACCAAGATAGTAGCCGGGTGGTAAGGGAGCGATAATTCCGCCCAAGTTGCCCGGGTTCGAAACGCACGGGCGTCGATTAAATTAGGGGACCGGATGCCCCACGCTCGGCTGGCTTGTTGGCGGTTATGCTTTCCTTCCACTTGTACCAAGGTGGCACTGGGGTGACGTACCCACACGTGAGGCGGTGAACCCAGTGGGGTGAGCCCACGGGTCGGGAAAGGCACGCGAAATCTGCGACCTGTATCGAACATTCCCTAGTGGAAGGGGGGCTCAGTAATGGGGCTGCTACACGGGTGGGCTGGTCCCTCCCCCTCCCCTCCTATTTTTAACCAAAAAAAAAAAAAAAAAAAAAAAGCATCTTCTCGACAAACTGACACGCGGCCCGGTGTTTTGCTGGCGATCCCAGCGGGCGGTGACATGCTTCAAATACTAGATGGATTAATAATTGTTGTTATGGCATGACCATCTTTTACTTTTTTGGCAAATGATTATTTTATAATTCTTTTTAGACTACCAACACTGACTCTTCTATAGGACCAAAAGCTAACTTTAAACGAGAACTTCGAGGAAACCTAAATATAGGATCGGATATATAATTGCCATGGATAAGGTAGGATTTAACAATAAAAAGGACACAATGTCTACGATCCATGCTATTTCTTCATAAGTTGTCCAAATTAATTAACTTCTTTAAAAAAACATAAAAAATATTGTGATGAAAAAAATAAAATTTTTACTTTTAGATTTTTTTTTCAAAAATAAGCTTTTAGATCAATGGCAACCAAGCTTGCTTTTCCATATCACACCGTCCGTTCCTACCTCCGGGCTTCTCCAATCTTATAGTTTTTTTGAGTATTTATTTTATCAATACATAAGTATAAATAAATACTTTATTAGTTTCTAATAAATTATAATTTTGTTAATATATTATTATATTATTAAACATTATTAATATTTTAAAATACCAGAAGTAAAAAATATTAAAAATAAGACTAAAATATTATTTTTATATTAAAATACTATCATTATTAGTGTTGTTAATATTATTAATTTTACTTTTTTTACTAAAATATTATTAAAATTAATTAATGTATTAAATTTTTTTGATTTGTATTATTATTTATATTAAGCATTATTTTTTATTAATAATCTGGGTTTGGCAATGCAATGCGTCTGACAGTTGATTTTTAAATGTATCAAAAATATGTGTTCTTATGCTACTCTCTTTTGTCCTTTCTGTGCGTCCTTCGGATAATTTGTGACAGGATGATATATTATAATAATAACTTATTATTATAATAATTAAAGAGTTATATAATAATAATAATAATAAATAAAAAGTAATATTATAATAACAATGATATAGTTATATATTACATTATATATATTAAATAATATATAATACAATTTTTATGGGGATCGGGCAGCTGCCCGGACTGACCCCCGGTAAAGTGCCGTATAACGACAGGGACGGATCGTCCCGCGCGGTATCCTGCGTCTCGATCCTCGGTTAACCAAAACGCCCTCCGGGTTCTGAAGAAATTAGAAGATGTCAGATAAAGAGACGCCCTTTATTTTTTTCGAGCAATACTTATCCGCCTTGTGCGACCAGCGTGTAGCTTGGGAGCGTTTGAGTGAAGGATAAGGTCTAGTAACAATAAAGAAGTTGGGGTATGTTTAGCATTCAAGAAGGAGAACGCCGGTTTCCATGCACGGAGTCCCCGAGCTTGGGAGACTTGCATCTCCGACTTCGGTGGCGAACGGAGAGCACAGGAAGCGCATGGCCTCCGTTTTTTATATATATTAGATTCCTCCGCCGTGTACCTATCGAGGCGTCGCGGCTCGCGGACTGGAGACCAGACCGGACTTCATTGGGCGCCGCCGCCAACGACCGCCACGGCACTGCCGCACGCCTGGGCCCCGCCTATCACGTGCTCCGGCCGGGAGAGCACGTGCTGTGGCAACTGCTCCTACCCGAGCTCTGGCTCTCGTCGTCGTGCCTATAAGAACCGAATTGGATTCGATGGAGAAAAACGCGACGTTCTCAGATTCCTTCGCCGGAAAATGGAAGAAGACGCCGCCTCCAAGATCCGATCGGACTTCCTTCAAGTCCTCCGCCGCCGGCGGAGGAATCCCGATGGTCTCCATTTCCTCCCGTACATCATGCTAAAAAAAATCCAGTCTTTTTTCTATAAAAAAAAAATCTTGTTGGTTCTCATAAAAAAAAAATCTTGTTGGTTCTCATAAAAAAAAAATCTTGATATGAATTATTTGGATTTTAGGTTGCTTTGGATTATCCGAACGGATCTTCCTTTTGGTGGGTTTCGATCATTTATGACTTATGAGATCCATCAATTTCTGAGCTGTGATGAGGGATCTTTTATTTGGTTATGCATTGAAATTCCATTAGAAAATGAGGTTTCTTGTTTTTTTGCGATTCTTATCGGTTCTTATCTATGAGTTCTTTTCCCGCCGATTGGTTGCATCCGCAAAAAAGTTTTGTGCTTTAGATGGAATTTAGCGACTGTAACGTTTATTGTCATAAATACTACTAGTTGGGGTCGTTTATTGTCACTTGGATGTTAGTTGTTGGGTTGTAAGGTTGTGTGATGCTTCTTTTAATTTTCTGTCACCTCTCTTCAGTTCCTCTTTCAGTGGAGCTTGGAAAGCCAGTGACAAATCCAATGTATCAGGGGAACACTGTGTTGGCTTCAAGGAAGGTGAGAACCTTTCAACAGGACTTTGATATAATGCTCTTTCTACTCCCTGTTTTCTTGAGCAATGTGTTAGATCTTTGCAGGTAATGGAATCTTGTCCAACGGAGAATGTTGTGGACTTCAAGGATAGGTTGATTGAAGAAAATCTTTACTTGATTACTGAGGTATTTATATTTTTCTACCCTTCCCTTGTTTATTACATTTGAGTATTCAAAATGATTTATTGGTATCTTATTTAGTTAAATTCAAGAGAAATAGGATATTATGAGACAACTTAGTGATCAAAGTGGAAGTAGTGGATGCTTCCTGATGCTTTGAAAAAAGCAGACTCGGCATGCTGATCTTGTTGTTCATATCAACAACAATTACAGATTGTAGCCTGAAAACTTGGTGCTATGAACGTGAATTTTTGTGGTCTTCTCTGACTAGGGGCGTATACAGATGTTATGGGTCAAGTTGGAATCAAAACTTGCTGTATCTGACCAGTATAGCTCAGCCGCATGATGAACATGCTAAGCTCATCATGTTTACAGTTAATCATTTACAAAGTTTGGGAGCATATCTTCTTTGTATGTTTTAAATTTATAGAGTTCAACCAACTTCTGCAAACTGGAAATTTGGGTTTGCATGAATTGGCTTGTAATTTCCATTTTACAATATTTATAAAATTTCAGTCTCTTGCAAGATATTTGCTATTACCAATGTTTGATAAGACCATATATACAGCTCATTCGTAGACTCATAGAAAAGAGCATTTGAGAACATTTCAAATACATGGTCACAAGAAAAGATATCATGCTAACTCTGCTTGACACATTTGCCCCTTCCTTTTGCAGGAAGGTGAGCAGGGTCGTTTGCCTGTGCTGATTTTGAGCATCAAGCAAAGTGCTCCACAAAGAAGGCCAGCTGTTGTATTTTTACATAGCTCTTACAAAAGCAAGGAATGGTTGCGCCCATTACTGGAGGTAGAATAAGTGAACATGACCTTATTCAGAAGTAGTAAAGGAAATTAGTAGATGCATGGCTACCTCATTAATGTAATATTGTTACCAAGGCATATGCTTCGAGGGGATACATAGCTGTTTCCATTGATTCTCGCTACCATGGTGAAAGAGCCAGCAGCACGACAACATACCAAGATGTATTTTAACCATCCTTGTCCACCATTATATATCTTGTGCTTTCTGTCAGAAGAATTGAACACATTCTTTCTCGTGAAATTTCAACAATTTATTTCACCAGTTCCTTTTGTGATAGTTTCATAGTTGGCTTAACATGGTCTGTCTTGAAATAGGCTCTTGTTTCAGCTTGGAAAAATGGTGATACGATGCCTTTCATTTTTGATACGGTATTCTTTTCTCCTTTAAGTGTGTATATGTATATAGGAAGTCAAAATTAGTGCATCTGTGTGTTAGCAGGTCCAGGACTCGACCGACAATTTTTATGACCAAAACAACCAAAGAAAGAACTGATGCATGTGTTTATCACTATATTGGCAGGTGTGGGACTTGATAAAATTGGGAGATTATCTTATGCAGAGGGAGGACATTGATGCTTCGAAGATCGGGATCACTGGTGAATCACTTGGAGGTCGGGCAAAATAAAGTTGACAACTGATTAAACTTAACCTGAAAAATGAAAAGAGTTGAAACATATGGAACTTTGTTTTAGGAATGCATGCTTGGTTTGCTGCGGCAGCTGATACCCGCTATGCTGTGGTTGTTCCCATAATTGGTGTTCAGGTAAGCTGATAAAGTTCTCCCTCGTGCTCAAGATATTATACTGTAAATAAAAGTTGAACCTGGCTGATCTTGACTGTGTTTGTTCTAGGGGTTTCAATGGGCCATAGACAACGACCAGTGGCAGGCTCGAGTTGATAGTATAAAATCTGTCTTTGAAGGTTAGCTTATTAGTGTCAGATTAAATTTCATCTTTCATATCTTATTCAAGTGAGGGCATGGCCTAGCAGGTGTGAGTTGGGCCTCTGGGGATTCTCACCATTTGCCCTTTTTTATGGTAATAGTGAGGCAATGTTCTTAAAAATTTTATACTTTGGCAAAACAGCTGTATCCTGTACATTTTAAATAGAAGGCTGGAATCTGTTACGGGATAATAACCAGAAAAATATTGCTGTGTATATTCCCTGTACAAGGCATGCTGTGCCATCCTCGAATTGCTCCAGCTGCTTCCCTGTAACTTCTATGTATGACAGTTGAAGTAATGTACTATTACATTAAGCTCAGAAAGAAAAGTTGCATACGAGGCAAATTCATCATAGACATTTTTTCTGGACATTACTTTTTTTGAACTACAATTACCGGATTTAACTTTTTTCTGTGGAAACAGTTGGTCTTCCTGGCTAAAATTGTGATCATGAAGTCAACAGTGAAGGTTATTTTGACCTTGGATATGGAAATCTCAACTTCTTTTTACTGGTTGCAGAGGCATGCATTGATTTAGGCAAGAGCACAATTGATAAAGAAGTTGTGAAAAAGGTTAACGCGATATGTTCTTGGGAACTTTGATACTGGTTTAGAAGGATATTTGCTTATGCAAGAGCACACAAAAAGTTTCATAACAGGGACTGCTATTTATGGTTCATTCTACTGCTTGTTCAATCCAGGTTTGGGATAGAATTGCTCCTGGTCTAGCCTCGCAGTTTGATTCACCTTACACAATTCCGACCATTGCACCACGCCCTCAGCTTATTTTAAATGGTATATTTGCTACAGCTATTTCCAATGACAAGTCTTTTTTCTTTTCTGAGAGAAAATGATTACTCATTTTGCTCTGCTCAAAGTATTGAGTTTCTCTTTTTAAATATAGTATGTGTTATAAGAGAACATTTGATTGTCAGTCTAATGATGAAGGGAAAGTCCTAGGTTGAACGCTATCTTTGGACTTGGCTAACTGGTCACCATTGTTGAGCTAGATTAGTTGGCATTATATTTTCGTTATGGTCCTCAATTCACTATGTCCTGCAAATATGTTATATAATCATTGTAGATGCATGAAATACGGTAGGAAAGAATATTTGATATGATTTTTTTTTTAACTTTACTCAAATAATTAAATCATGTATTGTCTAGCGATCTAGGTTGGAAGATGTATGTATTGCTTATCTTGAGACTTATATATGTAACCCATCCACTAATGCTGTGCCTCCACTGAAAAACAGGGGCCGAAGATCCTCGCTGCCCTCTCGCTGGGGTAGAAATTCCTTATTCTAGAGCAGTTGAGGCCTATAAAGAGGCTAACTGTCCAGAGAAATTTAAGGTATGGCTGTTTATCATATGCAGGAAAAGTCGTGAACTTGTTTAATCTGAAAAGTTCACAACTGCTGCATCACTTAATATCTGATTAGAATATTTATCTGGTTTTAATATAAGAATATGCTTAATGCTGTAATTCAACACAAGCAGTTTAAGCTCATTCAATGATGGAACATTCTTCCAAAATTCACTCACATTTGAAGGGCATCTGGAAAATATGGAACAAGGGAAGGCTTGAGGAATCTACATACATCTCCCAAAAAGAGCTACACTATGTAGTAAAGGGATTTTCATCAACATTCAACAATAATTTGAATTTCAAATACTTTGCCACCTGATTCAAGAGCAAACAGCTGATGCATAATACTGAATATGACCAAAGCTTATCTCATTAATTAGGTGTTGCTACATGGATCCCTGCTTTTGTCATGAGTTTCCAATGAGGTCAAGTCTGCTGTAACAGAATATCTTATCTATTTTCGTTAAAACCTCAATTCCTCTTTAGCCAATACTGCTCCCTTTTTCCTACTCTTCTAACTTATATTCTTGAAGGTACAGGGATGCAAATATAAATATGGTTTTCGATCTGGTCCGATGTATAGTGCTGTTATTTGGTCCTATTGTTAATTAACTGGCAATGCTTTTTCTATGCAGCTAATAGCAGAACCTGGGATTGGGCATGAAATGACAGCAGCGATGGTGAAGGAAGCAAGCGACTGGTTTGACAAGTTCCTCAAGTGATTATTCTCTTATGCCAACCTTCTGCTCCAGAGTGCTCTGATCTGTCTTTTATTCTTTCCTCAGCTTCTTTGTTATTTTCCCCTTTTTCAATATTAGTACTTCTACATAAACAAAAGCTTGCTAAGCTAAATAATCATTCAATGAATTTAAATAGCATAGTTGGTCGATAGAGGGATGGGTCATTATCTTCATTTGGCCACTTCAAAAAGCTTAGTCTACATCAACAAAAGAACGTGCATTTTATCAAATGTATGCACGATACCTGCAGATTTTTAAATCTCATATTATCAGGGAAAAGAGTACAGGTTGATGTTATTTATGTTCACAAAAGGGCAAAGAATGATGATATGATTCAATGGCCGAGATGGTTATATGCCTAAAGCCTGTAAAATCTGGCCATTCTTGGATGTTCCCCTAGCATGAAATTATCCAACAATTTGCATGACAAACGTAAGAGCAGAACCTGGTGGACAGTTGAATATGGTCAACATCACATCATCTTTCTTATGTTTAATGATTTAAATAGATCTTAGTAGTCTGACAGATGCTGCATCAGAATGAGAGCGGTTCTTTATCCACGAGAATGCAGCCTAAGAAAACATGCTACCTGACTAAAAAAGAAATCTCACACAAAAAACAGTGCATCTGGGGTGAAAATTTCATACAGCAACATTTTTGGTTACAGCAGTTTCATTACATCCCATATTGTCTAATATTTCTGCAGGCTTCAAACTAGACTTAATATGATTTTAGACAACCTAAACACAGAAAAGCTTCAACTCTCAGTAGGTTGAAGTGTGGAGTCAGACATCAGCCACTCCAGCTACAGCAGCTCTAATTACAGCTTAGTGTAACCTAAATTAATGCCTCAAGCCGATGCAGCTCAGCATACAGTAGTCAAAATACTTGCACCGTCAGTTGAATTTTGAAGCAAACATTACTTGTGATTGGAACTTGAAGTGAGCCAAAACACCTGAATTGCAACAGGTAGTTCAACTAAATCATTTTAAGCTCATGAAGATTTCCCTGTTATTGTTTAGACCCTAAATTTGTCAGAGCCAAATGATAAAGTATTATAGAATGATTATCAAGAATAATAACATACAAGAGTTCTTTGAGTGCCTCTTAGTCATGAACTATACTAGAACTACCATGTCTCTACTCTCAGCGCTCCCTCGTGCTCAAGAAACATATCGGTGCATCAATTCTGAGACAGTTTGAACTGACCAGGGCTCAAGATTTAACCAATCTGTAAAACCCATCTACCTGGCACATCCCTTTCTCCAAAAGTGTCATCCCAAACCCAGCTTGGTTTATCCAGACAGCATTTTCCCCCATATTGACACAAGGAGAAAACAAAAATCTATTCCTTTGAAGTTCCAAAATATTAGAAATCTAAATATTAAAAAAAAAACACAATGACAAAAACTATTTGATGAATGCTTGGCGTGCACCAAGCTGTGACGCTTTTCCTATCTAGCAAAACATGATATCAGCAAGACAGATTGAAACCATGCAAAATTTATCCAGATTTTATTACCCTATATTTGATAAAAGTGAGAAATTAGATCGTTGCAACCCACCCTGTTCTTACGTTGCAACCATACGAGAAGCCACTACCACAAGCATCTATCATAATCACCCAAACAGCTGACCTTAAAGCAGGTGGAAGCTCGAATTGTTTGATTCTACTCTAATCCTAACTCGTATGCAATTCGTGATTGTAGATGAAAAGCCGCTTAAATGTTTACCAGAATGAATATGTTTTACAAGAAAAAAAAAAGACAGGTAAAACTCCAACCATTCTTAAATCGGAATAACCTCCAACCAGACAAACTTTAATAAATAATCTCCATCAGTTCAGCATTTCCTCAATCAAATGACAGAATAACTAATTCTAGATTACTTGACCTGAAGTTGCTCTATCAGTTAAAATTTACTGGTGGCGATTCAGATCGACATTGTGTAAGTAAAATCTATAAAAATAAGAGGTAAAAAAAATCAAATTAGACTTTGAAGGTGGAGAGAGATTGTAAGAAGAGATCTTCAAGGGGCAAAAGGCAGTGAAAGGAAGGTAAGAGAGAGAATGCATTTCTGCTGGCTGCAGTACAAGTGCATTCACTAAGAGTATCTACATGAATGACTTCTTGTAATACCAGCAAGTTTCCCAAAACCTCAATTTGCTCACTCTGACAACACATCCCCAAATCCTCCATCCAACTTTTGATCGAACTTGCAGAATATGACCTAAACACAATCCAGAAACACCAAACTGTCAAGAAAGTGAACTGAAAAGAATAGATAGATAGCCCAAAATTCAAATTTGTCACCCCCACTCCCAGCACCTTTAGGTGATACCATTTATCTAAATAAAGCATGATATCGCAACAAAACAAGAAGGAATCTTACCAGTAATTCCAAATGAAGAGTTGAGCAAGCATGTTAAGATGTCAATGCTCTCTTTTTTCCATCCTATCCGGTTTATGGGACAAGAGCCTTAAGTTTGAAACATGATATTGTACTCTGAAAAGAGCAGAACTTGCAGATTTAGTCAATAGCTGTTGTCTCCCATATCTAACCTGAAACATTGGATGTGTATTATTTTCTTTAGTGAACTCAAGCAGCATCAGTATGAGAATCCATGATTCCAACCATGCGAAAAAATGACACTTATCATCAAATATGACATAATACTAATGACCAAATGCTGACAGGACAGATGCATTGCCAGCTCTAAAATTTCCAAGTACAGATTGATATTTTTCTTTTTCTTGACTTATACAGCATATATCTGTTCTTGCATCCTGTATGTATATATACTTACCATTGCCTTGCTTGGAAAATCCTGAAGCACCTTGCTCAAATTCCTCAGTCGCCAATATTAATAGGGCCCTCATTTGATAAATTTGTAAGCATTTCAATTCTAAAATGCATAGAGGAAAAAGCATTACTAATTTCACATTTTTCAAGAAAACTGTAAACCTATCACAGCAAGCATGTACAACAACCTGATGTCTTGATTCTTATTAGCTACATTGACTGATTGTTCTTGGTTAAGTTGGTCCTGTATGAGAAACATTTTTCGCAGGTAAGAAAACTTGATCTATAAATCTAAGGAACCAGAGTTACAATTAAATTTATAACCAGGAAAGGCATGTCAAACCATAGGTTCCACTGTCATCTGTGTGCTGCATCCAGCGAGCATGGTATTTACTCCAGAAGGAACATGAAGAATCTAGAAATTGACTATGAAACTTTATTCAGTGAGAAGTAATATGTCAATCACAAGAAATAATGCAATGTTATGTGGGTAAAATAAGCGTCAAGTCAACTTGAATCTGACAAACCTCTGTGGAAGTAGCGACACTGTGACTGAATTGCATGCAATCACCACTCTTATGTTCCTTTTGTTTGCTTCCTCTCTTCTCTGCCCCATACTTGATTTTTTTATTGGAAGTAGATGCCATCTGAAAAGCTTGAGGATTGCATACGACTAACATGGTCCCTAGTTGATTTGGCACATACAACATGGGGGTTCCTATATTATTTGCTTGGCTTCCCTCATTAGTCTTATAATAAGTAGAACCACGTGGGTTGTAATTTTGGATATTTCTTCTGGGACGGTTGTTCTCATATGCAACTTTTTCCAAAGCTTCTTGTAATGCCTGCAATGCAACATCATAACTCTTTTTCGACAAGGATGCTTCCTGTGCTAATTTGATACATCGTACACATATATCATTAAAACGCTGCGTTATAGATGCTGAGCAGTCTTCTTTTTCATTCAAAGCAGCATTCAACACATTTATAGTTTTTGCATCCTTTGTCCATCGTTTCAGTATATAATGAGATGGAATTTCTACAACATTTGATGCTAGAAAGACAGCCAATGCATGCCTACAAAGATAACCTTTAAACTCAAATAAGCGGCATATACAATATATCCTTCTTGCCTCAGCATTCCAAATAATTCTGTACTCTCTTTCTTTCACTTTTTTATCTTTACTATCTTCTTGCACCTCATAAGCCTTCACAGCAAAAATAGTGCTTTCCTCATCCTCCTCAATCTTTGATGCAAATACCGAAGAAATTCCTAAAACCTCACCTTGAAATTTCTCATATATGTTTCTTGTATAAACATTCGCCAGTTGTAGCTCAAAAGGTGATGGATGCATTCTTTCCTCGGGCATTATGCAAATTGATCTCCTGTCTTCTTGAGCTTCATCCTCATATTTACTCTCCAAATCTTGCTCATATTTTTCCAAAAATTCTTTTAAACTAGTATGGCGATTGACTTGTTTATCGAAAAACAAGTTCAGGCTTTCACCACGTTGCGAAATAGACATCCCTGCAAAAAAAGTATCCTTCAGATACACTAAAACCCACTTTCGTCGATCATCATACAATCCTTGAAGCCATTCATCATTCATAAGACTGAAATGTTGGATAAATTTCGACCACCGCTTTTCAAACTCATCTTCAGTCAAAGAGTCAAAGATGCATTTGTAGAACTTCTTCATAAAGTTTGCTTGCGTTCTCCATACGTAACCTAGTTTCTCGGAGACCCTTTTGCAGATATGCCAGAGGCAGAACCGGTGACAAGTCCCAGGAAACACCTCTGCAGCTGCTGCAGTTATGGAATTACTCCGGTCAGTAATTAGCGCCTTTGGAGGTTGACCTGACATTGCTTCAAGCCATGCTTTGAACAACCATACATATGATACTGGAGTCTCATCTCCAAGCAACCCACATCCAAGCAAAACAGGCTGCCCATGATGGTTAACTCCTACAATTGACACGAGCGGCATCTTAAACCTATTTGTCAGAAAAGTTGTATCCAGCATCACAGCATCACCGAAATGAGTATAAGCCACCTTACATATCGCATCAACCCAAAAGGCATTCCTCACTCGTTGTTTCTCGTCCAAATCCATGGCATATGAAAATGCTGGATTCTTTGAATGCATGCGCATGAAATGCATATGCAGTGCATGAGTATCTGCCGCAGAAAGAAATCTTTGCTGTTCTTTATCCACAACATTCACTTGTTCTCTAATTCCAACATTTCTACTCACAATTTCAACAAGATTCTGCTCAGGTGCTTGAAACTTCCTATGTGAACGAAACAAGCATGCATTCTCCGGATCAAGCTCGTGGTTATGTTCCTTGATGAAATCGGTCACCTGCCACTTCTTGACAGCCATTCTCTTCACCTTCAGCTCGGCGGGACAGCCGACCCTGGTAATGAATCGCGGGTTTGCCGTCTTTCCACGCCGGGCATATGCGCCTTGCCTCGAACAAACATACCATCCGGCAATGATATCATTGTTCGCCTTCGAACGACGACACAATTTCTTTCTGATCCCAAATCCCATCTGCTTAGAGTACTCATTATAGAGCTGATATGCTTCTACTTCCGACTCAAATATCATACCTACGAAAGGCTCTAAATTGATTCTTTCCGTGCTATTAGGAGTCGCTAATGAAGAATTCAGTTTTGCTGCGGCAATTGAATCGCCTTTCTTGGAAGCTTCCCTGAATTCTTCTTCCTTGTCATCCTCACCCAAGCTGGTTTCGGCATCCATTTCGGCATCATCGACTTCCAATCCGATTTCAGACTCCAAATTGCTGGTGCTTTCCATAGTAAACTACATGGAAGTGAGTTTCACGAAACTAATCAGAGATTCAGGTGACAAAATTAGGGAGATAGAAGGGTTGAAGCAATCCAAGAGAACTGATCACAATTCAAAAAAAGATAAATATGTTAATTTTTCTTTTATCCGACAAAAATGGAAAAAAGGGATAAAAAAGAGGTAAAAATTAGAGTAGTAGCATAATCGAAAAAACATGCCCAAAAAAATAATCTTGGATGGTTTTTTGCAATCAATTAAACCAGTTGCATCTTTTTTTTTTTCAAGGGATATTTCTTTTTTAAAAAAAAGCTAGAGATGGCACTCAACTTTTCTTATAAATATTTTTATTGCTACATGTAGGGGAAAAATGGGGGAAGAGAAAAAGAGAAAGGGGTGGGGATGCGTACGAGAGAGAGGGGCAGCGCGCGATGCAGCGGCCGTTGAAGCGATTAGGGCGTTGAAGAGAGGAGAAGAGTAAAGGGGGAAGAACGAAAGCCGGGTGCTTTGTTGCCTCGCTTTATTCCACGCACCTCTTGCAATGCCCTATCTTTCGATCGTGATGCTGCGTGGGTCCCGCACGTTGGACAAATTCTTTCCTCACCGTCTGACCTTGGAGATAATGAAGCACACGAGGCGTTGAAAAAACGTTGCAACGGGCAAGAGGCAAGGCCGCAAGAGGGAGGGCCGAGTTGCAACGGGGCTCAGCAGCTGCAGGTGGCCAAAATTGGGACAAGCGCTGTGGGCCCCACCCATATTTCACCAGGATTTTTGGGTTTTAAAAAAAAAAATCTTATCATGTCTGAAGGAGCTGTTGGCAGTAGAGTTATTGGAAGTAGAGCTGTTGAAAGTAGAGCTGTTATAAAAAGCTGTTTGCTGTTTGGTAACTACATTCGTAAAGTGCTGTGGTACTTTGTTTTGTGTTTGGTAAACAAACTGAGAAAGTACTTTTGTATGACAAAATTACCATAAAGGACATTGCATAGTATTATACAACAGAACATAATAAAACATAACATATATTAGTACATAAATATACGATATAGTATAATATTATTGTGATATAAAATAATATTATTATAATATAGCATAATAGTAATATAATTATTAGAGTAAATTAATATTTGGTAATATAACATAATATTAAATTATTTAACATAACATATTAATGTATTATGATATAATGTAATATATATTATATTTATAGTATAATACAATAATAAAGGTATAAAATATTATAATTATTAGTATAAATTAATTTTTCATAATCTAACATAATATTAAATTATTTAAAATAACATATTAATATATTATAATGTAATGTAATATAATATAATATTTATAATATAATATAATAATAAAGGTATAAAATATTATAATTATTAGTGTATAATTAATAATGTTGAAATATATTTATTTATTATCTTATTTATTCATTTGTTCATTCATTCATTCATTTATATAAATATTTATTTATTTATTTATTTTTTTAATTTTCTTTTCTTCTCTTTTTTTCCTTTCTTTTTCTTCTTTTTCTTCTTTTCTTTTTCTTTTTCTTTTCTTTTTTTCTTCTCTTCTTCTCCTTCCTTCCTCTCCCCCGTTCTTCTTTCTTCTCCTCCCGCGCGGCCGGCGGCACCGGAAGGGGGCCAGGCCGCCGCGGCCGCGAGAGGGGGCCAGGTCGGGGCCGGCGGCGGCCGCGGGAGGGGGCCGGGCCGCGGCCGGCGGCGCCTGCGGCAGTCTCGACGGCCGCGGCTGGCCCCGTGGGAAGTGCCCTCCTCCCGTGAGGCCGTCAGCGTCGGGCGGGCCGTGGCGGATGCGGGAGGGGGGCGGGTCGTGACCGCCGGTGGCCGCAGGAACCCCCTTCTTCTTCCTATTCTTCGGCCCTTCCCTTGTGGGACCTCCTTCTTTCGGCCCCTTCTTCTTCCTGTTCTTCGGCACCGCCCCTTTCCGTGACGGGTCGTCGCCGGCGGCGGCCGCGGGAAGGAGAAGACGACCTGTCTTCCTCTTCTTCGGCACCTCCCCACCATGGGGGCAGGGGAGAGGGAGGGGGTGCGACGGCGGGGCAGAGGGAGAGGGTGCGGCGGCGGGGGAGAGGGAGTGGGGTTGGGTGGGAGAGGAAGAGACAGTGAGAGAGAGGTTTTTGGGAGGAATTTTTTTTTTAATGGGGGTATTTTAGTCAAAAATACAGCTTTCCGAAAAAGCTGAAAATAGCATTTTTGAAAAGCTCCAAATTGGAGTTTCCCCCCAAAAGCTGTTTTCAGCTTTCCGCAAAAGCTGAAACAGCTTTTCGAAAAATTTACCAAACACTCTTTTTTAGCTAAAAGTACTTTTGGAGGGCCAGAAAGTGCTTTTTGGCTCCCCCAAACAGGGCCAAGGGCAGAAACATTTACTTTCCAGAAGGATCGACAAGTATTCGAAAGAATCTTTGGAGTAGCTTATGTTAACCATGAATCTTTTTTCTACCAAATTGTCCTCTATCGTAATAACTCCATCAATCTTTTCTCACAAGTATTTGAGAAGAGTTGTGACCACTCTTCCCCTCATCTGGCTAGTTGGCTACTCCGTCCCAGTGGGGGTAGGGGATGTAGACCTTTCTTTCCATAAATCTATCGTTAGATTGCGCAAATATTGCTTCAGAATTTTGCATGCTGATGAATGAAAAATAGAGTTTGAAGTATTTTGAGAGCTGTGCCGGATGCAACCGTACAGATGATATCATAAAAAAAGAGCAATCATTCATTCGTGTGAAAGATACAATCCAAATCTTTCCTATGGAATGCTGAAAGTAAATTTTGATGGTTTGACAGGAGATTTTTATAAAAAGTCATTGTATTAGAAGCGTCAGCTAGGAATGTTGCTATTTGCTCTGTATCTCAAAGCAGAGCTACAAGCAACCTGGTTGGGATTATGTATTACATTTTGTCACCATAAAATATGGTCAAATCTAGTTGGAAGAGGAATATCCTATCGTTATTCAATAGATGAATGGTCACTGCTCCCTCTCCGTTGCACAGCATTCCCTTCTCAAGGATATATGGTAGATTAGTAAAGGTTCTATTAGCTTTCAAGGCAACGCATATTTTTCGAGGAGGGAACCAATCTTCTGATTGGTTGGTGAATGAAGGTTGGAATAGTAATTCTCAAACTAGGTTTAACCACAACTTAGCATGATGCGATGATAATTAGTTGCCAATATGCCGTGTTTGTTTACAACCATGTTGTAGAGTGTTTAGAACAATGTTCAGCTTTGAATAACTTGAAAGCTAAAAGGAGAATAATAAAATTACCTTACAAGGGATATAAATAAAATAACAAGAACATTTAAGAATACTTAAAAATTTATATTAGATAACAAAGGCAATATTAATGAGTATTGGTGGATCAACTTTAAAATATAACAAAAATTAAGATTAGGTTAATTAATATAAAATAAGATTAAGGAAGATAAATAGAAGATGAAAATAGATGAGCAATTTACATTAAACATAATTAGAAAATAAAGAAAGTTCAACATAAAACAAAAAAAAAAATGAAAATTTACAATAGAATAAAATTATAAAATGAGAAATAATATTATAAATTTATAAGTGTTTCAAAACCAAAAATAAAGTAGAAGATTAAGTAGAAATACAAAATAAATGAAATCTTAGTTGATATATGATCAATATGTTAAAATATAGGCAGATATCATCAAACTCATTAACCATGAACCTTTTAAAGTTTAGGATGGTAATCCTAAAAGATAGACAACTCCATGTTATTTTTAAAATGCAAAAGAAATAAATAATTCAATATATAAAATCATAACTCTGGAAAGAACTTATTCTGCATAGATATAATGTTTAAAGGATTACTAATGCCTAAGATTGAATTAATAAAATTCAAAGGTTTTTATATTTTCTGGCAGATATTATCGATATTTTTTAAGATGGTATGGAAGGACGTGTTCAATCAAAAAAAAAAAAAAAGGATAAAGGGGGCTAGAACTAATCATGCATTTTACCCGCTCAAAAAATTGAAAAGAATAAAGACGTTACTGCCGACTGTAGTGCAAGAGATTGCCGACTTTTTGTAAGATCGAGGGCAGTTTCGATATTTCAGCGAACTGAAGGGTTTATAAAGAAGTCATGGATAATGCCGACTTTGTGGCTGCCGGGTGCCGACTACGGCAAGGGCAATTTCGATATTTCGAACAAATGGAATCTGGGTGCTGCCGAGGCCAGAAGTATAAGGCGCGCAGCGGCACGGCTCAAAACCTAGAGAGAAGAAAAATGTCAGCTTCTCCTCTCCTCCTCCGATCTAGGGTTTCCGCACGCACCATCTCTCTCGCCCTTAGACCCTCCAAGAAATCTATCCAATCCGAGGTTTCTCCGCTGATTCCAAGCTCTCGATCGCCTATTTCACCCTCCGAAAGGCGAATCTCCGTTGTCTTCAGGTGAGATTCTTGCAAGCCTTGTTCCTCGTTTCAGAGATTAGGAAAAAAATGTTCTTTTTTCTTTGTGTCTCAAGGAAGAATCTTGTGATGCATAGATTACGAAAGGATTCGAGTTGTTTGGTTTCAATGCTGCCGCTGCACAGCGCGATTGCTTCTGCTCGCCTGAGATCGGTGCTCTCGCCCGTGTCCCAGCACTGGGGATGGGTTCCCCAAGGTAACACTTCCTTTAATTTGTTGGCAGTCAATCAGTTGGGTCATTTTCTATATCCTTTTATGTGGAATGATAGCTTTCTGTTCCAAGATCGGATTTTTGTTGACTAGGATGATGTATGATAAAATGGCTGCGAGGTGCTGATGTTTTGATTTTTTTTATTTCTTGAGAAAAGCTTTGAAGTAAGTCTGCTTCTTGACAGAGACACTTGTTGATAATTTATGGGCTCTTGAGTGGTGAAAGTATTTACACAGGAACCTTTTATTGAGTCTTTAAAGTGTCCTGGTAAGGCAGCCAATTGAATAGCTCAAGTTTGACCTAGAATCTGGCTTGCTAAAGGCTTGCTCAACTATTAATCAAGCCGACCTCAAGCGTGGTTAAGCTTGAATAGTTTTTGAGCTGCAACCGCAATTACTGGCACAATTGTGTTTAACTTTATCAAGTTTATTGAGCTTATATAATGATATATTAATCATTAACAATTACTTCCTTGGGAGAAGTTGTTGTTTCTTTATTTAATAATAACATATGCAACTTATCAATGATCTCAATCATGTGATATGTTCTTAGGAGCATTTGGTTTAATTCTCAATTGTAAGCTGACATTTTTCTTATGGTTAAGAAACAAGTCAACCATTAGAATTGAATTGTCACATTCTTGCTCTCCAACATGTCATTCCATTTGGTTGTTCCACCTGTACACAGGATAACATTTGGATACCATAGTCAGGCATCCAAGAACCGAGACAATATGACTGCGGCGTATAGTGAGTCTTGTTCCTTGATTTAATTCTTTACCAAATATTGCAAAATGAACCTCATGCATATCCAAGTGATTATCCCAAGTGCTTATTTTCGATCTCATCCATGGACAAAAGAATTCATGCTAGAGTTTGGATGCCCAACCCTAAAAAATTAATGTACTTATAAGAATGACTACAAAATTACAGCTAGAGTTTGGAACACCCAACTATATATAGTATCTGAAGGGTATACCATGCACAGTTTGAGAGAAACAGTTGGAATGGTATATCTGCATGAATATTCTGCATTTGATCTTCATGGTAGTGTCCTGTTCAATTATACAGATATAATGGTGAGTTTAGTACTGGAGCTTCAAAAAGTTGATGGCTATAGTTGCTACATGTAAATATTGAAACAAGTACAACTGTGTTGCTAAGATAATGGAGAGTAAGCTTATTGAAAGAAGAAATTGAATGTGCTTTCAAGATGATAAGTAATAAGACAATTTGTACTTATATTAATTTTTCAATAGTTAGGAAGGAAAAGTAGATGTGAAAAGAAGGGGTGAAATTTACCAGTTATCATCCAAACCACATGGAGATATTGGATCAATGTTTGCATGGCTGAGGTGAGACTCAAGGATGAGGATCTAAGAGGCTTTCCAAAAACTATACTTCTGTTGGTTTTTGGTGTGCTGCTTTTAGTCATCCTAGTGGAAGAAAACCCTTTGACAATATCAACCCTTTCTAGATTTATGTTATATACACTGCACCCATTTAGCAGTTAGCTACATGTTGGATGGGAGGTATTTGGGTGAAGAGAAAGAAAAGGTTGGTGAAGGAGGCGGAGTTGGGGGGCTGGGGCATGCTAAGTTATTTCCATCCAGCAACTGACGTGCAATTTATGACAATGCCACTACTCAAACCTGCAACACTGTTGCTCCTTTTTTCTTTGCATGTGTGATTATATTAGTCACCGGGTGTGTGGGATACATTATTTCCTTCCAATGTAACTGTCATGCACAATATACGGTGATCCCACTCCACAAACTTGCAATACCATGTGGGTGTTTCCCATTCATGTTGTTCTTTGATACTCATATCACTCAAATGAGTTTTTGTCTTGGTGGGTACTCAGATATTGGTTTCTCTCGGTCAGGATGAAGGCTGAAGAAATTTTGAATTGTTCTCAGATATCTCAGTATTTTGGTTGACATATAACGATCAAGATATCAAAATGTCAGCCAGTATGAAACTGGATTAACCATCAAACTATCAATTGATGTTTACATTCATCAATCGAGAAACTCCTAATAAGATAATAAAAAAGAGAGTGAAAATCCTTTGCTGATCTATAGATATCATATATTACTGATGTCTTAGAATATCTCAGCTTTATACTGGCTAGGATCGTAAGGATTATGGACAAGCGCACATGTGTGTGAGAGAGGCATCTGTATACCTGTTGACTGGTGAGTGCTTGATACTGCTACAAAACAAATGTCTTGGCGGAAAGCTTGGCATGTTTGCATATATTTGTAATAGGCCAAAGTAATCACCATATCTGAATTTTTCTCTCTACATACAAATATATATGGCTATTAGACTGTTTATAGCTGCTCTGAGATAAATTTCAAACGATGGCTTCTGCTTTCTTATTCTGTTGCCTGATTTGGGTTCCTTCATGTTCGATCTCTTGCCTCAAATTGCGTTTGCTGACCGTTCATCCATTCTGCAGGCACCTCGATGCCTTTATGACAACACTATTTTGGTGGTTGCTTGGCTCTCTGGGGACTTGTTGAATACAAAATACAGACCTGGACATGTTGTTGCTTCTCCATTTATTTTTGTTCTGAGACCAACACCTAAAAACTGATGAAGGCTTTCTGGGTAATCTACAGAAGCATTTTTGTTTTCCGATATCTTGAAGGCAATCCCTGAGCCTTGTTCCTCTCTGACAGTTTCTTTGAAGAATCAAATGGAGACTGATGTGTTCTTGCACCCAGCAGATGGGGAGAAAATTTTAAGGTTCCATGCAAATTTGATTATGCAATATCATGGACCTGTTTGCTTTATAACAAGCAGAGGCACATCTAGGTGAGACAATGAACATGCAGAAATATTTGATCCCCATTACATATATTATCTGCTGATTGTGAGGATAAGAATGGCTTCAAGTCACGTCGCCAATGCTTGAACTTGTTTGTGTGCATGTGCAGGATCACCATGTTTTTCAGGAACATGTTTATATTCTCTAGGAGCAACAATTATCCAAGGGAACCAGGAATCTTGATTTGATGAAATCACAAATAATAAGTCCTACCCTATCACTCTCTCTTACACATTTGTTCGTTCCAGTTTTATCTTTTCATTTGAACAACGTTAATGGCATGTGAAACAAGAGGAAATGATGCCAAACAGCAAGGGGATGCATTTATGCGAGTCATGACCCCTTCTTCATTTGGGTAGGAATCACGCCCCTTTTTGGAGATCTCACATTGGTGTTTCTTAAACATATTGGTCTCTCGTCTTTGGCTCTCAGCCTGGCCTCAATTTGCCCCATTTGATTTGGTTTGAGCTCGGTTACTTCGCCCGTGATTTGATATCAACATGAATAGGCAGCCATTGCTCAAAAAAATATAAATAGGTAGCAATTATTTTTAAGAAAACGATATATATGTTATCGATTTAGAATAGAAAATCTCTCTTTTCTGGCATTCTGAAGCAATGTTTGAAAGAGAAGCCAAGCAATCATCGACCGGGAGATGATGCATCAAACAAAATATTGGATGGCGGGAGTTGTAGCGGGAATGATTTTCCTTTCAGCAAAAGGAAAAGGGGAAAAAGGGTCGGAGGACTGGCGTCTGGACGTTAGAATAGTAAAATTCTGAAAGTTACAAACTTACAATCGTCTGTTTCCATTAGGGTTTAAAAAAAAAAAAAATCCAGGGTCGCTTAAGACCAATACCTTATAGAGATCTAAAAGGGGTAAACAAATAGCTTATTGCAAGATTAAGCCCACCTAGACTTGCAGATAGCAAAGCGATCTGTACGTATGGGATAGATGTATATAGATACACATGTATGCATGTATGTTGACGCATGTATGCGTGCATGTATGTTGACGCTTGTACGTGTGCATGTATAGATGTGCAGGTATATAGGGATGTATGCATGCATGTATGGATGTATATATGTATGGATGTATGCATATATGCAAGTATTGATTTATGTTTGGATGTATCTATATGTATGTATTGTATGCATATATGTATATGCGTCTACATGTATGTATGCATGGGGGGAGGGGGCTAGGATGCACTCGAGTGCCTTTGGCCTCAAATGGTTCATAGTGAAAATTAGTAATACACCTCTCAAGATAAAAATCGACATCGTTGATCATGATTATTGGTGCATAAAATGCTTAGAGATGACAATTACTTATTTTAAAGGTCTCTTATCTATGTATCAACAGAGCACAAGATGAACAATAGAAATATAGCTAGCGAGCTAAAGTATGGTATACGCTAAAAATTTGCAAATCAAAACTGTAAACCTTCATTTAAATATTAGCATGATGGCAAAGGCAGAAGCTATGTTTATTGCTATGAGTACGCGAAAAAAGCCATTAAAACATGAAAGGTTGGTAGAAATAATTAGAAAAATTCTGCCTTTTTGTGAGCATTCATAATTCGAACTAAAGACTTGAAATTTGTTAGAAAGATTTAGTCAACAAGGTCAGGATTTCTGTTTTTTTTTTTCCCTGATGGCACCTATTCTAGTGCACCAAGATAGAGATGATAATGGGTTGGGTATGTTATTATTCGTATCAGCCGTCTACTTGCTTCAAGGCGGGGAGAGGCAAGTATGGTGTTTGGCGGAGATGGGGCAGCAAAGTTAAACAAGATGGGTTGAAAGGATCCGGTTGGGTATAATTATAAAAAATATTTTTTTATACAAATCAAATAAGTAAAAAAATATAAAGATAAATCTTAGTGCTTTACATAATATTAAACAAAATAAGTGCCGAAGATAGAGAACATAATAAACTAAATGTTCAACGTAAACATAACAAATAAAAATATTATTTTTTAAAAATTCAAATATTCTTAAGATAAGAAAAACAATCAACTAAAAATAAATAATTAAACATCATGGCAGTAACTTTTCATGTGTTCAATCTTTCTCACAAGTGGAACAGCTAGGACAAAGGGTGGAGGGGCTTTGTGAAGAGTTAATTATATGGATCAGGTTTGAGGTGGGTTATATCATTAGGCATACTTGCTCAAGATCCACTGTAGGTCAGCTAAAATCTGCTCCATTAGGATCAGATCAAGTTTATCCCTAATAGGGCGGAATAAATTGCTATTTTTACACCAAAACAATGATCTGAGAAAGGGAGAGAGACATCGTGACACTGTCTCTTGATGAGGAGATAATTGTCTTTTTGTATATTTCCCCTTATTTGATGAACAAATTATGGAATTTCGTCGGGGTTTATTTAGGAATGAAATGATGGTTGTTTTAACTGTTGATGGTGAAAAAAGAACTTTATTGTTTTCCAAGCTAATATTCACCAAATAAAATTACTTTTTGCGAGTTAACTTATAGAATTGAATAAATATTATTTTATTTTAATTAACAGTAAAAAATCAAAAATTACAATTCTCTCTCTCTCACGCACGGATAACAGCCATTGAAACTGCTTTTATTATGTACTTGTTGTTTTTTTTGTTAATTATCAGAATACCTTGGCATAACAGGACGCCCCTGAATACATTGCATCAGAAGGTTTAACATCTTCTTGCCTGTTTCGTTTTAGCAGGCGGGAAGCATCGCCTCGTGCATTTAAATCAAGGAAAGAAAGGAAAATCTGGGAGATATTGGACTTCAATTGGACATAATAATCAATAATGGGTTCCTGATAAAATAGAGTTAAGAATAGTAAGGCCCTATTTGGGGGAGCTTTTGGAGGGCCAAAAAGCACTTTCTAGCCCTCCAAAAGTACTTTTAAGTAAAAAAGAGTGATTGGTAAAATTTTGGAAAAGCTGTTTCAGCTTTTGCGGAAAGTTGAAAACAGCTTCTTGGCAGAAGCTCCATTTTGGAGCTTTCCGAAAACACTGTTTTCAGCTTTATCGGGAAGCTGTATTTTTGACCAAAATACCCCTATTTAAAAGTTCATTTTTCCTTCCAAAAATCTCCATCCCACCGCCTCTTCCTCTCTCACCATCCCCCCTCTCTCTCTCTCTCTCCTTCTCTATCTCCTTCTTCTCCTCAATGCCGCCGGCCCTCCTTTTTTTTTTTTGTTTTGGGAGGCAGCCCCGTGGCTGCCTAGCCACCCGTGGCCGTGCTCCCCAGCCGCCGCTACGACCCACCACAACAAAAAAAAGAGGAAGGGGCGGCCATGGCCGCCGCCTCCCCGGCAGGCGCCGCGGCCCGCCGTCCCGGCCCCCTCCCGAGGCCCCCCCTCCCTCGCGGTCGCCGCGGCCCGCCGTCCCGGCCTCCTCCCGAGCCCCCCTCCCCCCGCGGTCGCCGGGGCCCGCCATCCCACTCCCCTCCCGGGCCTCCTCCCGCGGCCGCCGCGGCCCGGCCCCCTTCCGGCGCCACCGGCCTCGCGGGAGAAGAAAGGAGAAGAAAGAAAGAGAGGAAGGAAGGAGAAGAAGAGAAGAAAAAAGAAAAGGAAAGAAAAAGAAGAAAACGGAAAGAAAAAGAAAAAAAAGAAAATAAATAAATAAATAAATATGTATATAAATGAACGAATAAATAAATAAATAAATAAATAAAAATATTAGTAATTATTTAACTAATTTTTCACCTAGCTAGAAAATTTGTTAGAGAAATAAATGGTCATCAAAAGAGTAAAAATTAATTTATACTAATAATTATAATATTTTATACATTTATTATTGTATTATACTATAAATATAATATAATATTATGTTATGTTAAATAATTTAATATTATATTAAATTATTATCCTATAGTATACAATGTTATAGTACTATATTATAATAATATTATATTATATTACATTAATATTATACTATATCATATATTTATGTATTAATATATATTATATTTTATTAAGCACTATTGTATAATACTAGTAATGTCCTTTATGATCATTTTGTCATATAAAAGTATTTTCTCAGTTTGTTTACCAAACAAATGTTAAAGTGCCACAACACTTTAGAAATGTAGTTACCAAACAACAAACAGCTTTTTATAAAAGCTCTACTTCCAACGGCTCTACTTCGAACAGCTCTAGTTCCAACAGCTCTATTACCAACAGTTCCCCCAAACAGGACCGAAGTGGTTGCTTAATTTGTTGAACGAAGTACTAGAAAACTTTTTGACTCTGAGTGGCACATTTGTATAAGATGCCATCTAATGAGGCTGAATGGTTCATGTTTGGGATCATCCGTTGCCATTCCAGCTTTCACGACAAGCCCCTCCCTTGTTTAGAGTTGCTAGGCCAATTAAGATCTTCATGGAGTCAAATTCTTAAAATAAATGGGATAAGGCCTGTTTGTGAAGGCATGAGCACGACTGAGCTTATTTGTTAAAACTTGCTGCCACAACCAAATGAAGAAGTTAGAATTTGAAATCCTAGAAACCCCAGATATGACACTTGTCTTCGCTGTAGCTCAGAGAAGTAGTGGAAATAAAATATTAGATGGTCTGAAATTAAAGTAGATCTAATATGGAGGCGCTTATACAACAGTATAAATAAGATTGGCCCTAACTGCATGACTGAGAGCCTAGCATCAATAATCCAAACTGCTGGATATGGTTTATAATCTCTCTAAACTGCGTACTGTTAAAAAAACTTATATGGCTTGAAGTCCTCTAGCATATGCATCATGTATAAATTTAGTGATAAAAAATGAACAGTTTAAATGACACGAAGATTATATATTTTATGATCACTAGATGCAAGTCGCTTGGACTATCAATGCTGGGTCCTTGGTTGACAAGTTTGAGCTGCCTCTGGCCAATCTTATTTATACTGTTGTATAAGCGCCTCCTATAATCCTGAAATTGTATTGAAATAGTTCTCTAGCATTGGAGGAATTTCTTCGACTCAACAAGCTCTCCATATAAGGTGAATCCTCTGGACTATGGAGACATTACCAACTATTGGTCTAACCTTTTCCGTTACAAATCAGACACTCCTTGAACAGCCTTTGATAGTGCAAGTTGTCATGAAGTAGGATGCCAAAAATGACACATAACAATGAGAAACATGAGAGAATTCAAAACTAACAGAAATTCATCATCTCTGAACTGTCAAATTAAGCTAAGCATGGATCTTTCCAGTTACCTCCAATCAAATTTTTTCTTTCTCCAGAAGAAGATGTACATAATAAAGAACAACAGAATAAACATACAAATAAGCAAGCAAAAAATAAATTTTCCAAAAAAGGTATGATAAATATAACAATCCAGAAAATAATAATAATAGGATGTGCTCACTGATTTTACGAGCTCCCTAGTTTATTCCATTGGGTTTATTTTGCTTTGACTTGGCCAAGCTAACAAGATCGCCAAATAACTTATCTTCAGGCTTTGATGGTCTGTTGGACTGGTGACTGTAAAATGTGGATGAAGCAGACATTGGATAAGAGGAGTTCATATTCATGTAACTACTGTTGTCTTGCAGGGAAAGCCCATACATTCTCTGAGAAATATCATTTGGACCCACATAAGGGTACAGAGGTCTCTGATTATAGTACCGAGCTTCTGGCTGTTGACCATATCCATAATTTATCCACTGAACACCCTGCATGAGTTGTTGCTGCATGCCTATGAATTGCCCACCCTGAATAGGTTGGGAATATAAACCTCCCAGCTGGTTGCTCTGCATTGGTGGGGCTGACATACCAATCTGCTGGTTGCTCTGAATTAGTCCAGGATGCATTCCTCCAAGGTGGCTGCTTGGGATTGGCCGGGGATGAATAACTCCCTCAAGTTGGCCACTCTGCATTTGTTGAGGCTCAAGCAGTTGGTTATTCTGAACAGTCTGAGCTTCCCATGGTGGCAGAGGAAGAGCTCCACCTTGATCATTTGTATCTGTTTGAGATAAAAGAGATTTTAGTGATACTATGCCCTCCTATGACCAATGAAAACTTGCGATAGATTGTATGGTTTAAGAGATGGTGGTGGTTTTGGAAACTGAAAAATAACAAAAAACATCTCAATCAATATCAATTAGTTTAGTATTTCCATGCAACAACTTAGAAATATTAACCTTCCATAGCACACTTAGCAGATGTGGAAAAAGAAACATTCATGGACAACCACTTCAAGATTTGACATGTAGAAGAACAGAGATTTCAGGCATGCCACTGATGATAGAATGTTTTGTCACTTGACTGTATTTTAAAAGCAGTAAAATAGTCAAGGAAAGGCTAGAAGACTTACTGTAAGTTGCCTGATGCTGGGAACTCAAGCCATGAGAACTTTGACTATTCCATGCAGGATTTGCTTGATTCAATTGGGTTGCTTGGATATAAGCTGCTTGTTCATATTGAGGTACCCCAGAATTTGGGACACTTCCATTGGAATAATTTGTAGACTGATGGAGTTCTAGTTGAAGCTGAGGTGCAGCAGGATATGTCTGTGATGCTGGATACACTGTATTAGAATCAATAGCATTGGTAGGTTTGTTGCTGTTATTGCTGTTTTGAGAAAATATATCAGAAAGAGCCAAAATGTTCTTCTCAGTTCCAGAGCTAGCAGAACTATCAACTAGGTCAGTAACAGGTACAAGTGCAAGTGAATTCTCCGATGTAGGTTTACTGAAATCCTCGCCACTAAGAAGGTCCATGTTAGGATCAATTATTTCTAATGAGGTTGCCGCACCATTAGATGCTGGAGGAGCAGGTAGCAGTAATTGCTGAAGAGGAGTCTGCTTGTTTGTGCTTGTGCTCATATTGGACCTACAGAATAAATGCATTATGCCTTCAGGCAAATATGAGAAATTGAAAATGAACAAAATCAAAGCCCTCGACCTGATCAAACAAGGCCAAAGTTTGAACATGGATTTAAAGGTAAAGCAGTCAAAAGAAACACCGGGAAGGTCAGCCAAACAAAATTTAAGGAGAGCCCGCCTATTGGTGCATCAAAGTTTTATCAGATTGAAAATAAATGACCACTACACATTAAAAGCAACTTTATATGTAACTTCAGGTGAACTGTTGAGTAAGCAATAAATAGAGTTGTTTTTGAAAGAATATTGACTACCTTTGATTCAAATGTGCACTGCTATCTGCATTTGTTACAGAAGAATCATCAACATCTACAAGTGCTTGAAGAGTCTTTGGCTTCTCTGCATGAACAGCAATTCCTGAAAGAACGGCATCATGTCTGGCTAGAATTCGCTGCAACTCATCATTTAGTGCAAGTCCTTCGCGAAGCAGTTCCTCATCCCTATAAATGTTTAGAAAGCAGACAGTAAACAGCCATTTAGCAAACTGCAACAGACCAAAATTTCATTCAGACTTCCAATTAGGTTAATATTGCACAAAAAAGATTTATTCCTATATCACAGCAAGTCAAAGCATAATATGTTGGATTTGTTTGGTTCTATGTTAAGGGAAAAGAAAAGGAATCAGAGGTATTCAAATTAAAACTATGTATGGTTCTATACACATTGATTTTGAGGCAGCTTTGGCAAAATGCCAGCATATAAAACAGCCCTTAAAAATTAAGAGAGAGAGAGAGAGAGAGAGAGTTGCACAGAAACAGAAAGGCTAGCCAAAGAAAAAAAGGATACATGAAAAAAGAAAACTAAATGACAAGGACAAAAGTTTTTTTTGTCTACAAGCATAAAGTTCTTATTTCAACAAAACATACGAAAAATGGAAGGTTGCCTTTAAGAGGGATATAACATTAAATTAAATCAGATTCTTGACAAAATAAAACATTGAAAAAAAGTTCAAATGTTCTTTACAAACAACTGTATTTTAAGGATTACACACTGAAACGTAAATAACTCTTTGGAAGTCTTACGAAGTCGTGTTCACATGGTGCATCACTCTCTGTTTGTTTGAACGGCACTGATCAACAAGGTCGACAAGCACCTCCTGTGTGAGTCCCTGAATATTAGCAGTATCATGGCTCAGCACTTGTAAAGTTAAGCTGTATGGTAGAAATCTAGAAATGCAGTTGGCCTGATTAGTACCATACGCTAACAGTTTCTTCGTGAACTCTAAGTAGGATATTAGAATTGAAATAATAATTACAAGTTTCCTTCATTGACAGTCCATACTTCCACATGTATATGCATATTATTCATTAAATTGGGACAGCTTCAGTGTTCCTAGGTAATCTATTCCAAAAGATATCATGGATCGTCTGAGGGACGATCAATGTCATTCGCCTGCATGTCTGAAAACACAAGTACACCAAAATTCGAGTGTTTGATAGCTTCTAGAGATGGATAATGGCTAAACTTTTGTTGTGTTATGGAAAAGTTATCCATTTAGCGGTTACTTGATGCATGGATAACAAGTTTCCACACCAAAAAGTTTGTTCAGAAGAGCTTTGGATGTCATAAATCATGAGGAACGATGTGGATCATCAACGCATGCTCTACAATTATAGAAAATACAGGGCATGACCAAGTTAGCTATGCCCTGAGAACAATAAAGCAATTCCAGTGTTTATGATACACATACTGTAATACAATACAGATACTCATATTCATCCATTTAGACAAATAAAGATCATATATGTTTCATTTCACAATGGAAAAGGAACATCATGCATAAACATATACACACAAACACATACACACATACATACATACATACATACATACATATATATATATATATATATATATATATATGAAAGTTAAACCATAGAACCTATGCCTGATAAGCTCTCTCTTATATCATTTGAAAAGGCAAGGTTGAATTTAATGGCTGCATGTTTTTTTTTTTTTGTAAGAATTTCGTTACTTTCACTGCAAATGCTTCGATTTTGAAAAATCCTAAATAAGGTATATCAAGTAGTGATAAACTTTAGTTCAATACTCTAAAATTGGTGCAAAGCTGAATGAATGACGCATTGGCAATTTCTAAGTTTGGCATTTTAGTCCACAGAAAAAGGTCATGCAAGAATACATTAAAACCTTATCTTTGTGCTTTCCATTAAAGCAAAGTATAAGAGACAACCACTGCCACACATGAGCTTCTATATTGCCCTCTGTACAGACTCAACCATTTGCCTCAAGGCATATTTGGAACATGTTGCCTCTTGGTCTGAGGTGAGGCAAAACCTTGAAAAAGGGTCTTTTCAGCAACATATATAGCATGCACAGCCTAGTAATGGGCATGAGGGAAAATGGTAAGGTTGCTCCAGTGTGGCGTAGGTGTCACGAGTTTGAAACACAGAAACATCCTCATCATGCGCAAGGGTAAGGCTGCATATAGTTGTCCCGTCCCAGATCTTAAGAGTGGTGGGAACCTCGTGCACCGGACAACCTTTTTTTAGCCTAGCAATGGGCATGTGTGCATGGATGGGTGGATGAATATGGTTCCATATGGTTCAGAATTAGTGATATATATAAAAATTAATAAATGCACTGCACTTCTAGTTGGAACAGTTCTTTGTTGTCTTTTGTGAACCAAGAGGGAAGTATTCACTCAAAAGGGGAAAATTTTCAAGGAGATGGTTTGATATGGTTTGATTTCCCTATGAAGTTTGCCTTACACGTGCATCTACATATTTACATAAATATGTATAAATATAAGTATGTATAAAATGCATGCATGCATGTCTATCTGTCTGTGTATGTATATAAAGCCATCTATCTTACTTTTATCAGATTCACTCTATAAATTGCAACACAAGGGGTATTGGATCAGGCCAAGTCTAAAAGTTCATTAGTTTCTCTGTTGGGGATTTAAACTATGCACTCAATGGCTTTAGGTCAGTTTGAATTCAGTCTGGAAGTTATGTGCAAGATCCCATATTTGAAACTTGGTGAGTACAAATCAATTTTCTAAAAATGTTGGGTAAGTGACTCGGTTTGAGAATCAAGCCTAGGTCTGGATCTCAAATAATTACATGTTTGATTTGCTGGCTTAAAATAAATCAAAAATGGCCAAAAGCAGATTTAAGATAATAACCAGTTGAATATGTCACACACGTGGGTCAGATGGACTTGAACCTTACCCAAACACAACCTGACCCAAACCTCAACAATGCATGAATTGAAATACATTAGTCAGGCAGGAGTCCCAAACCAAGACCTGAACTCTAATTGAGCCAAGGATAAACCAAGAAAAGCTGGACCAGAACCAACCAATCGCAACAAATATTAGTCCAGAATTGAGATCTAACCAGTAGAATCAGAGCTGAGCCTAACGCAACCTCAAATGGGAGCCAACCTTGCCTAGCAAACCAAGTAAATTACAAGTTATTTGAGCCTACCATACAAAATTTGCATTTGATTGATTGGAGTTCGTAAAACTAAAGGAATCTAAATATATATGTCAATGTCTAACCAACAAAATGGCTTCAGTTAATTTAAGATAATCCGATACTAGCAACATGTTCAAACAATGAGCCTATAAATAATCGACAACACTAGCATCTGAGTTAAGTGTTTGCAGCACGAGGTTTTTCAACAGATTGTTGGATGTTTCAATCCAGATATCCAAGTTGCATTGAAGATTTGTAGCGTTAACATATTTTGACATTAATCATAAGTAAAATTCAAGTCTCAACAATTACTCCAGTTTTAGATATGAAAATATAATCAGCAGCACTAATTTGCAGATTACCTTTTTGTTCCCGGGCTCTAAAGCATTAAGCATTTGGGAAAGAATATCAATAACACCACGGGCATTCTGGATTTCTGCGAGGCTGAACAAAAAAACCTAGTTTCAATTTACAACATCAAACATAGGAACGTCCAAAAGAAGACAAACAGAAAAACAATACATAATCAGGATAAAGGTAATCAGAATAAAAGGACATAGCATAAAAAGTTAAGATCTACAGAAATTTAGTGTGATATTAAGAAGAATAGATCAGAAAAGGGAGTATTAATACGAAGTTGTTATAACTTTGCAATATATTCTGTCACTATAGGTTTGGTTACTCTTCCTTTTATTTCATCTAAAAGCGATTGGTAACTAAAGCCCCAAATGAGGTGAAAGCCTCCATAATAATGCAACTTACCAGGCTTGAGTGTTTAGAAAGCAATCAGGCCCAAATTCAAATAACAAACAAATTTGGAAATTTGTTATAGGGGCATGACAAATATGCAAACATAAACAAGCAACAAATCACAAAATCCGGCTGTATCATTTTCACATCAAAATGGAAACTTTTGTTTCCACTTGACCAACACGCAACAAGCAATCCAATAACCATTGTCCAACACCCCACTCTGTACAGTATGGATTTATGATATTAGAAAAATGAAAATGAAATCTCATTCAAATTGCCAGAAATAAAACATACAAATGATAAAAAGAAGCTTGAAACTGGAAGACAGATAAGGCAATGTTCAAATTTCATCATCTTCTGGTGTAGCTTTCTACTTTTCATGTAAAGTTGAGATTCAGTCATAAGCTAAGGAGGTTATTTTTCAAAACATACTGAAACATGAAAATATATCCCTTAACTTTCTCATTTGATCAAAATTATGGTCCTCGAGTTGGAATGGAGATTGAAAGTGTACCAAGTCAAATCCATCCCAAAACCTCAGAGCTTGGGCTGCCCTTGACTCTTCCTATTGATTAACAAACCGCAACTTTCTTTCCTCTATGTACAGGTATCATCTTAATAATTTGCAATTCATTGATTGTGAATGCAATAATAGAAATGCTAATCTAGTAAGTCCTAACATACGAGGCGATTCACTTGTACAACTCCTTACTTCCATGAGCTGTAAGCTTTTGATAGAGAGAAAGGTCTCTTTGATGACAAATGTGGTTTATCAATAGATCGACTATAGGCTTCTCTGATAGTTTAAGTATCTAAAGTGTAAAATATCAAGGTTACTACTGCACAAAGTACATGCATATCAAACAAATATTCCCATGAACAAGCACTAGCTATTGAATGCTTAAAAATCTAAAAACACCAATTTATTTCATCACTTAATAATTTAAAATAAGTCAGTGATAACATGCAGTTATCTAAAAAAGGCAAGTGGAAGGCTCCAAGAAAGAAGATTCTCTAAGAACTTGGTGTCAAAAATAGTATCAGACGTAGCAAACTGTCACAACCCAGAAAGTAACAGTAATTAGATTTAACAAACTAATATTATATGGAATGAACAGATTATATTACAGTACATGCTGATGTTGCACTCCTGAAAGCATATGACATGCTAAAACCTTGGGCAAGGGGAACACTATGCACCTCAGAATAGGAAAATCAGAACCCGCAGAAGACTCAGGTGCCTCTTGTTGATAATCAGGATTTAGCTCAGGTCTTTGAGGAAATATAGGTGCAGATCTCTCAGGTCTTCGAGAAAATACAGCTCCCCCACGCTGATGGACAAAAGGTTTACCTCAGGAACATGTGTATGTCTACATATGTATCTAAATATGCAAGAACATACATATGTATATAAATGATAATGAGATAATCTAACATGAATTATTACTAAAAAATGTCAAAATAATTTTATCCACCCCAACAACATTTCTCAGATGGATGGACATGAGTTGCAGCGACTTATCCACAACTTAAAAAGTAAACATATCTATCGCCACAACTTATAAAGTTGTATTAGAAGTCCAAAAGCATACCAACAACTCCTGATATGCTGCATAATATTGTGGATATCTTGCCTGTGGACCACCAATTGCTTCTTGCCAAGTATCTATTAACAGAAGTACCTTCTCCTTGACATTAATATCAGCTTGCTGCAAGGATTTACAATGAGGTAATTCAAACTTTTCAAAAGGAATCAAGGACAAAAAAAAGTGGATAAGAAATAAGGTTATTCTTGAAATAGTCAAAACCTTCTTTCTCACTATCATCACCATCTCATGCAGAATATCTTTCTCAGCAACATGCATATGGACTATATCGCCGCAGTTCTTTACCATTGTTTCCAGAAGCTGGTATAAGTTAAAGCAAGAACATGCCTCCATTAGTCTAGGATTTCCAAAACAAGCCAGCAGCAACCGAATGAATATAAAAGAGGAACTGATAATGGTGCCAGTGTCGCAATGGAAAAGAAAAACCTATAACTATAGATGCTTGACAAAGGCATTTTTTTACTCCTTGAGAATTTGCTTTGTTCGTTGACTTGTCATAGCAAATATGCTTAAAATAAGCGTTACCCAGACTCTTTGATTTAGTGGGAAATAACCACATCCAACAATTGAGCATGGAAAGTAGTATGACACTTGGACATCACTTAAACATGGGTCCCTAAGACTAAATTCTTAGATACTGAAAGGATCCGACCCTTAGCCACAATCACACCCCAGACATGAACCAGATCCATGTAATGTATTGTAAAATAACCCCCATCCCTTGACTTGTGAAAAACTTATATACTTCATAAAATCACAAATACTTACTAGTACTTAGCTATCATCATTGAAAGTGTTGAGGAAACACAACTATGAACAGAACAAATAAATCAAATAAGTAGAGTTGCTTCAAACAGCTGTATGTACTTGATAATCCTAGGCCACTATTCTGGACATAACTGACCAAAGGTCCACAACTGACCCAAAGGTGGCTGAAATCAAAATCTTTTAAACCTTGATTCAAATTAAAAGATGCTCGAGCTACGGAAAACAAATTACAAAATGCAAAAAATGAGTCTTATGAAAAACAGTTCTCCCCTTTGCTATCATAAAACCTGTTTTACAGACAATCAGGATTTACGTTTTTTTTTTAAAAGAAACCTCACAGACAATGCAACAGCACCAAGGATCTTCTCCACATTCTTAGGAATAACCTTCTAACATGACATTTGGCATAAGCTGAATCAGTGTTAATTTTGACCATAACAAATAACAAAAATGAAAACATGGTTTTAATTTGGTGTAAATTTGGAATGTAAAGCTTATATATGCATTAAATGGAATAATGTTACAATAATCAAGAATATGCACAAACATCTATCATACTGCCAAATCTTCCCCGACAGATATGCACTTAATGATAAATACTCATTTTGCGTGGTTTATAACTATCCATGAGTGCATTAGGGCATCTAATAATGCTATATAGGCCGATATGATAAGGGATCATGCTTTGTTCCTTTGTCACAATGATTTTACACTAAAATACCTTGTTTTTTTTTAAGAATAAAATAGCTAGGTTTAATCCCATGCTGTAACAAGGAGTCCTCTTGCTCTTTACCTTGATTGTAAGATGCTTCACCAGTTTTCTTGAACAATCTCCAAGGTCTCAACATATGCGGCTTCGGGGCTTGTAAAGGCTTGGAGTTTGGACCTAGTTCCCATCCCACTTATTTCTTAAGATGTCAGCTTAATTTGGTCAAGGAACCTTGAGTTCTTTTTAAAGATTTTAGTAAATTAAAAGCTTGTACCATAAATCATAAAGAAAATATCACAGGCCTTCTTCATGACTTCAGTGCTTCCTTACAATTAAGGTGGAAATCTTTCCAATCAACTCTGTGGGACTTACTCTGAGAAAAAGATACCGTAAGTCACTAGTTAGTTGAAAAAATAAACTTCTATCCTTGAGTAGTAGGTTTATTGTAACAACCCAAGACCTTACCCCAAAAGACTAGCTAGAAGGAGTTATTTAGGTTCCTTGGCCCCGTATAAATATCCAAGATCTACCCGCCGAAGAGACTTATTCAATGGTCACTGCTAACCGCTTTTGGTCCCAAAACTTTGGGGTTGCTTATTCCAATAAACGTTGGTTACATTTCTTTATGCTATTTGTACTAGTAACCGATTTATGGATGGTGCTCTTGGGATCCCAGCATAACGATTCTATTTCTGTCTAAATTTCGGAGTAAATGAGTTCTAGATGCGGTATTTCCTTAGTAATTCTTTTAGGGCCCTGACTTGTCACGAGTCTGAATTTCATATTTTCGGAGATATGGAGCTAAGCAAATGCCGGCACGAGTCCTCACATGCTCTCACCATTTATGCCTTGGTATTCTCGCTGGGTTAAGGGTCCAAATCAAATCCAATCACAAGAACCATAAATCCAATCACAAACACTACGACCAGCTCATGATTTCTTGATCCCCATTTATTTATCATGGACACTAGCAATTCTTGTAGCATTGAATTTCATAGTTATGTAAGCATACCTTCTAAAAGTAAAGTTTGCATATGAAGAAATAATATTTTTACATACTAAGTATCATTTCTTCGCAACCCAAATTTGATGCCTAAGTGAAGTACAATCAAAACAAAATTTCATATTGATTAAATAAGAAGAAGAGACCTAAATTAAATTTAACTATTAAATGGATCAAGGAATATCCCAACACTATAAAAGCAGCGAATTTTCCCAACTTTTCAATTCCCATAAGTCCCTAATTAGATTTCTCCTTTAAAGCTCAAACCATGGCAGGTTTCTATAGAAAATGGTTCCAACATTGTTGGACTCTAAGAAGAACGAGTCCAAGAGGGAACTCTTCTTGAGTTGGGAATCCATGTTTCTGTACATGCTAAGAATAAAGAATTGCATGTCCGTCACAATCTAAATTCATTAGTGATTTGTTTGACATAGAAAAACTGAAAGTTATCTACCTTAAGAACGAAATATACCAAATAAATCTAAAAGAATTTCATAAGGAAGATATACAGTGTCAAATCCATGTCAAAATATTTTGCATTTTATCTTATACCTAAAATCTCTAGCAGAAGCCACATGCATTAAAACTAATATAAATATATATGTTTAACATTTAAAAAACTGATAATATCATAAATTAATAATACAACGACAGCACATGTTATAGAATATATTAAGCTAAAGTTGCTCTAGATAGATTGAATTTGATGATGACGACTATGATGACAATCATACTAAGGAGCATGGAAATATCAGGAAGCAGGTGGAGGACAGCTACTTTGCAGTATGTAGAGTAGGAGATCAAGCTATTATGGATACAAAAGATAAGGTCAAGGGACTCAGAAAAAAGAGAAGTTGTGCACAAAGAACATTCCACTAAGAAAAACAGTATTCATGGAAATTACAAGCAATAGCATAAGATTATTTTTTAAATAGTACATGCCAACAGAGTAACAGAACAGAATCAGTAGTAATAATTTTGGTGCTCACTGTCAATGCAAGAAGCTGAACTTTTGGATTCTTATGCCGAAGACGCTTTTTGAGTCCTTTTACAACATCCTTTGCTTGTCTGGTAAACCAAAAATTGAGAAAAAAAATAAAATATTAGAACAGTGAATTTACTATTATTCTGTTTTAGATATCATGAGCATCAATCAACAGATGCCATTGCATCAGAGCACATAAATGAAGGATAAAGGTTTAAATATGTTTATGCTCTTAAATTATACAGATGAAATATATTATTAAAATGTTTGTGCATCAGTGCCACCATTTTGAAGGTCATTCTAGGTCACAATTAGCAAGAAAATAGAAGCCTACAGAAGATTTTCATGGTTTGCATTATTATTTATGTCAAGAATAAACTAAAGTTACATAAGCACAAGTCTTGATTCAATCACAGAGTATACAGCAGATTAGATCACACAAAATTCTAGAAGTCTGGCAATATTTTCTTGCAATATTGCAATGCATATCCAAACAAAGGATTGTACATAATATAGCAAACCAGAAAACATGTCAATGATTGAGGACTCAAAATACAAGAAGAAAGTCCTATCTCACCTCCCTAATGAAAATGCTACACATGCAAATAGTTGGGGAATTCATTTTGATATATGCAGCTTCAAAAGAACATCCAAAAGCAAAGAATTGGGCAGTAGACCATCCGAAGATTTTGTTTGGACAGTAAGTATCAGGATTTTATTGGTACTAAGCCAGAAGACCAGGAGACCAAGTCTCATGACACAATGTGAAGCAACTGTTTTTCTTCGGGTGCACTAATTGGAAAGATGTGAAGTTTCCAACATAATATGACAGGGCATAAAACAAAGTATTTCAAAAAGCAAAACTAGCATTTTGAGCACAAAAAATTGTATGATAGGACAGGACCCAAGAAGAGCTAAATGTACAATAAATACTACAGGGGGTGTACAAAACCAGCCAATCTAAAGAAACTTGCATTTAATTAAGTGGTAAATCTATTTTCCAAGGACATTATTCATTTTCTGCATGGACCAATCCAAACTAATAATTCCAAATAGATAGAGTTGGCTTAACGAATCAAAAAATTATCCATCAAGGTTTGAGAAGTTGCTGCTATCGGCTCTCTATTACATTAACTGTCCAGGATTGATGCTTAATTGCTAAATAGAGGAACTTTTAGACAAGAGTGAGACCTATCATCAGACCTAATAAGACCAATTCGTACCAAGTACTACCATAAAGCATTTGAATTCATATCTACACTCTATCAAAAATCAAGAGTTTAAGTCCTCTAAGTCCATTGATTTTGCCCTTGGTAAGATTTCATTTAGTTTTATCTGAAAACTTTACTATCTCTTTATCAATAACAAGGATTTAGGTATTGGAGCTAGCACTTATGCCGTTCACCTACCAATTAGCATGCAACATGCCGTGTTAGCCTATATGCCACTCTATAATGAAGCAAACAAATAAATAAATCAATAATCTTTTTTAATTATGAGTGGTACAAACAAGCATGATCAGCACTTGAAACGATGAATAATGGCATGGGTAAATTAGGCAAAAATATTGATTGCCTCTAATGACATGCTAGTCTAATTTGCAATTCACCCACCACAATGATTAATTAAGATGTCATCTCATCTTATCCGTCTACACCTCTTTCTCTCTGTGAATGCTCTTTCTTTTTCTTACTAAAAAAACATTGTGTGCTCATGTATTCAAGTTACTAGTTTTGAGCCTCCATATAGTGTAGTGGTCGAATAAACAGCAAGGTCAAAATCATTAGGATGCAAGTTTTACAAGCATACATAGTGAATGTTGTTTTTGCAATAAAAATGCAAGCACAATTTGGGAATGAATCTCTTTCCTTTATTCCAACAAGGAAAAGCAATCTACTCCACCGGACTAATAGAGGTCCGAGTCTCATCTTTCTCATTCCAATTAATATGTGTGCTTGGGAGTCTTTATAATTTTTACAAACCAAAAACTTACCATGATTTTTTTTTTGTCTATTTTTTCCTTTATTAGGAAAAATATTTATCCACGTGAACAAGCTTCTTTTTTCCAAAGGAGAAGGAAGAGTAAGTCTTGTTAATTTGGGCTGTCCATGACAGGCATAATTATAAGTTCACTCTTGACACACAGTTCCCACCTCTTTCTGTCATGCATGCTCATGTCAAATGTCTCGGTCTCCCCACCCAACACTTCTTTTCTATTGTAGATGCCCCACTTTCTCACGTTTCCAACTTCCTACCTATCTCTTCGTTTAGTCCATGTAGCATCTCCAACATTCATCCAACTATATTTCAATTGCACAAGCACATACATATATAGCTTTCTCTCACTTTCTATTATACCTATCTCCTACAATTTATATAGCCGCTATTTCTATCTTAGCCTTCCCTTTTACACTTCCCGCTCCCACCCCCTTATCTTTATCTCATTTCCCTCTTCAGATAAACCAAATTCCATCATAACTAACAAAGAAAGATTTAATCTGTCTCTATCCCAACCCTCCCTCTTTCTTCTCTAGCTTTCTTTTATTCAGGTTTTTGCTTTTCCAAATAGTGCACTATATTCAAATTTCTTAAATATTACACTAATTAGCAATTACAGAATTGATACCCGTAATTGAAAAGAAATGGAAAACCAATAAAAACAATAGGGGTTTAACATTATTTTGTTGATATTATTTATATAGACACCTTTTGATAGACCTCCTTTTGTCTCATTTTTGTTATAAAAAAGTGTACATATTTAAATTTCTCATGTTCCTTATAAAGATAATGCTATTTCCCAAACAGATGCATCGAAAATTCCATGCAGAGATCAGATCTAGCTTCTACTTTCTTTAGGAAGTCATCCCATTAGCTCATGCCTTAAGGCATTTGCAGATAAAAGTGATGCTTGCACCAATGTCACACGTAAGTGGATATGTTATTATGAGAACCAAGGGGATCGCATATGTGGAAACTCCATAGGTAATTTGTACATGCACATCCACATTGTCCCCCATATGGTAGTATCTAGGTAATTAGCACTGTAATTGGCCCCAGTGCTTTAGGAAACTCAATTATGTCAAAGGCATAACACGGTGATTGCATTAGTTTCAAATCTCTGAAGATCTTGGTGACCTCAGCCTCTCAAACAGGACACCAATCTCCACAAGATTCACAAACAGAAAAGTAGAGAAGTACTTAATCTATCCAACATTTGAGTATTTACTGATGGTTCCATAGCTCAACCTTATGAGACAGATGCAGAACATCTCCTACATCCATGCACCTATATTTCTATTTCATAGCTTAAAATGCTGCCGTCCAAATTTCCTCACATAATAGATTGAATTTATCTAACTGTCATACCAAGGCATCCTAGACCTATTCTTAATCCCATCAAATTACTAACAGATGCTATAGAGCCTCAATTATCATCTTTCCTGCGAAAAGATATCAGGTCTTTAACTAAAACACTTCTAATGAATCGAAATTAACCAGCCCTGCTCCAGTATCGTCAAATAAAAACCTCAAAAAAATCCAAATTCGAAACAAATGAAACAGAAAGATGGCTTCGAAAATGGAACGGAGAGAGAAAACTGGCAGAAGATGAATCCGATACCCAGGGTCGCGACTGCAAATGTCGCAGATCTCCATGTTCATCGCCCAATCCGGACCGATCAGCATGGTGCTCGTCGCCCGATTCGCCAACGAGCCCGTCATTGCTGCACCCCAATCGATCCAACAGGGAGAACAGAACAACCAAGAAAGTGGGAGGCGAGATCCCGGCTAGCCTCGCCCGGAACCTGTTCCCCCGCCGATCGAAGAGAGGCGGGCACAAACCCTTGGTGGGGGAGAGAGAAAAACCCTAACCGATTCCCGAGATCTCTCCTTTCCCGTCGCCGGCGAGGCCCTGGTTTTCTTACGGATATTTTATTTAAGATGGAGAAGAAAAGGAAATGGCTCTCGCTGCGGCTGTATCTTCGCTAGGCTCTCTCCGCCGATGCGCTGTCTTCTTGTTGGTGATTTGATCTATTAACGACTCGTTTGGAGAAATGGGAATAAGTCCATGTTTCGTTGTATTTAACGGGTGGGTGGTCCTGGCGTGGCGGCAGCCTCTGCCTCGATCGCAACGTTAGGAAAGTTTGGATGAGGGAATTTATAAAATAAAATTTTTTATGATATATATATATAGAAAGTGAGAGAGATTATTGCAGTTGATAAAAATGACATGAGCTTCCAAAAAATAAGCAATAACCAAATATAAAAAATAATAAAAAAAAATGTTGGATTTATGCTGATAATAACATCACTAAAATCGCACATAAGTATCATTAGTATAGTACATTAGGTTCGCATGATTACTGAAAGTATAGAAATATGGAGGCCTAATGTTTTACCAATACTTCTCTTCATAATTTTGACTATACCGTATTAGATTAGGTCTTAGCACATACAATGAATATTTGGCATAAATAAAAGATGGTTAAAATATTAGTTTTGAGAGGCATGTAGTTTCAAGATCCATTAGAATTTGATCATTAATTTAGAAAGAAGAAAAAAAGGAAAGGAAAAATGGTAGTTGGAGGTTAGAATTTTGTAAGGTACAAACCAAATAGGGGGGAGGTAAGATGGAGTGGCATTCTTAGAAGATCTTAGGAGATCAAAGGTCCCTAGAAAATATAGAGAAATGGTTTGGAATTTTTCCCGTGCTAATAAATCTACTACTGAGTTTGCATTGTTTGTAGGCATGACCGGCAATAAAACTTAAAAAATGCCAAGTTTAACTTGCAAATCTAAAGGCAAAATGTATAGGTATTAAGGCTTCTTTTTCTTTTTCTCTAGATTGTAACCAAGAGATTATAAACAAAGGAATCTCCTTCCAGCCAAATATTCATATCTTTAAAAATTGATGGTTATCATTCACATTCCTTCCCAAGATCTATGGAGCTCGTCCATAAATGTTATATATTGGACTATAAAACAATAATATAGTATCAAAAAAATATATTTGAGTACTAATGGGAATCTCTATGACTTGTGTGAAGCTGGTAATGCAAGAATTTATAAGTAATCTAAGTTTTTTAACCAGTGGCTTACAAAATGTTTATCTTCTAAAAACTTTTATTATCCATTTCACTAGATAACACAACTCCCATGATACCTTCTAGTGAGGTTTGTCCAGTGGTTCGTATTTCTCGTACTTTCTTCGAGTTTTTCAGACCATTTATATACTAAACATCACACTCTCGTGAGGCACATCTCATTATTTGAGACTCTCTCTCATATCTTGCACGTATCATGCTCTAGCTTATATTGATGGGATAATTAAACTTTAAGATGTAAATCATACTTTGATTCGCTAAATCCATTTGAAATTTTGAGATTTATGAAGCAGCTTGATCTGCAACCGCGATCAAAAATGACTCTGATCTAAACAGAGATTAGCAGAGAGGTCTTCTGAAGAGAGCCCTTAATGCATGTTTTGGAGAAGGAGTCTAACAGGCTATTTATAGCTCTCTCCACGGACCAAACGCCGCAGGTGGTTACATCCGTCAAGAGTCACCCCCATCAAGGTAACTCTTCGCTACTGCAAAATTACCTTAATGCCCTTAAGATCATCAGAATTTACGAAATTCAAGGGACACTTGTCAAATGTAGGTTCTAATTAAACGGGATCAGAGTTTAATTAAACAAGATCCAATATATATAAGGTAGAGTCCTTGGCTCTTGTAGATTTAATATGGATCTTCCAAATTCAAGGTCTTGTATGTAAATTAAGATCTAATAAAAGTATACGAGAATTTATATTTTCTTCAACATATCAACTTGCAGACCCGTAAGCAAATTCTTTTTTAATTAGGGGCTCAAAAAAAATTTCTCAATATGTTTAGAAAATAAAGTAAGGCGGCAACATTTATCGTCCTCACTTGTTGCTTGCAAACAAACTATAGTTTATACCTCTGGTGATCAAATATTAGGGTTTAAACTTTAAAATTCTCTTAGGATAGATTCTGATACATCTCCAAATTAGCCACAACTCACCATAAAGACCAGCTAATCAAAGCACACCACGACTCTAACACGTGGCAGATCAAAAACCAGTCATTTTTGACCGACTTATATACTCACATCTTCTGGTGGCAAGTAAACTTCTCCACCCAACATACACAAAAGAGGAGAGATAAATAATAGAGAACATTTTTACTATATGAGAGATTGCCTTCTTCTTCTGTTTTATGAGAACTATACTGATTTGGGCATTAAAGAGTCTTCGAATATATTTGGGTCAATTTTTTTTTTTTTTGGCTCTGTACTATTTTAGGTCGTGATATTGCCATCTGATGAAGATCCCAGCCGCGATAATCAAGCACCGCCCATTTTTATTTTCCGGCATCATTATATCTATGGCGGTTTAAGATCAGTTAATTTTTCAGCGGCCACAGATTCTATTATTTTTTACTTTAGCGGGACACGAGAAAGTTTGTTTGGTGCAAGCAAGTGACAACCGAACGTAAAACCCGAATTGTAACAAAAAAAAAAAAAAAACGTCCAACCCGAATATTTTTCTTCCCTCTCTCCCACGCGCTAAAACCCTCCAATTAGGGTCAGAAGTCGACCCCAGAATCCTGCTAGCTCCATGAATCTCCCCGCAGAAGCCTTGCTTAGGGTTCTTTCTCTCTGAATCCAGAAACCCTAATCCCCAGATTGGGTTTGGTTTTGCTCCCTCTTCTTATGGCGATCATCGGCGACGCGCTTCGCCAGGCGTTCATGCCGAAGCACGAGTACGAGAGCCTCCGGGAAGAGGAGAAGGCCTGGGGCCGCCTCCAGAGGCCCCTGGCTGCGGCCCTCGCGGTGGCGCTGGGCCTTGCTGTCGTCATCGCTGTCTCCGTGAGCACGAGCATCGTCTTCCCCGGGGATGCCAGCCAGCGGCCGTTCTGCCGGGACCGCAGGATCCAGGCACTGCCGATGAACGCCACCCAGGAGCCTGATATGTACGGATACCATGGCGCATTCTATTTGACGGACGAGGAGGCGGCGGACTATTATTGGATGGTTGTCTTCATCCCATCGGCGATCGTCTTCTTGGCTTCGGTCATCTACCTCCTGGCCGGTGAGCCAGCTTCTTTGGGTTACTTTCCTTTTTCTTGTTTCATTCTCTTATCAACTTTGTGAAATTTCTAGAACATTGATTGAATCCCGAGCGATTTCTTGGCATGTCAGAGGTGTTACTTTACATAATGCAAAAATTGTGGAGCGGTTTATTGTTGAGATTTATTGGCAATACTGACAAGAACATGCATATGGACATCATTGATTGGGTTCAGGGTGGTAGTTCTGTTAAGAAGTTTATATTTACTGCCTGCTTGGATGCCTGAATATGTTGTCCCTGTATAAATTATTCCAACAACTGAAAATTGAGAGAGAGAGAGAGAGAGGAAACAATGAGAGAGAAGGAATCAATGCAACCAAGAAGCTCTGAAATTACACGACCTCACACACCCCCATTCCTCTTCAAGGTGATTGATGGTATTCCAGCTTTAGGACTGGAAGACTGGAGATTTCCTTGAATGAATTAAAATTTTCTCTCTCACAGATAATCTGTTCTGACTATCCACCATACATAGGTAACTCTAAGGAGTAAGGATTATTTATGCGGACATCCAAATAACCCCTTAGTGGGCGTAATGAAAGCAAAACAGAGCTGTGTGAAGCTAAAAGATTTGTTTCATTTGTGATGATACTTGTAAATTGAATTTAAGTCTACTAGAAAGTTACGTAAAATGTAAAGATTCGGATAAATTCTGATACTTGTTTTACATAAGCCTCAGAGAATCAACATATTATATTTAACTGTTGAAGTAAATCTTAATAGATCTCATAGCCTATCTCTGGAAATTGATCTGATTCAATGTACTTCCAAGCACTAGCTAGAATCCAACTCATACTCTCATGTTCAAATAACATTATATATCGATGTTCAAGATAAGAAATGTAATGGGGTTAGTGGGTTGGCTATGATGAGAGAGATATGAAACAACATGAGGTGGTGGGTCAGATATCTTAACGAGGATTTTACTAATGATGTTGTTGAAGCTTGAAGCTCCATCACATTTTTGTGGTATAGGGAAAGCTTGGAGCGAGGATGTTAATGTCAGCGTGGTTAGTCATAGTGTCATCATGGGAAATGTCTAGCAGAAGCAATTGTCATATGCTGATTGTGTTTAGTCTTGCCAAAGCAAGGAACAACTGAAGTCAATAATTTAATATTTTAATCATCGATGTCTGCAACCAACATCTTATGGTAGTCTCTAAACTAATAGAAAGCTTTCGAACAAGACACTCGTTGATACTAGCTCATTGCTTAGCAATGAGATGGTGTGAATATACAATAGTATAAAGATGGTGAAAATGATTGATCGACATATTGTGAAGAGGTGGAGTTCCCATTCCACTAAAGCAAACCATTTTACAATCTGACTTTGGAGAATATATTCGACTTATTAAACTATTGGACTTATGAAATATTATCCAGGGAAGTACACTTGTGGTAAATTTTTCTTAGCTCATATATATTAACCTTCTACAATCTGGAAATGCTTAAACAGTTTAACAATACCATACATTTGTAAATGCATCTAAGAAAGGGATGCTGGATTGTTGTTGGAAAATTGACTTAGGCCTTTTTTAGTTGGTGGTCGGAGTAATTTGCTGATAAAATCTATGCCTGGTGGGATTCTCTCTAGAAGTATGAAAGAAGGAAGAAGATTTCAGCTATCAATCTCCCAATCCCTGCCTTTTTTGTATAATCTAAATCACTTATGAGATAAAATATCTTACAGCAAAAAAATTGGGAGCGAGATGAAATGGCTGGCTAGCATATCATAATCAAAACTCTTTCTCTTTTCACTTCTCTCCAAGAAAACCCTCAAGGGTGAGGATTTATCCAAGAATAATCTCCTCCCATATTCAAATGGGGCCGTTAGAAAAAAGTATATGGGGAACTTGGAATGCCATATGGTCATCATGTATTTAAGGGTTATGTCATGGCCACTTATTTTCTAGGCTTGTTAATTGTTACTTATAAGGAAAGTCTTTGGCTTAAAATTGACATATAGGGAATGTAATGCAGTTGGGCTATAGTAGCATGTTGGTGATTTGTATTTAGTGAATTTTTCCTTGGAAAGATGCCCACATTCTATGGAGTGTGGGAGTTCATTTTAAGCCCACATTCAAGTCTTTGCTTGTGAAGTAAAACATTTTAAGATTCAGTTATGACTATTTTTGGTGGGTTTGTATCCTAGTAAATGGTCTGTGTTCCAAGACCAGTCAGGAGCCATAGGGGCGGGTCCAAGGGAGAGCCATGCCACCCCTCCCACTAGCTATCAAGATTCCTATTTATGCTTATTGCTCCAGGCTTCGAGCTCTCATGTCCCTCCTTCTGTACCGCAAGTTAAAAAAATGCCAAACGAAGCCTTCTAGATTGGGCAAATCCTTCTAGTTTCTCTATTGATCCCTTACAAGTAGCTCATCTCCATTTATTCCTCCATTATGTTCTAATCAAGATCATTGTTTCCTTTTATAAAGACAAACATCCATCCAAATGGGGAGGCTCTTGAATTGTATAATGTGATCTTAGTAACTGCTTAGCCTTTTCTACAAAAAAATACCTCTTATCTTGTTGCCCGTGCAGACAAGAATAGTTTGTTATTTGATGGTTTGACCCCATTGGTTTTCTCATTCCCTCCGAAAACCTATTTCACAATCATGGTCCCCATTGGCATTTTTGTTCCCATGAGCTCACCTTCACCAAATTCTACTCTTTTAATGAGACATCAAATTTTTGAAGGTGAGTGTTCTCTGCATTAATGTAACACTAGAATGCGACATATGCGATTCATGTAGGTGAACAAAAAGAGCATTTAATGAATGGCCATGATTAGATGATAGAAGGATAAGATGAATATGTGGAAACAAAATGTAAAAGCTTTTGGCGAGGGCCATGATTAGTGAGGCACATGATAGATGGGTGTATTAATTTTACCTGAAAAGGTAGGAAAGTTAAGATTGATGAGGGAAAGAGGGAGAACAATGCTCATTAGAACCTAGGCTATTGGAATTACATAATAATAAAATACTTTGTGCGAGTCTTTGAAGGCCAAATGCGTGCTAGACTCTGGGACTTTTGCATTATATATAGTAGAGATTTTCATTTAAAAAATCACAAAATAACTAGATCTTGCTCTGTGTCTACATGATCTTATTTGTGTTGTTTTAGTCTTAGAACAAATTCTTTATAAGAAGCTATTTGTGCCACAATGTTCAAACCCTTCTGGCTAATAAGTGGTGGCTCTAGGTTCAAGCCTAGGGTGGTGCAACCCAAAGTATTTGGACCTAGGTCATTGTAATATGGGCTGGTCTCCCTTCCCTTGTTCTATAAAAAAGTTCAGAAAAATCAATAACCACAGCCATAACCACAACCATAACCATCAACCCTCATCCCACCTCTATTTAGGGCCACATCTTATGTAATATTGAGCTTTGTATAAGAATCAATAAGTAGCAAATTTTATTTGCCTAATTAGAGCTAGGTACTGTATTTAATTTGAAATAGAAGATATTACATCAAATTGCGAAGATGGAAGAGCTTCAATGGAGAAAATGCATGAGCTGTGTTGCAAATCTAACTATCCTAGCCAATTAGCTCGACCCAAATCCCATTCATATTATGCATTTCAACTTTTGTTTTAAGTATCAATTTCAAGCTTTAACCTGAAATATCACATGTAGGTGGTGTGAGTTTTGTAGCAATAGTGGTGCAACTGGTTATTAGGATTTGATATGGCAAAGCTTCTTCCATTACAATACTCTTCACTTTGTCTGATTTATAGACATATGATTTTGATCTAATGAATAATTTGAACCTAAACTAGACTTGTATATCTCATAAAAAAATTAATTTAGATATAAATTCATATTTGACCCTACCAAATAATTAACCCTAACTTCTCTCTTAAAGAAGCAAAGGATTTTTGACTGTTTTGTGTTTGTAATGCTAAAGTATGCAATTTTGGTAGAGCTGTGGATGGGTTTAGCATGCCTGCATATCCTTTAGATATATTGTTAGTCACTAATGCTTGTTTTCTTCATTAACAAATTTTGGTATCTTTAAAACACCGTATACTTTATTTTCGTTTAACTTTATTATGATTTGATTGTTGAAGGAAGATCTTTTGTCACAGAAACTGAACATATGAAATAATTTAATGCAAAATAAAAATGAATATGAGGCCCTAATTAAGATTGATAGACAAGATTCCACAAAGCAATCAGTTTCATTGCTTAATATTTATTATACAAAATAATGAACACACACACACCCATAAATACTACTATGTAATGGCGAAGGCCTACAGTCTAATATTTGAGGCTAGCCTCTATGTCTCATGCAGTATAAACATTGTGTTCACTCATATTTTTCATATATATATATATATATAATATGTATGGATGTATAAATATGTATTACATATATGCCCGTTTGTGGTTCACATGCCATGAAAGGGAGAAAAAAACAGTGTTTTCGAGATCGTAGCATCTATTTCCTCTTTTGGAAAACCTGGACTCTCAAATTTCAGTAAGGAAACTAATTTGAAAAAAACAAAAAACAAAAAATGTATATCTCAAAAAAATTAAGGCTGTAGATCCAAAATAGTTGCATCTGAAAACAAAAATTACGTATCTCAAAAAATTGGTGATCCCGGATCCCAATACATTTGCAATCTAAACTATTAACTGGATAGAAGATCACATTCATCCCTTCTATCTCATGCGCGGCTCACGTGCCAAAATCTAATGTGTGCACATGCATGAATGTTAATCGGCCTGCATGTGCATAGCTGCTTTTGAGGTATTATGTAATCAAAGTTATCTTGCAATATAAGAGGAAAATTTATAGAATGATAATAAGGCCTAGAATATTTTATAGCTCAGAATGTCGGGCAATAGAAAAGGTCTGGGAAAACCAGTTGGATAAAGCATTTAAACAAAAACATTGAGACGGAAATGCTGTAAAACTAGAAAAAATTAGAGTGAGGAATGTATATATTGAGGAGCTATCTGAGTTTATGTTATATGGACTGAGCATGAGTGTGGAGTGTGGGCATGTATCCGAGTTTCATATCCTTTAATCTCTAAGAGGTTCTTCTAATTGACACATGTTCAATTTTCACACCAATTCACATTTCCAAGTTCTGGGTGTGGGAAATCTGGGTTGAAATGTCCAAGTAACATAGGTAGGAGCTGTTCCATTTAAAACTGAAGTGATTGGGAACCAATTAATATGGTATACTCACATACGATGAAGATTTGAAGGGGGCTCCAATAAGGAGGGTTGCTTCCACCTTTGTTAAATGAATTAAGAAGGGACGGGGAGACATAAGATGACATGAATGGAAGTTGTGGTTTGTGAAAAGAATATAAAAGGCTCAAGTCAGAGGTAGCCTAAAAAGAAACGTTAGGTGAATGAGGATCTATAAAGTTAAGCCCAAATAGCTGGGACAATGTTTGAGGGCTGTATTAATGGTTGAATTGAGCTAAGATGATTAATCAAACAATTCTTATTGTAAAATAACCCATGCCATTAATTGCTGAGAATAATAAAGTCCTGTACTGTGAAGTTTATATCAAGATGTGGCTCTAAAAAAAATTGGTATATCTAGATTTTACTTGTCATGCGCCACTCTTTCATCTAGATTTTTCTATTTATATATTAAAAAACAGGTTACAATTGGTTCTGTGACTTTTTCCTTTGGAGTTTCTGAATGTGTTCTTTTTCTGTGGTGGCTGTTGCTTATCTGTTTTATGTGGCACTGTCTCATTTTATTACTTTATGTTGTTTATAACGAAAGACAAGAAATAAATACCATTTAATTGTGGTTTTATCTTTGTTGTTCTGAATTTGTTATTGATTTCATGGTTAATTATGCTGCAGGAATAGCTGTTGCTTATTCTGCTCCAAGAAGACACATATGCCTCAAGGTAGTTGAAAATAACTATTGTGCATCGAAGAGAGGTATGGTGATGTTGCTCTCATAGTAATGCAGATGTCTTGATATTATTTTTTTCCTTGTTTGATAGATGATGGATGTAGCTTAAAGTATGTCTGCAGTTCGTATTTATGTTGTGTAGTTTTATTCTCTGGGTTTGAATATTTCCCCCCGCTGTTTCCTTTCCTGTAAACAGCAAAGTGGGATTGCAAAAGAGTTAATCTTATGATCTTTCAACTCTTGTGGTGTTATTATGTTCTTGAAGGTTGCAAGTGGTTTCTAGTCTGTCCTGTTGGCGATAAAGATAAGGTAGTCATGATGCTTGTTTTGCCTATTTTTTTTGGAACTCCAATTTCTATGTTCACATTATTCATTATGTTCACATTATTCATTTACTTTTTCCTAATCCAGTCGTACTCGGATCAGGCTTGGTATAACATTTGAGACAGATTGTTCAATTCTAACCATTTTGATCAACTCTGATCAACTCTTTTTCCACTAGGAGGTGAGGACACGGTGCTGAGTTGCATTGCTAAATGAATTATCAAAATGTATTTTGTTTTGGGATGCATCTCATGCAAAAATCTTACTTCTGTGGTTGGGCCCAATTAAAAAGTTTGTCAAAAATCCAATCCTGTGGTGTTGCATCTGAATTGTGATTGGAATTTATCTCATGCTGCTAAAATCTTACTTCTATGGTTGGGCCCAATAAAAAAATTTGCCAAAAATCCAATCCTGTTGCATTGCATGTGAATTGTGATCCAAATACCTGTGTGGAGTGATGCAAAGTAAATTAGCAACATGTTTGCTCCCCCACAATGAAATTGATTTCTTTTGTACCTGTAGTCAAAACATAACCATTTTCTAAATTGTAACATAATCTTGTAGGTGGGGTACGTTGTCTATCGATACTCAATGTTGTGTTTGCCGTGATCTTTGGTCTTCTTGCACTATTTCTTGGATCAAGCCTCCTCACATTAGGGAGTAGTTGCTCTGTCCCGCTCTTCTGGTGTTATGAGATTGCCTCTTGGGGTCTGGTAATCTTGTATGGTGGTACTGCCTTCTTTCTGAGAAGAAAAGCAGCAGTGATCCTTGATGAGGGTGAGTATGCGGGGCGAAACCTTGGATTGGAGATGTTGGAATCAGCCAGAGAAGTGACACCAGAAATGGAGAGGCGTGTGAATGAAGGTTTTAAGGCATGGATGGGATCTTCCCTCCTTTCTTCTGATGAAGAAGAAGAGCCTGATTTTTTTCTAGAGGCGGCTGAACCAATTCTGACCGACTCTAACCTGCAAAGAGGGTGAAGTTTGTCATTTGGAATTCTGTAAATTGTTCCTTGTCGGCTTTATTTTTTAATTCTTTTTCCAAAATTTCCAGTTGGTTTAGATTGTAATTATGCAAAATCACCATCGTTTCTGCTGTAATATACTGAGTGGTGAATTTAGATACACATCCATACAAAAGAATTTGGAATTCATATGACCCTTCAGATTGAGCCTCCATTTGTTTGAGATGCGCAGCTGTTTTGAGTATGAGCTGTCAGTGGGAAGGAATAAAATCCGTGAGTAACGACTGTTCTATGTGATTCAAGCTTGAAGTTGCATAATGCTTGTACTAAGCCATGTTCATTAGTGCAATGGCGTGGCAACTATAGAACTTTGGCAACTATTTCTTATTTGTTGTTACTGCAAGATCCTCACTTCTTTCATGATTTAACTTGCAGTGTGATTGCTAATATGATTTTGTTTTTGAACGTGCCACTCATGACATTATGTTGATAGGTGAGGCATGTGGTTTGGGACAATCTGATGTTACGATTTTTGGATGCAATCCATACAATTAATTTGCTGTCCAGATTGCGTTACATATAAACTCGTGGGTCCAACACAAATTGGAATAACTAGAACTCAGGCTGCGTTCTGGCTAGCGCAGAGCTCGCAGCAGTACTAATGCAGCATACGATTTCTTTTTCTTTGTAGCAAATGATTGTGATATTTCTATACTTAAAGCTGGAGACTGACATGAAATGGGGTTATTCCATGTCCCCATGCTCGAGCAGTCAAAAGCAAAAAAAAAAAAAAAAAAAGACCCACATTGAAACTAGCAGTTCTCCTGACGTCCTTCACGGTTTAATCCAAACAATTCCCCTCTCCTTCTCCACTTTGTTAGTTGGGGATCGTACTACGTCAACACGAAGTAACAGCCGTGGGAAATGGAAAAGGTAAAAGGCCGAGCGAACATGGCTACTGTAGCACGATGCTCCTTGTTCCATTCCTTCAATGAGAGAACGAGTTCACGGGCCTTGAGAACATCTCGTCATGTTCTGCGCCTCTGTATCCTTCTAACTTTGTACCATTCAAACTCACTCTCCTATCAGGCTTTCAGACACAACCACCATTACTTGCTTTCTCTTCTTGCACCATAATGAGGCAGGAGGAGGGGGAGGAGGGACAAAATCTCTCAGGAGAGATAGAGATGGAGAAGGGGAAGGAGAAGCAGGAGGCAGCCCCTGTCTCTGCAATGCCGCTCCCAAAGTCCCCGTCCTTCTTAAACCCAGAAGAACCGGGAACAGAGGCTGATCGCTTCCAGCAAGCTCTACTGGTTGATGACCTCTGATTCTCCCTCCTTTCTCTCTTATATTTCCATTTTTCCTAAAAAAAAAATTATGAATGCATGATGACTTGAGCTCACAATGAAGTAGTTACTCGATACCAAGTGCAGGAACTGAAGGACCTGCGCTCTCAACTCCACCAGGCAGCAGATTACTGCGAGAATACGTTTCTAAAGACCGGGCATGGAACAATGTAAGCTCATCTACTTCAGAACAATACGTTCTGTTATTTTCTTTCCAGGAAATTCGATCTTTTTTTTTTCTTTTCTTGATAGAGGTGATTAATGTTGACTCTGATATGCTTCTCTACTATCTTGGTTGATGCCATTAATTTATTCCAACGCACAATGGCATAATAACATCCGGAACGTGATATTCTCTTGTTTGTTAACATGGGAAGAGAGTTGGAGAACGCAAAGAGCTACATTTGTCATGCAATCGTAGCTGTGGTCGATCATCTGGGCAATGTTTCCTCCAAGCTTGAGCACCAACTCCAGGGCAATATCGAGGTTTTGCAAACAGAGCAAAAGATTGATTGCTTAAAACAGGTTAGTTAATAGTCATCTGCTCAAATTCATCAGCAGCCAAACTTTGGTGCATCCATACATAGATAGTAGCCAGGATAAAATGGATAAAGATTTAGATGCGTTGGACCCAGGCCCAATGAATCGATAATGAAGCATTTAATGCAGTCATTTCTCATCCCTGGGTTGGAACTCTGACATAGTCTGTGAAGGCCCGATCTAAATAGAGAATCGGATTTTTCCACGGACTCCCAATGGGAGTCGGATTTTTCGACACTCCCGATGGGTTCTGAAGTCGAGGGGAACCCTCTATTTAAAGCCTTCTCTCCTCTTGAAGCGTCCATCGTTGCCGGCTACAAGCCTTTCTTCTTCTTGGTTTCCCAGAGGTTCCCTCACCTGTGCCCGTCGGAATTCCGGCTCGTTGCCACTGGCTGAGAGATTTGATCCTATTTTCCACCCCTATTACCGGCCTTGCTTTCCTTATCATTTTCGGCTGCCACCCTTGCTGGCATTCGCCGCTGAAACTTTTGGTCTCTCCTCGTCGACCCATGACCAGACAACGGAGCCCCAGCCGCCGACGAGCGGGATGGGACCCGAAATCGACCGAGCCAAAGGATCCTCTGTTCGGCTCTAGTATTGGACCGATCCTTGTGCCTCTTTTTGCCCGGTCGCTGCTGCTGTCGGCTGTTCTGATGCCAACTGTTGTCAGACCATGGGCTGCACTGTTGTCTGTTATGCCGCCGCATATCGCAGGACCACCATTTTTTGTCTAAATTTTTAATACTATTAAAATTATTGAATATTAGTTACTTGGACTTTGAATGATTTGAATAAGTTTAACTGGTTCATGCAGTTGAATTTTGAGGATTAATGTGAAAGAGGTAAATAGTCCTTACATTCTTTAGTAGTTTTTGAACAACCATTGTCTAGTCATGGGTCGACGAGGAGTGATAAGGATTTCGGCGACAAATGGCAATAATGATGATAGCCAAAAAAAAGAGAAGGAAAGCTGGTCGATAATAGGGGTGGAAATAGGGGAGCAAATAGGGAGTTTTCTTGGTCAATTTTTGGCAAATCTTTCAGCGGGTGGTAGTGATTCAAGCCTAAAGAAGGTAGAGAAAGTAAAGAGAAGAGAGATCGGGGTTTTACCTTGGCTTCAACGAGCTTGGTGATCGGGATTCCAACGAGCTCAAGTGAGGGAACCTCTAAGAAAACAAGAAGAAGGGCTTGTAGCTGGCGGCAATGGACCCTTCAAGGGAAGGGAAGGTTTTTCTTTCGACTTCTTCAGGACTGGATGATCGACTGCCGCCGAGAATTGTTGAAAAATACGACTCCCTTTGGGAGTTGCTACCCAATACTATCATGCATGGGATATGCCTAGCATGACTGGGCCCATCCAATTCTAGGTCGGATCTGTTGGATCGAGTCTTCACATTCTCCTCTTCTTAAAAGAGTTTCATTCTTGAAACTTAACTTAAGGCTTTCTATGAGGATCCGTGCAGGCGTATGTCTAGTCCCACGTTGGTTATTTGCCGGAGAGATCTTGGGTATTTATATAGGACTAAGAAACCTAAAAAAATATCTTTCTACTAGCTATTCTAAATGAGGTCCTGGGTTGTGATATAATAGTATCGGAGCGGATCCGATCTATGGCTCATGTGGACTAGGAGACACTGTAGCATAGGCTTATTGAGGCTCACCACAAGTCGATCATAGTGCTTGTGATTAGATTTGAATGAATTTGAACCCTTAGCCCGACAAGAATGTTGGGGCTTAAACGGAAGGAGTATGTGAGGATCCCTGCGGGCGTGTTTAGTCCCACATCGGTTATTCACCGGAGAGATCTTGGGTATTTATACAGGACTAAGAAACCCAAAAAATACCATCTGGTTAGTCTTTTTGTGTGAGATCTTGGGTCGTGACACTTTCAAACTTTGAGGTTCCTTGTCCCTGTATAAGTATCCAATATCTACCCAATCCATAACCTTTGTGGGACTAAATACATCCGCATGAATCTTCATATACTCCTCTCGTTTAAGTCCCAGCATTGTCGCCGCGCTAAGGGTCTAAATCCATGCAACTTCATTCACAAGTATCATAAATCCAATCATAGACACGGTGATTGGCTCATGGTCAGCCCCAATGGACTTGTGCTATAGTGCCCTTTGGTTCACACGGGCCATGGGTCGGATATGCTCTAACACCAGTTTGTAACAACTTAGAACATCATCCAAAAAAACTAGTTGGAAGGTATTATTTGGGTTCTTTAGCCCTATATAAGTATCTATGATATACCTAGTGCATGGCCAATGCAGGACTAAACACATGTTCGCACAAGTCTGCATATAGTCCTTAGTGGTGCGAAGAACTTTAACATATTTGTTCTTTTATTGGTCATAAGGACACAAGAGAGATATTTTTCTTTTAAAATCATATTCTTCAGTGCTGTCACCTCAGTAACAGTTCTTGCTCTCAGGTTTTTCATCAACAAAAAGAACATCTAGGAAGATTCTATAAATTTCGGCTTATATCCCATCGATCATGCAGAAAAAAGCTCAAGTCATATGAGCTCATCAAAAAATCAGATATGATCATAGATATCATCATATGATAATTTGGTTAGAACATTATCGCATCTAGTTAGTTTATCTATATCTCATGGCAATAGTATTACTACATCTGTAATATAGACGGCATGATGTACCTCCTATTTTTCTTAGGTTGGCAAACGCTTCCATCATTCCAGAGTTGTCTCATGTACAAAGTCAAGAAAACTCATTGTAACTCGAATTAAATTATGCATCTCTTCTTTTAAATATATGAATTATCTAATGAGCATCCTCTGCACAGAGGCTTCTCACATGTCAACAATATGCTGTAAGTCTCAAGCTCTCTGCCGTGCGATGGAGTGCCAAGTTGCCACGGCATCACCAGCATTATCTCTCACCATGTAAGCTATCTTCTATCCATTCTTGATGCCTTTTTTTTATAATTAAATTCTGAACAATGCCATCTCTACCAAGAATTATGAGTTCAGCATATTGATCTTGTAGTTTTAGTTTGAAAACTCATATGAGACCAATTATTGTAACAGAATCATCACCTTTTAATCTGCTGAAATTGTGTTGCACGGTAAAGGAAAAAAAGAAAAAAAGAAAAAAAATCTGTAAGAATGTTTTATTATTTTCATACAGTCCGGTACTATATTAATGATAAGCTGTGAATTTGTTTTTTTTCGAACTTCATTATACTTGTATGTCACCAAAATATTTTTCTTTGAACAGTGGCTCAGCATCCTGAAAAGTCGAGTGGTATCTCCAGGTTTCCTTTACTTCTCAGTTCTCTGTGTGTTTTTCTTAATTCCCCAAGTTCTAAAGCTCAATTTACATTCCATAAGTGCTATTAATTTAAAAAAAAGACATGTCAAGAATCTAACTGAATACATGCATGCACAGAAATGAGGCTGCTGATAAAAAAGCATCTGAAACACCTAGTAAGAAAGATCAGTTGGCAGTGGCCATTTGTCCTCCGGTCTCTGTTGCAGGTGATAGTGTCAAGCTTCCAAATTTGGGTTCAGGTAAGCAAACTAGTGAATCTAGACAAAATGACCTGTCAGTTTTCTTGTTGGAGTTCTAAAGAAGCCTGAGCCATTTGCAGGACAATATGCATATTCCCATAGTATAGTTTATTTTTGGATTCATGGTTCAAGTCTCACATAGACTTTTACCTGCATTCCAAGTGCACTTGAGCCATAAACCAGATTCACATTTATTTATTTATTTTTGAGCAAACCGGTGGAAATCCACCACGGCAATTCAGTACATGTTTTTATTTATTTATTTATTTGTCTTTCACATCATGGTAGAATGTAGTGAGTTTTCGTTTTCTTTTTTTCTTTTTTTTTTTGACAGAGCTGTTCTGGCTCTTTATAGTTCGATATTTGTTGTAGGAACACATACCCATTAATTCATATTTAACTAGGAAAGGCAACTGGTCTATTTTGGAGTGGAGTGGGTATATCGTACTATACCAGTTCGGTATCGGTACCCGAGACGGGTGGCGTATCGATATTCAGTATGCTAAAAAAATTCTGCATCATACCGTACCAATATTTTGCTAGTGTGGCACCGGTATGGGGTCCAATACCAAGACAACAAACCTTGATTTGAAGTATTGACTCTTTTTGCTTTCCAGGAATAACATCCAGCACAGCTATCCCAGTTCTTGAAGGCCCATCTATACTTTCAAAGCCATCCAATTCTTCATTTGGTTCCTACACGGATGTAAGATCTTACTTTTCTTTGGACAACTTCACCATCCTTATCCAGAGGAATATTATTTCTATCCTATAATGAGTGATCAGGAGCAAGAGCACAAATAATTCAACAAAGAAAAATTCAGTCTATGTTCCAAGACTGCATTACAATTGTTGAATGAGCAGAGCACTTCATTTACCATGCTATTGGTTCTATAATGTATGTTGGTAGAAAGTTTTCTTTGTCTTGCATGGGATTAAGCTTGAGTCATTCATTACCATATTGTAGTAGGTGCTTACGTAAAGAAAGGAAAAAGAGTACTATATTAAATAATGACAATTGAATTTTATGCAGGATGTTCATCTTCTGCTTGGTGGGGACCAGAAGAAGAAGTCCCTGCAAGGGATTAAGTTCTTGTCATTTCTACGGACAAGTGCAAGAAGTCATAGAAAAGGATGGTGACAATATTTTTAATCAAAAACATAGAACTCTAGTTTGCGGACATATTCCTTTTTACTGCTTTTATATATAGCTAAAACATGTTTATGATATATGGTGCAGAAGTTTTGCAGAATTTGGATCCATGTTCGACTCAACAAAATGAATGATTCTATTTTCTTTTCTATCGAGGCACCTTTTTTTTGAGAGAGAGAAAGGAATGGAGACCCACCTGCACTAATCATCCAGGTTCAGTTTTTTTGGGATGCATCATCCAAGAATCGAACCCAGAGCTTCTGGATGCTAAGCAGAGGGGTGCGAGTCTTGCAGCCACTGGGACGAGCCCCAGTTCACTTTCTGCCAATGCATGGATCAAATACTAAGAAGCATCTCTGGGACCTGCTATCCCATGTTTTTTATGCCTAATTCCTGTCCTAAGCAAGTGCGATTCCAGTCTGTGTAAGTGAATAACTGCCCCATACCAATTAGCTTGGAAAGAAACTTCTAGCCTAATGTAATGTTCCATCTATTTTGCTGAAAGTAATTAAATTGTCTCAGATCTAACGTAATATGTGGTTCGATGATCATGTAAATGTGAGTTTGATATGAAACATGTAACGAGCTACACAAACTCCTAGTAGGTGAATTGACTGAGAGGTAGTGATAATAGACCAAAGATGCAATTGGATCTTCCGCTTATTTTACACTTCAGAAATGAGCTGAAGATATAGGTAAGCTTTCCAATGGCCAAGAGATCCTGCATGAATGTTGAATATTGAAGTAAAAGCCTAAATATGCCTGACCAGAAAACAAGTCTTGGTTATGTGTTATTGATGTTGGAAACATGCAAGCTCTTTTCTTGGAGAAAACTTGACATCTTCTAGACTAGTTTCATTATGACTCAGAATTGATTTCAAAAATTTGTTTTCATCAAATCTCTAAATAGTGTATACCATCTAAAATTGATTTTGGAAATATTAAAAGGAAATATAACAGTGTTCACAATCATCTACTTCAACACTAAAGGTTTAAAGGGGAAAAAGGTGATCATCAATTTACTTATTTCTTATTGTAAACTCAAAATCAAAAGAATATAAATGAACCTGGAATTTGTTGAATTATTCAATTCAAATTGAATTATCAACTGCCATTTGGCTGGGCAATCATTACTAGTAATTCTGGCTTCAAGCAGGTGATTTGCAGCCTGCAATCTGAATGGAATCCTATTACAGGTTTCGTCGTTCCATAGCTTCTCCTTTAATGCTTAGGCCTGGACTCTGTAATGGAGCTTCTGGCAAAATTATTCCCTATTACACCCACTCTCATGATGCCAAATATTGGTTATCAGTCACTTTGATGCCAAAGGTTGGTCATTGGGCCCCACTCTGGGTGATTAGGATGTGTTCTGGTAATTTATGGAAAATTTTACATCATAATTAAAATCTGTGATATATGATAAGCATCGGTAGATTTCATTAACTGAGAAGGAGATAAGCAAACTTCCAAATGTAGGTTCATTAGGATGTTTTCATGAAATTTAGTGACTCCGTCTGTTCCACAGTCTACTATTAAATTTATTGAGGTCCATTGAAATTACAATGATGAAAATGATAGCGTTCATCAAATTCGAAAACATATACTTGTCTACCAGTCTGCAACTACCAATCCCAAGGTAAAATAGGAATTACATGCTGTAACCCTTGATGAATTCGCTTACCCAAAGTTATTCAGATTTTCATTTTAATGGATCTCATTCAGTGTTGCAGGCATGGACTGCAACATTTGTAGCCATCCATACCTTTGCTATTGCTAAGGACTAATGAAATTTGGTACTAAGAAGGTAGCCTAGTGTATGCGTCCGTTTGCTTATGACACCATAGTTGAATTATTTAGCCTTCTCAGGTGGGAGACAATTATCTAAATTGACTGAGACAACTAATTAATGACCAACCATGAACAATAATTCTTAGGTTGGAAAATCCTTTGCAAATCACTGGTTCAAAATTGATTGACAAAAAAGCATGATTTGATCTGAGAGCTGCTATCAACATCTGAGTTGGTCTTTTGCATCAAGGAATCCTTTAAACTACTTCAGAGGAATGATGGCCAAGTCACCAACATAACACGTACTAGAAAAGGAGGAAAACATGAATGGAGAAGACTGGTAGTTTGGCATGCTATCCAGTTTCATTGTACCAATTGGCTTTACATTATCTGAGTCCATTAGATAATTTTAGATGATTAAAGTGAATTATGTGTTTAAAATTGGTTATCGATACACCAACGGTAGGAGAGAGAAGTTTAGAGCCATTTCATCATACTCCTATTGAGATCATGCTCGTGTTGTTATTGAGAAAACAATTCAGTTTACTGAAAAAGAATATGATAGGAATTGGGTGTGTAGATTACCATTCTCCATTTCAAACAATAAATTGGTCAATATAACTGTTTAGAAAGTGATGCATCTTTAACTACCAAATGCATATTGCTATTAGCTCAAATAAAGAACAAAAGGAGAGGGGACAACTTAGGGCTCATATGTTACTTTCATAATTGGCAAATTGTGCAGATATTTGGAAACTTCAATATGGTACTGAATTATTCTAAACTACATCATAAAAAATGAAATTTAATCCTGATTCTTTACTAATAGAGAGAAAAATGTGTGCTATAAATAGACAAAATCTTAAGAATAGTTAGTCCTTGTTCCTGTGGCAGATACTTGGACCTCCAAAATAAGAATCAACCTATCTATATGTCCCTTTTACCTTCTGGAAATGCCACTCTGATAAGATGTTAGCAACCTGAAAAGTTATAACAAATAGGAAGACATGGCTTACAAATGAAACAATTAATTCAGTTCATGTGACCAGAGAAATGAGCGACTCTTGTATAATTTTCTTGTTATAACTGATGGCTTATTGGCCACTAGCCATGTACCATGATGCAATATTGTCCTGCATGACATCGTCTGCTTTGATGCTTTTTTTTTTTCCTTTTTCCTTCCAAGTTTTGCTTGATTAATAGCGTTAGCCTTGTAGCATAAGAAACCAAAAAGCTTCTGAAGGAAGAAATGGGATAGCTTTCTTAATTTCCTTGCCCTTAATGCATGGAAGGTAGGTCCAAACAAAATCAAGAAGAGGCAAAAGAAAGAGGTCTGGATTTCTATTATCCAGAAACGACCAATGGGAATAAATGCCTATAGCTTGTGCTACTAGATTTCCTTCTTGTGTTCATTACCATATCTACCATTCCACAACTAACTGATTCAACCACCTTGTTTGCCACATGATGATTTGTTTTAAAATTTGGAGTGCAAAGTTTGCCCACTTGTCGAATTTCTACCCAAGCTTCAACCAAATGACTCAAAATTCTCTTCCTTGTTTTTTTCCCAAAAAAATGAAGGCTTATCTAAAATATTTTCAACTTTTATATCCAGTGTTTTACCTACATGCCTTGCAAAAATTCTAAATAAATGTGAATTTTGATAGAGATCAGTTAAATCTAAACATTCTGACATTCTAACCAATTTAGTCTAAAAACATTTGGAAGCAAACAATAAAACATACTCATGCACTCCAGCTCACAGATATCCTAGTCCATTGCTTTCATGATACTATCATCTTTCCTATAGATGTTCTGCTTCTGTTGGTTACCTTTTGGGGAAGATTTACTATAACTTGGAGGCAAATTCATTAAATTCATTGATTCCCATAGCATTAACAAGGCATAAGGGAACTGAGAAAGAAGAGTCAAAGCCATCTTTTGAATTAGGGTTGCCTCTTATCTAGGTCAAATGTGTATTAATTCATCTGATCGGCCAGTCACCTCTATTCTAGTATGCAAACAAACCAGAAGAAAGAAAAAAATAGTAATAATTTAGATTTCTTTTTCTGTTAAGACTTTCAGATATTTTAAGACTACATGAGCTCTATTAGTCAGTCAGTCATGTAGAGCTTCAGGTGATGAAAGTAACTACTTTAAATTGTCAGGGAGAAATATTAAGTTACAGAGTGACTACGTGTTTGTACAATTGAGTTTACATCATACACCATTCTATACATTCAACCATGCCACATAAAGTAAATGATATCATACCTAGATTTTGCAATTTGAGTCTCCATGATACAACAATAACCTGAATCAATTGATTGAAGGTCATGTTTGGGTTCTTTGATCTTTAGAATCATATGATCTGGATTTTCATTATTAGAAAATTATGGAAATTCAATATTGAGATTTCCAGATGCAATTTGGTTGAGACTAAGAAAGTTAGCCAAAAGGAGGGGAGAATTTGTAAAATATGAAAAGTATGCTCTGCATATAGAAATAAATAACATTATGACATGCAATGCAAGCTAAGCTCCCTACAGATCAGTTACTTTCTTGAGCTGGGTGTATGAGAATTCAAAGGCGGTGTGTTATACTTTTCTCACTCTAATTTCCCTTGGCATGTAACATATCCTTGTTTTACAGTGCAGTAGCTACTCTTGAAGTAGCATACTAAAAGAGCACCTTGTTATATCATTTACAGAGTATATCAGAATGCAAACATACCTTCTCATCTAAAAAGATATAAACCATCATGATTTCTACATGCATCGAAACACAACCTCATTGGCATAGTATGCACAGCTGATACACCATGGCATGTTAGGTAACCTAGTCATCACTTATGCCAGAATAGCCAATCAGTAGCTTGGGGAAAGGAGACCATTTACCAGTAATCAGGCGAGAAAGGAGCATCTGCATTCATAATACTCCGCAATCTCCAACAGAAGTAATGTTTTTATTGCCATTAAGCAAATATCCACTTGTACTCGATGAAATGGAACAGTGTACTACCCGAGATCGATTGTCTGACTACTGAACAACCATTCAAGCTTATGGCCGCCAATAATGAAGGATTGCCGGATGGTCACCATTGAACTTTCCAATGAGTGCAGCATTACCCTTGCCATACACGGATCTGAATTAAATACCGGCATCTACGCGACTTAAAGATTTTCTTACGTTTGCGGCACGGCACGTAAAGAATATCTTCCAAATACTCCTCTACAAATCTTGACTCAATTAGGAAGATGTGGAAGATTGAAGATTCATTTAAATATTGACTCCAACTCCATGCAAAAGAAAACAGCTTCAGAAATCAGAAGCCCTCACCATTAGATAGAATTTTCTTTCTTTTCCTTTTTTTGTTTAATAATACACATATAATGTTTTTTTTTCCTCAAGATATTAGGGGCAATGAGGCTAATAGTGAGATTGAGAAATGAAGCAGCCAGAGGCTGTACTGGCTGAAACCATTGGCAATAAAGAATAAGGGATGCTTCCTTTCAGGCCTGCTTTGGCTGCTTTGGGCCCGGGACTAAGGTGGTATTGGTAACAATGCAATAAGCGCCAAGTACACATAACTAACATTCAATACCTAACCGTCCTGCAATGAACTCTCCCTCTCTAATTTCCTCCCTTTGTTTTATGTCCTTTATTTCACATTCCAAACCCCAAACACCTCTCCCTCTATCTCTCTCTCTCTCTCTCTCTCGTGTGCATCTTTTCTACCTTATATTAACACTTCCAAAAACCCATTTCCTCCTCCAACTTTCTTATAGAGCTTCCATTGCATCAGAAAGAGCTGTCCAAGGATGGATGCTGGAAACACTCGTACCAAAGACTTCTTCGCATCGCCAGCACTCTCCCTCTCACTTGTAAATACTCTTTATCTTTCTTCATACAGCAATCGCTGTGCACCACGATAATTTTGCGATATCATGATAAACTTAAATTTTTTATTCCAATTCCATTAGGCTGGCGTGTTCCGTAATATCGAGGTGGTAGAAGAGGAGGTGGAGGAAGGGGACGAGGGGAGCGGTGGAGGTAGTAGAGGGGAACCAGTGGAGATCAGCAGTGAGAACACTGGGCCGGGCGGTCAATCGGATGAAGATGGAGGGGACAATGGATTGGCCGACGAGGATGGAGAGGAAGGGAATAAGAAGAAAAGGAGAAAGCAGTATCACAGGCATACAACTGAACAGATAAGAGAAATGGAAGCGTGAGTTCTATACTCCTATTTGCCTTTGCTTTGCATATATATATAATGGATTAGGTACGTAGACATGCATGAAATCAATGGCCGAGTATACGTTCAGCCGTATGATGAGTTACTGAATTAGCTGGGGATGCGATACGTCCTTCAGACTATTTTTATGAATCAAATAGGCGTAAAATTTGATTGAAATGATGAAAGAAAGAAAAAGTAGCCACTCTATGTCCAAGAATTATCTTGTAAAGTGGTCTTTACTATTAAATTGTTGTTACTAGACATAATCTAAGTTGACTCAGGCCATCTGAGAAAACCAGGATGATACCCAAGTATTCTTTTTCCTTTCTTTTTTTTATATATATAATTTTTGATGGGAAGGATGATATCCAAGTATTCGAAAACATGATTTAAGAAATCCTAAATCCTCATCTTATTCCTTCAGTTTATCCACCCATAAGATCAATATTTCTTCGTTTCCTAAATCCTCATCTTATTCCTCATCTTATAAATCCGCTTCTTGTTCTCCACAAAAATCGTGTACAGCTCGGAACTTCCGAAAAAAAGAGAATGGTTACTAGCCAATTTAACCCAGAATCAGCATATATAAGCTCGTGTGATTCTCCAAAATTATGTAATACTATTTTTTTCTTTCGGGAAACAAAGGAAATTATTTGGTAACATGTGTTGTTGAAGCTAATTTGAGATTAGATTATTAGTGGGCCATATTCTCTCCAATTTGGCAGTACAAACTGTTTAAATTAGGTAAATTGTTCGGCAGAAGCACTAATATATCCATACCGACAAGAGCTTAAAAAAATTCAGAGCAGAATTGAGTTCCATAATGTTAGCCAAGAAGGCCACAATTGGAACACTGCCGAACAATGGAGATCAGGAAACAATGCCCGTTTGGATCCTAATATTGTTTCTTGGCATGGGTACATCAGGTTATTCAAGGAGTCACCACATCCAGATGAGAAGCAGAGGCAGCTGCTAAGCAAACAATTAGGCCTCTCAGCCAGACAAGTGAAGTTCTGGTTCCAAAACCGGCGAACCCAGATCAAGGTAACCATGCGAAGGACCTGTTTTTGCATCTTAGCAGAAAATTTTATATGTTTAAATTAATTATTTGCTCAAAAAATTACACATTTACAAAATAGTTGGTGTAATCTTTTTTTTCCCTCTTATATTTTGGGGCTCATAAGGCTTTTTAAGGTCCCTCAGGCAATACAGGAGCGGCATGAGAACTCCCTTCTGAAGTCAGAGATAGACAAGCTTCGAGACGAGAACCGGGCCATGAGGCAGATGATTAATAAAGCATGCTGTCCCAACTGTGGATTTGCTACCTCAAGCAAAGACACTGCAATGACTACTGAAGAACAACAACTACGAATCGAGAATGCCAGACTTAAAGCAGAGGTATGTAAAACAACTCATGGTTAATCCAGTTGATTACATTCAGTTAAGGTTGCTGCTTTTTTTGTTGTTGTTGTGAGGACCCGGGTGGACGTGTGTTTAGTCTCACATCGGTTATTTACCAAGGAGATCCTGAGTACTTATACAGGACTAAGGAATCCAAAAATTACCTTTCAACTAGTCTTTTTGGATGAGATCCTGGGTTGTTACAATTGTTGTTTTCTATCAAATTCTTTGGATAATTTTGTTGTCATTGCTGTTGCTGTCACCTGTTGCTATATTTGATTCTATGGATGCTAGTACTAAGTCCTCAGTCTCATCTCTACTATCACTGCTGAAAACATCTCATTTGATGCCTTTCAATATGTAGATAGAAAAGTTGCGAGCAATGCATGGAAAGGTTGCTGAGGGAACTGCTTCACTGAGTTCATCATACTCAGCAGGCACCGACCAAAACAACAGAAGTTCTTTGGATTGCTACAGCGGGTTCTTTGGGCTGGAGAAGTCTAGAATTTTAGAGGTTGCCAATGCTGCCTCGGACGAGCTGATGAAGATGGCAACAACCCTTGAACCTTTGTGGGTCCGAAGTGTTGAGACTGGCCGTGAAATACTCAACTATGATGAGTACATTCGAGAATTCTCACCTGAGATTTCCAGCAGAGGACACGTTAGGCATTCGATTGAAGCATCTAGAGAGTCAGGAGTTGTCTTCTTGGACATCTCAAGCCTTGTAAAAGCTTTCATGGATGTGGTATGATCTCTAAGTTTGACTTAACTGTTGCTTGCAATATATTTAACTTTCAGCCCAATTCTACCACCTTTTTAATCCACGTAACAATATTAGCCATCTAAAATTACTTAGTTGCCACATACTGTATGCACTCTTCTCTGTACTACAAATTTTTTTTCTTCATATTAGCCTACTTATTTAGTTTATCGAGTTTCTGATCTATGAAAAGCTCAGCTTGAGCATAAATGTTCAAATAAGTGGAGCTCTAAAAACTACTTGAGCTCGATTTATTTTCTAAATTAACCAAGACAAGACGGGACTGAGCAGATCAGAAACAGTTTGGATTGTTTGCGGCCCTACCAACCTCCCTCCCTCACATTTTCTTTACTTAGGATAAGTTGGACCTATCTTTTTGACATGCCATGATATTTGAACTTTCCATTAAATTAAACTGCACATTCATTATCTGAAGTAGAAGTTTATTGTATAGAACTGTTAATATCTTCTCATTGGCTTCTCTGGTCTCCAGAATCGTTTATCCAACTCAACTAAAATAGAACAGCATGCATGAACTTTTTGGTGTATGTCCGTATGTTTACCTTAATCTCCTTTTTTTGTTGTTGTTGTAGAACCAATGGAAGGACTTATTTCCTTGCATGGTTTCCAAGGCATCCACCATAGATGTTATTTATAACGAAAATGGTGAAAGTGGAGATGGCACTATACAACTGGTAAGCCTTTTCTTCTCAAAAAAAAAAAGAAAAAAGAAAAAAGAAGCTAGTAACTTCAAACAATGCAAGCAAGTATTGTCATCTCTAGAGCTTGCTCTTTAGGTTTAATTTAAATGACTCGAACATCAAGTTAGAAGTAGAAATAATTTTTTTTGATGTTTTCAGATGTTTGCAGAGCTTCAAATGCTTACACCTATAGTACCTACAAGAGAATTCTACTTCGTTCGATACTGCAAACAACTGAGTCCGGAAAAATGGGCCATTGTAGATGTGTCAGTTGACAAAATTGAAGAGAACATAGATGCATCGCTTGCAAAGTGCCGGAAGCGACCTTCAGGCTGTGTCATAGAGGACCAAGCCAATGGTCACTGCAAGGTAATTCATGTTATACATGTCTTCCCCCTATATATATCACTTCTGCATTCTTACCTCTCTACGACCCCACAAGATGAAAGTAAAACAGGATTGATGGCTCTACTGCTGAAACTAGATTAATTTACTGGACTCGGGTATGGTTGAATCTTCCTAAGTTAAAACTTTGATATCTTTATGTTAATTAGGTAACTTGGGTGGAGCATGTGGAATGCCAAAAGTGTGCAGTTCCAACAATGTATCGATCAATCGTTACGAATGGATTAGCATTTGGGGCTCGACATTGGATGGCAACACTGCAGCTCCAATGTGAGAGGATAGTTTTCTTCATGGCAACCAATGTTCCAACTAAAGACTCTAATGGTGAGCGGCAGTTTCATCTCTATTCCTATGTATGGCTTTTGAACCATCTTAATTACCTGCAGTAATTCCTACAGGGGTCTCCACACTAGCTGGAAGAAAGAGCCTTCTGAAGTTTGCGCAACGGATGACTTCGAGCTTCTGTCAGGCTATTGCTGCATCACGCAATCGTACATGGACCAAGGCATCCATAAGGGGTGGAGAGGACATTCGGTTCACATCAAGGAAGAATGTTAATGACCCTGGGGAGCCTACAGGAGTGATCGTGTGTGCGGTTTCCTCGACATGGCTACCTGTTCCTTCCACGGCTTTATTTGATTACTTGAGAGACGAGTCTCGAAGAACTGAAGTGAGATATTATCTGATATTCAGTCTCTTGAATCATAATAGTAAAGAAGATGGTATGTTTCGCAACAATAATCACTCTTATGGATTGCAGTGGGATATCATGCTAACTGGAGGCCCGACTGCAACTATTGCAAATCTAGCGAAGGGACAAGATCGCGGGAACTCTGTCCTAGTCCACGTAAGTTAATTTCGAATGTATTTACTACTCGCTGCATTGGTACTAATTCAAGACTTGGAATGTAGAGAACAAATAGCATCTGAAATTCTAACGTAGAGGCAAATGGGATGTAACGCTTACAGATTCTTAGATGTACGTTCCATATTTGCACTCACTCCCCTCCAAAAACATTAACAGAAGAATCTTTTAGAAGTAGGATGCAATCTAACTTCTTGTAATATTTACTTTATTTCCGATCTTTGAAATGCAGGCAACGAAATCGGCAGACAAGACTAGCATGTGGGTCCTTCAAGATAGCAGCACGAATGCTTATGAATCGATGATAGTCTATGCGCCTGTGGACATTGATGAAATGCAAACGGTGATGACCGGGCGCGACTCGAGCAATATGGCCATACTGCCATCTGGATTCTCCATACTTCCTGACGAGCTTGAGACAAGGCCTCTTGTGATCACATCTAAGCCAGAGGAGAAGACCACGGAAGGAGGTGGATCCTTGCTTACAGTAGGTGTCCAAATCCTTGCTAATACGTCGCCTTTGGCTAAGTTGACAATGGAGTCTGTGGAGACTGCAAGCACCCTCATATCATGTACGTTGCAGAACATTAAGAAAGCTTTTCAGTGTGAGGATGGTTGATTGTATAATATAAGATGAATTTGTAACGTAAGTTTGAATTTGTCAGTAATGTAGATTTCTTGTTCTTCTCGAGTTCAAGATAAATTGGTCGCTAATAGGAAGCTTTCAAACATTTTTTTTAGATTTTTCTTCCTAAGCAAGTTCTTTGTTGTTAATTTGATGGAGTTGACAATGTGCACATGGAATGAAGAAAATTTGTTTTCGTGAATCTGTCTCAAATATGGATAGCTAGTCTGTAACTTGAAGCAGCATGAGTCCAGGATTCTTCTCTTCTTTCTTTTTGCTGCTTGACATGGCAACGACAAGAGCACAAGAATGCAATCCTGACATTTTCGTAAGGTTTTATGGTGGCTCTCCAAACAGGTGCAAAAAATTTCTAAGGCTTTTTTAGAGTGATGTGAGATTTTGCATATTTTTAACTTTTTATATTTGCTACATTTTTGTAGGTGAAATTTCAAACTAAAATCACATAGAATGCATTTCTTCAATTCCTTGTCTAACAATTATGATGTTGGTTACAAAAAAAAAAAAAAAAAAAAAAAATTATGATGTTTATAGAAGAAACTCCCTCGAGGTCTTGATCTCCTCAATTTTATAAAAATAATTCTACATATCAGGTGCATCGCAAACGACAATATCTGGTATATATTTTTCTCGAAAAGATTATTTGGGCAAAGCCCAATTCAAAGATACTAACTCCGGGCCTCACCCAAAAAAGCTAGCCAGATAGTATTTTTTGGGGTTTTTCAGCTCTGTACAAGTACCAAAAATCTCTCTAGTGAATAACCGATGTGGGAGTGGGACTAAACACATGTTTGTACGCATTCTTATAAAGATGTAGTGCATAAGTGATACTTACGTTCATGAGCGTATCTAAGTTCACAAACAGGTTTGGCTTTAGCCAGCCTCGTAGTCGTAGAAGCCATGCCATCACTTGTATTTAGAAGTCCACTCGTACAAGGGTGAAGGGCAATTTGAGTGCATATCAGTATTTGTTAATGCAACACGCTTGGCTCAATGACTCTTGTAGCAGGTTGCCTGAACCCAGAACAAGACGATCCATGGATGATTGTATTGATCTCATCATATGGTTGATGACTGTGTTAATTTCGAAGCATCTAATCATTTCTGTACCTAGAGAAACTAATAAAGCAGCAAACTGAGTAGCTAATTCTATTCTCTACATGCCTATAAATTTTCTATTAAGCCATCAAATGGATAGCTTGGTAAGAATGATAACGACTTGGATGGTGACTAGCTTGTGTATATTAGCTGATGAATAACGTTGTCATCTCCAATGCCACGGAAGTTGAGGTTGGATAAAGATTAGGCAGGTGAAGTCTGGCTATTAGGTGATCCTCTCCGTGGCAACCACCTTCCCTCGCTACCTTTCAAACTTTGGTAGGTTCCCCTCAACTTATAAGAAATGCACACTCGCTTTCAAATAGATAAAGGGCATTATTGCACATGAACCTTCGTCGCCAAGCAAGGTTTAGCAGAAGTTATTTTTGTTTTACTAATACCTAGCAATCAAATAGCCTAACCCAGGAGCAATGGCATACTGCCCGAGGTGTTGGCTGCACCATGGAATAAGGGTTCTTAATCTTGTGGCCAACTTCTTTGGCATGGGCATGATTGTTTACTCCCTCTGGTTGCTGAAATTATGGAGGGAAGGACTTGTAGAAGAAGGTGCCTCATCATCATCTTTACCTAGACCTTGGTATCCTCAGATCTCCATCTTCTTTTTTTTTTTCTGTTCTTTCCATTGGTTTTATTTTCCTTAAATACTTCAATTGTTCATGCATAATAGACTACAAGAAAAAAAGAATACTCTTAGCTGTAATTACTTCATCTGTTCATGCACTGAAGACTCTTCAACATTTTTTTTTTCTGCAATAACTTGCTAGCTATTGATCTCATATAGTTTCTGTTTTACAGGTTCATCTACGCATTTCTAGGGCTAGGCATCGTTGCTTGCTTCAATGCACTCATTGGGCACATGGTATCTAATTGTATCAATACAATTGCTCTCTCCATTGTATCCTTCTCCATATGCATGGTGTGAAACCAGCTCTTGGATATAAGCTATTTGGGAATCCTATGATCAGTTCCACAGATTTCATGTTAGCAGGTTCTCAAAATAAATCTTGAACAATTTTCTGGGTTCAGATGAAATTAATGAATGAATGGGAAACCATCATGAATCTGCTCTCAACTAATTGGATCTGTGGAGAATCTGTTTTCTTGAACTGTTTCCATTAACAGATGTTTATTATATATTCAAACAAAGGAAATATTGCACCTTCACATTCTTAAATGCTTCTCGGTGGACTCAATTTGCACAACTGGGTAAGTAATTTAAGACAAGTAGCAGCATTCAAGTGCTTCAGATGTATCCTTAACCAGCTCCAGTACATACTATTCATCTGTACCATTCTATTGCTTCAAATTGTGGTAATCGCAGTGATATTTTTCAAGATAGACTGGCAAAGTGTATGCTTACCGTTCCTAGCTAATATCCTCTGTTATTAAAGTTTCAGATTTCAGATATGCTAATTGAAAAGTGAAAAGTAGCAGCAACGTAACCATTCCTTCTTGTAATTGTTTTTGTAGGTCATTTCCATGTATCTAGATGGGAATAGCATTAAGAACATACTGACATTTCACCTAAATGCATGTCGCCTGATCAGCATTACAACTATGGTAGCACAGGTGATTGCTATCAAACCATGCAATGCACTTACTGTTTATGCTTCTATATCTACATCTATAACAATTTTCAGTTGGAGCGCATCATTCACTTTGATCACAAAACAACCCACTGAGAATTCGTGAAGTAAAAAACAAAGACATGATTATCACATTTCTTGTATATTAGAATTTGCATAATCTTTCATGTTATTGATTTTGTATAAAGTCAATGGGTTTTTTTTGTTAATACAACCAGCGTGCATCTGCAAGAGATGGATAATACATGGAACTTTTAGTGAATTATATCAAGAAATCCTGTTCTGCTCCAAAGCAATCAATATTATTTTCAACATTCATGCCATCTTAGGAAATGAAAAGTGGAACATATACCCATGGCAGGAAGCCACTTGATGAGGATAAGTAATACCAAAGATTTTTCTTACAGAATAATACTGAAGATGGTGCTGCTATACCAATATCTTCTTTGCTGACATGATTTACTTAGTTGTCATGTCTCATCACATTCGTTATGTATCATATGTGGTAATCTCTATGAAAGACAAAATGCAGTTCATGTAAGTCTAATCTGTAAGATTAGCACTACTTAATCCATAATTTAGCATGCATTGATGATGTTCCAGGTGAATGTGTTGGTGCTGGATATTGTTTTATGGGCTTTGGGACCCCCACCAAGGAATCATTGTGGAAGCCCTGCAACACCCAACTTGAGATGCTCCTTTCTAGTGGTGAGATCCGACTCACCGCCGGCTCTCCCAGCTTCAGCCCCAGTCTTTGCAAGGAGAATCCAGTCTTCAAGCAGTGCTGCTTGCTGATTCTGGCCAACAAAGAAACCATTTATTTCAAGTTGGATAGGGACAGATGCTACAGTCTACATAAGACTAACCTAAGTTTTAAAAATCATATAATCCATAACTTTTAGAAGACAAAACTCTCTGCTTGCAAACATTGCATGTCACCTTAGCAAATGGTGTTTGCTGAGCCATGGGCTTGTCACAATTTGCACCAATTAGCAGCTCAGACTTTTTTCTGTGGTGCCACCACAAAGTAATATTTTCCATTCATTCTCATCGTGACCCCCTTACCAACATCCAGTACCCACTCATCCACTGCAATGTGAAAAAGACTGCTTTAATCTGCCAATTCTTCTATCATGATATAACAGAGCCACATATTGGTTTAACCCCGAAAAAAACAAACAAATTAAAAATTGGAGTATAATGAGCTTTTGGCAGAGTCAGTGCCATCCAGCCAAGTTTCTTTGTTGCATTAGTTCTTAAAATTCATCAAAATCAGAAAAACAAGAACAGCAAAGTAACATCCTTCTCTTATTATATTTTACTATCGGACTGCAAAAGGTTCTAGTATCAAAGACATGATAATGAAAAGGATAAATGCTAATGATGGCATTAGTAATTGCAAAAGGACACACACATTTGAAAGAATGAAACACAAATTTAAAAACACACACAGCTGCATGAGATGGTGATAATCCTTCCAGGTTACTGCTGACCATCAAATCTGGTGGAAGTTTACAGAGACAGCAAAAAACAACATAGCTAATGCTAGGGGCCTTGTAGCGACAATTTGTCATGTAAGAAGTATGACACAACATGATAAACCAGGCATATGCATATGAACAACTCAAATATGCAGCTCCTTAAGTCAGACTCCGATGACTGAGATGTGAAAAGCTGTGTTCTGCCTTCTGATTTAAGGCTGCTAAGATGGCATAGTTTCTACCCTCCTCTTAGACCCATACAATGTCCAATGTTTCTGCTGATATTCTTTTAAGAAATTTTTGATGAATGGTAACCGATTCACAATCTAGTAATAAAAAATTCTGAATTCATTTTTTATCTTGTCAGAAGATAACAGTGCTTACTCTGTTCTTTAATGTATGAGATACCAAATACAGGCAAATGGAAGGATCAGCCTCCCCTGCAATCTCCTTAAGCTTGATCCTTTTTAACCCACAAACAACTACTAGTTTGAACCCATCAATTTTCAAGATGTTCTTGAATTTCTCATTGGCTGCCGCTAGCTCAGCGGCAATTCCAGCTTCATTAGCAGAATGGCCAGCATATGGGGCTACCTGTTTTTACTCACGAAAAAATGACAGCTTAGTGCTTCCTTCTTATATACAGAATCAGTGAGTGTGCATATGCTAGTGTCAAATGTAACTGTGGCTTTCTACATTGTAGAGTAAAATTGCGAAAAACCTGACATGCCAGTGGAAACATTAACCAGCAGCTCAAAAATGTAATAAGCAAAGTTCCACTTGTAAGTTCTCTATAAAAATATTAGAAGAAATTATGGAGATGTCTATGGAATTTAGATTGCAATTTTAATAACCTAAGCTTATTGGATGCCAATGACTTCAGATTTGAATGCATATAATACAAGGAAGTTTCAGTCTAAGAGACTGAAGTGCCCAACTTACACAGTTTCACCCATGCCAGACAGGTGCTATGCTTATAGTGCAACAACTCTTGGACAACAGTTCCCTGCATCTTTCATCCATTACCATAAAAGATAAGAATGGGTTTCTCACAAAGGCACTTTACCCTAAAAAAGTTCTTCACTGAATAGGCATCATAAATACCACTGGACTTCTAACTTTATGAATATGAATAGCAATACTAAATGTTCCAAATATTAAGTGCCTTTTCTGAAGAGGATTAGAGTGGATCCCAAATTATTAGATTTGTTGAGATTGTTTATGTAATTATTGGGTCCAAATGGGCCAACCTGGATCGTAGTCGGTGGCCCATCTGGAGGTCCAACAGTGGTAGCTTTGGGAAGGAAGCTGTTGAGGCGGTTATAACCGCTCAATAGTGGCCGTTCTCCCTCCCCCTTCCTTCCGATGAGGCTATAAATGCCACGGCTTCCTCTGTGAGATTCCATCGACCACCCTTCACTGCCTCTTACCCTCTTTCTCCTGCTACAAGGAATTGGATCGAGAGCGGCGGCGCCGGAGGAGGAGGCACCCCAGCTCGACATCGTCGCTCACAGCTCCTTCCCGGAGCTAGGTGAATCTTCTGATCACTCTATCCTTTCCATCTCATATTCCGATTTGTCCAGATAAATGATCAGAACAAAAAGAAATTAGAAAAATAAAAAAGAAAAAATAGAAGAAGAGGAAGGGTAGAAGAATGGAAGATGAGGAGGAGGAAGGAAGGGGAAGATCTCACTGTGAGCAGCCGTCATCCAACGTTGGATCGATCGATCGAAGGCCATGGACGGCCCAGGCCGAATTAGCCTTCCCTTTCCACTCGACTGTGATTTTCTTCCCATCAAAACCCTAGGTCTAAAATCCTAAAATGCATACATACCTTCTAATTCTTGGAAGGGTCCTCGGATCATGCAAATCCGGTTCCCATAGGTGGAACCGGTTTGATCTCAGCCGGAGGTGACCGGAGAAGAAGGTGAAGAGGATTCTTCTATTCTCCGATCGTGGACGCCATCGAGTTGTCCACGGGCTGCAGTCGTAGAGCCGACCATGGGCTGTGCGGGCACCATGGGTGTGGCCGCACACCCTGCGTTCACCACCGGCTTCAGCCGGTTCCTTCTTTTCGATGGGTGCCATGCCCCATCTCCTCCACCGGAGGTGGAGAAGGAGAGCGTCCAGCCGGGCTGCGGCTGCTGCAGGTTGGGCCGCAGCTACCGCAGGAGCCGCTGGTTGGCCGCAGCGCAGCCGGCTTCGGGCCGGCCTCCACCCGAGCACTCCATCGAGCCCCTTGCCTCATGGGAGGAGAGGAGAAGAGGAGGGGGAGGAGATCGGGATGGGAAGAAGAAAGGAGAAGAAGGTTCGGGAAGGGAGGAGAAGAAAGAAAAGAAAAAGAAGAAAAGAAAAGAAAAGAAAAAAAAAGAAAAGAAAAGAAGAAAGGAAAACAAAATAAAAATTGATGTGGGTCGAATTGGGCCTGATTCGGTGGTGGGCTTCAAATGAACCGAGCTTTAAAGGCCCCAGGCTGGACTAGGCCCTTGTCTGAGCCCAATATTCTTAAACCCAGAATTAATTGAGTCAGATCTGAACCAATATGTAATTGACCCAGACCTGAACCAGAAATGGAATCAAATCCGAACCAGAAAGTAGATTAGACCAGAACCAGAAATTGAATTGGGCCATGGGCCTGACCCAGAAATGGAACTAGGTTATGGATCCGAAAATGAAATTGAGTCCAATGGATGGGCTGTAAATGACTTTAAGATTATAAATAAATAGAAATTAAAGGTGCAAGTGATATGTAATTTAATGATCTTGCTAGATATTGGAGAATTGGCATTTGGGTGAGCAATTGAAGGTAAGTAACCTGTCTTAATCCTATTATGGATTATGTATCACGTTTTATAAGATGAAAAAGTATTATTTATGCAAGTGGAATTGTGTCTATAAATTGTGGAAAAAGTAACTTTGATATAATCTTATGTTTTATCAAATACTTGTGATTACTCGATTATGAAATTGTATATGATTATTTATGCTTTCACAAAATTAGGATCAAGCATGTGTTAGCAAATGATTACATGATTTTGGATCATGATTATTATTATATTATATACACATGATTATGATGATGTAGAAAGATGCATGGAAAAATAAAGTTTTTAGCATGATCATGAGTTTTATTTAGTATGATGCCATTATTCACTTTCCAATGTATCTATGAGAAAAGATTTATAAAAAGCATGATATGTTTTAAGAACTCTCAGATCGCTATGCACGATCCCCGCCAGTGGGTAACAGTAACTAGGCATATGACCCCCGCCAGTGGGTAAAAGTAACTTGGCTTTACAACCCCCGCCAGTGGGTAATAGTAACTGGAAGAAGACCCTGCCAACGGGGAACAATAGTTGGCAAAGATTATGGCCCTCGCCAGCGGGTTACAGTAGCTCGGCATACGACCCTCGCTAGCGGGTTATAGTAGCTTGGTTTAGACCTTGCCAACGGAGAACAATAGTTGGTAAAAATTATGGCCCTCGCCAGCAGGTTACAGTAGCTCGGCATACGGCCCTCGCCAGCGGGTTATAATAACTTGGCTTAGACCCTGCCAACGGGGAATAATAGTTGGTAAAGATTATGGCCCTGTCACGGGTAATAATAGTGACCATAGCTGCACTATTATCTAAGAGCACGAATTTCAAAGCATGAATTATGACAAGCATGGATTTCAAAGCATGAATTATGATAGTATGGATTTCAAAGCAGGAATAATGATAAGTAAGGATTTCAAAGCATGAATTATGACAAGCATGGATTTCAAAGCATGAATTATGATAGTACGGATCTCAAAGCAGGAATAATGATAAGTACGAATTTCAAAGCATGAATTATGACAAGTACGGATTTCAAAGCATGAATTATGACAAGTACAGATTTCAAAGCATGAATTATGGGATAATGGCAAAAGTTTTATGATGGATAACCATGTTTATGAAGTTGCATAAATGGACATGCATACTTTTATGACTTATTTGTTTATATGAAATGCTTACTTTGGTACAACTGTTAGTTTCTTAAAATAATGCACTGGCATGCAAAACATTATACTTGATCTGATAAGATTATGCATGGTTACTTACTGAGCTGTTATAGCTCTCACCCATTCATTTATGTTCTCACAGACAAATAGGATTGCTAGGAGCAAGGAGCGTGACATGCTTCAGGATTATAGGAAAAGTAGAATATTAAATGCTGATATTTTTTAGATGCTCTGTAACAATCCTTAATGATGAAACATTTGATTACATTCAAGAAAGAAATTGTTCATAATCGATTTAAAGTTTTAAAGTGGCTGCGTGTTATTGCGGGCAAAGGTTCGCAATAGCACGGCCGTGTCATGAACCGAATTCGGGGCATGACAGTTTAAAACGGAATAAAATATAACAATGACCTTGGTTTAATAAGTTCATTTATAGTTAATAAGTTATACAGTGTTTTGTATATTAAACAATCTGCCTCTGCTCTAATGATATGCAAGAAGTAGTAATTTTTACATAAAGCAAATTGTCTTTAAGTTTTCACTTAATCAAGTTTTGAGTCAAAAATATTGGGAAGAGTTATATCATTAGACCAAACATTAAAAGCACAAGCAGCAATCAGACATGAAGAATGATAAGTCTAGACTGTAATTACTGTGGCGGATGTGGGCATAGACGATTGGGAACAAATTATCATTCTCAAAGATCAGAAATGATCATTTACACAAGAATAGGAAAATTACATAACAAAAGAAATGACTGATTTCATTGAAGTGGCAAACATTAAGTGAGATGAAAATTATGTTACTGATTTGTTAGCTCCCTGAGCTTTTTCCAAAACGTACTTGATGATTTTAAAGAAAAATTGACAATAACAATGCTGAAGATAGAAAGCTAAAATACTTGAATCAATCAAAGAGGTGCTCAAACCTGGACACCCACTAAAAATGAGGTATAAATAGAACGAATTAGTCTGACCTTGAATTCTGCCTGTGGCCACGCTTTATGAAGATCCCAGACAGACATCAATGCGCAGCAAACATGATATCTTCCCTGTCAAGTGTTAATTTGATGGTGATATTGATGGAGAACCACTGCAGGAAAAAGAGGGAAGGAGGAGGAGGAAGAGAAAGAGAGGAGGAAGAAGAGAAGAAGAAGAAGAAGAAGGATGCTAAAGTTTTTATTCAATCATTTAATACCCCAATTCATGAGAGGAGTGGCCTTTATATAGGCCTTATATCATGAATTGGCCAAGTCAACCAATTGACAACTAACCAAACTTGGACCCTTCAATCAACTGATTAAGTCAATTAATTGATTACATACCAAAATCGATCCAATCTCTCAATCCAATTATATGACTCAATTAACTTGATTAATAACAAAACAACTGACCAAATTGATTTGACTAAAACAAAAGCAAATAGTGCAATAAAATAAAAGTGACTTAGACTCAAATAGACCCAATCTGGGTCTGACTCAATCCAGTGGCTCAAGATCGTCACCGAGCCATAATGATATTAATCTTTGGTGCGAACGTGAGCGAACGGCTCTGATGGCTTGATCACCTGATCGAATGGCTCTGATGCCCCCATCAACTCCTTCCAGGTGGAAAAAACTCGACCCCGTCGAATGCAGGTCTGGCCGGCTGTCATACTGCTTCAGGAGATCGGGGTCAAGGCACAGCAACTTGGCTCTAAAAATCCACGTCACGTCAGACTCTGGTCGGCCTTTCCACCGAACAAGGTAACGTTGGTATCAACCGTTCCTCGTTGATGGGGACATCAGAGCCATTCGATCAGGCGATCGAGCCATCAGAGCCGTTCGCTCACGTTCGCACCAGGGATTGACATCATTATGGCTCGAAGATGATCTTGAGCTACCGAATTGAGTCAGACCCAGATTGGGTCCATTTGAGTCTGAGTTACTTTTATTTTATTGCACTATTTGCTTTTGTTTTAGTCAAGTCAATTTGATCAGTTGTTTTGTTATTAATCAAGTCAATTGAGTCATGTAATTGGGTCGAGTGATTGGATCGATTTTGGTATGTAATCAATTAATTGACTTAGTCAGTTGATTGAAGGGTCCAAGTTTGGTTAGTTGTCAATTAATTGACTTGGTCAATTCATGATGTAAGGTCTATATAAAGGCCACCCCTCTTATGAATTAGGGTATTGAATGATTGAATAAAAATCCTAACCTCCTTCTTCTTCTTATCTTTTTTCTCCTCTCTTTCTCTTCTTCCTCCTCCTTCCCTCTTCCTCCTGCAGTGGTCCTCCATCAGATATTGAATGAGGTACAACTGAACAAGGCACTGAATCTCGTGGTTATCACACCATAAAGCTACCACAACAATATGATGATTAGTGCTTCCTTCTTGCAGAGAACTAAAATAAAAGCACAAGAATTTTTTATAAAAAAAATACTCCAAGTTCACCAAAAAGATAAACAGTAAAGACCTTGTCATTTCACTTGACAGCAAGTTTACTTAATTGAAAATAAAATCAACATAAGACAAATTTCTAAAATTAGATTTGCTTTTGAAGTATGTTAATTTGCCAGAGACTGCTGCATATGCAGTGTATTGATACACACAAATATAGAAGGTTCAAGATTCGAAGGGTAGCAGTAGACTGCCTAAATGCAGCAGATAATCTTAGTTTCTACTCAATTGTAAGAGGGAGTGAATTTACCTCATGTAATTGCTATATCATCACCATCTGGTAACAACACTTGGTGAACCAGCAGTTCTAAGTGCTGCATCACATTAGCTGTGTAAAAGAAGCAACAAATACCTGAACAACTACAATTCTGGTATGCTGAATCTTGTCAACATTCTCAAACAGGTATGAATCAGAGGGGAAAATCCTTTGTTCACAAATAATAATGGTTTTCAATCTGTGCAAGCACCTGCATAAATCAGCAACAAAGAAAAATACGAGCAACATGAGAAATCTTTTTATCCTGTTAGAATTGTACTATGGGTTTGAACTTTGCGGTTCCAGTGTTGCAAATATGCTTGGCAACATGTAGATTGCAACAGAACATATATCCACATTAACAACAGCAACATAAAAACTAATGCAAAACAAAATGCAAAGATATCTCACTTAACATTTCATCCAATACATATTTGTCAGGGAACTTGGAATCATATACATTTTAGAAATCTTGAAGCATGGATCTTTGAGTACTTTCAAGAACTCGAAAATATTTCCAATCAAGCACCAACATAATTCACAGTTTTACAACGCATCAGCAGGAGAACAAAACCTAGAAATTGGAATATAAAGGAACTGTTAAAACAAGTTGAATTCTTATTTGCTAAGCAGATGTTTGCAAGCTGTCCTATACTAGTGCTTCTAACAAAATATCACATAAATTTCACTCTCGCTATGATCTGGGCTCCTTTTGACACATTATACATGAAAAAACACATGTCAATCTTTCCACTCATCGATTTTAAATCGCCAGTCAGTATGGCATGAAGTATACCACGTCAGTGACTTACCAGCACCACAGCACATAGCACTTAGCACACTACCAGCTGCATGTCAGTAATTACCATGCTGCTGTGCTGATGCATGGGACACACTGGTATGGCACAGCATGATACTACCATGCCGCCAAGTTCAGCAGCATTTCTCTTGCTTAACATAGAGTATTCTCCTTTTAGAAACAGTTGCAGAATATGGAGTTAAATATAATTTGGAGTTAGATTTTCACTCCAAGACCACATTACAGCAGACAATATACCATTACACCGCACCACCAAAGAAAATATGATGCAGATGTAGAAAGGACATGCCAATGAGAAGTTGCCATCTTCCCCTCTTTTGATATTCCCTTCATTTTGAATAAGATGGATTGGACAGTCATCAACTCCGATGTAGTCCAAATTTTAGCAGCTCTAACATGAGAAAAAGATATAAGCCAGTCAAAGTGATATGTAATGACAGACAATGCAATATTTAACGTAATAATTTGTCTCAGAACGTGATCACTTCTCACTTTAGGTGTCATATGCTAGAAAACAAAGTTTATGACAAATACCCCTAGACCCACCAGGGGAAGGGGGGGCGATGATTGGATCTAAGCCATTAATCAGTAAACTGACTGACTGCCACCAAAACGGCTCAAATTTCTACTAGAAACCAAGCAAACATGTACAATATGAAATGATGTAAATACCTAGAACAGAGAAAAATAATCCACATTAATCAACATACGCAACTAATAGTTGAAACTTGAAAGGTCTATTGGATAACCATAATTAACAAGCCTTGATTAGTTTATCTAGGCTGGCTTTTGAATTGATCTTCGCCATTTTTCCTATAAAGGGTTAGATCTACCATCAATGCCGAAAAGATAATCAACCGACAAACTTTCCTCCCTTGTTTCTCATACTTTTCCCAGTTTTTGCACCCATCCATAAAAATCTGAGCTCATGTGCCAGTCATGACCACTATCTCTATCAAAATTCGTCATCTCGGTACCAGACCCGTACCAGTACCATCCTATTATAGTATTGGCATGCAATACGATACAGTAAAGTTTGGCATATCGAGTGCTGGTACGGTATGGTACAATATCCCGGTATAGTATGGTATTGCTTGGTATGGTACAGTACCAAACAATACGACAAACCTTGATATCTATAGTCTTCTCTATCAACTTATGTACTACCATTCTAACTCCCTAATTTGTCTCAGATATAGTTAATTCCAACACTAGCCTTCTCAAAAATGCCACTAGATATTAGAATTATAATCTTTAACAATGATCAATGCTGCTTATGATAACAAAAGAACATATCCAATCCATAGGTAATACGGTCCCAATATTCATTATGCTAGATTGCATATTGCACTTGCATGACAAAAAAGTGTGCTTTGTTAACTTTATTTTCATGCTTTATAACTGGTTGAATACCATAGCTACCATGGTATGCCATACCGTACCGAACCGGATAGTACGGAGTATACCGTACCATATCGGTACTGGTACACGGTTGGGAGGCGGTACGAGTACATGTTATGGGAGGCGTACCAACATTCAGTATACCAAATGGGAGGCATACCAACATAGTGATAACGTGGCACTGGTATGGAGCCCGATACCGAGATGACGTACCTTGATAGCTACAAAGATGATTGTAAAAGTTGGCCAGAAAATTGTCCATTGCCAAATCCTCATAAAAGAATAGCATTTTAATATTCCTATTTACTATTTCTACCAAGCTTCCTTGGTCTCCATTTTTTTAAAAAAAAATTGACCTATTTTACACCTGTATGTTGCTTCTTTAGTGTGCAGCAAGGTATATAAGTGCCAAAATCGAGTAATACGTAGGCTAATAAATGTAAAACTTAGAATAGTAATTTGAAAAGCAATGGATTATCATAATCAAGGTTTTAAGCCCTGGAGGGGTGCTACGGGGGATCCCAACAGTCCCGTCCCATTCCTGTGAAAAAAGGAGATCGGGATGGGGTTGGGACACCGAAACCCATCCATGCAGGAAAGAAGAAGAAAAAGGATAGAAAGGAAGGAAAGATAAAGAAAAGAAAAAAGTTAAAGGAAAGAAGAAGAAAATTGAAAGAAAGAAAGAAAGGGAGAAGAAAAAGAATGAAAGGAAGGAAACAAGGAAGAAAAGAAAGAGAAAGAAGAAGAAAAAGGAAAGAAAGAAATAAGAAAAGGAAAGGATAATAAAAAAGAAAGAAGAAAAGGAAAGGATAATAAAAAAGCAAGAAGAAAAGGAAAGGATAATAAAAAAGAAAGAAGAATAAAAGGGAAAGAAAGGAAAAAAGGAAAGAAAGAAGAAAAAAGGAAGGAAAGTTAAGAAAAAAGAAGGGGAGAAAGACGGAGGGTACCTACGAGACTCTTGATCGGAACTGCCTTCGGGATAGTGTGGGACAGCAGGGCGTCCCGTTCCATGGAGAAACCAGGACACCCCATCCCACGGAATTAAAAACCTCAATCACAATCATATGCATCTTAGAAGAACTATGCATATGAAGTATTTATGTGTCTTAATGAACACTATTATTGATCCTTTAGTAGTTTTTATCCTAATGCAAATTTGGGAGGGGAGCGAACTGGGAGGGAATCAAATCTTCAACCATTACTTCATCAATATTCTCCAATATGCAAAGGTAGCGGCCCAAAATTCTCCAATATTCAAAGAACTGTGCAAACTTCACTAGAAGTTTTCCTTTCTCACTTTTCATTCCTTCCATATGTTTCCTTCATTTTCTATTTGCAATTACACCATGCATCACCTGCCTCTTCATAAAGAGTCTGCTATCCTAAGCCATGTTATAACCAAAACATTATGGGTTTGTGGCAATTTTATTTCACTAGTCCATAGCCCTTGGCATATAAAATGTCCCAAAAATGGTGGGAGTTAAATGGAGCAAAAAATTGGGCGCAACAGGAGACATATAGATAGTAGATACCTGGATGTGAATATCATCAGAATTTAGCCTTTTGTGGTAAGCAACAATAAAATTATCACTTTCATTTTCTCGGATGAAATCTCTAAAGGGCTCCCATGATGGAAATCCAAATGTATGACATCATTTTCATGTCATGAACAACCAAAATGTCACAGGTTTAATAGTTAAAGTTTGTGAAATATGAAGAAGACAGAAATAGCAAGCATCAACGACTGAGGTCCTCTGTGAAAGAATTGTAGAGTAGGAAAGCTTCTGAGCAAATCTTCCAGTCCATGAAATGCATGACTTAAATTTCCATGCCCATATTGAGGCACAAGAAGTATCATTTCTGCAGCAGTGACATGGTTTACAATCTTTCCTTGAGCTTTATCTTTATTATTCATGTCGCCAACATCGCATTCAGGTAACCCTATGTAAGATATGGTTGAAGTTCACTTTCCCACCAAGACTATGAAATTGTACAATTTCAGCCCTTTCATGCAGAACTCATTTCATATTAAACACTAAATCCAGACAGCATTTTACAGCTTTTCTAGTTGACTCTCTCATCAGTACAAGCCCTCAGCATCATAGAGTAGTAGGACTATGAAACTGCAGCTGTTTGGTGATGATTGGAGCAAGAAAAAGAAAACACAAGTTAGTGACCAGTCAAATATGAAGATGTACAAAAGCATGGCAAATTCATCTGCTGATAAATGTCATCTATGCTCTCATATTCCATTTTACTTTAAGCTTTCATGTGGGTGGGAAATGAAAGAACTACTGGTTCCAGAATAGAAAAGAATTAACATGGGGAGAGGAGGCGGCGGAGAGAGGGGGGTAGAGAGATCAGACCTCATCTCAACAAATAATTAAATAAAAATGTCCACGTTCCCAACCACCTAGTACAAGAATCATGATTTGTTGTCCTGGTACCAGGCCCTGAACCAGTTGCCCGATGGCATGGGTCGGGATACGGGCCCGCATCGTGTCGGACTGGGCTTGTACTGACACGGTAGAAGAGGCAGGACAGAGGGAGAATGAGAGAGAAAAAGAGAGAGAAAAGGGGGAGGCCAAGAGAGGCCGACGGAGAGCCAGCTGAGGGCCGAGGAGCTGCCGTGCGAAGGAGGTGGAGGCCGGAAAGCTGTCGCGCGGAGGAGCCGGAGGCCAAGGAGTTGCCAGGGAGCTGCGGAAGAAGGGCTTTGCTCCTGTCTCCTGTTTCATTTGAAACATGGGCCGGAGGGGGGCCCTTATATTTTTAGAGTTTTTAAGTGAAAGTCGGCAAACCAATTGCCAACTTCACTTATTTTTTTTTTTAGGAAGCATTTAAGGTATAAAGATACAAGACATAAACACATAATTCTCCAAACATACATTAAGATTTTTCTCTTCTCTAATAAATGTAATGAGATTGTCATAATTTAAAGACATCAAAGTTCTCATGATAAAGTGATGCTCCCTCCACCAACTTATATAACTTAATGGGGTGCCACAAAAGGAGGGAAATGTACAATAACAACAGAAGAATAAAATAAAAAAGGAGGAAAAATGTGATGAACTTTCAAAAAAAAAAGAGTGCCACAAGCTCAATATGAAGGTATATAGTACTGCAACATAATTTACATTAACAAGAAAAGAGACCTTGTCTGAATTAAGGCAGTAAATTTATAACATGTTCCATTAGATCCAACTTACAGCAGGAAAAAAATCCCTTCATGGGTTAAAATTCTAAATCAAATTAGAGCTATGAAAAATTCTTTCTGCTAAAGAATTTTCCTAGTTTACTCTTTCTACAGCATTCAGATGACAATGCGAGGAAAAGCACTCCAAAACATCAACTTTCACTGGAAATCAATACGCAAAACTTTCCTTTAGGCCAAGAACAGATCACCTCTCCAAGATGTAAAACCAAAACAAAATATCTAAACATGTTTTAATAATCAGGAGGTGTGCACCCAGCTCCTGTCAAATCATAAAGGACACCTTTTACCTCTGGTCTGTTCCCTTCTGAAAAGTTTCTTGATTATAGGAGGTTCAAACCTAAGTTCTTATTTACAGGAAGGTATTCAAAGTAATGCCCCTCTAACCCTCAAGATTACAAAGCAATAAAGCTATCAACAAAACCTTCATGGATCTTCTTAGCATTATTTTTCTTGCACCCCCAAACAGAAAGAATTCACAGTATCCATAGTTTCCCACCTTTTGACGAGTCTCAGCATAGCAGAAATCATTAGCATTAAAAAATAACAAAATGAGCATGAACACTAATAAAAGCAGAAATCAATCTTTTCCTCGGAACAATTAAGCTTATCAATCAATGGAAATATTATTTTCGAATCTTTGATAATAAATATGCCAAACAAGACTCACTTTTTTATCAGCCTTTCTGAATTATCTTCCCTTGTGTGCATCGGAGTCATGTAATCATTCTTTTACCGCTTTCCCTTACACCACCAACTGCATCTTCCCATAGAATATATTTCCATCAAGAATCGCGCTTAACAGGCATGTCTGACTAATATTTCCCATTTTTCCCATCCTTCTAAGTCATTCTTGATATCTAAACTATCTGGCACCGAATCGACCAGCAAATTAGCGTAAGGAACCAACGATCACGCGAAATTGCTTTCCCACGACGGAAAGACAAGGAATGCAAGATCCAATTCAGGGATAAATAAAAGAACCTGAGAAAGAACAGAAAAGAATCGCGAAATTAGTAAAGAAACCGAGAAAGAACAGAAAGATCAGAAAAGAATCGCGAAATTAGTAAAGAAACCGAGAAAGAGTGGAGAAGAAATCGCGAAACTAGTACTTGGTAAATGGTAATCAACCTCGGGTTTCTTGATTTGGGATTAGATATCATCACAATAGAGATAGAGGGTATACCTGGGGGAATCTTGTTGCTGCGAAGGCCATGACGAGGGAGGGAGCGACCGGAACGGAAGAAAGGGAGGGATCGTTACGGGGAGTAGCGAGGCTAATAAGCCTCATTTGACCGATGGGAGACACTTGCGAGGACCGGTCTCGTATAACCTTGGATACCCGCCTGATGAGAGGTTTCTTGACGCTCCCCCCGCCTCATGGCGTCTACGTGTTTTTTATGACGCCGGCATCTCGGCCAGACGTCCGTATTGCCACGTGGAAATTAAGTTTTGCTGCATCTCTTAAAACACGCTTAAGTTTCTTGAGAGCCCTCGCTTTCTCGGTGAATTTTAATGAGAGCTTGTTCGCCGATAGTAACAATGCAGGTGTGGCATTTGTAATCAAAGACCATGACTCCAGGTTGATTACGGCAGAAGGCATTGTTCCTTCGAGGCATCAGCATTTGAAATGGAGCTCAGAACTACATGAGAGAGACTGTCCTATACGAGACATGTTCTGAAGGCAGGCTACATCATCCTAGAGGACTCAATCTCGTTGATTGAGCGTCTACAAGAGCGGAGGCCGAAGGAGGCAGAGCATCCTTTTCTAGTCGACACACGTCGTTTGCTTTAGGAGTGTCGTGCGGTCCAGGCCAAGGATGTTCTTCGGAAGGCAAATCAGGCTGCTGACTGAGTCACTTCATTTGCTGCTCATCATTCAGGAGATTTTTTTTAGACTAGCTGTCTTCCGTTCATTTTGCTTTGTGTAGTTTTATGGCTAGTGATGCAGCTGGTTGTATTTATACGAGAGCCGTATAAAAAGCCGATATACCAAAAATAAAATAAAATAAAATATAACAAAACAAAACAAAACAAAACGGTGCATAGAGTTAAAGCTGCTTTCAAAATTCTTAAATATTTTTTTTGGAAAAAAAAAAGATAATGCCAGAAGGCGGTGCGTGGCGAACAGTTCCAGGGTGGAAACAAGCATCAACTTTGCAGAGGGCATGAAACGTACGTATTCATGGGTTCATGAGATCAAAGGAAACTAAACATATTGGATACGATTACAAATTTGCAGTTAAATAATTAATGATGTAGTAAAATATGGGAATTTAATAAAACTTGACATGCTATGTTTATTTTTTTATTTTTTATTAAAGATAAAGTTATTTGACCAAACTGATTGAACCGGTTTATTCCATTTTGTTCCTTAGTGTTATTCTTCTAATTTCACCTACACAACTAAACTAATGTGAAACGAAACTAGACAAGCTTTGAAAAGAAAATATGATTCTAGTTCAATCCTGTGGAATCCACAATGGTTCTGGATTTGACCAGAAAGTAATTTTTGGATTTGACATAAACAAGTAAAGTGTAAACAAGTCCACTTGATGGAACATTTTATTAAATGGCTTTATAGTTCTGACCCATCTAATTACTTTAGACCCGTTGAATAATCAGGCCAATTCAAGTTGATCTATTTACTATTTGTTAGACTAGTTACTTGTGTGAAATCCTGTTCACATACTATAATACGCTTGGCCTGATGGTCTTTTTTGTCTTAAACAAGTTATGAAGATCTGATCAACTTAATTATTAAATCATTAAGATTCATTGGCAAGTCTTTTAGTCTTGGTAGAATTTTTATCTATTAGTACAGTTTTATGTTAGTTAGGTTGAGCCCCAATCTCAATATATTAGAGTTTATTTTTAATGGGAGATAGTAATGTTTTTGTCTTTTGGTAGAAGATGGTGATTTTTTTATCTTGTGGTGAAAGATAGTGTGCATCATTATTTTTCACAGGGAGGTGAGAGTTATGTAAAAGGGGTAGAGTTTTTGTGAGACATTTTTATAAGAGGAGCCTATAGCTGAACTCATTGTCTTGGCCTTTTTTTTTTAACTAAATTTATTTTTTCTCTCTCATTTTTTTTTCTCTCACTATTGTTGCTTGATTAATTGTTGTTTGTTTTAGATCCTGTATTTTATCCACATCAAGTAGCATGTTGTTTTATATAATATCAAGGCAAAGTTAGAGTGTGTTCAAATGGTGTGTGGCTTTGATTAAATTTATTGAAGTGCAATTTTTCGAGCAGCAACTTGATTATTGGTGGTTTTGAAAGTAATTGTTCGGCATAGTTATTGAGCTTCCAATAATTCGTTGTATATATAGGCAAATATGTGAACTCTATTATGATTCCATATTCGGATCGTGATAGTTAACTTTACTAATATCAAGATCTAGCAAGGTGAGATATCACAAACAAAAGTTACTTGAAGAGTGAATTTTAGTTCCAGCTTTTCTTTAAAAGTCCAAGTGAAGAGTAGAATTAGTTTAAAGATGAAAATTCAAAGTAGAAGAAGATTTATTAGCTAAAGACTGGATATAGTTCTGATAGTTCTGAAAACTTGGAATAGGATAAGATTGATCAGCTAAAGAATTAATCAAGTCTAGAAGATAATCTAAAGCAAGAGATGTTTAGTTAGATGGATGTTGTATCAAGTTTATAAGAGATTGTCATTGAAGAGTCGGTTGATTTTGAAATTGCTTAGAAAGAGTCAAAGAATGCTATAATTGAGATTCGTACTGAGAAATTAATGCATATAGAAGAGTTTTATGTTGAAGCTATTTAAGATATGAATATTTCTTTTAAAGATTTAGTAGGCTATGGGAGTGTAGAGCTAATTAATTTTGAAGTGATTTTAGAAATTAAGCAGCAAGAAGATATGCTCGGTATGGATTATTTATATTTCTCTTTAGTATTCGATAAAACTTTTGGTGTGCCAATTAATTTAGAAGCTACTCAAGTTTGAACAGTTAGAAGATTACATGCATGAGGAATTAATTCCATGTGTATGAGCCAATTGTGTATAGATACATGCAGCTACTCAATGGAGGTATGCGAATGTAGTTAAAGTTTTATTTTTGATTTTATTTATTTGTAGATAATGGCTGATGCTCTGGTGAATAGAAATTACAACTAGCAATTTGATGTTTGTTCGAATAAGCCGGATGCCCGATGAAATTTTGGCACTGTGATCATGAAGTCAATATTGAAGGGAAGTGTTATAAGACGTTGTCAATTTTAATACATGCATCAGAGAGGATGAGCTGATGAATATATTATTACTTGAGCCAATAAAATAGCTGCATTATTTAATTATTAACAAGTTATTGCACATTGTTATTGGTAATAATAGCAATAGTTATTGTGGTATTTCACAATATCGGTAATATTATTATAATCGGTATAGACTTTGCAATGAGAGAGAGTACTAAGATTAAATGCCAAGTAATCATTTATGTTAATTAGGTTGAATCTCAAGCTCAAAATACTAGAATATGTTTTATAGTGGGATATAGTAATATTTCCATCTTTTACTGGGAGATGGTGACATTTTTTTCTTATAGTGAGAGAGAATATGTTATTTTTCTAAAAAAAAGGAGAGAATTACATGAAGAGAGGTAATGGAGGGTTTTTGTGAGACTTTGTGAGAGGAGATAAACTCATTGTTTCGTCTTTTATTTACTTTCGAATTATTTTTTTTCTTAATTTTTTTCTTCCACTACTGTCACTTAATTTAATTAGTGTTTGTTTTGGATTTTAAGTAGGTGCATTTGATCTACATCGAGTGACTAGCATATTGTTCTACACAAAGTAACACTTTTTTTCTAAAATCTACACCTTAATATGACTTGATCCAATCTATTGCTACTCTTAGATAATGCAATAGCTGCAAGCATTGGAGGTCTGAGCTTATGTACTCCTACCTTTTTTCCGCCCTCGATGCTAATAACAACCTCTACAACATCATTTCCATTATACTTGTAGCTGCCAAGTGCCAAGGCTTTAAACCTTGTGAAGCGGAAGTGTTCTAGTTTTTCTATAGAAAATGGGATGCCTTGCTATTTTAGCAGATGGTTATTCTGTCTCTCTCTCTCCGTCCCTCTCCATTTCTTTCCTTCTATTTTTCTCTTTATTTGTTTTTTTTTCTTTGTTTTTTTTATTCATTCTTTCTTTTTTTTTTTCTCTTTTCTTTATTCATTTATCTTTCCTGATGGCCATCGGAGTCCCATCCTATCGCCATCTTGATTTCTTCGTAAGGATGGAATGAGATGGCATACCGTTTTTTCACAGGAAAAAGAGGTGATGAGCAAGATGCTCTCTGCTCCCATCCGGCCGGAATTTTAGCACCTCAATAAGCCATTAATGTCTTGGAGTTTAAGATAGAGCGGCCCAATATATTTGGAGGCCTAAAAAATTATTTTATTTTTGAGATCTTTACTTCAGTAAGCTAGTCTAAAGTGAATTTATCTGTGTTGGACATTTTTTTTTGGGCTGGAGCTTTTTTTTTTTTTTTGGTAAATAATAGGAGCCCATCCATGTAGCAGTCTCACTACTGAGCTTCCTTCCACCAGAAAATGTTCAATACAGGCCGCAAATTTTTGCGTGCTTTCTTTGACCCGTGGGCTCACTCCACTTGGCTCACTATCTCACATGTGGGTACGTCATCCCAGCGCCATTTCGGTACAGATGGAAGGAAAGCATATCCGCCAATGAGCCGTTCGGGTATGGAGTATCCAGCCTCCTAATTTAATCGACGTTCGCATATTTCAAACTCGAATAATTTGAATAAAATTATCGTCTTCTAATCACCACGCTATCATCTTAGTAGCGAGCTCGAGCCTCTGCCCCACTTCAGCTGCCTAAGAATTGTGCCGTTCAGAGACACGTATAAGCCACGCAAAGTCACGAGCATGCATCTAGTCCCTCAATTTCTCCCCACTCCTGTCAAATGTCATCACAACATCACGAGACAACGATGTAATTAAAAACATTTTGGTGATATACCCGAGCAACAAAAGGATAATAAAACAATAAAGTAATAGATAACTCTGCTAACTATGCAAGGAAGAGATTAATTAGTAATAAGAAATCATAATTAGCGGTGCTTCGCAGAGTTGGAAACCACGGTCGAGCCGCAGAATCACGTAAATCCCACATCGGACATCGCCGCATCCCACGTGCTTTACACGCAACCCCGCACGCGCACGCTAGCCCTACTATTTAAATACCTCCCAAAATGCGCCCGCCGTTCTCCCTTATCCCCCTCGCGCACCCTCCGTGCTTACGGCGGCGACCGCGCTTCGAGAATCCTCCATCCGCCACGTGTCGCTCTCGCCACCGAAACGCCTCTTCCGTCGGTCCCACCCTCGGAGCCCCAGACGTCACGCCGTGGACTAACCGTATCCTGTGACGCCATCACCCACCCGGCCCCGTTCCCTTTAAAAAAAAAAAACCGGGGGCGTCCGAGGGCGGGGCTTTCCTTCGCCGAAAGAGGGCGCACGATAGAATAGAAGTGATGGAGGAAGCTAACGTGCACGACGAGGGGTGCCGGTCCGCGGAGCGGAGGTTAAGTACCCTCGGGAGGCATCTGAGCGGCCAGTCTCCTTCGTCCGCTGCTTCTCGTGCTTCTCTCATGGCATCCGAAAACCCTAATGGCGCGATCGCTCCCTCCCCGACCGCTGGGTTCTACGGCGGATCCGTCTTCGCCCACGTCGTCAAGGCGCCGGAGGATCCCATCCTCGGGGTAATCATCCGTTTCGTTGCTGTGGATCGCTGATTGGGAGGATCGGATTGGTCGTTGTTTATAGGATTTTGATTCTTTCTTTTTGATTGGTGTTTGGTTCTTGGCGTCTTTTCTGTTGGTTCTTGGCTTATCTGACCCAAAAGTTGATGCCTTTGAGGGGTTTCAACGGGTTTGGGAGAGTTTCTTGGCTCCATTCTGATAACCATTCGGATCTTATCTTTTGTTTTGGGATGAACAGGTGACGGTTGCGTATAACAAGGATCCGAGTCCGGTGAAGGTTAATTTGGGTGTTGGAGCTTACCGGACTGAGGTAAATTCTTGGGGATCTTTAGATGAGATGATTTTTGTTGGTCGTCTAATAAATCCTTTTTTTTTCCTTCTTGCTTTTTATCTAATTTGTCCTTTTGTGGCAGGAAGGGAAGCCGCTTGTTCTGAATGTGGTGAGACGAGCAGAGCAGATGCTAGTCAATGATCCGTATGATCTTTTCTCATCTTCTTATCTTTAGGACACGTTTATTAATTGTTCTTTTTGAGTAGGGGTGAAGCAGTACCTGATAACCCGTGGGGTGTTTTCATGTGAAAATAAGTAACATCCGAGGTTATTTAGTTCACGACACGGAGGTTTTCTGGCGACTCGTTTGTTTGGTTGTAAGGGAAACAACTTACGAATTACGTTTCCTTAAACTTTGCAAAAATTTAAACCTTTAAAAAGCCTTTTTCCATGATTAGTGGAAATTGAAATTTTCCTTTCTGCCAAAATCTCCTAAAAAAATCAGGGTTATTCTTGAAAAAATGGAATTTGGTCTCCTTTTTGGTTTTTTCCCTCCTCTTTTGAGTTATTCAGAACAGATAGTGAAATGTCTTTTCCTGCTTGCCTCTTGTATTCACCTCCAAGCAAAATGTTTTCTTTCGCCTCGACACTTTCATAGGTTTCCTGGCAATGTTTTTTTTTTAATTTTTTTTTTTTAATTATGATGTTCTTTTTGTTTTAAAAAAATGTTGTTGTTGTTTCTCTGTTCATGAATTTGGTTGGTTTTCTGCTAGTTTTACCCTTTTATAGTATCAATCTATTTCTCTCGAAATTGCGGATCCCACTTTGGCCATTTATTCATCTCAACACATTTCACACTGCGATTATTTTTTATATTTTGTTATGGATAATTGTCCTTATTGTCATCCAATGCTGCCCATAAGGGTCTTACCAACTCCCACCAGCATGTGTGATGAAATTAATCTGGGAATTTTCTATTTTGGCCTTGCTCGCCTGCTTCTTTAGACTTGGGAACAATCATTAAGAAAATGTGATAAGTATCTTTCTCAGCTCTGACATGCTAAATAAGCATATCTGCTACTGTATTCAGCATTTTTTCCTGAAGGAAAATAGATCTTAATGACAGTTTGCAAGCATATCTGCTTCTGTCAATTTTCTTTTCTAATTTAAAGAGTTACTTATTCATTGCCTTGTACTGGATGGTCTTCAGGTCTCGAGTTAAAGAGTACCTTCCTATCACTGGATTGGCAGATTTCAATAAACTCAGTGCTAAACTAATCTTTGGATCTGACAGGTACGTGATGACATATAATATAAGGCTTTGCCACTGTACCAGTATTGCATGTGACGTGATGATATTTGCACATTTGGTAACAATTTTATTTTTCCTCGACAAATGATTAAAAGTGGTCAAGAGCTCATATTGGACACACTGATTGTTTAAAGAAAATTGCCTTTTCATCTTAAATAGGTTATCTGAAGGTTGCTTGTTCGACAGAAGAACTATGTGCCAGTTTCCTGCAAATAGAACTGAAATTTACATAATTTCAGGTTGCCTTTTGATTTGATTTGCAAAGAATCAAAATCAAACTGTCTAAACAGGACACATAATGGGGGATCCTTTTGCAGAATTTGCCCCAGTATATGACTGCATCAAACTAGATGCTGCCGAGTTGTAGACAATTTTTTTTAAATGCCACTCTTTTAAAATGCTGCTCAGAGTATTATGGATTATTCGCTAGGACACTGGTATCAGATTTTGGGGGCTCTCCTCCATCCCTCCCCTTCCCAAAAGGGAAAAAAAGAGAAGCGGGGGAGGAGGAGGGGGGGAGAGAGAGAAAGAGAGAGAGAGAGGTTTATGTGGTGACGACCGACAAATATTTTGACCACGATAGTTTACATACAAAGTCATGTTGTAGAAGTAATGAAGAGACATCATGTGCAAATCCTTCTAACATCAATTGTCGACCAAGCTAAAAAAAATGGCTTAACTTATTAAATGAAGCATAGCTTATTAGATGCCCATGTGAACTATAACTCAGGGCAATCGATAGATAATAACTATGATACATGCATCTTTTAATTCAAATTTATTGAAGAGTTTCGAAATACAGTATGATTAATTCATTTATAAAAAACCAAAGGCTTTACAAGAAGATATCTGTAGGTATTTTGATACAAGTACCTCATGGTACCTCAACTAGTTTGAAGAGTCCTTGGCATTAGGGAAAACAGGGTGTCGTTGTAAAGGATGTGAAGAATAGACATAATAATACTTGTTCTGCTCTCGAGGATATAACTGAGCTCATTTGCTAGATTCAGTAATCAAAATTGCAACATAAAGAACAAGGCTTTTCATATCTATTTGTGATCAATTTTTGGATGCTAATTTACTTTTAGTTTCAAGATAAAAGCCCTGTGTCTGGACATTATCAGTGATGTGTCTATGCTAAAACCATTTCACTCATAGGTCAACACTATAGGAAATCTGAAAATCACTTATTTAATATATATAGTAGCAAAAATCTTTTAAAAACAATAACTAGTTGGGACATTAGAGACAACTGATTAGCAAAATGAAATTATTTAGAATAACTTGTTAATACTACGTAGAATTTTATTACAATAAACTGCATAATAACAAGTTTTCATACATCATGAACATGAACCGCTCTGAAATAAAAAAAGTACCCAATTGGCAAATACGGCATGACAGTTTTAGGGAATGACATGTTCCACAACTAATAAGTTTGAGGGTGAGTACATGCTAGAGCAATCTTAATGTATGTGAGTTGGATTGTGATACTTGCAAAAGATGACATCTCTGATGTTCAATTTACTCAAGGAATTAATCCTTTTGCTTTAGGGGCCCTTATATGTAAAAGTAGGATTGATTTTTTTTTCTTTTCACTTAAGCAAGATTTCATTTGTGAAAGTCATCAACTTCCATGATTCCATCTGAAAGAGTGATACATGATATAGCTGAAGCTCAGCGAATACTTGTATGCACAGTTTGAATGTTATCAACTTGTGATGGAAATGCCTCCCCGCTTTTTTAATGTCTTTTAGCCGAAATAAATTGTTCTTCTTGAAATTACTGTGCACAATTTTTTTAATTGTCCATGGCATGTAGTTAAGCAACATAGTTCAAAAAAAATATTGCCCTTTTCTGGACTGCAATTTATTTGCTCTTTTCCCCCAAAAATTTAGAAGTGTCCATTTCTTTGACAATGACTAATCTTTTATCCTAGTACAATAATTTGACCCTTCCTGTATAACTTACAGCCCTTTTAATCAAGATATGGTCATTAATCAACACATTTTTTTTCCCTTTGGCGCAGTCCTGCTATTCAAGAAAATAGGGTGGCTACTGTGCAATGCTTATCAGGTACTGGTTCACTGAGGGTTGGATCTGAGTTTCTGGCAAGGCATTATTCTGAGGTACAGATTGCTCTCCTCTTAATGTAACAGTTCCTTGCATGCCGCTATAGTTTGCGCCAGTATTTTTTTGACTTATATAATGTTATTTTCCAGCGCACTATTTACATTCCACAGCCCACATGGGGAAACCATCCAAAAGTTTTTACACTAGCTGGGCTATCTGTTAAGACTTATCGCTACTATGACCCAGCAACACGTGGGCTGAACTTTCAAGGTATAAGCTGCCCTCTTCTGGTTCTGCCTGGGAAAATACATAAGGTTATATTTTAATTTTTAATATTTCAAAGTTCAATACATATCAACTTAAACATAGCCACAAGAACAGTTTTTTTTTTTTTGCCTGTCTACTGTGCTAGTGTACTCAACATATGACTGGTTTCTTGTTTTTTTATAAGGTTTATGTTTTTTAATCTTGGATTGTTTTACCAATGTAAAAGTTTTTGATGCTAACCGGTTGATTTGTTTCTTGGGGGCAAACTGTTGAAACAGGTTTGTTGGAGGACCTAAGTTCTGCTCCTTCAGGAGCAATAGTGCTTCTTCATGCATGTGCACATAACCCTACTGGAGTAGATCCTACTCTTGATCAGTGGGAGCAGATCAGGCAGCTGATGAGATCAAAGGGACTACTACCTTTCTTTGATAGTGCTTATCAGGTAATGATAATATTGAAGTTATAAACACCGCTTTATCACCCAATAGATCCTGCAGCTCAAGCAGGTAAAAAGCCTTTGCAGCTTTTCTTGGCAGTGCTTCCCTTACCATGTCAACTATGTCACACTGGGTTCCACATATGATCATATTTCTCCTGATGTCCCTTGTAATTTATCATCAGGATGCCATTGTTAGGCAACTTAACAAGTCATGATCTGATTATTATTGTTATTGTTATGTTATTGTTATTACTGTTGTCGTTGTTCTTGTAAGTTTTTGTTACTTTAAGAGCTTTACAATCTTGGAAAAGGAGTCATGAACAAATGATTTTTTTCTCTGTGTTCTGAAGGGAGTCTACTTTCTTTGCAGGGATTTGCAAGTGGAAGCCTGGATGCAGATGCACAGTCTGTTCGCATCTTTGTTGCTGATGGTGGTGAATGCCTTACAGCTCAAAGCTATGCAAAGAACATGGGGCTGTATGGGGAACGTGTTGGTGCACTAAGCATTGTAAGAGACTTAAAGTTTTTTAAAATCCATAGTAAATATCTGATGATCACCAGTTGAGTAGGTTGTCTTTTTGGCACCATAATTTTTAGAAAAATCAAATGTTTTTTGTTTGGCTTACAAAAGAGAAGGAAAATACTCGACCATTTCACATGTTACAATCTGCCTTCTTTAAACTTTATGTGCGCTTCTAGTTAACCATGAATAATGTATATGATGCTTCATAGAGGGCATCAAATAGAGTTTTGTTTCCTCTGAGGTCATACTTGGTCTATATATAATACATTTGCTCTGGTTATTTGTGCTTGGCAATTTCTACCAGAAGAGTCAATTTCATTAGACTAAGCAGCTACTTGAGTATGTCTCGTTGTTGATTAATGTTCATGATGATTAGCACTATATTTTGCGTTTATCTTGCAGTAATGTCTATTTATCGTACCAACTTCAGCTTTTTCACTTATCTTTATATTTCTCTCTAACAATATTAATCCCATAAACATGGACTGACTGCATTTTAATCTGTATTGTCATAACGAAGTGATTATATGCAATTTCTGGTCTTGGTTAATCACCTTTAGTCTCTTTAATATTTCTTGTTAGCTTTGGTCCTCCTTGTTTAAATACGATGCTAACTGGAATCAAGCTTTGAATATTGTTCTTATTCAGCCAGTACCCTACCAAGCCGATTTGTCATAGCATTAGTCATTCCATGTGTTTCAGTACCCCACCATATCTGGTGTGCCGACTCTTACTGTTAGGGATCTGATACTCAGTACACTTCTTGTACTGAGTGTGGGTAACAAGAACTAGACTATACCAACTTTGTACAAGTTGGACACCATTACGAACCGGTACCAGAACCTTTGAGTCATTCTATTCGATCTTTTTTCTGATTATTTCTTTGCAGCTCAGACAAGACAGATCAAGACTTAGAAAGCCTTTTCTAGTTCAAAACTTTATTGTAAATCTTGAGCAGATGCTTAAAAATTATATAAGAAGTGGTCCATCTAAGAATTAAATGCTATCTACATACACTTTTGACAACAGATTAGTGTAATATGCTACTATCTTTCTAGTGTAATATCAAATATGCTACAAAGTGAGATGTGACAATCCATCAACATATTACCACAATCATAACAAACTATTCAACAAACCTCAGTCGCCTAGGGAATCATAGATTGCTTCTGTTGCAGAATTGCGTTTTTTTTTTCCAAAAAAAAAAAGAAGAAAAAAAATCTAAAGAAAACTTTGTATGATGCTATCTGGGTTGTGGAGGGGGCCCCTTTTTTTTTTTGATGAATTCTTACTGTAGGAATTTCCTTTTGTCATGCCTAGCTGTTAATATTTGTTGTATCAGTGCAATATATTGAATTTATGGTTTGACAAGCCCTTTAGTCTTGTTAGTCTAATCTCCAAAGCATCATTCTGCTATTTCACTGGGATAACCACAATGCTATTTTCAGGTTTGCAGTTCTGCAGACGTGGCAGTTAGGGTTGAGAGTCAGCTGAAGCTTGTGATCAGGCCCATGTATTCAAACCCTCCTATTCATGGTGCCTCTATTGTGGCTACTATTCTTAAGGACAGGTATTAGATCATGGTTCAGTCATAATCTCCCAGTTCACTCAGAATCAGCCAGTTTATAATTAAGTTGAAAGAATGTGAAGTTGTAGGCCTAGTTTTTCTCATAACTAATGTATTGAGAAGTTCCTGTCCATGTTTAAAATGAAATAATATTGGCAGCATCAGGGTATGATCTTAGCCTATGAATTCTAACTTTTCTGACTCTGTCATGCAATCATGATTCTTTGTTGCATATGAAGATACTTATAACTAGCAAGGTTTGTAGACTTTTCAAATTTCCTCTGCTTCTTGGACTTAAATTTTTAAGTTTCTGAGTATTTTCAATACATATCTATCAGAAGTAACTTTTCTTGGACAAAAAGGAAATTTACATCTTTTAGTTCTCATTTTTGTCATATCCTACAGTTTTTGGAAACAAACGCATAGTTTCTGGATCATCTAGAGATACATCATGATAAAACCCTTAGTTTTGTTTATGGTGACTTGTTTCTTTATCGTTTTATCAAGGGACACTAGCAAATTCAGGGAAGCTGCCTCCTTTCTTTCTTCAAATTAAACATGTTTAGTCGCTGATTAGTGCATTATCTAAATCTGTTTTCCAGAGCACTGTTCCATGAATGGACTATTGAGTTGAAAGCTATGGCTGATCGAATAATCAGCATGAGGCAACTGCTTTTTGATGCTTTGCGTGCCAGAGGTATACGAATATTTAATTTTTTTCTTTTACTTTCTTTTCTCTGCTTGTTGAGAACATATGGTGAAGGAGCTCTTTCATCTTATTTTTTGTTTTAGATTATGTTTTAACCTAAACAGCCATCATGTACCAGTGCACCTGATATCAAGTCTTCTAATTTTGGGTAGAAATGTGTTGGTGTTTCTCTGCATGTGGTTTCATTGTATGCATCAACTATATGGATTTTTTTTCCTTTTTTTGGTTTATCTTTTAGTCCAAACTAAGAAGAAGGAGAATTAGAGTATTCGACTTCCCCATCAAGTTTCAGCGATTCACCTACTTGATGACGACTGAAATTTTGGTAGTTTGTGATTAAGTTAAATTAGAAATAAGTACAAGTCTGATGGTCTCAGCTACACGAGGGATGTATTATGCTCCTGCTGTGTGCCTGTGTGAGAGATTGACAGGCTTCTATGGCATGCAGGAACTCCTGGTGACTGGAGTCACATTATCAAGCAGATTGGAATGTTTACTTTCACAGGGCTTAATAGGGAGCAGGTGGCCTTCATGACGCAAGAATATCACATTTACATGACTTCTGATGGGTAATCTCTCTTAGATTTCTCTTGTCCCTTCATTAAATTGATTGTTGTTTGAGACATTATCTGGCTATCTGCTCGGTGCTGTGATATCCTATGATGATACTGGTGCTGTGAAACTGCCATTCCCACATCTCGCACTCCATTTTTTTTTCTTTTTTTCCGTATCATCATATCTGGGATTTGCATTGGTTCCAGCATCTTCATGATGCTGTTCCAGAATCTCTAATTTCTTTTCCTATCAAATGGAAAATACTTTTGGCTTTTATTGTTTCCCTTTTTGAACGTGGATATGCACAACCTACAGAGGCCTCAGCCCTTGCTAATATACATAGATATGCCTCGTTGCCGTATGCACTCCTGATGCACGTTGCCTTTATTTTTGTCCACAAATTTAAATGAGGGAAACATTTGTTTGGTGCAGGAGGATCAGCATGGCAGGTTTGAGCTCTAAAACTGTTCCCCATCTTGCGGATGCCATACATGCAGCAGTTACCCGCATGAGTTGATCATCAGTGGACTCTGGATTCATGAGAAATCTGAGGTTTCCCCATCGTCCACACCTTTTACCTGCGTTATGTTTCTAGTCTTGTAATAAATTCAACTGCAATATTGCACCAGAAACTAAATGTTTATTTGAGCAAGTTTTGAATTGGGGAATCTACATATGCATTTATGCCTACGGAGACGGGTGTTTGCTGGATAGGAGTGAAAGTGGATCGAGATAATATCTGTTTGGATTCATTTTTTGCATCCGAATCTATCTGGATATAGATAGAAATTTGGATATCTGACTAATATCCATATTCGTATATATATCCGTAAAAAAATAGATATGGAATTGATAGGCAACTATGTATCCGAATGTCTAATTTTGTTTGTAATTTTATTTAATTTTATATAGTATTTATAATTTTTGTTAAAAAATAAATGTCTATATTAATATATTATTTATTTGATTTATTATTTACTTAATAATATTCTTAATTTTGTGGCTGTAAAATTTAATTATTCGATTTATATTCGTATTTTATATTCATGCTTTTGGTATTCTATTTATATCTGCATCTAGGTATGGATATGAATTTTTGTGTTTGACTAATATCCATATTTTTATTTGTCAAATAAAATAAATATGGATATGGATATGTAAGTATTTGAATTCAATTTCAGCTTTATTGCTGGATTTTCATCGTTGTCTTGAGATGCTTCCTTTTGCAAACGGATTAGGTTTAATCAAGCCGAGCTTGACCGGGCTTCATGTTTGGGTCTAGATTGTGGATCGAGTCCAACCTGCTAGCTGAGTGGGTTAGGCTGGGTCCATGGAAAGACGTAGCTGGTTGTTTGAATGACCTGATACAGACCCAACCTCAAATACTCAGTTCTAGGCTGGGATCGGGTTGGGTTGGCTCTGCACTTGGGATCTGTTGCTAGCAGCTTAATAAGAATCATCTTTGGTTATAATCATAAATATATAAATAACACAATCCTAACTTCTTTTCCAAAATAAGGAACAACCATAAAGAAGGGGAAATCGTTGATAAGGCTCGTCGCACATTACAAGAGTTTCGTGATAGCATCAAAATATACGAACAAACAAGAATTAGATCAGAAGCATGAATCAAATCTGAATTCATCAAGGTATATCATATTCTGTGGTAAAGAGGAATATCAAACATATGAACCCGGCATTGGTAGGAGGGGGAAAGTGAACAGACACGTATACTGTATAGACATACAGTATTTTGTGCCAAAAATAAATTCACATAAAATAGAATTAAGATTCTGATATTTTGCATGAGAGCCTCTCAAATAACTATGATACAAAAATTTTGTGTGCACAATCTAATAGCTTAGCTCGAGAAATATCATAACCAATTAAAATTAAAATTGCATAAAGTTATTCAAAATTTCCATGCGCAACAACTTAACTACTACTTGTTCGGCCTTCTTAACCAGGGATGCTTCTCCATCACTAATACAATGATAGATGGTGTCGTGAAATTTTTCATGACCTATATATATATATATATATATATATATATATATATATATATATATATATATATATATACATATATACATACATACATACATAGAAAACCTATTATTATTACTTCTAAAGCCTCATTTTGTGGCTTTTAAACATTTTTATTGACCAGCTTTTGGAATGGCAGCTACCTGAGCAAAAGCCTAGTGCTCTTGTGGCACTCTCATTGCTGCAATCCAGCCCAATAAGTAATTAATATATGGTAGCTTAAAAAATAAATTACAGACTGAAGATAAAACGGAACCATGGTGGTTTAGTTTCTTAATAAAGTTATAGCACCACTATTAGAGCAATTTCCTTGGCAAGCCGTTGGCTGTTATATGAACCATAACATAAATGAGGTGCATCAAAACCATTGTACTGGCCATTTTAACTTGCAGTCATAGTGCACATGTAACGCTTGCATTATTCATGCTATCTTATTAAAACGCTTGGATTTAGGACTTAAAAACATATACCAAAAATTGAATACATGCCAACCATGGAGACTGCATAAATAATAGGGCATTTTGCACCCTGCCCATAAACAGATCAATAACATGTTATGCTCATGAAGGGTTAAGATAAGCCATTGTGTACCTTCCGTTGAAGAAATAAAAGCTGCCCACTGTATTTCACTTAACCTAAAGCCAAAAAAAAGTTAATGCACGAAGCACAATTAGCATTGTTTGAACTTACTGTTTAACAATCGGTTGGAAAACAAATCAGCTAGCAACAAGACAAATGGATACGAGCATAAGCAAAAGGAAAATAATTGATTGGCACAAATTAGTAGAGAAAATAAAAATCATATTTTTACTTGATAATTTTTAAATTTTAAATTATTGCTCAACTTAGCTCAACTAAACTTAATTCCAAACTAGTTGGGGTGAGTTCTTCCTCTCTGTTTGAAAAATGCAACGGTATCAAGTGCTTCACCTGGCTTGATTTTTTTTTTTTTGGTTTGTCTACTTCTACGTCTACGCCTGCAATATCTATAATTCAGCCCACATAAAAGAAATGTACTTGATTTCATTTAATTTTTTTTTTTGACTCAGTTAACCATGCCACATAGATAATTTATTAAGTACCTAGAAAGATACAAGATGGAGATTAGAATTATTACTAGTTAGTACCAGTACATCATAAGTCTCCATCTCTAGTGCGAAGGCTGGTGATAGAGCAGTATATATCATTCCCTAAAATCTCTATAAGGAGCTGATAGCGACCATGCTGGTTGCTGGCGAACGTGTAAGACAAACGAATCTTGACAATTATAAATGTTACCTGATGAAGTATTTTAGTTTGATTTTGTGTGTTGGCTTGGGGCAAACCTTAAGAAGGCCCCCTTTGTTAACTTTTTTTTTTCCTTCTTTTTTTTCCTACTCTACTCTCTGATAAGGATGGAAGTGCTAAAAAAAAAAGAAAAGAAAAAGGAGAAAAACAAGTACCTAAAGGTAGTAAGTGTCGAGCCGAGCAAAGGACAAAAAGAAAATAGAAATAACATCAGATCAGATTATGAGTCAACCAAACCTATTTGTAGCCCTACTTTATTCAAAAGATTGGCCTACAATCTCAATTGAATAACATCAACATCTAAGACAGATTTGGTTGAGAAGAGTTGGATTTTAAAATGAAAATAGAAACGAGTGACTTTCATTTCAACTGTTTCTTTGGAGAGAATTCCAAATCCATTCTGATTTCAAATAGGAACGGAAATGCTTCAAAATCTAATTTTTAATTTTTTTTAATATTTAAATTCTATTTTGATTCTAATTTTGATTTCGGTCACAAGCCAAATATGTCGGAGGATATAGCTCTTCCGTTTTCCATTTCAATTTTTTCCATTTCTGATTTTAGTTGGGAACGGAATGTGCCTCTAGAGTGAAAAATATCAACATCAAGCTTGATAACCGTTTCCTGCTCATTGGCCAACTTGGATTTCCAACACATGCCTTTTTCCTTCACTACTTTTTGCGCTGACATTTATCCGACCCCGACCGGACATCAACATGAATTGTGAGAAATATATGACAGGTTACTGGGATAGGTCTTAATATATATATATATAGCATTAGAGGTACTGACTGAAAGCTGTATTCCTTTTTATAAGTTCCACCCAAATGGCCAACTAAGCTTATTTATGTCGTAATTCCCTCAGCGGCGGGATGGCGTGCAATTAAGGCAGGGTGGTGAATAAGCCGAATGAATGGCGGGTGTCGCTGGCCAGTGGATTTAAAAGATAGTATGATCCACCTCCATTTAGAGGTCACTGGTAACATAAATTTATTCATTAACTTCCATCAAAATATTTATCTTTGTATTGGTATTATGAGGATCCGTACGGACGTACATTTAGTTGGTTACTCGCTGGTCTTTCGTATTTATACGAGATCAAGAAATGCAAATAATACCTTCCAACTAGTCTTTTTGAGTGAGATACTGAGTTGTTACAAAGTCTATGTGGATTATGGGACACTGTAGCACACATCCATTAAGGCTGACCACGGATCAATTGTAGTGTTTGTAATTATATTTGAATAGATTTGAACTCTTAACCTGATAAGAATATCAGGATTTGAACGGAAGAAATATGTGAGGACCCATGCGAGCGTACGTTTAGTCCCACATCAGTTATACGCTGGATAAATTTTTCGTACTTATACGAAATTAAAAAATTTAAATAATATTTTTCGGCTAGTCTTTTTGGATGAGGTGCAGGTTGTTACAATTTATATTTTAAAACTCATAAAAAAGAAAAATATGGCTAGCAAATATTATTTAAACCTTTTTATTCTGCATAAATATTTAAGATCCGGTCATAATAAGTACTGTCCTCTTCCCGGATGCATGGCAGCCAGCAGCCTCGAAGATCAGGATAACCCTATCCCAAATAGGCCACGTGTCGCTCTCTCCTCTCATCTCTACCACCCGAAGAATCCTCCTCCCACATTCTTTGTTTTTTTATGGAAACTTCTCCCACAGTTAAAATCCTACACGCAGAATAAGATAGAGATTCTCGCAAGGCGCGAAGGAGGCAAAGCAATCCGTCACCAGCGATAACTGCAGGAAGGATGGCCTCCTTAATCGCCGTCGCAGCTGTACAGCCGGTCGCCGTTAAGGGCCTCCCCGGGAGCTCCTTGAACGGGACCAAGCTCGCCGTCAGGCCTCCTCGCCGGACTCCGTCGCGTTCTAAACTTCGGTACAGCCTTTTTTTTTTTTTTTGGAACGTTCGTTGATCGTATATAATATAACAATCAGTCGACGGCTCTGAAGTCAACGGAATTAATTTGCTCTCGATAGGTCCGGCAGCGGCGCCGTGGTGGCGAAGTACGGTGAGAAGAGCGTGTACTTCGATCTGGAGGACCTCGGAAACACCACGGGCCAGTGGGATTTGTATGGCTCCGATGCCCCCTCGCCTTACAATCCTCTTCAGGTAACGTAATCTTCAACTTCTCCTGCTTAGAATTGTGAAGCGGTTCTTTGATTTCGCTCTCTCTTTTTTTCAATGTATTAAACAAAAACTGAATCCAAGTACCATCGAACCTTGGTTAAGATGGTATAACACCCATTTACGTGTAAATTTCCAGTTCCACGATCGCTGGACACAATGTTCATTCTGTAATGTATCTCATATCTTAGTTGCTTTTTCTTTTTTTTGGATTAACTGGCTAAAGTTGTTTAGTGCTACAATGTGTCGGAAGGATCCAACTGTTGGAGAGTTTGGACTTGGGCATTTTGAAGATTTATCTACAGAAGAATATAAAACCTTTGAAACACAGGTGGCAGATAAAAATGATAAGATCAGAAATATTTAAAGATTTAACAAAGGATTAATTATTGTAGATGAGAAGTATGTCTTCTATAAGTTTCCACATGAGCTGATAAGATTTGACAAGAACTTAATAATTGATGCATTGCCTAGAGACCAAAATGTCTCACACTTCTTCAACATAAGCACTCGAATTCTTTTAACCAATGAAACACATTAGTTATTTGCAAAAATGTAATATCATGATGCACCTACACCATTATATTTAATTCTAAAGTTAGGATGACTTTATGATCCAAAGATAAAGAATCTTTTGGCCGATGCAAAGTGGGTCATTGCATAAAACTCACAAGGCAAGTCAGCAAATAAGAGGTGCACTGACTTTGAAATATAATCCCATGCAACCCAATTTTAACTTTATAAACTCTTCCTAGACTTTTAAGGATTCTAGAGGAAGAGAGACAGAAATGGCAATGCATAAATAATTCATACATGAGGACTGTTTGTGGTGCTACATGATTAGATATCGCCCGCATAAAATTCATGCTTTATACCACTATGCTTGTACAAATAAGCACATTAGTCTTTCGATTCTTGATCAGATGTAGGGTAAATTATAAGTTCAGAGACATGCATGGAGATGTATGCAACTAGCATTTTCATATGCTTGTGTATGTCTGAATACATTGCTTTGTTGCAATAATTGACACCAACAATATGTACATGGGCATGCAGAGCAAGTTCTTTGAGACATTTGCAGCCCCATTCACCAAGAGGGGTTTGTTGCTGAAGTTCTTGATATTAAGTGGTGGCTCCTTGCTTGCCTACCTAAGCTCGACAGTTTCCGGTGACATACTACCGATCAAGAAGGGCCCTCAACTGCCACCCACCAAAGGGCCACGTGGCAAGATATGATTGGTATCGACCATGAAAGTGTCTCCGTATCTCCTTACATACATCGTCGGTATGTGTCTGTTTGATCAACTTTGTAAGTAAAGCCCGTTTGCCCTTCCATGCTGCTTGTAGCGATAAACTCGATCTCAGATAGTTCTGTTGTGCTAAGTCTTGAGTATTTTAATCAGATCAATCAGCTTCACCAATTATTTCTAGTTCTATGTAGCATGATCATTTGATTGATCTTAAGGTACTCTCGAATGATGACATGAAAATAGTATAAGTGGCTGCAGCAGTTAATTGTAACATGTGGAATAATTAATGTATAACAGACAGGAGAATCATTGAGGAATGTATCTCTTGGAGGTAGGTTAACAACTTTTAGCACCATACTTGAATCTCAATGTACGTTTGAGGGCAGGTCGTCGTAGTTCTCTTCATATTAAACATTATTAAATAGACCAAAAAGTGGATCCTCCAGACATAGCTAACTTACACACCTTTAATGCTCTTATTAAATTTAAAATGAGTTTTCATGCACTCCCTCTTTGAGTAGCTAATAATAAGTATAACTTTATACTTCATATTTCTCAAACAAGATTCATGCAATCAGTACAATTTGTGGAGTTATGATCAGCAAGTGATGATAAGTAGTAACAGGAAAAAGCAGTGCCCAAATATGTCAATCTCAATAGCAAGTAATTTCCTAGCAATAAGGTAAGGCTCAACAAAGGTGACTTAAATCATTTAGACCTCTTATAGGCGTCTCTTCTATTTATAAAAGTCAATTGTCTTTCTCCTGTTCTTTCCCTTTTTCCTGTATTCAGCAAGCCTCAGACAGTTTTCTTCAATAGCTCTTTAAAAATTCATTTCAGAGAGTCAGTAAAGAAAAGTGTAAAAATCTATTATGCAATTTTATTGCTTTATAGACAAAGGAAAAGATATGCACCAAAAAACAGAGGAAAAGAAGATTGAAGCAACTCGTACTCCTTTATTTTCTCTTTCTGATTTTTTTCAGTATGTAATGCAGTCCATATCTGACTGCTCGCTGGTTTCCACACTCTTCCAATGATCTTAGTTTACTCAAGGTTTGTCAAGTTGAGATAGTTCTGTGTAATTTTGACATTACAAGATACATTCAGGAGAAAAGCTTAGGAAATGAAAAGAAGATAGAATTTTCTGAGAGTAGAATTTTATTGATGTAATTAAGAGGCTGCAAGAGAATAGGAGATAATAAATGGAAAAAACAAAGCTAAAACCAACTTCTTCCACAAAATTAGGTGACCCCTGTTACAACCCTCTAATTAGTCTGAAGAACCACCACCTGACTGCTCGCTGTTTTTTCTCCGGAACTAAGAAGAGCCAGCTTCTCAACATCTTCTTAATCTTCCTGATCAACTGAATAATATATAAACTTTTGCTTTTGAAGACTGTTGGGGGAATAAGACTTTTCCCCCCAATGACACGAATGCCCCCGAGAAGCCGCACAATCGCCGACCCTGGACAGCCGAAGTCGGCGTCCGACCTCGGAACGCCCGACCTCAAGACATCCGACCTCGAGACCTCCGACCTAGGAAAATCCTGATGTTCAAAGTCTACCCTTATCAGCCACCTACTACGGCCATGCCCCTCTGAGGTCCGGCCGAGGACCATACTCTGACGCCCCCCCCCCCCCCGCATTTATTGCGCATGGCTACTGTAAACCTCCAGTTCACTCAACAATTAATGCGGATCTCTGGCTTACTCCACAATTAATGCGGATCTCCGGCTTACTCCACAATTAATGCGGATCTCCGGCTTACTCCACAATTAATGCGGATCTCCGGCTTACTCCACATTTAATGCGCATGGCTCCTGTCATCTACGGACTCTCAGCTCTCCACGGCAAGTTAGCCCAGCAGAGTCTAGTCAACCATGATAAGTCTCTGATCTCGGCCATACCTCCGACACCAATGCAATAATTCGTCTGGTAGCGTGTAAGCCCAGGTCGTACGACGACCTCACCGCCGACATCAACGCAATGATTCACCTGATCGTGCGCCGACCTGAACAACATGCCGAGCCGTACTACGGCCTCGCCCCGTTACATCACAGGTAAACCGACCCCCGCCTATAAAATGGAACCTTGGCCCCTCAGGTGGGGGGGTTTTTTGGAAAAATTACGCACCCTACAAACACTGTTCTTCTCCTCCTTACACACTTGGCCCCCCTTCTGACTTGAGCGTCGGAGGGCCGGCGCCGAAAAACCCGGCCACCGGCTTGTCTGCAGGCACCCCAGATGGAGGACACCGCCCACCGACGGATCGCTGCCCCGCCATGAGAACCTGCTGATCCCTCTCTCTGACCACCCCAAATGGAGGACGCCGCCCGCCGACTGGTCGCCGCCCCGCCGTGGTGACCCACTGCTCCCTCTCCCTCGACCGAAGATTGCCCCCGGGTCCAATTTTCAGCAACAGTTGGCGCTAGAGGAAGGGACCGAGTTGCGGCCATGAAACTAAGGAGCAGAGGAGTCTTTAACGCCTCTCAGCATCATGCTCCAAGTCCCAAACGCTCAGTCCAGAATTCACCACCAAGATCTCCGGTAGATCAAGTTCCACAAGTCCAACTCGAGCACTTCGATGCGCTAGTGCAGCAAGTCCAAGCGCTAGCCATTGCAGCCCAAAGCCTGCAACAAGTGGAGGCCCCTCCTATGCCGCCTCCACGGGATCATGTTAAGCAGAGGAAGAAACTTTCTCCCGACTCCCGAGCCATCTCGAATCAGGCATGGCTCCCGCTGCAACGACGTATGTGGGGGCAACCAGTGAGAAGTAGTAGTCTAAGTCTCACGTCAACGAGTTGGGGGGAAAGAGAAATAAAAGCTGAGGTCTGGAGAAGGAGAGTTATGGAGCTTTAAAATGGGATTGTAAGCCTCTGTGACAAAGGGTACAGCCCCATTAAATCCCATTGTCTTTCCAAGTCTTCTGTCTTCCGGCAGCAAGCAAGAAACCAGCATGTACTCCCTCCTCACGGGCGTAAGTCCTTAGGATAGTGCCCGCGACGTTGCTCCCCTTCAGAGCGTCGCCATCACAGAAGCCCCCGCCGAGCTCATACAGGCCAAGCTCATGCAGACCGAGCTCAGAAGACCGAGCTCATGCAGGCTGCTAAGCTCAGAAGGCCGCCGAGCTCATGCAGGCTGCCGAGGTCAGAATGCCGAGCTCAGAAGGCCGCCAAGCACAGAAGGCCAAGCTCAGCAGGCCGTCGAGCTCAGAAGCCCGAGCGCAGAACACCTCCCAGAAAATCGAGCCAAAGAAGGCCGGTGCTGAGCCAAGTCTTGAGGGACTTTGGAGCTCAGGAGCCATCAAAATATCTCCAAAAGGTACAGGACGCCACTTTGGCTTCAAATAATTTCAATATTTTATCTATTTTCAGGTCGGAGAATCCAAAAAACGACCTACGGGTATCTCTATCTCCAACGTCGCCCCGCTCCGAATAAGGGCGCACGATCGCCAACAAATGAAGTCCATCTCCCGTATGTCTCCAAGATGGGATTCCCGACCAAGCTCGGATCCCCCAGTTAAAGGATTAACGTCATGCTACATCAACTATCGAGCTCGGCTCGATCTTCATCGACTAATCGAGCTCGGCTCGATCTCCATCGACTAATCAAGCTCGGCTCGATCTCCATCGACTAATCGAGCTCGGCTCGATCTTCCATCGACTAATCGAGCTCGGCTCGATCTCCATCGACTATCCGAGCTCGGCTCGATCTCCATCGACTATCCGAGCTCGGCTCGATCTCCATCGACTAATCGAGCTCGGCTCGATCTCCATCGACTCATCGAGCTCGGCTCGATCTCCATCGACTATCGAGCTCGGCTCGATTTCGGCTTGATCGCCAACAGACAAGGCCAAAGAAGGCCGCTGAGTCAACCTGGAGCACTTAACTCCAACTGCATGAGAGGTACACCCTACTTGGCACGTACATCTCTATACATATTTGGCTATATTACAGGATGATCGACGACTGGACTACTTCCTTCGTCCGAGCCAAAAAGCAGCTCGAACTCGGAAGTCGGGGGGTAGTGTTGGTGGAAAAATGGACCACCCCACAAATGCAATTATAGCACCCAAATCCGTCAGCAAGATCGAGCTCTTCCGCTCTCGAGCTCATCCAAGTGATCGGGCTCTTCCGCTCTCGAGCTCATTCAAGTGATCGGGCTCTTCCGCTTTCGAGCTCATCCAAGTGATCGGGCTCTTCCGCTCGGGCTCTTCCGCTTTCGAGCTCATCCAAGTGCTCGGGCTCTTCCGCTCTCGAGCTCATCCAAGTGATCGGGCTCTTCCGCCCTCGAGCTCATCCAAGTGATCGGGCTCTTCCGCCCTCGAGCTCATCCAAGTGATCGGGCTCTTCCGCCCTCGAGCTCATCCAAGTGCTCGGGCTCTTCCGCCCTCGAGCTCATCTAAGTGCTCGGGATAGGCCGAGCCGAGCACAGCAGGCCGAGACCAGAAGGCCGAGCACAGAAGGCCGAGCACAGCAGGCCGAGCACAGCAGGCCGAGACCAGAAGGCCGAGCACAGAAGGCCGAGCATAGCAGGCTGAGCACAGAAGGCAGAGCATAGAAGGCCGAGCACAGCAGGCCGAGCACAGAAGGCTAAGACCAGCAGGACGAGACCAGAAGGCTGAGCTGACCTCAGAAGGCCGACCTCGTCGTCTATATGCTGCGGCCATGCCCTGCAGCAGCCTTACCGCACCATGTTTTACTTGCCGGCCACGCCACGACATATTAATCAGGAACCATACTCTGCTACGACTGTCAACGCCTCATCATTCCCAAGAATGTACTGCACTGCGCGCCTCAAGCAAGCTCTGGCTGCACGCCATCTCCTCCCATGATGGGAACGGGCCATCCACGGCAACTCATTACTTCCACGCCCACGTCCAATCGTGACGGTAACCCATTAATTCGCCCAGTCACATCACAGTTCTCCACGGCAAATCAGCACGGCAGTGTTCAATCAGTCGGGACAATTCTCTGACTCCGACGAGGTCTCCCACTACAGCATTAATTCACCTGATCGTGCGGCATGCTCAAACTGTACGACGACCTCGCTCCATCATCTCACAGGTAATCCAGCACCTCTCTATAAAAGGAGAACCACTCCATTTTAGAGGGGGGGGCTGGCTGGTAGGCAGACAAAAAAGACTCTGATTCATACTATTTCCTCCAAGAACACATTGGCCCCCTCTGACTTAGGCATCGGAGGGCCGGCGCCGGAAAGCCCGGCCACCGGCTTCTTGCAGGTTCCCCCGGAAGGAGCCGCACGCCTACGATCCACCGCCCACCGTTCTCGCTCACAGGCTCCCCCGGAGGATGCCGCCAGACGACGAACCGCCGTCCGCCGATTCTCCCACCGGAGCTCCTCCTCCTCGGTTCGCGGCCGCCTCCGGGTCCAATTTCCAGCAACAGTTGGCGCTAGAGGAAGGGACCGAGTAGCGATCATGAAGTTGAGAAGCAAGGGAGCCTCCAACATCTCCCGGCGTCCCCCGCAAAGTCCTGGACGCTCCGTCCAGAATTCTCCAACTCCGGCTGACCCAGTTCCTCAGGTCCAGCCGGAACAGTTCAATGCCTTGGTACAGCAAGTCCAGGCCCTGGCCGCCGCCGTTCAGGGCCTACGACGCGAGGAAGCTTTACCAACGCTCCCCCCGCGGACTCAGGTCCCGCCGGAGTGTCCCCCCAACGGCCCGGTCTTCTCAAGCCAAAATCTGCATGGCTCCTCTAGAGCCAACAACGAAGAACGGACTTCTCCCCGGAGGGAGCCACTGGGGGAAGATTTCGACAGGAGACCCCAACTTTCTGAGGCTGAGTCAGCCCCAGACCACCGCGAACCGGCGCAAATCACGGCAACAATTCCGCGGGCGGAGGAGCTCGACCGAAAGGTTGAGCATCTGGAGCGCCAGATTGCGGCGCTCCACAGCAAGAAGGCGAGGCAAGAGGGAGACTTTGAGTTCACTACCAAGTCCCCCTTCTCCCGCCAGATCGAGGACGAGCCGGTTCCCGCGAGGTTCAAAATGCCTCAGGTGGAGCCCTACAGCGGAATCACCGACCCTCTCGACCACTTGGAGAGCTATCGGGCCCTCATGGCCCTACAAGGATCCTCGGAGGCCATACTTTGTAAGGCCTTCCCAGCAACCCTCCGAGGGACCGCTCGGCTTTGGTTTTCTGGACTGAAGCCGAACACGGTATCCTCTTTTGAGCAACTCGGCAGGCAGTTCGCCACCAATTTTGCTGCCAGCCGGCGCCAACGACGGGCGTCGGATTCCCTCTTGGACATCAAACAGAAGGAGGGGGAATCTCTCAAGGAGTACTTGGACCGCTTCACTGCCGCCACGTGGGAAGTCTACGAGCTGGACCAGTCAATAGCCATGTCGGCTCTGAAGACTGGGGCTCGCTCCTACCGATTCCTCTTCTCCATCGAGAAGAGCTTTCCGGCCGACTTCACCGAGATGCTGGCCCGAGCCCGTAAGTATGCCAAGGCCGAGGAAGCGGTTGCCTCCAGGCGGAGAGCGATTGAGCCCGCCTCAAAGAAGCAGAAAAAGCGCCGCGAGGAACGCGGCCGACAAAGGAGCCGATCGCCCCGCCGAGAGAACAATCTCCCCCGGTTGAGGAGCCCACCACGGCAGCAGGAACGGCCTCAGTGGAGGACCCCTCCTCGACCGAGGTCCCCGCCACGGCCTCGGACGTACCCAGGGAGGTACGAGAACTACATACCTATCAATGCTCCCCGGACCGAGATCCTGATGGAGATCGAGGGTCGGGACTTCTTCCGACCCCCGCCTCCCATGCGAGACACGGGAGTTCCCCGTAATCTCAGGAAGTACTGTCGCTTCCATCGAGACCGTGGGCATGACACGGAGGACTGCTTCCAGCTCTGGGACGAGATAGAAGCACTCATCCGTCGGGGAGTACTCAACCGGTTCGTGAGGAACCGACATGAGGAAAGGAGGCCGGCGGAGAATACCATACCGTCCGAGAATCCGGACGACAACAGACCCATTGCCGGCACCATCAACATGATTGGGAGGGCCTCGGCGGGAACGGCCGCCCAGGGAGCACCCCCGAAGCGCCCACGCACTGATGAAGTCATCTCGTTCTCGGACGAGGACTTAGAAGGGGTCAAGACCCCTCATGATGATGCTGTGGTCATCTCTATGATTGTAAATAGGTTTGATGTAAAGCGTGTCCTAGTTGACAATGGAAGTTCAGCCAACGTTTTGTATTATCATGCCTACCAAAAAATGGGGTTGCCAGAAGGACATCTCCGGAGAATTAATGCCCCACTGGTTGGGTTCACTGGGGATTCAGTCCCAGTTGAAGGTGAGGCTAGCTTCCTTGTCACAGTTGGCCTCGCTCCCCGGGAGAGCACTGTGAGGACGGACTTCCTGGTGGTCCGTCTGCCCTCGGTCTACAACGCCATCCTTGGGCGCCCAGGGCTAAATGCCCTTCGAGCCGTAGTTTCAACCCGCCATCTGCTCATGCGGTTCCCCACCGGCCAAGGAGTAGGCGAGGTCCGTGGAGACCAGCTGGTTGCCAAGCAATGCTACATGGCGGCCCACGGAGTAAAGCAACCAACCGGGGCAACGATTCAGCCAACGGGCCCCTCATTACCCATAGAAACCCTCGATGCGAGGGACACCCCTTGGAAGGAGCAAGTAGAGCCCGGTGAGCTTCTTGTTCAAGTTCCACTACGAGAAAATTTTTCTGAGCTAACTGTGCAGGTCGGCTCCGGCCTTGGCGCCTGCGAGAGGGACCACCTCGTCAGCTTCCTGCGGGACAACGCTGACGTCTTCGCCTGGTCGCCCGCGGACGTGCCAGGAATTGACCCTGAAGTCATGGTCCATCGGCTCCAGGTGAAGCCAACTAGCAGACCTGTGAAGCAGAAGAAAAGGGGCTCCGCCCGAGAACGACAACGGGCTGCGGCCGAGGAGGTGGACAAACTCCTCGGAGCCGGCTTCATCCGGGAGGTCTCCTACCCGGACTGGCTCGCCAACGTAGTCCTCGTAAAAAAGGCCAATGGGAAATGGCGCATGTGCGTGGACTACACCGACCTGAACAAGGCCTGTCCGAAAGACAGCTTCCCCCTCCCGAGCATCGACCAGCTCGTCGACTCCACCTCAGGACACCAACTGCTAACTTTTATGGACGCCTTTTCAGGGTATAATCAAATCCGAATGGCGCCGAAAGACGAGGAAAAGACGGCCTTCATCACCGACAAGGGCACCTACTGCTACAAGGTGATGCCCTTCGGCCTGAAGAATGCTGGAGCCACCTATCAGAGGCTGGTCAGCCAAATTTTCAAAGATCAGATTGGCCGAAATATGGAAGTCTCGTGGACGACATGCTGGTGAAAAGCCGAGCGGTGGAGCACCATGTAGCTGACCTCAACGAGACATTCTCCAAGCTCAGGAGATACCGAATGAAGCTCAACCCGGCGAAGTGCGCGTTCGGAGTCACCTCGGGCAAATTCCTGGGTTTCATAGTCACCCAACGTGGAATTGAAGCCAACCCCGAGAAAATCCAAGCGCTGCAAGAAATGGCGCCTCCGAGAACAGTTAAGGAGGTGCAGCGGCTTGCAGGGCGGGTTGCCGCCTTGGGAAGGTTCGTCTCCCGGTCAGCCGAGCGCTGCCTCCCTTTCTTCAAGAGCCTCAAGCGGCCGAAAGACTTCCGGTGGTCAGAAGAATGCCAGCGAGCCTTTGAAGAGCTCCGGAGCCTTCTGGCCTCTCCCCCGCTGCTCACCAAGCCCTAGAAGGGCGAGGTCCTTTATTTATACCTGGCCGTCTCCCCAGTTGCAGTGAGCTCAGTCCTCATCCGGAAAGAGGACAAGCTCCAAAAGCCGGTCTATTACACCAGCCGGGTTCTCAGGGATGCTGAGACCCGATATTCTAAACTTGAGAAGACCATCTTCGCTCTCATCATCTCGACTCGGAGACTCAGGCCTTACTTCCAAGCCCACACAATAGCTATACTGACCGACCAGCCTATGAAGCAAATATTGCAAAGGTCGGATCGTGCGGGGAGGATCGCCAAATGGGCGGTCGAGCTCGGAGAATTTGACCTCGAATATCGGCCCAGGCCGGCCATCAAAGCTCAGATACTCGCCGACTTCATCGTGGAATGTACCCTGCCGGACGACCCCGAGTTGCCTCCCGTATCCACGGAGGAAGCACCGAGGCCACCATGGGTCCTACACTCGGACGGGTCTTCAACCTCGGGGGGTAGCGGAGCCGGGCTCACCCTCACCAGTCCAGATGGAGTGGTGGCCGAGCAAGCCTTGCACCTCGAATTTCCAGCCTCGAACAACGAGGCTGAATACGAGGCTCTCATCGCCGGGCTCAAGCTGGCGAAAGAACTGAAAGTGGAGGACCTAAAAGCCTTCAGCGACTCCCAGCTGGTAGTGAACCAGATCCAAGGAGACTTTGAAGCTAAAGAGCCATCCATGCAAAAGTATCTCCAAAAGGTGCGGGAACTCACGTCTGCCCTGAACTCCTTCAGTATTCAGTACATTCCCAGAGCGGAAAACCTCAGGGCAGACCAGCTGTCCAAGTTGACAACCTCCCGCATGAGCGAGCTTCCCAAGGGAACAACGCTCGAATATCTTCAGGTCCCCAGCACGGAGGAACCTGAGCCCGCCATGTGCATCGACTCCGAGCCAAGCTGGATCGACGGGTTCGTTTGCTATCTCCAAGACGGGACCCTACCTCATGACGAGACAGAAGCTCGCCGAATCAAGCGCCAAGCCCTCCGGTATGTCTTGTACGAGAATAGACTTTATCGTCGATCATTTACTTCTCCCCTGCTCAGATGCCTCCACCCCTCCGAGGCGGACTACGCTCTCCGAGAGGTCCATGAAGAAATCTGCGGAAATCACCTGGGGGGTCGGGCACTGGCCCATAAGATCCTGCGGCAAGGATATTACTGGCCCACACTCCAGAGGGATGCAACAGATTTCGTCCGCAAGTGCGACCGATGTCAACGGAACGCTAATATCCAGCGCCGACCTTCGGCCCTGCTGACCTCCATCATCGCCCCCTGGCCGTTTGCCCAATGGGGGATCGACATCCTGGGGCCCTTTCCCCTGGCCATCGGACAGAGAAAGTTCCTGGTCGTCTCCATCGACTACTTCACCAAATGGGTCAAAGCCGAGCCTGTGGCCCGGATCACCGAGCAAAAGATGCGGGACTTCGTATGGAAGTCCATAATTTGCATATTCGGGCTACCTCGTATCCTTATATCCGACAATGGTCGGCAGTTTGACAATGTCCATTTCAGAGAATTTTGCTCTGAGCTCGGCATTGACCACCGCTTCACCTCGGTTGCCCATCCCCAGACAAACGGGGAGACTGAGGTAACTAACCGTACTATTTTGCAGGGACTCAAAGCTAGGCTTGATCGGTCCAAAGGACAGTGGGTCGAGGACTTGTACAATGTCCTTTGGGCGTATCGGACTACGTTCCGACTGCCCACGGGAGAGACCTCCTTCAACCTAGCATACGGCACTGAGGCCATCATCCCGTTAGAGATCGGCCTGCCTTCTCCAAGAGTGGAGCATTATGACCCCGACACCAATTCCTCCCAGCTCAGGAGCAATTTGGACCTCGTCGAAGAGACACGAGAGGTCGCCCGGGTCCGTATGGCAAGATACCAACAGAGAACGGCCCAATACTACAACTCCAGAGTCAAGCCCAAGCTCTTCAAAGTAGGGAACCTCGTCCTCAGGAGAGCCGAGGCTTCTCAACCGACCGAGCAAGGAAAGCTCGCCCCGAATTGGAAAGGGCCATATCAAATCGCCCGAGTACAACGACCCGGAGCATACAAATTGAAGTCCCTAGAGGGGACCCTGATCCCGCGAAGCTGGAACTCCGAGAATCTACGAATGTACTACCAGTGAAACCCCGAGGGGTTCAAAACAATTAGGGCAATAGACTCAGCCTCTTTTCTGCAAATAATTCTCCCATTTTGATAATCATAATTCTTTTCTAATGTTGGGTCGTCTGTGATCCCCAGATCCCCCGACCAAAATTGGGATGCCTCGAGGTTCGATCGTAGAGTCCCAAACTCCCTCGACCTCGGAAAGTATCGCGGGACGATGGAACATCGACTTGGCGCAAGATTCCCTCGACTAAGGTCGGGATGCCCCGAGGGTCGACCGTAGAGTCCCAAACTCCCTCGACCTCGGGAAGCGTCGCAGGTCGATAGCGCGTGCCCAGACCCATCGACCTGACGAACGATCCCTCGACTAAGGTCGGGATGCCCCGAGGGTCGACCGTAAAGTCCCAAACTCCCTCAACCTCGGGAAGCGTCGCAGGTCGATAGCGCGTGCCCAGACCCATCGACCTGACGAACGATCCCTCGACTAAGGTCGGGATGCCCCGAGGGTCGACCGTAGAGTCCCAAACTCCCTCGACCTCGGGAAGCGTCGCAGGTCGATAGCGCGTGCCCAGACCCATCGACCTGACGAACGATCCCTCGACTAAGGTCGGGATGCCCCGAGGGTCGACTGTAGAGTCCCAAACTCCCTCGACCTCGGGAAGCGTCGCAGGTCGATAGCGCGTGCCCAGACCCATCGACCTGACGAACGATCCCTCGACTAAGGTCGGGATGCCCCGAGGGTCAACCGTAGAGTCCCAAACTCCCTCGACCTCGGAAAGCGTCGCAGGTCAATAGCGCGTGCCCAGACCCATCGACCTGACAAACGATCCCTCGACTAAGGTCGGGATGCCCCGAGGGTCGACCGTAGAGTCCCAAACTCCCTCGACCTCGGAAAGCGTCGCAGGTCGATAGAGCGTGCCCAGACCCGTCGACCTGACGAACGATCCCTCGACTGAGGTCGGGATGCCCCAAGAATCGACCGTAGAGTTCCAAACTCCCTCGATCTCGGGATGCACCACAGGTCGGCAAAGCGTACTCAAACCCGCCGACCTGACACAAGACTCCTCGACCAAGGTTGGGGCGCCCCGAGGTCCGACCATAGGGTCTCAAGCTCCCTTGACCTCGAAAGGAGTTACAAATCAATAAAGCCTCCCCAGATCCTCTCAACTTCGGCGGGCGTCGTCGGGTCCGCGAGAAGCCCGAGCCCCCTTTACAAGTCAAAAATGACTCCGGAAGTCGACGAGGAAGGGAAGCAACTAACTCCGCCATGTGGAGCACAACTCTGAGAACGCAAGAGGTACATCTAACTCGATGCCCCCCCTTGTCAAATTTTATCTACATACTGCTAAGCGGAGTTTCATCCAACGTTGGAGTCTCATCTCGCCCAAAGTCGGGCTACTCCAATGGGTCGGCTTAAGACCGATCTCCTAACAATATTATGCATGCTCCGCTCGTCAAATCTCCACAACTTATACAGTCTTCACAAATTAGGGCCCAACTCGGCTCCCATACGTAGACTCCAATGTTTAGCTGAGAAAATGATCCCGGCCGCGAGTGTACCGGCCGAACACAGATACCAAGGCAATCTTCAAAGACCCCAGCCTTGTTCTCCGAAACCTCGGCAAAGCCCGAGAACGATAGCTATGAAAACCTTCGGCGATAATTCGACTATTAGCCCGCGCTCCCTACGAAGTATCCGGGAGCCGAGTTCGGAAACCCGACCAGACTCCCCGAATAGCGACACGTACAGACCCAGCCCGGTCTTACTCGAAGGGCTAAGGCCCGACCCCGATGCCTTAAGAACCTAAAGGCCAGGCATGGCAACTTCTGCGATTCTAAGATCCGAGTTGTAGGACTTGGAAAAATTTTCTAAAAAACCTGGGCTCGGAGCTCCCTTTGGTCGGGATGACTGGAATCCGAGAAAGCCAAGATATAGCCCACGAAAAAGGGCGACTTTGTTAAGCAGCTCGAAAACTAAAATACAAAGTTAAGAGTCGGAGGAACGATAGATTAAGGCTTTGGCCTCATTCACGACAAAGGATAAGGAAGAAGAACGAAGTAATAAAAGAGACCTTTCATTGATAAGGGGCCGGAAGGCCAATTACAAAATTGGAGGTCGACCATTCAAAAGCCGACCTCGGATACAATGAAAAAAAAAAAAATACGCCAAGTCTTAAGCGGCGGCAGCAACATCCGCGGGGTCGTCCATGGTGATGACCTCGGGACCCTCAGCCGGCACAGGCTCGGGGTCGGCGGCAGGGCCCTCGGGTGCCGCCTCCGGGACGCCGTCCGTCTCGGCCACCCTCGTCGAAGGCTCGGCGGGGTCGTGTTCGTACAATCCTGCCTCGGATGTCAAAATGGCAGGAAGGTCTTCCGTGTCGGACCCGTAGCCCAGGTTCATTCTCGGACGGACCGTCGAGAGGTCGAACTGGGGGCAGAACCGGGCCATCTGCTGCCGAAAGTTCTCGAAACCCCGGAGAAACCCGTCCACCGTCTCCTCCTCGAGCATGTCGCGGAACTCCTGCGACCCCTTGAAGAGATCCACGGCGTTCTCGGCTCGCCCGAGCACCCTCCTCTCCCGAGCCTCGAGCTGCTCGATTTTAAGGCGGGAGACTCCGCCTTCGTACTTGAGGCCCGCGACTTCTGATTGGACCTCCCCCAGGCGCGCCTCTGAGACGCGCAGAGCCGACCTGATCAAGGCGTGGGCGGCTCTTTCCTCCTCGAGCGCCTCCGCCATAGCAAGGCGCCCGGCCTCGGTGGCCTCCTTCCGAGCCTCGGACTCGGCCAGAGCCGCCTCCAGCTCGGCGATCCTTTTCTTAGCCGGCTCCAACTGCCGGCTGACCCGCCGGGTCTCTTTCTGACATCCCTGGGCGATGAACACCAGGGTGTCGAGCTCGTGAATATGCTATAAAGAAAGAGACAAAATGATCGTAAGTTAAAAACATATGGATTCGCTAATAACTTTAAGAAAATCGAGAAAAGGACTTACCCGGGCGGTGTTGCAGTAGGTACTGTCAACGACCTCTTCCAGTGAAATGTTCCGGAATTCGGCTCGGTCCGCCGGAAGCATCGCACGCCGGAACACGGCGCGTGCGACCTCAGCATCATGAATAGCTGAACTCCCCTCGGGGATAGGGGAGTCCAGCTCATCCGACTCCTCTTGAAAACACCTTGAGGAGCTCGGCACGTCCGGCCTCGGGATCTCGGGGCCGCTTGTTTCAGGGCCCCAGGTCGGCTCGGGCCCCGAGCGCTGTGAGGAACCCGAAGCCGGGTCCTCCCGCTGGGCAATTGGGGCAAGGCAAGGAGGGGCCGCTGGGCCCGCGTCGCTGACGACCCGCGCCCGCCTCGGGTCGGCTGTGGAGGCCCCCGCCTTGGGGCCACTCGTCCCGGCCGACGTGGAAGCGCCGGCCGACCTCGCCTTCTTCCGAGGCTAGGGCATAGCTCCCCCGGCCTCGGCCTCACGCCTCCTCAAGCGGGAGAAGAGGGACACGTTGCTAGTTGGCATGTGAGGGATGTCTGAAATCAAAAATTTCCCAAGTGTTAGACCAATATAAACGAAAAGAAAAGACAAACAAGAAGGTAATGCAACTGCTCTTACCCTCGGGGCGCGCCGAGCTCAGACCCACGCTCGCCAGGGCGTCCTCCTGTAGGAGCTCGGTCAGGTCGTAGCCCCTCCCGAGGGCTCGCAGAGAGTCCAGGACCCTCAGCTCCCTCTCCGAGGGCTCGGAGAGCTTGTTGAGGGCCTTCAACCGAGGGTGTCCCCACCTCGGATTGAACCCCCACGGTGCCTCGGACGCGAGGAAGAAAAATTTTCCCTTCCACTCATGAATAGAGGAAGGGGCACCTCGGAAGAGTGACATACCGCCCCGAAAGGCGAAGTATAGCCACTCTGCCTCCGCCGGGTTCTTCTTCAACAGAAAACACCGGCGGAAAATACTCACTGAGATCGGGATCCCATGCCCAAGACACAGGGACAGGAACCCGATTATGGTTCTCCACGAGTTCGGAGCCAACTGTGCCGGGACGAGCTGATACTCGACCAGCAGGTTGCTCACGAACTCGTGAACAGGGAACCGTAGGCCGGCCCAAAGCGTCTCGCGGTAAACCGCGATCCGACCTGGGGGCGGCCGTGTCACCCTGTCTTCCGGCCCCGCGGTTTCAAGGCGGAACCCGGGCCGGAAGAAGAACCGGGAGCGGATCAACTCCAACTCCTCCTCTGACAGGCTCGACCCTACTTCCTCGGGACCCAAACCCATTCTTACAGAAAAATAAAGAGGAACTAAAGATAGAGGAGGAAGAAGGGAAGGAAACCCTAGTTAAAACAGGGTGAAAACCTACGGGACATCGCCGGAAATCGCTCCGGACACCGTCGGCGAGGTTTGGCTGAGGAAGGAAGCAAGGAAGGAGGATAGCAAAAATAAGAGGCAGCCAAATAAAACCTTTAGGGCAAACTCGAGGGGTTTATATAGGCCCCCCTGACCGCCCAGATCGGCAGGGTCGGTTCCCATCCCCCGACCGGATCGCGCCACGTGTCGACCTCGGAGGCCGAGGCACCGTATTCACTCCGGGTCAATAAGTCGGGTACGAAATCGAAATGTTGTCCCATCGGATCTCGGGGCCTCATCATGGATCCGCAGAATCGAATCGCCTTGAAGAACGAGCGGACGGCACCCCCGCTCCCCTCATTTAATAAGGCCCTGGGGCACGTGGAGCCCCGATGTAGCCTCCAACTCGCCAGATCCATGATCCGGTAACACGAGATCGGAAACGTCCGACCTCAGATCATGCCGCGTGTCCATTTTGAAACGCAAAATGGCACACTCATTGATGAACGGGGAGCCTCGACCACAGGATCAAGGCGCCGTCTCGTCGAGCTCGAGGACCCTCATCATGGGTCCGCCGCACGAAGCGACCTCGAGGCGCCACCCCCGTTACAGCCGCCTCGAAAAACGTAAGGATACAAGCCTCATCATAAGTTCACTGAATAAAGCAACCTCGAGGCACCAAAGGGCGCAAGTTTCACCATAAAAACTCCGACAAACATAAGAGCGTGGACGAGATTCGCCCCCCAACTTTAATGATAGACTTTACTTCCCACGTCCGAGCCCGCAAGCCGCTCGAACTCGGAAGTCGGGGGGTAGTGTTGGGGGAATAAGACTTTTTTCCCCCAATGACACGAATGCCCCCGAGAAGCCGCACAATCGCCGATCCTGGACAGCCGAAGTCGGCGTCCGACCTCGGAACGCCCGACCTCAAGACATCCGACCTCGAGACCTCCGACCTAGGAAAACCCTGATGTTCAAAGTCTACCCTTATCAGCCACCTACTACGGCAATGCCCCTCTGAGGTCCGGCCGAGGACCATACTCTGACGCCCCCCCGGCATTTATTGCGCATGGCTACTGTAAACCTCCAGTTCACTCAACAATTAATGCGGATCTCCGGCTTACTCCACAATTAATGCGGATCTCCGGCTTACTCCACAATTAATGCGGATCTCCGGCTTACTCCACATTTAATGCGCATGGCTCCTGTCATCTACGGACTCTCAGCTCTCCACGGCAAGTTAGCCCAGCAGAGTCTAGTCAACCATGATAAGTCTCTGATCTCGGCCATACCTCCGACACCAATGCAATAATTCGTCTGGTAGTGTGCAAGCCCAGGTCGTACGACGACCTCACCGCCGACATCAACGCAATGATTCACCTGATCGTGCGCCGACCTGAACAACATGCCGAGCCGTACTACGGCCTCGCCCCGTTACATCACAGGTAAACCGACCCCCGCCTATAAAATGGAACCTCGGCCCCTCAGGTGGGGGGTTTTTTTGGAAAAATTACGCACCCTACAAACACTGTTCTTCTCCTCCTTACACACTTGGCCCCCCCTTCTGACTTGAGCGTCGGAGGGCCGGCGCCGGAAAACCCGGCCACCGGCTTGTCTGCAAGCACCCCAGACGGAGGACGCCGCCCACCGACGGATCGCTGCCCCGCCATGAGAACCTGCTGATCCCTCTCTCCGACCACCCCAAACGGAGGACGCCGCTCGCCGACTGGTCGCCGCCCCGCCGTGGTGACCCGCTGCTCCCTCTCCCTCGACCGAAGATTGCCCCCGGGTCCAATTTCCAGCAACAAAGACTATGACTTCTTTCAAGCCACAAAATTCCAGCTCACAGCAGCTATTAACATGCCCCATCCACAATGTCGCTCCTTTTTAATCTGTCTTAACTCTCCATTGTCCCCATAAGTCAGAGATTAAGGAAGGCTTCCAACCCAACTTCAATGAGTGCCAGAAATGCTTCCACATACTGAAGTTTGGACGGCAATTCAGGAACCGATGATCCGCCCTTTCCTCAGCTTGCCCGCAAAACAGGCATATTGATCATTGCAGTTCCATTTCCGCTTGTTCGAGTTCTCAGCAGTCAGCAGTTTATTGTTTAGCATTAACCACAAACACTTAGTTTTTATCAGGTATTTAGTCTTCTCCACGCAGCTTCTTTGAAAGCAGAGACTAAACCCCTACAATGGAAAAAATCACAAACACCTTTAGATGAAAAACTGCCAGAAGAACTCCATTGCCATTGCTGTCTATCTTTTACTTGGCAAAATACTATGAAGCTCCACAGCCTCAGCTTCCACTTCTGCTAAGAAGTATCTAAACAGAGCCAGTCGGGAGGGAGATCTGGATCATCATTTGCATCCTACTTTACACTGCTATTTTGATTCCGTGCCAATTGAAAGAGCTTTCGGAAGAGCAGGCAGAAAGGATGTTCACCTAAACAAATGTCCTTCCAAAACAGAGTCCACCATCTCCAACATTGACTCTCAAATTGGTAAAGAACCAGTCTTCTGCTGCTAGGATACCTTCACAAGAGATTAAGCCTGGCTTTTGAGACCACCCTTTAATCTTCCCATTCTTCTTCGTATTTCAATTGAACCAGACACTTCCAAGGTAAGCTGCTCTCTTGCATGGGTCCCTACCACCATTTACTCAATCATGCCAAGTTAAAAACTCTGAGATCCATCACTCATTCACTCCCAGCCCTCCCTCCCTTTTAGGTCTACATACAAGCTTCCAATTAGCTAGACAATGTCCTCTCGGAGAGCTGCTAACTTTCCCCTTCTTTACCCAACCAGCTATCAGTTCTCTTCCTTTACCCAACTAGGAATAAGAAAGGCCAACCTGTACTATACTGGCAATCCAATGCTCTGAAGTGCAAAAAAGCAATATACTGTAGCATGCTTAAGTACCAAATTTGAATATAAAGAGCTTGCCAATACTACTGCTGAATTAATTTGGATACAATCTTTACTACAGAAATTAGGTATCTTATATTTTTCAGCCCCCATACTTTGGTGTGAGAATTTATCTGTCATATATTTATTGCCAATCCCATGTTTCATGATCAGGCCAAGCATATTAAAATTAATTTTTATTTTATTTAAAAGCGAGTGGCTTGTCGTCAGCTTCATGTCCAATTTATCTCCTCTAATTACCGACTCACTGATATATTCATTGAAGGACTTGCCTCCCAACACTTTCAACAGCTACGTTCTAAGCTCTTAGTGGTACCCACCTTAGCTTGCGGGGGAGTATTGGTTGTATCTTTATCTCAGCCCTATATCAAGCTACATATTAAAGATTTATGATTTTAGAAATATCAAAATTTGAATTTTGAATTTTGAATTCTAAATTTCAAATAGCAAAAATTTAAGATTGATCCTAGAGATCCATTTATTATTTCTATCTATCTTTGTATCATCCTAGTTGTAATCTCTTATACATTTTCAACTATAAATATACATGATGAGTACTTCATGAGGTACGTAGAAAAAGTTCTTCACACTATTTTTTTCTCAATATTCTTATTTTTCTACCGTTTATAATGTAGCCAATAGCTTTGGTTAAATGTCATCATCTAATATCTCATAATTTTTTTTATTTTTTTTTATTTTTGAGGAACTAATATCTCAAGACTTAGCTGGTTAATCCTTTCATTTTGGCGAAGAGGACAGCCGAGGCTCTCGTGGTTCCATCGGGTTAAATATTTAATGCTTCTTAAATTAAACGCTTAGTTGATTAAAAATTGGTGGATTCTTGATAGAACTTTGTTCTTTCACGTAATATGTTGTTTCTAGACCGAAAAAGGATATTGAGAATGGCAGAATTCAGGATAGATATCTGAATGTCAAGTTTTTCTCAATCTTTGAGCTTAATGAATTCCTTCATCCGTGCCTCGGCATAAATCACAGAGTTTAAAGAGTACTTCGGTATTTTGAACAAAAAAATGGGATAGATTTGTATCCGTAGGCTTTATATTTTCGTTCTGCGTTGAATTGTCAACCGACCTTAGCTCAGTTGGTAGAGCGGAGGACTGTAGTTGTGCAGATGAATCCTTAGGTCGCTGGTTCGAATCCGGCAGGTCGGAAATTTATTTTTTATTTTTTTTCTGGAATCTTTAAAAATAAACGACTTTCCAATTATATTGATATGAAGACTTCTTTTGCTCTCCAAACAGTAAAAATCTATGACTTTCCATAGCTCAGAATTTTTTTTTGAGTTATGATAAATAAATTATTTTCCATTATGCTTGCATTGGTTATAGATTTTATTTCCTCCAATGAGTAAAAATCTATATTCTTAAAAAATAGATTACTTTCCATACTTGCGTTTTGTATTTTGGTATGCATTGGCCATGGAGATGTTCTTTATCCAAAAATAAAAATCTTGTTTTCCTTTAAATAATTTAGTTGATGGAATACTTTTCTTTTCACTCCTTTTGTGCAAATAAAGTTTATTAAATGTTGCAGGTATTTTATCCTATGAAAGAATATTAGCACTCTCCAAGTTCTAGTTCTTAGGATTTTAGGTTTCTGAAGTTGTCTCATGAATATGGATTTATAGAGCTATGCTTGCTTGTTAAATGAATTTTTAGTAAGAAGAAGCTTGCTTATTGATTTTTTTAAAAAAATCAAGGAGTAGGAGGGCCAAAAGGAAAATTTTCATTTAATTAGATTTTAAGAAAGCGAAAGGGAATGGAACTCATTCTTTGTGAAGGAAGAAAACATTGTTTTCTAGCTATCACAAAAGCACATTGCGCGTAATCTAATTGTAATCACTTGTACACAACCATTTATAACACAAGATGTCTATGAGGACTATTAATGGTAACATCGTCATTTTCAATCTCATTACAAAGCTTAGCATTATTCTTTTAGGGGCTTCAATTTTCATTGTAGTGTATGATGAATACAATACGGACTACCGAGAATTTCATGGTACGAAATATTTCTACAGAAATAAAGCTTTCACTGTAATTAAACCTAAATGGCTTAGTTTTATGTTGTCTCTTTTGGAGGTTTTGTCCTCTTGGTAACTTGGATGACCGTGGCAAGGTTTCAACAATATGATCATCTACTCCCTTCTAATTTTTTTTTGATGGTTATAAGGTCTATAATTTATTTTAGAATAAAATAATGACAATTATAAAGGCTATTTATTTCCATTATTAAAAGGAAAATGACAGTCTGCAATACAAATGGCTATATTTGCTGCCTAAATCATATTTGCCCAAATGAAAATAAAAATTTCAGCTAGTATCAAGAGTTGAGTCTAATTCATCTCTAATTAGTAATCCAACACCAGCTATTGAACCCTTTACCAATCCATCCAAATTTACCTTCAACATACCAAGGAGAGAAGGTAGCCGAGAAACTGCAAAAGGGTAATCTCCATGGTGACATAGTGCATCAGAACAGCTACTTTAGTGCCTTGTTCTAATGTAAAAAGATTTATTTCCTTGGACTTGAATTCATTGACATAGTCGGCAGCTCTTCATGATTAGTTGTTGCACAGACAACTATTTATTCTGAAAAAATCTCTCATTAAGACTATTAATCCATAGCATCCAGTCTATATAAATCATAGCATAGTCTCCATCATTAATTGTTGTTGAAGAAAGATACTGCAGCAGCTGTGATAGCGAACTGAATTGACGATTAGATACATACTTGGTGTTTAAAGGCGCCCAAAAATCTTAAGCAAATCGACATCTTATCAAGACATGCTCAATGTTCTCTACTTCATAAAAACAAATCCCCCAAAAGTAGGATTCTTGAGAGCATAGACTTGCAAGGAACCTTCCCCAACTAAATTTTCACCTAAAGGTTTTCACTCTTAGTATTGCCCTGATTTTCTTGATCCAAGAAAAGCTTCCATTATTCTGTTGCTGGTATGCTGGATTAGAGATGATGTATACCTCCTTCAGACTTATATAGGTTGATTATTATGTCCCAACATAATTCATTATTCCAATTCCCTTACACAATAGGCACCTTAGAAAGTTTAGCATGGAACCACTATCAAAAACTGGGGGTGGTAGCCTGGTGGTATGGGGGCGATAATTTCATCCGAGAATATGTTTTTTTTCCATCTGTATTGAGGTGGCACTGAGGTGACGTACCCACACGTGAGGCGGTGAGCCCAGTGGGGTAAACCCACGGGTCGGAAAAGGCACGCGAAACCTGCGACCTGTATCGAACATTCCCTGATGGAAGAGGGGCCTAGTAGTGAAGCTGCTATGTGGGTGGGCTGGTCCCTCCCCCTCCCCTCCTATTTTTTATCAAAAAAAAAGGGAAAATCATATATGTAGGCCTAAGCAAAAAAAAAAAAAAAAAGGCCTGATCTGAAAATCGGTTTGGATCTGAAAAATTAAAAATAGGCCCAACCCAGCCCGATCAAAATAATTATACAAATACTATATGTTAAATACACAACTCGTTTCTTTTCTATTGCTTAACCTGTTCAATCTATTTAAATCTATTTGATTTATTAAAAACAAACATATATAAATACATACATAACCTGCTGCTTTCCAGTTCAATCCGACCTGCTGAATTTGTTCAACCTATTTAAATTTATTTAATTTATCAAAAATTCATATAACTTGTTTAATTTATTTAATTTGATTCCATCTATTTAATAAATAAATGTATGCGGATCACATCGAATTACTCATTGAATAAAGGCCGAGTTCGGATTTGAAATTTTAATCTTTTTGGGAAATAAATATTTTGATCCCAGCCTTATCCGGCCCGATCCAACAGGATCGGCCACCCCGGTCCGTCATCACGCACGCCGATGAACCGCATTACCATCATTTTTTGCCACGTCAATTTGGGGGCCAGGTTGATGATACATTTGGGGCCCATGAATAAGAATTACTACGGTGTCAGTTGGCCCGAAAGCTGTGTACGCTCGCATGAACCACAGTGCATGAAAGGCGTGGTATCCACGAAAGGTTAGCTAATACTTGTTGAAATGAAGCACATTTTGGAAATTAAGAGCTAAAATTAGGGGCTGAGGGAACCACGAATGGCTGCAATGCCCTTGCTAGGGCCTGCGATTAGCTTGTGTGGCCCCAAGCTTTTCTCGCACGCCACGCATTGCAAATTCAGATGTTATTCATGCTTACGTACCAGCCCTGACTACCATTGGTTCTATTAGAGATGCCATGTTGTTGGGTTAGGTTCGGGTTTTACCGGACGCAAATCTGTACTCATTAGAATTTTGGATCTAACTTTTGTTCCATACCGATCGATTGAAGGATCAATTTGTGCCTATGTTAGGATAATAAATATATGTATCATGTTTAGATCGGATGGAGGTGGGCCCCGAAAACCTATCGAAAATCAAATGTTATATTTGAAGAGTTAATCAAGTTAAATAACCTATGCTTTACCACCGAGGTGGTAGTACAGTTGGAACGGGGCTTTATTTTCAATGGAGTGACTCGAGTTCGAAACACGCGGGCGTTGATTAAATGTGGGAATCTGATGCCCCGTTGGAATCGCTACTAGTCCCCCTGTATGAGAAATTTTCTAGCTGCATCAGACATTTTCTGGTGGAAGGGGGGCCCAGTGAGGGCTGCTACGCAGGTGGTGTTAATTCCCCTCTCCTTTCTTTTAGCAACAAAAAAAAAAAACCCTATGCTTTGAGAAATTTACAGACATCTAATACAAAAATAAATCATGGACAACAAGTATCTGATGGTTAACTATATAATAATTTTTTTTTTAGAAAAAAGAAAGACACTTTACTTAAAATCAACTAGAAGCACCCGAAGATATTCTAATTATTTTTTTACTTTTTCAATTGAAAGAATACAAATAAATCATGGTACTCTAGTTTCAGCAACTGTTGCACTAAGTCGGATGAAAGGGGATGCAGCCTGATGAGAAGACTAATTAGCTTTAGTATTATATTTGCATAAGTTTTCTGATTTTTTTACAAAAATAAGATGAAGAGAATGGCATGTTCAGGTTTCGAAGATCACTTGCAAATGGAGAAGCTGATTTTTTTTTTTCACAAAAAAGAAAAATACAAGACCGGTTGATTTCAAAAATTGACTGGTCAAATAAAAAAAAAACTCTCATAAAAATTAAAAAAAAAAAAATCAAGTCACATGATTTTCTTATTGTCTGGATGTTTTTTGTCACTTCTTAAGAGTACCATATCGACATCCCTCTCATGCACAATGTTGAGAGGAAACATACGGTCCTTGGGGAATTCCACAAGAAAGATTTCATGGCAAAATGACATATTCCCATGGGGCTAACTTTTGCTAGGTCCTTTCCCTGGCAAGATGACATAATTCAGACATATCCAGCATTGAACTAGGTTGAAATTGGATAGAGAACTAAGATGGTGTTTGATTGCGAAGTAAGTAGGGGAATATCTCCGAGGAAGAGATATATCTCTCCGAATTCTTGCTGCACACCAAAAAAAATTTGGGCTTAGATCATGATGCATGATATGATATTCCCTCACATGGTATAAACCTATCCCGGCAAAATGATAGAATAAACTTATATCACAACCATTTTATCCTTATCCACTTTATAAAAGAATACATTAATTGAATTTTGTGAGATAAAATCTCTTATGAAGGTAATTTGGTCTTTGAGATACAATCTATTACAAAGTTCAATATGCATTAAATGAAGCTTCTTCCCTTCATCCATTCCTTACGCTTATTTCTCCATCAAATAGCAAGCCATGCCTACTGCAAAATAGAAAGATCCCTGCTACTTATTCTGCAACTAAACACCACTTAAGACCCAAAGTCTGGACCCAAGGGTTTGGGTCTACCAGAAAGGAATAAATCTAAGTCGTGAGAACCCTAGAAGTTAGGTCCAGATTAACACAAATTAGACCACCTAACCAAACCATTCTGAGTCCAAGTTAACGATTCCTAAATTCTAAATTTCTAATTTATGAACTAAACCAAATGTGCTGTTTGAGCTCCGAGTACTATGGCCCACATGAAGGTTAGATAAAGAGCAAACAAACAAAAATCTACTGAGATCTGTTTTTTTTCATCATTCATGGCCTATTTGGCAGGGGGTTGTTGGCTTCCCCTGTGCGGTTTTACCCTTTCTTCTTGCCAAGATATACTGAGGGTGAGGGGTGGCAGTATTATATCTCATTGACCCACCAAATTAAATGAAGAGATTTGATGAGAGAAGACCAGCCAGGAAGCCAACCCTATTCGGTTCTCCTAGTGCACTGATTGCTGAAGAAGTCAATGCACCCCGTTTGTGGCTTCCTCACAGACTCCAAGGCATCCGGAATGGAGGTGAAGTCTTCAAGGGTGTAGGCGCAAAATTTTATTTGCCTTCTTGTTGCTCTCAAATCCTCTACTTTTCTGCTTTAGAGTTGCAGGTAAGTCTCTTCTCCTTCAACTGATATTGATTGAAATATATCCTGTACTTTAATGCTGTCCAATGAGAGAATCAGGAAAAGTGTATTTTAATAAAGAAAGGTAGTGCAAAATTCCATTGCAGCATCTTTCATGAACAGTTCTTTCTTACTTCTCTCTTTTTTTTCTTTCCTTTTTTTAAAGTTTTGGCAGTAATTAACTCTTCAACTCCCTCTTCTTTCTTTATGTGAAGCAGATCCTCATGAGTAATCTCTTGTGAACCACGACTCTTCATGTGCTTTCGGAATTGCAGGTGAATCTGCTCTCCTCCACTGCGCTTTTGATGCTACTTGAAATGTATCTGTGCTCGAATGATGTTTAATTAAAGAAGCCTGGGAATGCATGTTGAGTCGAATATAATACTGAAATATTTAATCACATCCGGTGGTATTCTTCATCAGTATGTCACTTTTTATTTAGCTTTGACACCTAACTCTTTTCCTTTTCTGAAGGAGATCCTTGGGAGCAAAATCTCTTATGAAATCTGGCAACAAAGTTTTAGATTCCTGCAGTAGTGCTTTGTGAGTTCCAGAACCTGTACAGCTTTCATCCAGGACTAGCGCTTGGCTTGAGGAGTTGAATTTGACCTTGTAATTTTTTAAGGTCATGCTTTTGGACAATTTAAGATCAGTTGTTTCCAAATCTTTACGAAAGACTCTTCTGGTCGGCTGTGAGAATGGAAATGAAACAGTTGAATGTGGGATGACGAGAAAGTCCAAATCCACCTCTGCAGTTGCAGTGGATTGCCGAAGAGGCGATGAAGGCCTGGATCCGATCTCTTTTGGTGGCGGTACGGCGGCGGCGACGGCGGCGGCCATGGCCTCCAAGAAAAGCACAGAATTGCAGTTACTGGAGGTATCCAGAGGAGCTCGTGAACTGACACAGATGATTGATTCATGGTCAAAGGTGCCGGATCTCGACAGGCGATCGAAAGAGATTGCAGAAGATATTGTGAGAGGTGCTTTGGATCTCCAGGAGTCGTTGATCATGCTTGAGAGAGTTGAAGAAGCCGCGAAGACGAAATCTCAGATAAAGGACAGAGGACGATCAGGCTTCATGGAAGAAAGAGGAGCTGTTGAAGAAGAAGAATTTCGCACTCAGTTAATGGGCTTCAGAAGATCTGAAATCGGCGGTTACAGCAACAGATTGCAGGAACAAAGACTCTGCTATGATCAGTCCTCGAGGAGTCTGGGTAACAAGTTAAAGAATGCGAGCAGAGACAGCATTTACGGACAAAATCTTCGGCCGATCTCTTCTGATGATGAAACAGCTTGTTCAAGTCGTTCATTGGGATACTCTGCAAGCAGCGGACTTGATGATGCTTGTTATGATGGAAGGGGAAAAGCAAAGAGCTCTCAGCCTGCGAAGGTGAAAGCACCAAACTTGATTGCAAAGCTTATGGGTTTGGATCAAGTTCCTTCAGCAGCTGTCCTTCCCATTAAGAGAGAAGATAAGAGTGAGGAGAGCTCACTCTTAAATCCACCAAGACTTTCCTTCGATATCAAGGTGCCCAAGGCAGGGAGGGTGCCAATGATGGATCAGAATCCCAATCCAGAGAGAGAGACTCTACAGAATATCATCGAAACAGTGAAATCTAAAGAGCTCATGAAGAGTGATCATGACAAAGATTGCAGATTTCAATCGAGTTCTTCGAGTGCTTCGCAGTCGGAACTATATGGTGGAACTCCCTGCACAGATGAACAAGTCCCGACAATTATGATCATGAAACCTGTGCACTTGCCATGTCCGAAGAGAGGACAGGTTCAAAAGGATCCTCTTTCAGCTCCCATTTCTGTAAAGAAAGTAGCTCAATCGGTTAAGTTAGAACAACAAGAGATTGTTGCTGATAACGGCCCTCTTCTATCCAGAAAATCAGAAGGAAGCAAAGCAAGGAGATTAGAGAGGACAAAAGTGGGAGCATCTCAAAAGAGGAACACTCCGGCTTCTTTATGTCACAAGCAACAGAGAAGAGAACCAGTAAAAACACTCAAAAAAGCTTATGAGGGGCAAAAACCACGGTTAAATGGGATGCATGGTGGAGAGAAAAAGGATGTGAAAGCTATGGCGATTCCATTATCTCAGGCGAAAGCAACTACTAAAGCACCAATTAAGACCGATAAAAGACTGGCTGCCCCAAAGAATGCTTCGAGACCAGTAAATATACCAAGAAAGCCTACTATGGCATCCCCACCAAAACCCAAATCACAAAATTCCACTGCTCTTGCAACAGACGGCAAGACCACCAGAACAAAACCAGTCACGAACGGTATCAAGGCAATTGTGAGTATCTCCCTCTAGTTTTAAATGATTCTCGTCTCTACATTTCAGATACAACTACCTGCATGAGACCAAGAAGTGTTCAATGCTATACTTCAGTTAAATAATCAGAAGTTACAGATGGTTTGTTCCTAAAAAAGTAAAGCAATTCTACATGATGATTAATCTTTTGTTATATGAGCATGTGTATGCTCTAAAATTCTGAAAAATTGTTGCGTTTTTCAATTGCTGAATTAAAACTTGTAGCAAATAGCTAAGTAGTTTGTCAAATACTGAAACAGTTTCATCACTCTAGAAGATAATTAGCATAAATTGTGTGATCGCGTTATCTTGTTTTTTGTAGACTCCAAAGAGTAAAGCACATGATAAGGAAATCAATCCTTCCTACCGGTCGGATGATGCATCAACAAGGAGCAATTTGCCTGCTGATGACCCCCCTAAGCAGGAAGAGGAGACCAAGTCCTGCAGCAAAGGTAAACATCTGTCTAATTATGGACTCCTTTAGCGGATCGACTCCTGTTGGAATTAAGGGTTTCACACCCTTGCAAGACCTGATTAACCATTTCCATCTTGTAATCAACGTTTGTCATCAATGATATGCTTATTTTGAGCTTGGCAGTGGAAAATAACTAGAGGGAGTATCTTGGTGCTCTAAGACTTGATAATACTTGTTTGATTACAGATCACATAAGAAAAGACTGTAAAGTAATTTGTGAAGTCATGCCAAAAGCCAGCAAAGGTGGAAGAAGCTCTGGGACAACAGAAGCAGCAGCTATTCCGGTTTCCGATAACAAAACTGCTACCCAAAAAGCAGCTGGAATAGGAGATGAGCTGAAAAAATTTCTCCTGTGCAGCCGATCATTCCTTGTCCATGCAGAAGAACTCTTCGGTTTTGATGCTTATCGACCTTTATATGAACCAAGAAATGGCCTAGAAGATTTTGGGGCGAGAAATGAAAAGCTCTACTTTGGTTGTGCTGAGGAGCTAATGGCACGTAAAAGCAATCAGATAGAGCTCTCAAACCATCCAATGTCCAAGACCTGCTCATGTAGCCCTTCAGCGTATGCCTCTCTTGATCATTTGGTTGGGGACATCAGCAGTGGAATTGGCAAACTAAGTAAATATGGTGAAGTTGGCGATGATGTCACTTCCAAGGATGTTCTTTATATAAGATTGGAGAGAGATCTCAGATGCAAGGAAATGTTGTTAGATGCTATGTGGGATATTGGCTGGGGGAATAAGATTTGTCTGGAAGAGGCAGACCAAGTTGTAGTTCAAGTGGAGGAGCTCCTCTTAGATAGGCTTGTTGAGGAGGTTTCTGTGGATTTAGCATACTGAACTTCTTTAATTTTTTCTCTCCTTTGTTTGTTTTTGTCTGGCAGACCAACCATGCCTAGGTGTATTGATGCATTGAAAATAAAATTGTTAATGATCAGCTATGTAATAGGTACTGTTCTTCTGATTTTTTGAACATTTTATTTATTTTTTATTTTTTAGTACAACAGCTGCTCATGCTACCCTGATGTAGCAGCCAGCAGAATCAAGGGCTACAATCGGGCAATATCACTCACTTTATTCTAAGATAATTAATATGTAATTTAACATGATCTTTGTAGGAAGACAAAACTTTTTTGAACACTTTCAATCTCTTTCTTTGATAGCCAATCCAAATGTATAATAGTTAAAGTCATATTCACCCTAAGAAAATTTTCAATCTAATATAAGAATAGCATCACGATTTTATCCCAAAAAAATTGTATTGTAACATTATTAGTTTTTGCAGAAACTATTCTACCATATTGTATAACCCAAGTTTCAGTCTTCAAGTGGTGGTGGAGCTCTACACCTCCATGTTTTCATGTTCCTCCAGTCACATCTAATCCATGACTGCAAAATCGTAACCGTATTGAAGATCTTGTCCTGGAGAAATAATGCCCTAGATCTTGCCTGCCAGCTCAGCTACCCCAGCCTATAGATTCTATCTCCCGACCTACGCCGGCTTTACCCTCCATTTCGAGAAATCATTATCTATGCTAGATCTACCACATGGCAGCAATAATTTTTTTCTCTACTTCTCGCAAGCACAGTTCGAAAAATTATTAGATGGATCGGATCGAGTGGGCACATGCACGGTGGATGGCGGAAAGAATTCTCACCGTAAACCTAAACCTAAGCTTAACTCTAACGCTAACCCTAGCTTGGTTCTGGGCGTCCTCCCGACACTCCCTATGAACCCTGCCTGGAGTCGGAGCTCGACCGGCGGGGCCAACACTTCCGCCTCTGGGAGTCCCCACCGATCCTCTGGAAGGACTTCCTCCCGGCCAAGGCTCCGTCGATCCGGACGGTGGTGGGGAACGCGGCCGTCGGGGCCGACGGAGAGACTATCGACGGGCTGCCGCGGCTGGAGATCATGGCCTCCTACAGCATCGGCCTCGACAAGGTGGACCTTGCCCGGTGCCGGGAGCAGGGGATCCGGGTGACATACAACCCCGATGTCCTCACCGACAACGCCGCCGACCTCGCCATCGGCCTCTCCGTCGCCTCCTTGAGGTGGCTCTGCGAGGCCGAACGCTACGTGGGCCTGGTCGTGGAAGGCCAAGGGGGGTTTACAAGCTCGCCTCTGGGGTTCGTAAAGACTCCGCCTTTCTTCAGTTCTTTTGTAGTTTTGATGCATTTTGCTTATTCTTTACGGCTCTCTCTTCCTTCTCTGTTCTCTGAGTTATTGATGCCCTGATTTAATTGTCTAAGATGTCTGTTTGTTGAATTATTGCAAGTTCTCAAGAAATTTTTGTTATCGTTTAGCATTCCAAAACGGGAACTTGTTATAATGTGTTATGAATTGGAACATAGGAGTATATATACTTTCGATAATTTCTTCTTCTTCTTCTGAGGAGTTTGCATATTCAGATTCTTCGTCAGAAGACGAATTCAACATTAGTTTTGCCAATTGATTTTTCAACTGGTCATCAACTTGTAGTTTATTTATTTTCTTTCTCATTAAGCATCTATTAGCATAGTGCCCAAACCTACCATATTTATAACATTTTGGTTCATCTTTTATTACTCTTTTCTTCTTTTTCTTCTTGAGAGCATATTTCTCTCTTGGTTGTTGTTCAGTTCATAGCCCTGGGCCCAAGAGAGAGGCTACTGGTAGTACCTCGGGCCAGACTGTAGTAGGCAACTACTCTTTGTGAGGGTCATAGGCCAAGGCATAAGCGCTGGAGAAAGGCCTTGTTGAGCCAACCTCACGGGAGTAGGGAACTGAGCATAGCCATGGCTGGCTAAGCTGCTGGTGACAAAAGTATATGAAGGTATGATGTTCAGATCTTAAAAGTTTTTATTCTATGTTTTCTTTTCAATCATTAGACTAAAGATATTTAAAATGTCTTAAGCATCTCATCTCATGCCGATTATATGCTTTTAATGAGCAATGGTCCGTAGGAAGGCCGTGTTTGGCCGTTAATGCCGGACGGGCGAGAAAGAGCGTTTTAAGGCCGCTTCTGTGATGGACTTATTGATCAAAGGTCAGAGATAGCATTGTATTTGGCGAGATTGATAGGATCAAAAGACAACTCCTATGATAGGATAAGTATTTAGAGTCTAATGATTGGTAGATGATCATAAAATGAAATATACTTAAGTCATCATTTAGCCAAACTCATGGAGACATCTTCCATAAGCTCTCGAGATAATAATCTTGTGAAAAATGCTCAATTAGTAGAATATCCGAAATCTACTGATGATACATATAATTGGACAATTCCAAAAATAATGCCTAATGAAATTTATCATATAAGATTTCTAGATTTCAGTTCTAAAATGGTTATAAAAACCATAGAATAGACGATCCAAATGGGTGGATCACCTCAAACTCTTAAATTATTAAGGAAAGAAGATATTGAAAAATATAAGAAAAAATATCAATTCTTACATATAGAAATGATTCAAGTAGCATTCAAGCCTTTAACTTTATTAGGGACAAATACTAGTCTCATGTCTATTATTAGAGATGGACGATGTAATGCTTTTAAGGAATCCCTAGCAGCAGTGGTAGAAACTAGTCTTTGCCAAAGACCAGTATATTTTAACTGTGTTCCAAACCTCAGTCTGTCATTAACAGACCAAAATTTGTATGAAGCATTAAAATTAAATGTAATCACTTCTAGATATGATTATATACCAGGATCCGAAGTTATAGCAGTAAGTTATAGAATACACTTCAAAGTTCTAAATACTTTAGCACTTAAAAATAGAATAGACACCCAAAAGGGTCAAACAACCTTGGTTTATACAAACCTAGGAACTACCCGTATTGCTACAAACAGATTAATTTCCTGGAATGAAATTAACTTTCCAGAGGTCTGGTCATTAGATGAAATTATCCCAACTCAGCCTATAATAAATAGGAATATAGACCAGATAATACAAATGACTGATGGATCAGTAGAAATCATGTTCAATAATTCCTCAAGAAAGGTAAAAATTTCTGAAATCACTAGATCACTATCAAGTAGAAACTTTGATAGATATGAAAACATTCCTAATACTAGGGCTTCAACTTCTAAAGAAAGAAGTAAATAATTAAATGTGGTTGAAGAAATAAATATGAGTAAAAATAATATTCCATATGGAGTATACAAGGGTAAGGAATCTCCTACCTAATCAGATATGAGTTTTCATATTTAATGGATTATACACAAGGAAGTATAATCAGAAAAGCTCTTAACGAAGAGTTTCAGTCAGAAGGAAATAAACCTTTTAGTCTTTGGTATTATAATAAATTTTCTCTACTAGAGAAAATATATTATAAAGAAAAATATTATGAAGAACTAGAGGCATATTAAAAGATAGAATATTTTACCCCTTGGTTTTTAAAATTTTATGCAAATGAGAAAAATCAAGAAATATCAGTTATCCAGAAAACATGGATAACTGCACAGGATGAAATAATAAATTCACCCTATCCTCTACAACAATTATTTAAACTCCAGACAACAGAATCAATGGCTTACTCTAATTTGAGTAAGATGGAACATGCTCATGTAACAATTAGAGAACTTAATACTCTAATTAGGGCACAAAATTACACGAATGCATACTTATACTGTGTAGGAACAAAATTAATGCAATTAGAGATAAAACTACTTGAGATGCATAATGACCTTGAAAGAGATATCCAGGCTTTGGCAAAAATTAGAGAAAAGCTTGAGGAAAAGAATAAAGAGACAGTAACTCCTGTTATTCAGCCCCCACCAGAAGTAAAAAACTTCAAATTAGAAAAACCTAATGAAAAATTCATAAAAAATTTAGAAGAAAAATTAAAAAGAATACATATCAGAGTAGTCAGTAGAAATTCTAGGACTAACTCTGATAGCAAAGAATTTGAGAAAAGTAGCTCATAAGACATATATGACATGGTTAAAACATTTAGTGAAAATCTTCAAATCGAATTTGATGATCAGAATAATAGAGAATCATCAGAAGAAGAAATACGAAACTTAGATAAGTTTGAAAGTCAATTAACAGAACTAAAAATCAATCCAATTAGGTATGAACCTAAACCATTAGAAAAATATTATTATAAAAGGCCTTCGTCATTAGATCTTCTGCATGAAGAAAAAGAACCTTTCCAGATTTCTTACTCTGGAAAACACATCTATGAATGGAACATATATGCAATGAGTGATAAACAAATCTTAGATGTGATACATAGAATGTTGATGTATTCAACTATATGCTATCAGAATGGTAATACTGATCATGAAATTGCCAAATTCATTACAATAGGTTTTGTAGGGCAATTAAGAGGTTGGTGGCAAGGTTATCTTAATGATAATCAAACAAAAAAAATATTAGGTCACATAAAAATAATAAAATTAGAGCCGGATAGGCCAACCAGTAGTGGCGTCCCAGGATAGACACTGAACAAGACGCAGTATATACACTGTTGCAATAATCCAACACTTTGTAGGAATAGAACTAAATAGAGGAGAAGAAATGAAAACCCTCCTCTTAAATTTAAGATGTCCAACTTTGACACATTTTGGATGGTATAAGGATACCTTCATGACCAGAGTAATGCAACTGGCAGATTCAAATAATGAAATATGGAAATCCAAATTTATAGATGGACTGCCATATTTATTTGTTGAAAGAATTAGGAAAATCCTAAAGGATAGAAATGATGGAGTTTCTATCAATTATGATAATTTTACATATGGACAATTAATAGCAACATGTGTCCAAGAAGGTTTAACTTTATGTAATGATTTAAGGTTAAAAAGACAATTAAAGAAGCAAAGAATCACATAAAAACACCAATTAGGTGAATTCTGTCATCAATTTGCATATGATATGCAAGATAAGTCAGAAGGTTTAACTAAAAAGAAGAGAAAGTACAAAAAATATGTACACAAAACACCTATAAAAGAGTATAAATAATATAAAGATAAAAGATATCTACAAAGAAAACAACAACAAAGAGAGAAATATGCTCTCAAGAAGAAGAAGAAGAAGAAAAGAGTAATAAAAGATGGACCAAAATGTTATAAATGTGGTAGGTTTGGGCACTGTGCTAATAGATGCTCAATGAGAAAGAAAATAAATGAACTACAAGTTGATGACCAGTTGAAAAATCAATTGGCAAAACTAATGTTGAATTCGTCTTCTGAAGAAGAATCTGAATATGCAAACTCCTCAGAAGAAGAAGAAATTAATGAAATAGTTTCTTCAACTTCATCTGAATCTGAAACAGATCCAAGCCAGTGTCAATGCAACACTGCACAATGTAGTAAAGATTATTGAAAATCTTTAGTAAAAATGAAATCATTAAATGTCTTGACAACTAGTCAAGAAGAGAGATTAAAAATTTTAGACCATATTAGTGACAATCACATTAAAAAACAACTGTTAGAATTCTTAATAAAGAAGAACCCAAATAAATCATCTAGACTAATGCTACCTAGTCCAGGATATCAACTTAGTGAAGTAATAAATAGGTTTAAAATTCTCGAATAAAAGAGAAACCTGCTTCACTAACATATTTAAAATATGAAATAAATCAGTTAAAAATAGAAATATCAATGTTGAAACAAGAAAATAGGCAATTTAGTGCTAGAATAACTAGCCTAGAAACTAGGAGAAAAGAGTCTAATGGATTTCATTTAGACCAAAACGAAAAAGAAAAAAAATCATAATCCAGGAAATAGATAGCTTTCCTGAATATCTGAATATATTAAACCAAGTAACATACCAAAAATGGTATATTGAAATCACCTTAATAATAAATAAAATCTTTGTGCTATAAAATGCTATGGCACTAATAGACAGTGGTGCCGATTTAAATTGCATCCAAGAAGGGATAATCCCTACAACCTACTTTGAAAAAACAATGCAGACATTAACAGTAGCTGGAGGTAATAAACTCACAATCAAATACAAAATACCAGAAGCATATATATGCAATCACGATGTTTGTATTAAAACATCTTTCATTCTAGTTAAAAATTTAACACAAAGTATCATTCTAGGAACTCCATTCCTTAATGATATAATGTCTATAACAAAAATAGATAATACTGAAATTTATTTAAGAAAACAAGAAAAACAATTAGTATTTCTATTCATAACAGACCCGCAGACAAAAATGATTAATGAAATTAAGGACATACTTATAAAATAGAAAAATCAATTAAACTTCTTAAAGAAGGAAGTAAACATCTATGATGTCAATGAAAAACTAAAGGAACCTCATAATCTAGAAAAGATAAGCTTATTTCAAACCAAAATAACGTTTTAGGACATTATATATCTCAAGGGAAAATAATTCCAATAGAAAGAATTATTGAATCTGCATCTACATTTTTGGATGAAATAACAGATGCAAAACAACTTTAAAGATTTTTAGGAAGTTTAAACTATGTATCTGACTATTATAAAGACTTAGCAGAAGACACTACAATACTCTATGAGAGACTGAATAAAAATTCAGTTCCGTGGAGTAAACAGCACACCAATCAATCAAAGGTAAAATGCTTGCCTTGTCTATCATTAGCTAATTCTAATTGGTTTAAAATAGTCGAAACCGATGCATCAGACATTGGATTCGGAGGTATTTTAAAGCAATTGGACCCAGAACTCAATAAAGAGATTCTTGTGAGACATACTTCTGAAAAATGGAATCCCACTCAAAGGAAGTACTCATACTTTCAATAGTAAAATGCATTTTAAAATTTCAAACTGATTTGTTGAATCAGCAATTTCTGCTGAGCATTGACTATACTGCAGCAAAACAAATCATAGAAAAGGATATTAAGAACTTAGTATCCAAGCAAATATTTGTTGGATGGCAAGCACAATTGTCTGTTTTTAATTTTAATATTGAATATCTTAAATATGAAGATAATTCTTTTTCTGATTTTCTAATTAGAGAATTTTTGCAGGGATGATTCCTCTAAGAGGAACATATGCTCGAGGAAGAAATTCTTCTCAAGAAATCAGGGGATGCAGTGCCAATGCACTTTCCATGAATACAACGAATTTGCTGTTTTATATGCAACAAGAAAGTTCACAAATGGTGGATCTTGCAACCCACCTCAATCAACAAAAACAAAAGGAGGTTGAACAACAACAAATTGCTGCAAGAGAAATCTTTGTTCATCATCATCATCGAAACTGACGATGAAAGAAGTGCTTTAAGAATCTACAATTGATACTTCATTCTTGCAAAATAGTTGCGAGCAAACAATTATGCACCTGGGTCAAAGTGACATTCAGCAAATGGATGATCCATGGTTCATACGTCAAAAATATTTTGACGAAAAAGGATATCCTTCAATGGATGGAAAGAATAGATAGATGATGGAGAAATTATTGCTCCTCTCTGATTTTGTGAAAATTAATCACAATTTTCATAATAATAATATGAATGATTATATTAATTATTGTAAAGTTACTATATGTAAGATCATTCAGCCGCATGAATGGAGACTCGACCCCAACAAGCCCAAGATGGTCAAAAAATATGATCACGTGGTCACAGCAACATACTGGGACTATATGAATGCTTTCACTAACATGTTTTACTATAAAATCCCAAGAGAAAACACTCTTGGTTTCTGCAGGTACATCCAGACGTACTACTCAAGCCTGTTGCAGGCTGGTTCAACCAATGGTGGACATTCTTCGGCCCCGACATTAAAATATTACCAAAAGAATTAATTGATATGTTTGAAGAATAGGTGGACAATCATCCCACCATAAACAAAATGCTAGACGATCAGATATGTTCTAGCATGTATCCGATGTTCTACTTTATAGAGAACAGGATACCATGGATATGAAAGTGGACACTTTCCACTGGATTTGACAAGACTAATATTCTTGTGTTAAAAAGAAAAGCTCTCTACAAATGGTGGATTGGAATGCCGAAAGAAAAGTTAGATGGCATAATTATTACTATTAAGAATAATATTTCTCTTTACAAGGAGAAAAAAATATTTGGTTCTCCTCAGCAATCAAGCACTAGTGACGATAATTTCTTTGTCGGTAAACAAAAATTATGCTGAAGATATCCAGATATCTCCGAAGAAGAAATTATGGCAAAATGCCTAGACAAGGTTAAGAAGGAATTCTTCGAAGCCTTTGAAGATCAGTCAATAAAAACTACTTCATCAAGACATTCATCTTCAAATACTCCTGAGGATGAAAGCAACAAATATGTATGTTTAGCCAGAGAATCCCAAGACCCATATGAACAAGAAATACAATCCACTCCAACAGAAGAAATGTGGCACAGTTTTGGCCATGAGGCTCCGAAAAAGAGCAGTTAAATCTATTCCTGATAAGAAAAAAGGCAAGAAGCCAACAAGATTAGAGTAATCCACAAAGAATCTACTATTGCTGACAAGACACTTCACTTGCCAGAAGAAACTATAGCTGAAAAGAAAGCATTTACTTTCCATAAAGGAGTTGTCTAATCATGCTGACAAAGAAAAGCATCAGAAGCAACTTCAGACTTCATCGGCAAGAAAGGAATCGCCTTTACAAAAGTGATGTCAAATCAAAACTTTATCAGCCAAAGGAATCTCCTTTCTACGAAGCAAAGCTGCTTTAAGTCATTTCAACTTTTATAAAGCATCTTTAGTCATTTCAACTTTTGTAAAAGTATTTTTAAGTCGTCTCATGACTGCCATTATGTTAGGCAGATAGTTTCGGACTTCAAAATGAATTGGAATCCAACTTATTATGTTTTGTCTATAAAAGGGAAGGACCTCACCCTTGTTGAGGCATCGGTTTTACATTCTGAGAAATAAACTCTTATATTTCTCCAATCTCTCAGCCTTAAGATCCTTATCTAGGTCCTCCGCAATTGCTGATTTGTTTTGCTGCAGTGCAGTCAATCCTCAGCAGAAATTGCTGATTCAACAAATCACTTTGAAATTTTAAAATACATTTTACTATTAAAAGCATTTCTTTTTTGATTGTTGAGTACTTGATTGAGTGGGATTCTATTTTCCTGAAGTATGTCTCACAAGAATCTCTTTATTGAGTTCTGGGTCTAATTGCTTTAAAATACCTCCGAATCCAATGTCTGATGCATCAGTTTCGACTATTTTAAACCAATTAGAATTAGCTAATGATAGACAAGGCAAGCATTTTACCTTTGATCGGCCTTCGTACTCTTTATTCTGGCTTAGCTCAGTTCCCTACGCCCGTGAGGTTGGCTTAATAAGGCCTTTCCTCGGCGCTTATGCATTGGCCTATGACCCTCACAAAGAGTAGTTGCCTACTACAGTCTAGCTCGAGGTCCTACCAACAGCTTAGCCAGCCATTCTGGCTTAGCTCAGTTCCCTACCCTCGTGAGGTTGGCCCAACAAGGCCCCAATTGCGGAGGACCTGGATAGACATCTTAAGGCGGAGAGATTGGAAAAATAGGAGAGTTTATTTCTCAAAATGTAAAATCAATGCCTCAACAAGGGTGAGGTCCTTCCCTTTTATAAACAAAACATAATAAGTTGGATTCCAATTTATTTTGGAGTCCAAAACTATCTGCCTAACATAGTGGCAGTCATGACATGACTTAAAGATACTTTTACAAAAGTTGAAATGACTAAAGATGCTTTACAAAAGTTGAAGTGACTTAAAGCAGCTTTGCATTGTAGAAAGAAGATTCTTTTGGCTGATAAAGTTTTGATTTGACATCACTTTTGTGAAGGTGATTCCTTTCTTGCAGATGAATTCTGAAGTTGCTTCTAATGCTTTTCTTTGCCAGCATGATTAGACAACTCCTTTATGAAAAGTAGATGCTTTTTTTCTCGGCTGAGTTTTTTCTGGCAAGTGAAGTGTCTTGTCAGCAATAGTAGATTCTTTGTGGATTACTCTGATCTTGTTGGCTCCTTGCCTTTTTTCTTATCAGGAATAGATTTTGTTGCTCCTTTTCGGGGCCTAGTGGCCAGAACTGTGTGCCACATTTCTTCTGTCGGAGTGGATTGTATTTCTTATTCATATGGATCTTGGAATTCTCCGGCTAAGCATAAATATTTGTTGCTTTCATCCTCAGGAGTATTTGAAGATGAATGTCTTGATGAAGTAGTTTTTATTGGCTGATCTTCAAAAGCTTCGAAGAATTCCTTGACCCTGTTTAGGCATTTTGCCATAATTTTTTCTTTAGAGATATTTAGTATCTTCTGCATAATTTTTGTTTAATGACATAAAGAAATTATCATCATTGGTGCTTGATTGCTAAGGAGAACCAAATACTTTTTTCTCCTTGTAGAGAGAAATATTATTCTTAGTAGTAATAATTATGCCATCTAACTTTTCTTTTGGCATTCCAATCCACCATTTGTAGAGAGTTTTTCTTTTCAACACAGGAATATTATTCTTGTCAAATCCTGTGGAAAGTGTCTACTTCCATATCCATGATATCTTGTTCTCTATGAAGTAGAACATCGGACACATGCTAAAACATATCTGATCGTCGAGCATTTTGTTTATGGTGGGATGATTGTCCACCCATTCTTCAAACATATTAATTAATTTTTTTGGTAATATTTTAATGTCGGGGCTGAAGAATGTCCACCATTGGTTGAACCAGCCTGGAACAGGCTTGAGCAGTATGTCTGGATGTACCTGCAGAAATCAAGAGTGTTTTCTCTTGAGGTTTTCATAGTAAAACATGTTAGTGAAAGCATTCAAATAGTCCCAGTATGTTGCTGTGACCACGTGATCATATTTTTTGACCATCTTGGGCTTGTTGGGGTCGAGTCCCCATTCCTGCGGCTGAATGATCTTACATATAATACATTTACTATAATTAATGTAATCATTCATATTATTATTATGAAAATTGTGATTCTACAGAATTAGAGAGGAGCAATAATTTCACCATCATCTGTTTGTTGATCTTTGTTCTTTCCATCCATTGAAGGATATCCTTCTTCATCAAAATATTTTTGACGTATGAATCATGGGTCATCCATTTGCTGAATGTCACTTGGACCCAGGTGCATAATTGTTTGTTCGTAACTATTTTGCAAGAATGAAGTGTCAATTGTAGATTCTTGAAGCATTTCTTTCATCGTCTTCGATGATGATGATGAAGAGAGATTTTCTCTTGCAGCAATTTGCTGTTGTTCAAGCTCTTATTTTTGTTGATTGAGGTAGGTTGCAAGATCCATCATTTGTGGACTTTCTTGTTGTTGCATATAAAATAACAAATTCACTATATTCATGAAAAGTGCATTGGCACTGCATCCCCTGATTCCTCGAAAAGAATTTCTTCCTCGAGCATATGTTCCTCTTAGAGGAATCATTCCTGATTGGTGTGCTTTTTACTCCACGGAACTGGATTTTTATTCAGTCTCTTATAGAGTATTGCAGTGTCTTCTGCTAGGTCTTTGTAATAGTCAGATACATAGTTTAAACTTCCTAAAAATTTTTGAAGTTGTTTTGTATTTGTTATTTCATCCGGAAATTTAGATGCAAATTCAATACTTCTTTCTATTGGAATTATTTTCCCTTGAGATATATAATGCCCTAAAAACCTTATTTTGGTTTTTGAAATAAGCCTATCTTTTCTAGATTATGAGGTTCCTTTAGTTTTTCATTGACATCATAGATGTTTACTTCTTTCTTTAAGAACTTTAATTGATTTTCCTTTTTTATGAGTATGTCCTTGATTTCATTAATCATTTTTGTCTACGGGTCTGTTATGAATAGGAATACTAATTGCTTTTCTTGTTTTCTTGAATAAATTCCAATATTATCTATTTTTGTTATAGGCATTATATCATGAAGGATTGGAGTTCCTAGAATGATACTGTGTGTTAAATTTTTAACTAGGATGAAAGATGTTTTAATACAAACATCGTGATTGCATATATATGCTTCTGGTATTTTGTATTTGATTGTGAGTTTATTATCTCCGACTGCATTTAATGTCTATACTTTTTTTTTTCAAAATAAGTTGTAGGGATTATTCCTTCTTGGATACAATTTAAGTCAGCACCACTATCTATTAGTGCCATAACATTTTCTAACACAAAGGTTTTATTTATTACTAAAGTGATTTCAATATACCATTTTTGGTACGTCACTTGGTTTAATATATTCAGATATTCAGGAAGGCTATCTGGTTCCTGAATTATATTTTTTTCTTTCTCTTTTTGATCTAAAGAAAATTCTTTAGACTCTTTTTTCCAAGTTTCTAGGCTAGTTATTCTAGCACTGAATTGCCTATTTTCTTGTTTTAACATTGATATTTTTATTTTTAATTGATTTATTTCGTATTTTAAATCTGTTACTGAACAGGTTTCTCTTTTATTCGAAAATTTTGAAACCTATTTATTACTTCACTAAGTTGATATCCTGGACTAGGCAGTACTAGTCTAGATGATTCCTTGTTATTTGGATTCTTTTCTAGTAAAAATTCTAATAGTTGTTTTTTGATATGATTGTCACTAACATGATCTAAAATTTTTAATATCTCTTCTTGACTAGTCGTCAAGACATTTAATGATTTAATTTTTACAAAAGATTTTCAGTAATCTTTACTACATTGTACAGTGTTGCATTGACACTGACTTGGATCTGTTTCAGATTCGGATGAAGTTGAAGAAACTATTTCATTAATTTCTTCTTCTGAGGAGGAGTTTGCATATTCAGATTCTTCCTCAGAAGACGAATTCAACATTAGGTTTGCCAATTGATTTTTCAACTGGTCATCAACTTGTAGTTCATTTATTTTCTTCCTTATTGAACATCTATTGGCATAGTGCCCAAACCTATCACATTTATAACATTTTGGTTCATTTTTAATTACTCTTTTCTTTTTCTTCTTTTTGAGAGCATACTTCTCTCTTTGCTGTTGTTTTCTTTGTAGATATCTTTTATCTTTATATTTTTTATACTCTTTTCTAGGTTTTTTGTGTATATATTTTTCGTACTTTCTCTTCTTTTTAGTTAAACGTTCTGGTTTATCTTCATATCATATGCAAATTGATGACAGAATTCACCTAATTGGTGATTTTCTGTGATTCTTTGCTTCTTTAATTGTATTTTTAACCTTAAATCATTACATAAAGTTAAACCTTCTTGGACACATGTTGCTATTAATTGTCCATATGTAAAATTATCATAATTGATAGAAACTCCATCATTTCTATCCTTTAGGATTTTCCTAATTCTTTCAGCAAATAAATATGACAATCCATCTATAAATTTGGATTTCCATATTTCATTATTTGAATCTGCCAGTTGCATTACTCTGGTCATGAAGGTATCCTTATACCATCTAAAATGTGTCAAAGTTGGACATCTTAAATTTAATAGGAGGGTTTTCATTCCTTCTCTATTTAGTTCTATTCCTACAAAGTGTTGGATTATTGCAACACACAGTGTATATACTGCATCTTGTTCAGTGTCTATTCCTAGGACGCCACTACTAGTTGGCCTATCTGGCTCTACTTTTATTATTTTTTATGTGACCTAATATTTCTTTTCTTTGATTATCATTAAGATAACCTTGCCACCAATCTTTTAATTGCCCTACAAAATCTATTGTAATGAATTTGGCAATTTCATGATCAGTTTACCATTTTGATGGCATATAGTTGAATACATCAACATTCTGTGTATCACATCTAAAATTTGTTTATCATTCATTGCATCTATGTTCCATTCATAGATGTGTTTTCCAGAGTAAGAGTTCTGGAAAGGTTCTTTTTCTTCATGCAGAAGATCTAATGGCAAAGGCCTTTTATAATAATATTTTTCTAATGGTTTAGGTTCATACCTAATTGGATTGATTTTTAATTCTGTTAATTGACTTTCAAACTTATCTAAGCTTGGTATTTCTTCTTCTGATGATTCTCCATTATTCTGGTCATCAGATTCGATTTGAAGATTTTCACGAAATGTTTTAACCATTTCATATATGTCTTCTGAACTACTTTTCTTAGATTCTTCGCTATCCGGGTTAGTCCTAGAATTTCTACTGACTACGATATGTATTCTTTTTAATTTTTTTTCTAAAATTTTTATGAATTCTTCATTGGGTTTTTCTAATTTGAAGTTTTTGACTTCTGGTGGGGGTTGAATAACAGGAGTTATTATCTCTTTATTCTTTTTCTCGGATTTTTCTCTAATTTTTGCTAAAGCCTGGATATCTCTTTCAAGGTCTTTATGCATTTCAAGTAATTTTATTTCTAATTGCATCAATTCTGTTCCTACACAGTATAAGTATGCATTTGTGTACTTTTGTGCCCTAATTAGAGTATTAAGTTCTCTATACATGAGCATGTTCCATCTTACTTAAATTAGAGTAAGCCATTGCTTCTGTTGTCTGGAGTTTAAATAATTGTTGTGGAGGAAAGGGTGGATTTATTATTTCATCCTGTGCAGTTGTCCATGTTTTCTGGATAACCGATATTTCTTGTTTTTTCTCATTTGCATAAAATCTTAAAAACCAAGGGGTAAAATATTGTATCTTCTGATATGCCTCTAGTTCTTCATAATATTTTTCTTTATAGTATTCTTTCTCTAGTGGAGAAAATTTATTATAATACCAAAGTCTAAAAGGTTTATTTCCTTCTGACTGAAACTCTTCATTAGGAGCTTTTCTGATTATACTTTCTTGTGTATAATCCATTAAATATGAAAACTCATATCTGATTGGGTAGGAGATTTCTTACCCTTGTATACTCCATATGGAATATTATTTTTACTCATATTTATTTCTTCAACCACATTTAATTCTTCACTTCTTTCTTTAGAAGTTGAAGCACTAGTATTAGGAATGTTTTCATACCTATCAAAGTTTCTACTTTATAGTGATCTAGTGATTTTAGGGATTTTTACCTTTCTTGAGGAATTATTGAACATGATTTCTACCGACCCATCTGTCATTTGTATTATCTGGTCTATATTTCTATTTATTATAGGCTGAGTTGGGATAATTTCATCTAACAACCATACCTCTGGAAAGTTAATTTCATTCCATGAAATTAATCTATTTGTAGCAATACGGGTAGTTCCTAGGTTTGTATAAACCAAGGTTGTTTGACCCTTTTAGGTGTCTATTCTATTTTTAGGTGCTAAAGTATTTAGAACCTTGAAGTGTATTCTGTAGCTTATTGCTATAACTTCGGATCCTGGTATATAATCATATCCAGAAGTGATTACATTTAATTTTAATGCTTCATATAGATTTTGGTCTGTTAATGACAGACTAAGATTTGGACATAGTTAAAATATACTGGTCCTTGGCAGAGACTAGTTTCTACCACTGCTGCTAGGAATTTCTTAAAAGCATTACATCATCCATCTCTAATAATAGACATGAGACTAGTATTTGTCCCTAATAAAGTTAAAGGCTTGAATGCTACTTGAATTATTCCTATATGTAGGAATTGATATTTTTTCTTATATTTTTCAATATCTTCTTTCCTTAATAATTTAAGAGTTTGAGGTGATCCATCCATTTGGATCATCTGTTCTATGGTTTTTATAACCATTTTAGAACTGAAATCTAGAAATCTTATATGATAAATTTGATTAGGCATTATTTTTGGAATTGTCCAATTATATGTATCATCAGTAGATTTCGGATATTCTACTAATTGAGCATTTTTTACAAGATTATTATCTCGAGAGCTTATGGAAGATGTCTCCATGAGTTTGGCTAAATGATGACTTAAGTATATGATGTTATGATGTTATTGATCTTAAATGTTTTCATTTTATGATCATCTACCAATCATTAGACTCTAAATACTTATCCTATCACAGGAGTTGTCTTTTGAGCCTATCAATCTCTGACCTTTGATCAATAAGTCCATCACAGAAGCGGCCTTAAAACGCTCTTTCTCGCCCTTCCGGCATTAACGGGCAAACACGGCCTTCCTACGGACCATTGCTCATTAAAAGCATATAATCGGCATGAGATGAGATGCTTAAGACATTTTAAATATCTTTAGTCTAATGATTGAAAAGAAAACATAGAATAAAAACTTTTAAGATCTGAACATCATACCTTCATATACTTTTGTCACCAGCAGCTTAGCCAGCCATTCTGGCTATGCTCAGTTCCCTACTCCCGTGAGGTCAGCTCAACAAGGCCTTTCTCCGGCGCTTATGCCTTGGCCTATGACCCTCACAAAGAGTAGTTGCCTACTACAGTATGGCCCGAGGTACTACCAGTAGCCTCCCTCTTGGGTTCGGGGCTATGAACGGAACAACAACCACTTGGCTCTGATACCAATTGTGGAGAACCTGTATACCAATTGCAGGGACCCGTATACCAATTAAGATGATTTAGTAGCTTAACTATATTCTGCCTCTGTGCTTAGGTTTTCTGCGCCGTGATTGAAGTGCTTTTCAGATGATTCTCTGTTATTTGCTTAAAAAAAATAGTTAGAAATTGATGATGGTCTTGACTCAGCTTTCCAAAATCATGACTTCTTGCTGGATCTCGTTGATTAGAGATTGATTGTAGCTTGAATGGGTTGCGAGTGCTGAACTTCTTGAATATGTTGCTCTTATTGCTGGAGCACATGTTTGTGTTGTCGTTACTGTGAGTCCTTGCTTGCCATCATGCGTCTTTACTATGTTCCTTTTCTTTCCTGGTCCTATCATTGTACAATTAAATGGCATGTTAACAACTACTGTTGAGTTTGTGAGCATATGGAAGTCTATGCGAATTGCATGGCATTTTTTTTCTGCTATCGTTGTCCTTATTAGGGTTTGCCACTGTATTGTTGATGGAAATTTAGATTTTCTGGAAAATATGATTGCCTAGAGAACATATTCCCAATTTCATTCTATAGTTCCATGGAAGTTCATGTCAGCTTCAGATGCTCCTATGACCTAGCAGGAGTAGTAGAGTTGATTTTGGTTGATCAGACTTGTTTGTGTTTACCAAATTGGCATTGCAAATTTTTCAATGACATACCAATTGAGCTTCTCTGGTGATGCATTTATGCCTAGGAATAGCTGAGGTTTATTGCAGTCATTATTATTGTTGTCAGTCAATATAATTAGTAGTAAGTTATTGCAATGGTGTTCTACATTAATAAGTTCCACAACGACTTTACATTGGTCATTGGAGTCTTAAGGGACAAGGTTTCCTTTGGCGTCCTTAACGGAGCTGTCTAACACACAGTGAGCCATGAGAATTGGAGGTAAAATGCTTTGAAACTTTTGAACCCACAAGATGGGGATGTGATTTTGGAAATTTAATATGAGAGACTAGAGAATGTAAAATGACTTAGAAAAAAGTCAAGAAGCATGAAACTTTATATCAGGATCTAGGTTATTGACAAAGGGACCAAGTCTAGATCCCCCTACCCCTTAAAAGAAAGAGGATTGGTTCAACATTATCAAAGTCTGCTTAGTCCAGTGGTAAGGTTTGAAAATAGAAAGTAATTAGCATGTTGATATCCTTGGATCATCTGAAAGTTGAGCACATAACATGGAGGTGGTTTATGGTGAGATTATGTGCAGATCTCTAGAACAATCATTTGGTTCTGCATTTCAGTAAACTGGGTTGGCTGATCTATTGTTCTAGAAAGGTATTTGTGCATCATTTAATCAAACAGAAAAACATCTCCAGCTCGTAGTTTAGTTATCCTAGATTTTGGTTTCTTTCAACCTTGTAGAAAAGTGATGATTCTATTGTTTTGATGTTTTTTTCCCTTTCTTCTTTGATTCATATTTTCTATTTTGATATTTTTGATTTTTATCAATACGTGGACCATTCTTCTGTAGTACCGTTGTTGTCTATTCGGTGTCTAAAATGGTAAGGGCAGATTAAATTATCTGTTTCTTGGTTGCATAGTAACAGAATAGTTTGCTTTATTTAACTCATAGATGAATCTTATGAAATTGAAAGGACTTTAGCTGCCTTATCAAATAAACTAAAAGCAGTTTCAAGGATGCCTCTGATCTATCTGAAGAGTTAATACTGATACAGTTAGATTCAAGTTTATCTTGTATAATTTCAATTATTTAATAAGAAACCATCCATTCATCTGATTCCAAGCAAATCTAGGAGAAATTCTCAGGATAAAAGAGGAACTTTTTTGATCTTTTTGCAGCTCTCCCTGGAGATATCCCTTGTATAAAACTATCAGAAGACATACTGACTCATTTTGGCCCCCAGCAACCAACTTGTAGACATACTGACTCATTTTGTACGCAACATTCGAAAGATAAAGTTCTGGTTTCATTGATGAAAAAGAATAAAGAAGCCAATGTATGAAGAGGCTCAAATTCTTTGTTCATCACATACTAATTTGCTTCCCTCATATCGAAAGATCACAGTTGGCTTATGTACCAATGGGTGAAGAACCTTTAACAAAGTCTCTGAGAGCACAATGCTCAAGAGTCGTGGACGTCTTGAGCTTCAAATAAAATGTGGTTTTCAGAGAACAGATGGAGGTGGGGTACATAATCAAAGACTTCAGTGGTAGAAGTTTGTTGTATCCCCACATTAAGTAATACTACACGTTACTGGGGTAACGTACATTTTTCATTTCTATGGTACCAGTTACAACTGGAAAATGTTGCGCAAATGCTGTTGGCTGGAGAATACATAGAAATCACAGCATGACTTCTTCCAGAAATATCTGGAGTCTCAGTATTTGGGTGTATATGGATTCTGGAGTTCACCTAAAATTGAAATTGCTGTTTCTGGAAATTATTACATGTCTGTAAGTTTTTGTTGATTTTATGCCTCTCCCCAAAACACACAAAAGGGCAACTCTATGGCTGCAACTTTTTCTTTTCAAAATCTTTCACCTTCCAGTTGGAGAGCTTGACAAGCTGATGATTTTTGGTTTTTCCTTGCATTTCAGTGGTAAAACTGTGGGCATTATTGGGCTTGGCAAGATTGGTGCAGCTGTCGCCGATAGGGCTGAAGCATTTGGCCGCCCTGTCTGCTACCACTCACGATCGAAAAAGCCAAACATAAACAAATACCACCCCTAGTGTTCTTGAGCTGGCAGCTGACTGCGATATGCTCGTTGTGGCTTGCCCACTGAGGAAACTCACCACATCATCAACCGCAAGGTGACCGATGCTTTGGGCCCCAAAGGCATGCTTGCAAACATTGGACGAGGTCCCCAGGTGTATGAGCCTGAGCTCATCTCAGCACTGGTTGAGGGCCGGCTCGGAGCAGCAGCTCTCAATGTATGCGAGCACGAGCCGCCCCGGTACCAGAGGAACTATTTGGGATGGAAAATGTGGTGTTGACACCTCATGTGGGAAGCACCACCTAAAGTAATGGCAGACTTGGTTCCAGGGAACTTGGAGGCGCATGTGCTGAATAAACCCTTGCTTCTAACTCCAGTCCTGTGATTCTATACAATGTAAGCGCAGAGAAATTACTTTTGGTCATTACAAGATGGATTTTTCATCTGGATATCTGCATTATGGCAAGCCATTTATTTTCATGTCAATATCTTGTCAAATTTGTCTGTACATCTTCATTTCGTGAAATATCACTGTTCTTTTCTCAGTCAAATTGTCAATATGTATCCTTTTTTCTCATCACTTTTGGATTTGTGCAATGTTGACAAATTATTCATTTGGTGAAATATCAATTTTGCTTTCAATCAAGGTTTTGGTGCGTCCACTTCATTTAACTAAACTTGCCGTCTGCGTCGTGATACAAAGAATGAAAATCACCCTTCAGCTAAAGCTTATGCAGAAGTTTTTCTTTACACTTAATGGATACTGAGTGTAAAGAATTTTATTAATAATAGTTACAAGTTATAAATGGTTATAAACTGAAAGAGATGGAAGAGGAAAGAAGAAGACAGAGAAAGCATAACAGCATCTGCCCACTGAGCCAGATTACCTTGCCAACCTCGCTCTGCCCGAGCATGGCATTGACAGCGTCAGCCGGCTCCTTGACAAGGACCCTCCACGAAGCCGAGCTTCCTTCGTCCACTGCTTTCCTTCTCTGCTCCCTCCAAAGCTCCCTTGATTCCTTAGGAGTTGATGACTGAATCTTGAGCAAATGACCAATGTTTCCAAAGCCTTGCACTACCTTGCGAACAAGCAGCAAATGGCTCGCATTCTCCTCATTTTGAGCGCAGAAGACATATCTAGATGAGAGGCTCCAGTTACTATTCTCTAGCAACATCCGTAAAAGTCTCAGGCAACCTGATGCTACTTTGTAACAATGAAGGCGATCATCAAGGTTTCTTCCTATTTTGTAACAAAGAAACTGAAAGAGCTATTAAATTTTTGTGGACCCTAACCCAACCTTCGCCATTGGGAACAGCATTAAGCTAAAAACAACTTATTAGAACCACATTTCGCTAAAACTGCAGCATCCTAATTGCAAACAAACTGTTCGTCATACATAAAGATGATATGAACTCAAGCAGGACCCAAGGAGTCATACGATGTGCATTCAAATCAAGACCCTCTCAGCTGAATTGATTCGATCATTCTAAACATAGATTTGGAGTCCAGTAAATAGTAACAATGCCAGTTAAAACTGGGTCCGAAAAAGATGCAGATCAAATTACTTCATCGACAGTAGCCAACATGGCTGACACAAACACTAGTACATACGACGGAAAGTTATCTACAAGTATGCGCGCAAGTTCCTTCCAACTTTTTACGAAAGACCGTATGGTATCCCGGTTCTTATTCTTCCATCTTCGTAGGCTCAAAAAAAATGCAGTTATTCACCTTCAGAAAAAGAAAGACGCAGCTGGTATGTGCTATATATGCTGCAACTCCTTTAAAGATGAGGAACTTGAGAGATTCCAAGCTGAAGTAGATGAAGGTCTTTTGCGCGTGGGTAAAGAAAGACCCAGGTATGTGCTATGCTGCAACTCCTTTAAAGATGAGGAACTTGAGAGATTCCAAGCTGAAGTAGATGAAGGTCCCTTGCGCGTGGGTAAAGAAGCAGCCGAAGCTTGATCCCACCACACACTGCCAGCAAGGCCCATATATCATGTCAAATTCCTGCAACCAAATATATATATATATATATATATATATATATATATATATTGAGAAGAGAGAGGAATGCAACCGAGAAATTTGAAGGACATTAGGCATGAAGAGAAGAAGAAGATTGTAGATAAGAAGATGAATAAAAGGTGCTCATTATCTTATACCTTTTTTATGTGAGCCGCGATGCTTGTGCAGTCCGAGACATCGAAGAGGTCGAGAGCTTCCGAAGCGGAGGACATGGCTTGGAACTGCATCTCTATTGGCATATCGGTGTCTTGGATCGTTGCTTTCCCTTCTAACATCTTTTACCTTCTATTCTGTCTTGTATTCTTCTTTCTTTTCTTGCAGAGATATCAAAAGAATTTGGTGCCAGGAATTTTCTGAGTTGGAGCAGACTCATCTTTATAGCCGTTTCTTTTTCTTTTTCTTTTTCCATCCTCCACAAGGAGACAACAGTGTTGCGGATAATGGAGGTGAGGCAGGTATTAGTTGCCGGATCAGTTCAAGCAAACAAATAGATATTTCTAGATATTTCCTATTTATGGTACTTTGACTGCCTGGATACACTTCATCTTAAAAAAGGTTCTTCTGCCGTAAATCTAGGCAGGCCGCTCGACCTTAAATTCAAGCTCAAACCATTTTGTAACGGCCCAGCCCATGAGCACCAGGCCCATATTGACCTGGACCTCTCCACCCGAGTGCCTCCCAGCCGCATCCTTTTCATCTCTCTCTCTCGCTCACCTTCCCTGGCACCTTATCCCTTCTCTCTTCTCTTGCAATTCGCTCCTCTTTCTTTCATCTCTTCTCCTATTTCTTTTATATCCTGACATATTTGGCAAGCTAGATATCTCTTCTAACTCTCTCTTCCTCTCTTTTATGGTTTTGTTCCCATGAATCTAAGCCTCATATGAGTTCACATGAGCAGGGAGAAGAGAGCAGCACGCACTGGGCAAGAGAACTTGATTTCAAAGTTGGACATTACGCCTTCACCAGAATCACACCATCGCCACCCAAACGTTGGTCGCCGACGCGTCCTCTTAATGGTTCAAGGGAGTTGTTTTTTTGGGTTCGTCCTCCCTGGATCAGATTCAGAGCATGCTTAACCCAAGCATCTTCGTGGTACAGCCGTAAAAGAGAGAGAGAGAGAGAGAGAGAGGATAGAGAAATTAGACTATACGTTGGACTAAGTTATTCAATATATAAACATATATCTGTATACCTCGGCGGGGAAGAAACAAAGTCGTGGAAGCTACTATTCCTCCTATTAAAACCTCCCTAATGAGAAGTATGTTGGAAATGAATGCCATATTACGCGATGATTAACTAGAACACATGCATGAAACTAAAATAGGAAAATAACTAAAAAGAGTGCTAAAAAGTTGGATTTCCACAAAACAAACTCTAATACCATCAATTTAGTGCACTATTGTAGATTTATGGTAGATTTGGGGAAAACCTAATTCTAGGTTTATGTTGCCATTACCTCTAGCAAGATTCTAATGACATTACCTATATCCTTGGAAAATTCATATTATCCTATATCCTAAGATTAGGCCATAGGTAACGATAAATTAAAATATTTGCCACTAAGTTTCATAATTTTGGAGATTTATATTATTGTTTATGATTTTTTGAGTCTTGCATGGAATTTTAAGGGTTACTTGGATTAAGGGAATAATGTGGATTTTAGTATGGTTCTTCGGCCTATTAAAGGGCTCTAGGGGCTATGCTTTGATATGTGGATTGTTTGAGTTCACTAGGTGCCAAAGAGTACGTATTGTGTCCGAGTAGAAAGAGTCTCTTGTTGGACTTGCTGTATTTGATAAGCAACCTAAACCTAACTAGAGTATTTTTAACTATATATTCCTAAAATATAAATTTATATTAATTTATTGAAAAATATATTAGAAATGTATTTTTTATTTTGTGAAATAGTTTTTTGAGATAAATCGCATCCTCTTCAATTAAATGCTTAGATTTTCGGACCTTACTAATCCATATCATGCCAAGTTGGTATAGCATCAGAAAGGAGCATTGTTTGCACGAGATGTATGTCATCACTAGCACACATCCATGTCGACATTCTATGGTTGGCATGTGTTATGCTTAATATGACAGCACAATATTGTTAGCTTTTGGTAAATACAGAAACTAAAACTGTAACTTTTGTTCTGACCAAATATTCTTTGCATATATATAAAGATTAGATCTAACAAGAGAATATTATGATGTTGAAACTCCAGGATATCTTCAAAATTCATGCGCATGCATAGTTATAGTTTATTGTTATGTTTGCAAGGAAATAACAGTGTTATTAGAAAACTTTGCACAAAGTCTTACTTTATAAATACTTTGAAAACTATGTATGTATGTCAAATGCATGTCAAATATCTGAAACTCTTTGGATTCTCGTTTATGATTTGATGATTTTATAAATTGTTGGAGCTATCATTGTAATTAGAAAATAAGAGGAAATTGTACTAATAAAATAATTTGATTTTGCATATTTTTTTTGGACTCTCAGTTTGACTATATTTACGGGACCTTCCGTTTACCCTTCTTTCTCCCTTTATCAGAGCACAAGGCATAGGAGATAATAGGTACTGATTGTGAGATGAGCCTAGAACAAGGTTCGAGACTTAGTTGGGCTCTAGATTCTGCTTCCGTACTTCTGTTTTAGAAACTTTTTTTGTTATTATGGTTTTATAGAACTAGTTGGATCTCTTAAAAATGGTCATGCTGACTAATTTGTAGTTATATCATAAAGTTTACCTTGAGGTTATTTTGGGATGGGAGTGTAACCAATTCAAGTATCTAGTTAGTTTTGAAAAATTTTATCTTGCTTGTTTGACAGATTGTCGCCTTGCATGGTGGACCAGGTCCTACGCATGTCCGACGGGTTGCAACATGCCTTGGCACATGTTTTTCGGGTCAGAGGCGTGACATATAAAATCAAAATACAGCTCATTTTGACTCACCATCAAAGGATTACTGAAATATAGGTATGTCAGAGGTGGTTGTTTGTCTCTAAACAGTATGGTGATGATAACTCATGCTATTCTGAAAAAAAGAGAGCAGCATGTCTGGCTTTTCTGTGGTTGTTTGGTCAATGCATGCCTGTGACTGACCTTCCAAAATGTATGATGCCATTTCTGCATTTCTGTGTGATATATTCTCAAGTCATTTCTCTGAATACAGCTCCTTATCAAAACTTCAGACAATGCACATTTAATTTTAAAAACATCTGCTCCTTTCTATCCACCTTCAATCCCCATTTGCGAACAGGAGTAGTTTTCGAGGAGCAGCCATCTGTGTTTGGGATGGTGAAAGGCAGCTTGAGACTTGTCAAAAACTACAAGCTTTGCAGCGCATCGAACATACAGGTGCTACTTTCCTAAACTCCAAGACATGCAGTTTACGCGAGAAAAAAACTGAAACTTCTAGTCTTGATTGACATAATCTCTCTAGTGTTCCTGTATCAAAAAACAACAACACTGCCACCAGTGAGCAATAGTTTCACATTTTTTTCAGTACGATCTCCGACACAATGCTACCGCTACTGCTGTAAATTAGCATACAAAACTGCAGATGAAGCTTTATTCATCATGTTGATATGAAAGTCACCTATCACGTTGCTGCTGTTTCAGATGCCACAGGCTCAAGCTCAGAGTAGGTCTAGTTGCTTTAAATTTGGATTCCAAGACACTTTTTTACAATCGCAGGAGTAACTACAGTGTAGTAGCCCATAAAACAGCAGTGGGCAGGCCAAAACCATGTATCATGTGGGAACGCAAATGTCCCACAAGAGACGCCGGTGTTAAATCGATTCCTCAGGTCATTCAAAGAGTCGGACAGTTCCATGAATTAGAGCATTACAGATAGTAAATTTCCAGCTCCATGGCTTCAAAACTCTGGATTTTGGTACATTACATGAAACAACAAGTTACAAGCCACATGCACTTACAACATGCACCAGCACTGAAAAATAAAATGAGAAACAAGACAATTGCTACAGTGTCCAACACAAACCAAACAACATTGCAAGGACTGCTCTCCTACCCCTCCACCATGCTTATCTCACTTCTGAACAGTCAGCATCAACAGTTAGCTTTCAGGTCACAACGACCCTTATACCATACAATATACAGAGCCTAAAACATTGGCTGGACGGTATGCTTAGAGCCACGCAAACAAACCAGCAACACTGCTTGTTTAGCTTCCATCTTGCGAACAATCTCACTTGCTAAACACTTTCCAGTGCATGAAAACCATTAAATCCCCCTCTTGCTTTTGATCATGGTATATAGTTCAAAATAGCTAAAAGCTTCTTATGTCCCTGCCGGGTGCAAGAAACTGAGACCTGATTGCCTCCTCACATGTTCCGGAATTAGCTTGTTAATGAGCTCGGGCGAGGCACCTGCCAACTGTAAACAAAGAAAAGGATATTGTTGCTCCATTTTAGAACTTTGTTCTTCATTAATTTTTTTAACCATCTTAAATGGGAAAAAATTAGTGGAAAAAGAAACATAAGATGCCTTTTTACAATTATATTCTGGATGAAAAGCAGTGGATTTGGATGCTTTTGAACTATAATCGAATCAAAGTATGCTAACATAACATTAAAACTGTCCATTTCATAACACATTTTTTTTCCTAGACAATTTAGATGTTGCATACTCCTCTAATGCCTCCCTCTCTCGACCAAGCAGCCCCCATGAACCCTGCCACCCAGACTTTGCCACAGCCCTGCTCCTGATAGCCCCCCATCTGCCACAATCCTCGCCCAACAAGGCTCCTCCACCCTAATTCCATCCTCATCAAGCCCACATTCACCCATCTGCCATCAACGCCGCCACCCTGCCTTTGCTGCAGCTCCCCCATCCACCTCCATCCTAGCCCAGCAAGACCACCTCCACCCTGATTCCATCTTCACCCAGTCCACGTTCACCCCAACCGATCAGCTCCCTTCAACCTGCCACCCTGCCTTTGCTGCAGGCCCCACTCCTGACAGCCACCACATCAGCCTCAATTAGGGCCTTGTTAGACCTCCTCCACCCTTATCCCATCCTCACCAAGCCTACATCCAACCCAACCAATTGGTATAAAATCGACCCCTCCACCGGAACCCATCTTGGCCAAGCCCAATCACTAGTTCCCAATCCACACCACCAACCTTATTCCCACCATCTTTCCCCATTGCTGCCACCTTCCCCTTCACCCTACTCCAATCCCCAAACCCGCCCAGAATGGCTCCACCCTCAGCTCTGCTATCATACTCTCCACCCAACCCAGCCCTATCCCCAAGCTACCAGAACCAACCCTAACTTTGAGAATCAGGTCAGGTATCTAGGCTGTGTTTGGGCAGCCATTGGCTGACCCAATAGGTTCTCAGGTCAGGTTGGGTCTGCTTAAAGAAAAAATGTCAAGTTAGGTTCAAATGGGATAACAAACCAACCTAATACCAACCACCACTCTGATTAGCTATTCCCTAAGTAACCATTCAGGCACTACAATAGGGTGAACTGTTGCTGTTTCTCCAAGCCAAACTAGTTGTTAGTCATACAGGGAGCAAAAGTACTTCCATAGTATCATCAATGTAAGTATAAATTTTAAAGACGAGTTCTGACCATAGCATATCAAAGGGCATAAACATTCACATGGAAAAGCAGATCTATGAACATAGCATTTATCAAAGGGAAAAACATTCACGTGGAAAAGCAGATCCAAGACTATAGAATTTATCAAGGAGAGAAAACATCCACGAGGTAAAGCAGATCTTCTAAAAATTCAAAGAATGGCTTACTTCGTGTTTGAAGTTAAACAAAGGAGGAAGAGGGCGACCATTTGGCAATCGTGCATTAGGCTCTCGTAGTTCATCAAAGAAGGAATGGGCACATGCTTCTAACTGCACACAAGAGAAAAAAAAAACAAAAAAGGTGTGCAAAACAAAATTCAAAAATACATCTATAACAAAACACAAGCTTCACATATGTTCTTTTATAATGGCCATCCAAATACACGATCCAACAAAGTATCCAGGCCTCAAAGCCACCTGGCAATTCAACCAGCGAAGAGCAGTCTCCTATCAAACTAGATCCACCAACCAAAAGCTACACCAAGAAAAACAGATGAAGCCCAAAATCTATCATGATTGCATGTCTAATTGCTAAGTATAATTATTAATTGGAGAGAACAAAATGAAAGTAGAAATTACATCTTGGCCCCCATATTTTAGATGCTCCATTGAACCAATGACATCAGGTTTAGCACTCTCTAATTGCTGATTGTTTAAACATCAGAAGTATCATTAACACTAGTCCATTGGATTCATCCAGTCTATTCTAACCACCCCACCCCACTTCTCTCCCTCCATCCTCCATTTTGACCACAGCACAGCTGGCAGCAAAATTGGTATCATAGAGGAACATTTTGACTGCAAATATTGGGTGAAATTAACTGAGGTAAGCAGGCCAGATTCTTATATGTGAGGAGAAGAAAAGGTGTCAACCAACAAGAGACACATAACAAGTTATTGGCAAATAAAAAAAGCTCAAGGGCTTTTACAATTTGACTACATCTCACTACTCAATTGACAAGTATTAATACAGCATTGCTTATTCCGAATTGCTGTGTTCAAAACCAATTACACCTAGATAAGAAACTCGCTTGCTATAAGGTATCCACTAGATTGATCATTCAGGGAAGAGAGGGAAAACTTACTGCAGTGCAACGAAGACTTGGCGAGTATTGGAGAAGACGTGATGTAAGATCTATTGCTTCTGGAGGCATTCGCTTGTGGAATATCTGAAAAGCATACATTATTATAAAGATTCTGAACATACTCAAAAATTAGATTTTGCATGAAACTAGAAGAGGCTATCTAAGCAAGTAGCACAAATGCCCATAAAAGAATCTCCTAAAAGAAATTTTAGGACAATACAGTCATGATCTCAACAGAATAGGATCCCAAGCTACCCCTGCAAGTAGCCAGAATGCCAACTTATGCCCTCTGGTCAACATATCACTTATGAGAAGGTCACAAGCCAATGTTTCTATTCACTGAGCAAGGTTAATAGTTAAACTAGTAAATTTTCCCAATTGCATCTTGCCATACAGTCCAAAGGTACAGCATTCAAAGTTGATGGACTGAGGCCCTTTGGGTTTGCAAAAGAAAAGAGTCAGGCACAACAAATTTACTTCAGCCCACTAATTAAGGCCCATACCACTAGTTGGGCTGCAAATGGTGAGCCCTACATGGCATAAAGGTCAGGTCAGGTACCTGGATGTGCAAAGAAAATACTAACTAACTTGTAACATGCAACTATTCATGATCACAGTACAGTAGAAAAGAAAAACAAGGCGTTTCATCAATGTTAAATTTACATGTTGTGACAGATTCTTGTGATTGGCTGTTTCTGTTATAGTTTTTATAAATTAGAGGCAATACCTCAAAGACAGAAAAGTTGTTGTCAAGCAATTTTTTTAATGAAACCAGAGATAGATGTATATGGACCCAATATTCCAGATTCAGCTTTGCATAAGTTAAACAATACAAGGATCTCACATGCCAAATTCCTTAGTTTATAGTTATCATATTTCAGAAGGAATGCAACATCAATCTCTTTGGTTAGAACCTAAATGGAATTCTAGATGAACTATGCACATGACATCCACAGAATACAAGGGTTAATGGAGGTTCAATTATCTTAGACCTATCAACCAGGAATCGGAGCCTTAACTTATTGCATACCATGGTGGAATCACTCGCTGGTTACTTCAGGATGCTCCTTGAGAACAAGTCATCCAATAACACCCAGTATTAGTTATTCTCAGAATCAAATGATGATTATGGCGGTATGCCCAAGCACTCTATATATGTCATGAGCTCAAAATGATAAATCACATGAAAAATAAAAGTTACAACAAGACGAGATAAATCGAAAAAAATGGACCTTATGCCAGGGATGTGCTTTTATCTGTGGAAACCTAAACTCCGTGTAGTTAGGATTCATGCACCGAATCTCCTCCCGGGTTGGAGTTCCAAGAACCTGAAGAAAAGCACTTTTGCTATCATAAAATATCAATTTTGCAAGATCTACATATCAACTGACATGGACTGTAAAAGTAGTACCTTGATTATCTCAACAAGCTGATCAACAGCACTCTCTCCAGGAAACAATGGCTGGCAAACACATAGATGATGAGAAGGATAACTCTTGAATGTGAAAGATCACATTGAAGGTGTACTCAGGAACATTATCGAAGCATGAATATTGGTGAAATACGATGAAAAAAAAAACAACTGACCTGGCCAAGAAGTAACTCAGCAAGAACACAACCTGCTGACCATATATCAATTGATGTTGCGTATTCGGTTGCACCAAATATGAGCTCTGGAGCACGGTAATAACGAGAGCAGATGTATGATATGTTTGCTTCACCTTTAACCTGACATGAAAAATCAATTGGTAAAAATTAGGAAAAATATTAGAAACATGAGGAATGAGCTACAGAAAAGATGGAGGGAAAAAACTAAAAAGAAGATGTCAGAACTTCAGCAGAATATATACCACTTCAGCTGAAAAGGTAAGCAAACTTGCACCACATGATGCTTGCGTGACCGAAAGAACCAAAGATATGCAATATGTCATGAAAAGTCAAGATATTCATGCAATAATGTGCAGGTACTTTGACTAGAAAATCTATGTTTATCATCAATCAGTTTTTCTTGCTTGTTCATTTTCATTTATCTTTTCACTTTTGTTTTTTATTCTTTGAGGCTCAAAATACCATATCATATTAATGCTTTTCTTATTGCTTTGAGGGAGGGAAGATGGTTCTGTAAAATAGACCCTTGGACTAGAAAATCTACGTTTATCATCAATCAGCTTTTCTTGCTTGTCCATTTTCATTTATCTTTTCACCTTTGTTTCTTATTCTTTGAGGCTCAAAATACCATATCATATTAATGCTTTTCTTATTGCTTTGATGGAGGGAAGATGGTTCTGTAAAATAGACCCTCAGATTTCAAAATCTTTGATAACATGTTGGATGCATTGATGCTGTATGGTACAACATGACACTGCCCAAGACCTCACACTACCAAATCATGAAGACATCCTCACGTGTCAGTATGCGGCAATTCATGAATAGGTGCCAGCCTAATGCCTTTTCCTTTTTTCTGGATGGATATCCATCATTCTGGTGCTACACAGTGCCAAATTTCCACATGCTTTTTATCACCAGATTTAACTTAACTTGAGTGCCAAATGTCCAAGCAACATTTTGCTGCAATAAAGGTTGGGCTAAGCCACAAAAATAAGGGAGGAATCCTAAGAAGACGTCTTTGCATATGGCATAATATCCCTGCATTATAAAGCCATGGCCGTCACTTCAATTTTTCATGCTTGATTATATCCGTTTTCTTGGTAAAACATGGCTTAAATCAATGATTTGACTCATCAGCTTTCAATTAGGGTCCAATATGCATATGCATGAGTTAATTCTTTATACCATGCAGCCATGTTAAAGATCTCCATAATCTAATCGCCCGGTAATAGGTGGCTAAAAATTTTTCTCCCTCCACTTTCAGCTTAGGAATACTGCATACAATATAACAAACGATAACTTGAGGCTTCTAAAACAAGAGTTGAAAAAAAAAATCTACAGGAACTACAATAACAATATCGAGCAAACTGGACCAAATGTTCAGTGGCAGTGATATCTTTATCTTCTATGGAGTAACATATATGACAATGTAACCAAACATGACAAAATACCAAAAGTAATTGGTCATTGTTACATAGCAATTATTGCACTACAAATTGATTATATTACCTAAGACTTTTAATATAATGAATTACAAGTACCACAAAAATTTGGACATGCCACAGAATAAAAAAAAGTTACAGGACTTGAAGTTACAGGTGTGGAGTAACGAATAAAACAAGTTACAGGTTTTATTTTAAGTCAACAATGTACCAGAACTTTTGCACTTCCAAAATCACAGAGCTTGACTTGGTGAGTAAGAGGATCCACCTGCACAGATGCCCACAGATGACAAGAGGGACTGGAAAAAAAAAATGCTTGACCAAGACAAGCGACTTCAGATATTGAGGTGATAAAAAGCATACCAACACATTTTGGGGCTTGACATCTCTGTGGCAAACTCCTGGAACAGTATGAATATAAGCTAAGCCCCTAAATAGCTGCAGAAGAATATCCAAGTAACTATCTCCATCTAGCCACCCAGACAAGATATAAAGAACAAAACCAACAAACAATACCTGATACGTATAAAGCTTCACATAGATGAGTGGCATCCTCTGGTTCACATTGCTATAGTGCCTCAGGACACGGTACAGGGTTTCTGGGACATATTCCATAACCAGATTGAGAAAGAGTTCATCTCTGCTCGTGGTGGAGAAGAAACAGTGCTTTAGAGATATCACGTTAGGATGATCCATTGCGCGCATCAGTTGTAGCTCACGATTTTTGTATCTTCTGTCCTGTAAGACCTTCTTTATTGCAACTGTTTCCCCTGTTTCCAAGCATTTGGCCTGCCAACAAGCAACCATACACATGAAGCCAGAGCATTAAATGATGCCATAATTCAGGAGGGAAACCCAACATCAAAGTTAGCATCAAACCTGAAAGACTATACCAAACGAACCAGTCCCCACAACCCGCTCTGCCATGTAACTAATGGTCTGCACCGGAAGTTGCAAAGACAACCATCTAATAGGTTAGAATATCTACTAGTATGCTCAGTTGACATTAACTTATACACCACTTCCATAATAGCCCACCTGCTTTGGTTCACCATTCTTGCCTCCAATGGTAGTGGAGATGATATGACCAGTTACTTGATCATTCCCCTCAACAACAGATGCTTGCTGCATCAAATAATTCACCAATAGTCTTATTTAAAGATGCTTATACTTCAATCTTAGAATGTAGGCAGACATACACAAGATGAGAGAAAGTAGATATCTGTAACTAAAAATAGCAAGATCAGTGCAATCAAACTCCCACAACAGTACAAGTACAAACCATTGTACTGAAATTAATTGCCAAAATCTAAGTGAAGCACTGATCAACAGTAGAATTGCTGGGTCACTGGTGTGCAGGGGGAGGAGAGCAGATGACCACCAAAAACTCGGATAAAATTGCCCAAAGAATCTGAAAAAAGAGGAAAGACATCCAAAGAAGGCATCAAATGCCTCAAGGGGTGCAGATCAGACAAGAAAAGAACAGATAAACGGTTAATAGAGAATAAAGTGCCGCCATCCTCATGAAGCAATTCAGAGATAGAGTGAACAGCAACCAACGAGAGACATTTGATGTGAAAGGAAAGGCATCCAGAAGAAACCCTCGGAGAACATAAAAGAAGAATTTTTTGGCATTAGATCAAACATATAAAACTAGAATAATTACAGGACCACTGAAAGAAAGAGCCCTTAAGAACGATGGGAACCGAGATAAGCAGACACTCCCGAAACACAAGCTTAGACAATAGACGGATCCAGAAATTCCAAAATCTTACAAGCCCTAAAAGAAGCATTCGATGCAGTGCTTTAATAAAGGAGAATAAAAAGGGGAAATCAGGGCTTGATTATGCCTAAAAAAGGAAAGAAATTAAACAAAACAAAACACATCATAACACCTAGCAGATCCAAAAGAAGTGAACAGAACAGAAAACTTGCAGGATTTTAAAAATACAAAATCAGGGAAGAACCAGATTTACTTCAATAAAAAAGAAAAATCGAGATCAAGATACTCAGCAACAGCATCGAAGAGCAAAATAGAGGGGGGACGCGCCAGAATAGCCTGGATCCGTTAGCTAGAACCCGGGATTAAAAATTTCCCCAAGAATTACAATAAAAACGCCGAAAAATCCACTAAAGACGGCCAAAAACACAACTTCTTTAAGGAAAGAGCCATAAAAAAGGAAGTAATAACTCCAGACCCACACGGATCCAGCTTCAAGGACCAAGAAAACGCGATTTAGAAGGGGGAAAAGGGATCCTAGAACCCAATAATCGATGGCTCGAGGGAGGATCGAAGAGGGCCGCCAGAATCCGGCAGTGACGAAAGGAGAGAGAGAAAGAGAGAGGGAGAGGGAGTGGGAGACGTGGATACCTTGTCTTCGGCCATCTCCGGGCGGCGAGGAGCCGCGGCGAGGTTCAAGGCCTGGAGGTCGGGTTGGTGATGAGGTCCAAGCGGAGGCAGCGAGGCCATCTGAGACGACACGGCCAGCAATTGCTGTTCCTCGCTTCCATTTTCAACTGGTGAATTACCTCTTAACCATCCCCAAGAAAAAAATATTGTTGAAAAAAAAATAGCAAAAGGCTTTTTGCATGTAACCCCTTAACCAAATTTACATTTATTAACTGGACGCATTGTCCTACATGCCAAGGCCTTGTCATGTGCGCCGTAAGTTCGCAACAAATCTTACTTTACCTTGCTCCTTCGATGCGTGTTGTTTGAACCTTCGTAGGTTACATGATTCCACAAGGAATTCAACTTTAGATTCTTGGATTGCCACGTGCCAATTAACAATTTCGAGTTGACAACGCGTTAATGGACTAAATTGGTAAAGTCAAAACGAGATACAGTGCGTTAATAGACTAAATTCGTAAAGTCAAAAGGAGATCTGGAGTCAAATCCTATCTTTACCATAATTTGGAGGACCAAGAATTTGTGGGAAAGACAATTCCTCATTGTATAACCTATTGCTTATAGACTTTATTTGGCAGATTAAACAAATAATAAAATCAAAGCTGTTTTGAGATTAGAAGGACAAGCATCAAGTATTGTCTGCTTTTTTTTTTTTTCTTATACCAATGTTGTTGTTTGATGCCGATGGCGTAGAAAAAACAATCAATAGACAGATTGAGCATGTGATGTTTTAACTGCATGAGGACAGTTAATGAGCCTTCATCGACCAAACATAAAATTTGAACAGCTAAAGTTTAGCTCATTCGCATTCGATTTGCTCATTATCAATCAAATTTTGAATTGAGATCCTCAGATCCAAGTGGATGGCTATTAATCATGTTGGCTTGCAAAATTGTGAGATGACTATACAAATTTTAGTTTTTGATACATGCATGAGCATGGCTTAGTTCTTACTTAGACTTTTAGACTATGTCTCTACCGCCACGAAAGTTCCATCATATATCTATTGATGTCATACCTACTATTTTCAAAGGAATGAAAGATGAGAATTATGAGATAAAATTTTCTCATTATAAAAAACAAAGATTATTACAGGTGACATCCAACTTCAAAAACTTCTCACCCTAAAATCACATCAATGCCTAATTACTTCATAACATTAACATATGCAGAGCCACATCTACAAAAACAATACCACAGGGCTAGCAAGGATGGTAGCCATGATTTTTCTCCCAACATGGTCACAAGGGGTGCATATTATTATCTTAAATTTTATTGTTAAAAAGTTACTACACAAAATGCACTGTGATGCTACTTGTTATTTATACAATGGAAATCTCCATGCTTGAACTATACCATGAGGTTTGGCTATATATATTTTTTTTAATTTTTTATTTTTCTTTGGCTACAAAAGTAAGCCTCGAGAGAATTTCTATGCTTCTCGAAGTTACACATGTTGCATTTGTATGATACTGATATATACTTTTTCTGGAAAATCTTTCATACTCTTCGGATGGAAGGAGACCTATATACAATTAGGGTAACTTTTCTAAATCCCTGTATTGAAGCATGCTCCTTCTCAACCCACCAAAAAGTACCCTATAAATTTTGATCCCCATCACAAACACCAATAAACTCACTAAGCTACCTACCTTTTGCCTCTTAACACTTTGTTGAAGCTTGAAAATTTTTCAAGAAAAATTGCTTAATAATCTGGTATTGGTACTTAGGAGAAACAAAGCTTTGTTGCCATGTATCATGCAAGGATCGGTGCTTCCAAATCCGAGTCTTGTGTTAACCAACCACCTCATGCCCTGTCTCGTTCGTTGCCATGGTTGGATTAGACCAGAGCTAATGGGATGGAACTGGGGAATTTGATGCAATGATTGATGAACTGCCTTCCCTTCAACCTTGACAATAGGATTTGGTTATAACTTCGAGTTCGTCACCTACTCTTAATGATGCCCATCATGGAGCCTACACATGGTGCATGCCAATGTACGTTAACGTGAAAACCCATGCCTTGGTGGAACCAATCACATGGCATGAAGGGTCATGTCATTCTCTACCCTTGCCTCAAAATTCCATGCGAGGCTTTTTTTTTTTTTTTTTTTTTCCAAAAGAGTTGCTTCTTACCACCGTGGTGGTAGCACAGTGAAAACAGAGCTTTGATTTTACCAAAGTGGCTTAGGTTCGAAATGCACGGACGTCGATTAAATATGAGGACCGGATGCTTCCCATCTGATTTATTTGGTGAAGTCGCTATCTGGTCAACCGTGACTTAAATGATGCTAGTATGACGTACTCACATGGAAATAGGACTGCCAATGCTGGTGGAGCTCTGCCACAGATGAAAAAAGTATGAGTAAAAAATGTTCTACCCGCATCGAACATTCTCCAATGGGAAGGAGACCCAGTGAAAGTTGCTACATGAGTGAGGTCCCCCCCCCCGCGCTCTTTTTTCTTTTCCTAAGTAGGAAAAAAAAAAAAAAGAGTTGCTCTTAGGTCACAATTCCCCAAAAAAAAAAAAAAAAAAAAAGTTGCTCCTAGGTTACTAATTCTCATTGGTGCTTGCTTCACTGGTCTTATGTGCTAACAAAATTAAATAATATTAGTAAAGATTTAAAGTATTATTCAACCAATCATGATTCTCATGCATAAACCATGTGATCTCTCTCTTAGCATTTTTCTTCTCAACTTTTTTTTTTTGATTTTTTATCTAAAAAATTCATTTAGCTCGCAGAAAGGAAAAAATTGAGAAATATTTTATATTTGGTTGGAACTTTCAAAAAATATGAAAAATATTTTTTTCATAAAACTTAAATTCTTATATTCTATACAAAAATCGTATAAAATATGAAAAAAAATATGCCCAACTAAACATGACGCACTGTAATATATATATATATATATATATATATATATATATATATATATATATATATATATATATATATGTTACACACCATACATTTAGACATAAGTTTTTTTTTTGGCAAGTTCATTATATACTGCGTGTTTGGATATACCCAATAAAATCAGAAAACACAAGCTCATGGAGTGCCCAAAGCAACTCCTCCTCTTCTGACCACAAAGTATATCCTGAACGGTTAACCACATAAGCAGCCACCCAGTCGGCAGTTCCTTTGGCCTCTTTAAATACATATTTAGCCTGAAAGCCCTCTATCGCTCCTCATCATCTAAATGTTTTGAAGAAAAAAGTGGTCCAAGCTTACATGGGTCTTCTAATCCAACGGATCAGGCTGAGTTGTTTTTTGAACACGAGATTTTTCAAGAAAAAAATATTTTAGTGAAAATTTCACGCGAGCAAAGCAGTTCCAAAATCCCCACGAAACGAAAAATTAACGCGGTCAAACACGTGGCTCAAGGCGCCGTTGCCACCAGAAGCTTTTCTTTTCGCTACCACGAACTCCCAGTCCTCACGAAACCAATGCGCCGTGGGACCCACACGGAAAAGAAAGTGGGGCCCTTGCGGTGAAGGAAATTCTTTCCTTATCCATTCGAGTTCTTCTTTTGCACCCCGGTGTAAAACGGGCTTCGGTCATCGTCAATGTAACATTAACTTTAAATTTATGAAAAGATATGCCTTGAATTAATAAGTTTTATTTATTTATTTCAATTTAAATATGAGCGAGTCAAGTCTAACCCACCTTGTTTACTCTCTGGCTAAAAATCAAACTCAAATCAATATTCTAGCCAACTGCAAGTCAGTCGTCGACAGTTCATTCTTTCTCCAACCATGTTCATGCTAAAAAGGATTGAAAAAGAATGATTTCTTTCCACTTTTCTAAATTAAAGAACAGAAATTAGCAGAACATGCTAGTCCCACAAATCTTTGGGTCTACCAAGATATTAATTTGGTTAGCATCCAATTTTAGGTGTTAAAATAATATAAAATTTTGGTTAATAATATGTGAATATCTTGTTCATGACCCATCAACTGGATCTTGAGATATCCCGGTCCTATTGAAATATATCAAAATCTCCATCCTTGTTGAGATGTGCCAACAACTTAGTTTATCTACGTGATAGCCACCCACCAAAATGGTTAAAATATAGATACATTAGGGTCATATTTAATAGGCTAAAGTCCATGATGAACGAGCTAAGACGGGCCTCCTTGCTAAACCTAACTAGGCATGCTGTGCTACAAATAATAAAAATTAATTTTTTTTTTTGCTCCAAATCATTTGTTGGTATCATAAAACAATCTTTACAATTTTCTAAGATCTTGTGAGTAATAGAAAAGCGAACATTGCAACTGGTTAGATAGCAATGTATGTAGCGAATTTTCTTCTCTAATTTTTAATATTTTATTCTCTAATTTTTATGAATATATCTTTTTATTTAATTTAAATTATTTAATTTAAAAAAAACTGAAGTTTTCTATCAATAATATGGCTTAAAACTAAGAGGTCACGTGGAATTTATAGTGGCTGGGTTATTGTGATAATGTATTGGTAAAGCATTGATGATTGGATGTCAAGAGTAAAAGGTTAAGTGCGATGTGGCCGGGCCATCATGTGTTTTTTTTTTTAAATAAAGTACAACGGCAGTTCACACTCGTAGGTGGGTGCAGCTAATAAAATTAAAAAAAATAATATAGAAGATGAGACATCAATACATAGTCCTCCGGTGAAGTATCTACAATCGCGAATAAGACTATCCAATCAGCTATACTGTTCACCATTTTGTAGTTATGTTTGGAGGCCATTTTTATTCGAAAGTCAACGGGTATCATAGAGCAACTGACTGGACCCTCGTAGAGGACTGGATTTGCTTGGTGTAGCCCATCACGGGTTCACTTTCGAGATGGCACGGCTCATGATGAAGCTCATGCGCATTAGATTTGATGATCACGGTAATGATGACAGTCGGATCTCGTTAAGTACGTGTCGGTCGGTACTTTGGCCGTTGACTTCCTATTAGAAGAATTTGATGAGAGAATGAGTGCCTCCAAATCCCAAATAAATCACGGAAGAAAGCACTACAAGATCTTGACGTGAAGCGCTGGGATAATAATTGCTAGAATCTGGCCTTTTTTTTCGGTACAACTCTTTTAGAATCTGGCTCTGGTGATGAACTTGAACAGGCTTAACCTGGTCACTTCTAATTTATTCAGTTAGCTGTTTTCTGAGGGCAGTATTTCTTGAGAAGGAAAAAGAATTGACAGAAGAAGCTTGTTTGGTCGAGGATTAATCATTTCCATTTGGCCATAATAAGTAGATGAAAGAGACAATATTTATCCCTGCATGTTCTCCAAAGCCACCAAATAACGGCTAGCAGGATATCCACAAAATTTATTCTAACCATATCCAGGCTCATTTAAAATCTTATTATCCAAATCCATTTCAAATTTGATTAAAAATTTATTTTAAAATTTCCAATTTATTAGTACTTAGATTCATTCGATTAATCTTTATTTAGATTGAATTATTCAGATCTGATGGGATCTGACCTAAATTTACAAAAAAAAATAATATAACCAATATCAAGTAAGAATCAATAACGCAACTAATAATATATCAAACTAAAATCAATAATACATAGCATGTATGTATAATCGGGGTTGGAGTAGCAGAAACTTGAGTATGAAATTCTAAATTCGTTCCAAACCCTAATGAATTTTAATTTTAAATCCCCAACCCTTCTAAAGGTCCTGTTAGGATTTCGGACGGATTAGATACCCGAAAAAACTCGTCTAGCTGCCATCCTTAATTAATCATGGATTTGGGTTTATATAAATACTTTACTTGCTTTCTACAAATACAGTTCTAGATTACATAATCAATAAATCATAACATATAAAATACTATGAAAACGATTCATTAGGTTATGTGCATACCTTTAAAGCTTTCGAGGCCATCTGCATCATTCTACCATTGCAGTGACTAAACATGGGCAATTTTAGTGACAGATGAAGCAATTTTGCAGCCACTTCTACAGTAACATGGGCAATTCAAGTTTCTGCCGAGTAAAGAAAATTCCAGCATCACAATCAATAACCAATGAATCTTGGTAATAAGTGAATCAGCAAGGGGGAAAAAATCCAAGACTGCCTTATCATACGGGGCTTACCGATCAAAACTTAATTGACCATTGATCAACTATAATAAATAATAATAATATAAGATCAATCAATTTTTTGTTAATTATTTACACTGTGATACTTGGAAGCCTCATGTTTGGCCACTCGTTACTTGTATAAGAGGTCTTATGTTTACGGTGGTTTACTGATGAAATTAATAATTTTTTTTGCATAAATACTCTCCTAAATATCAGATTTTGCATAAATACCCTTCCAAAATTGATATTTGCACATATACCCTCGTAAAACACTTGTTTTGCCATTCTAGCTATTTTTAAAAAAAAATTTTATTTTTGCATATATACTCATGCTATCTAACGACGTTAAAAAATTAACGATTTCAAATTAAAATGACTAAAATATCCTTAATAGGTAGACATGCAAATAGATTGCGATCCCGATAGCAGAAAAAGAAGACGAAAACAATAGTATAATTTTAAAATTTTATTTTATTTTCAATTGATATAAATATGATTTTTCTTAACACCGTTATAACAACCATTATATTACGAACATTTGTACAATAATAAAGTTTTACTGGGGTATACATGCAAATATCAATTTTGGAAGTATATTCATGTAAAATCCGATATTTAAAAAGGCATCCATGCAAAAAAAAACTCAAATTAATATTTTAAAAAAGTTATTAAAATGCAGGGTGTAACCTGCAAAATTAAGCATCCAAAAAGGAGAGATTTATATAAGAAACAGCTACTAATCATCACCGAAGAAAGAGTTATCAAGACAAGAAACATCTTCTTAAGAAAGTTATTGTTGAAAATAACTTCCAATAAGTTTGATAAATAGAGAAAGAAATACTATTTACCCTTTTTCCAACACATTTCGTTCGTACAAGTCAATTGTCTGGTATCTTGCAATCCTATGAAGTGCTTGATTTAACAATCCAAGTATAGGATTCCAGAATGTGAAACCTTTCTGGGCAATAAATAACATTATATCCATCAATAAATATGGTTCTAATTTTGCCCAGGAAGCAAAGATTCAATCTACTCTCATATGGACATTAAGTTGCCCAGAGCAAAGATTCAACATACTTCTACATAAATGTTCAGAAATCCACAGATTCAAACCATTCATATACGAAGATCAAAAGATCCCATAAAATGAATGGTCAAGCTTCTCATACATAGAATTACAGTGACTTGACCGACATCTTTATATCATCAACAAAACATCTTTAAGTCTCAAGTCTCGCTTACAAGCAAAGGAATCAATTTACACCACCTTCCATGCAAGATTCAAGTGATAGAATTCACCAAGATTGAAGGAGCAGAGATGACTTCCTCCTCCCACTCATATTATGTCATAATCATTCTTAATCCAATCTACTTGCTATTTTTCTATTTCTTTTTAATTTTTTCCATACTAATCACTCAATTAATTTTTAAATCCTCTCACTTGAGGCACGAAATAGAACCCAGCATCTATAAGCCATGATAGATCAGAGAAGATATTTAGACATGTGAAAACAACTATATATATACTCTAGGCAGATAATTTTCCAATAGGATTACATAGCTTAAGATCCTAGTTTAATTAGGCCATGGCTAATCATAAGACTGCCAACAGGCCAGCACTGAAAGGCTTCCATGTCTACAACAACACATGTCTCTCTCCTCCCTAAACAGTACAGCAAATATATCATAGTCAGGTTCACCCTAGAACATGAAGCTCCAAGATTGCCAAAATTTGATGCTGATATAGTCACAAAGAAAGATCATTGATATTGACTCGAGGATCTTGCGCCCACATGCATCATCTAAACTAACAAAATGCGGAAAGCCAGTTGGTGGAGAACTTCAGGATGCAGTAGCGATTTTACCGCATTCCGGCGCCACTGGAGACCGGGGGGATTGAAAATTGGAGCAGCTGCCTACTTTTGCAGTGGACTTGTGCTTCACGAGAGGGACCAGCGACTGGACAACATCTGCCATCAGGGGCCGGTAATCAGCCTCCGGTTGCACACACATGGCAGCAATGGCAGCAACCTGAATAACATCCTTCATAGAGCACTGTCCTTCCATTGCTGGATCTATAATCTGAACAACCTTGTCTCTGTCGGTCAGGCGAGGCAGAGCCTTTATAATTACCGGCAGAAGAATGAAATCCAACAATTAGAATACCAGGGAAAAATAATTTAAACGGGAAGGCTTTTTATATAAACATAGCAAAGAATGTAATTATATTGCAGAACATGCAACTGATATAACAAAATACGAAGCACAGCTTAAAAAGAAATAGATGGCTTCAGGGAATCCTGATGAAAAGATAGAAGTGCAGCTTACTAGACGATCCAAGCCATGAATAAGAAATCAGGATGATGGTGTGTTCTCTGAACACCTCAGAAACAAGAGATACAACACTTAGATGTTGCTTAGATTTCGTTGGTAATGATATCATTCAACTTAGATAATTTCCCAATAGCATGCTAAGAAGAGTCTTCTGTAGCTTAAAAGACATGCCTAGTTTGTCAAGCTGCAAGGAAAAAAGTGCTCACTACATTGTGACCACCAAACAGCATTGAATGTAGATTACCCACCCAAGACACAAGAACACCTTCCCCAGGAGGCTTGTTCATGTCAACTGGAACCCGGCCTGTAAGCAGCTCCAGAAGCACAACCCCATAGCTATACACATCTGATTTCGTTGTCAAATGCCCAGTTAAAGCATACCTGCAAGCAAAAAATAAGGAACACAAGTGAAAATACGCTTTTCTTCATCACTTGACTTTTGGAAGCTGCAACACATTTCTTGTCCAAGACAGGTAGAAAATTTATTAAAACATCATTTACAATAAGAAAAAGATGGACAGTTTCAGTATTTACTCTGGGGCAACATATCCTTGGGTGCCTAAAACTCGTGTGGAAACATGGCCTCCAGCTTTGTCAGATCCAAGTTTGGCCAAGCCAAAATCTGAAACTTTGGCATGAAAGTTTTTGTCCAAGAGGATGTTGCTACTCTTAAAATCCCTGTGAATTACAGGTGGAGAGACATGCTCATGCAGGTACTCCAAGCCTTTTGCAGCTTCAAGAGCTATTTTCATTCTTGTTTCCCAGTCTAACTTTGAAATACCACCACAAGAACCTGAATATCTAAATCATGTCAGTAAATTCAAATAGAAAGAAGATACCTACCATACCTCTAGTAACATTAGTTTAACATGCACAGCACAAGCCATTGTTCCATGCCCAGAGCAATTCTTTACAGAAAGGTCGACTACCAATCCGTGGGGTAAATTGATACCATATAGGAGCCTATATGCATATATTGCTTTTAGAATGGACTCGAAAAAGGTGTTCATATTGATGTAGAGTCCCCTAGCTGTTTGATCAGTTGGGTATCAACAACTAAGATCAGTTAGTTAATGAAGGGTTTCGAGGTCAACAATCATAGAAAGTGCATCCTGATCATACCAGCAATATCCTGGAATCCAAAATTTAGTAAGGATAAATGTACCTCAGTGCTAGGCAGTTTTTCCAGTTCAAATGTATCATAAGTTGAATCTTTTAGCTGGATTACCACAGTAACAACTTTGTATACTGCATTTATACATTATATTATTGTTGACATCACAAGTTTTAAGAAACCTGCAAGTTGGATTTCTGTAGTGTACATCCTCTATGATCCTCCCGTAGTACCATCTTAACTCAATGGTTATCCTATATCATGAACAAGACATGTTGATAGGGGGCAGCTTTTATTCATGTCATACATGCTTCATGGCGCTCATGGACATAAACATTTCAGCTCATCATCTTGGATCCAACACCATAGACTTCCCCTATCAAATTTCCCTCATTGATATTCATTACTCTCTGCTACCGCAGTTTTCTCCTCTTCTTGGACAAGACAGTTCATATAGAGGGAGGAAAAGGAAAAATTTAGAAAACAAGATGGGTAATGGAGATGTTGTAACATATACAAAAGGGCCCCGATCTCTTAAAGAGCAATAATACAATAGCCTATGGTCTTCACAAATAGCCGTGAAAAAAACAGGGTTAGCCGACTTCAGTATTCTGCCATCAGGGGGCTGCCATGTGACCTTCCCTCTTACTGCAATTGCTTGGGCGCCAACTCCATTTCTTTAGGATTGGCTTTGGGGCCTGTATGTTATTTTAGCATTTCTTTCAAACATATCCCTAAATGCCAGCAGAATGGTAAGCCATATGGATAAATGAGATCATGAAAGAATGAAACAGAAAAAACAGAAAGGATTTAGATTTCCGAAGCTACAAAGTTCAAAGATGGTTGCTTTTTTGGATCATACAGACCTCCGCACGAATTTACATGGATCATTAGATATGATTATATCTTTTTTACATATAAACGCGAGGCTCTGATAGCTTCTATGTTGAAAGGGCTCGGGAGGTTATTAACCATTCATCTCCTTGCCACATCTGATCAAATTTCAGCCACTATTCAAGGATCTTTCAATTTAGGATCTAAAAGGACACAGTATGGGTCTTTTTTTCTTTCTTGTTCGATTACAGGTCACAATATTGCGGCTCTAACAAGCACTTAGTCTTGCTACTGAGATCATCAAATCTGCGCTCTACACTACCCACGAAGACATTCAATTCAAGCACCAAGTCCCATCCCTTGACAAATTTACGAAGAATACAAACGAAGATTAGAACGCCAACATACCGCTGGCAGGATACAGATGTTCCTGCAGTCCGCCATTTGCCATGTACTCGTATACCAACAGCCGGTGGCCGCCATCAGAACAATACCCGATCAACGCCAGCAGATACGGCGACCGAAGCCGTGTAAGCAAGTCCACCTGCATCGCCATCTCAAGCGCATTCATTTCAAGATAACACAAATAATGACACAATAAATAGAATCCAATATGATCATCGGATTTGGAGGGAAAAAAGAGAGGAAATGACCTCCATTTTGAACTCCTCCTCCCCCTGCTTCCCCGCCAGATCCATCAACTTCACGGCGATCTTTCTCCCGTCGGGAAGGACTCCCCTGTACACCGACCCGAAACTCCCGTGGCCAACCACATTCCCCTTCCCGAACCCGCTCGTCGCCGCGTGGAGCTGCTTGAAGCTGAACACCTGCACCCCTCTCTCCCCCACCACCACCTCTACCTCTCCGCCGCCGGCGCCGCCGATCGCTCTCTTCTCCTCATTCCCTTCTTCTGAAACAAGAACGGATCAAGACGAAGAGAAAAGGAAGGAGGGAGAAGGCATAAGACTTACTCTTGCGGCCCTTGCGTTGCTTGGAGACCTTGGCGCGGATGTAGCAGTAGTAGCTCAAGGCGGCGAGGACGGAGGCAAAGGCGAGAACGGCGAAGACGACGATCACCACCAAGGCCACGCGCTCCTTCCTCGTCTCGTCGCCGTCCATCTCGTCTGGGCCCTCCCGGCGAATGGGGAAAAACTCCTAACCCTAACCCTAACCTTAGTAGACCTCAGTGTGGGAGATGGCTCTGGGAGTGATGGAGAAAGAGAGTGAGAGAACAGTAGGGCGCAAGGGTACGAACTACGGGGGCAGTGATCGATGGGACGGAACAGAAAAAGGTTGAGGGGGGGACTGTCAGTCAAATTATTATATTTTTCTGTACTAATAAGTAAAATGCAAGGGACGGACGAGTGTTGCTATTACGAGGCCTCATTACGATACCAAAGCAAGTTCCTTGCCAGGTGGCATGATGTATTTGGTGGTACACCTTGGTTTTTCCACGACTTACCATTAGGCACGTGACACGTGTAAATAGAGAATCTTGGTACCTTATTGGGGCCGAAGAATAGAGACAAAACATTTGAACGTGAAAATGGTTTTAGGTTGTACCAAAAGAAAAAAAGCTTTTGGGACCGTGCGAACGGGGGAATCTTGGGATCTCTGAAAGAGATCGAATGGCTTCATCAAATCACAAAACACTGAACAAGACCAACGAATAGATGACAGGTAAGCAAAAGAGGAGAGAGGTACCTGATCCTGTCTGCGTTTTGCAGGTTCTCTGGCTTTATGATGGATAGAATGGGTGTGTGGTGTTTGGCGTAGGACAGGATGATTCTGACTTCGGGCCCATTGCTCGGGACTCGGTTCGTGGATGGCTTGATGATCGATAAATTCGAGGAATCGTTCGTCGTCTCCGGAGAGAGGTGAACATTCCGGTATTTTAGAGTAAGGCCCTATTTGGGGAGCTGTTGGCAGTAGAGCTGTTAGAAGTAGAGCTGTTGGAAGTAGAGCTGTCTGAAGTAGAGCTGTTATAAAAAGCTGTTTGCTGTTTGGTAACTACATTCGTAAAGTGCTGTTGTACTTTGTTTTGTGTTTGGTAAACAAACTGAGAAAGTACTTTTGTATGATAAAATTACCATAAAGGACATTGCATAGTATTATACAACAGAACATAATAAAACATAACATAAATTAATACATAAATATACGATATAGTATAATATTATTGTAATATAAAATAATATTATGTTAATATAGCATAATAGTAATATAATTATTAGAGTAAATTAATATTTGGTAATATAACGTAATATTAAATTATTTAACATAACATATTAATGTATTATGATATAATATAATATATATTATATTTATAGTATAATACAATAATAAAAGTATAAAATATTATAATTATTAGTATAAATTAATTTCTGATAATATAACATAATATTAAATTATTTAAAATAACATATTAATGTATTATAATGTAATGTAATATAATACAATATTTATAGTATAATACAATAATAAAGGTATAAAATATTATAATTATTATTATAAATTAATTTTTCATAATATAACATAATATTAAATTATTTAAAATAACATATTAATGTATTATAATGTAATGTAATATAATATAATATTCATAGTATAATACAATAATAAAGTTATAAAATATTATAATTATTAGTATAAATTAATTTTCCATAATATAACATAATATTAAATTATTTAACATAACATATTAATGTATTATGATATAATATAATATGATATTATATTTATAGTATAATACAAAAATAAAGGTATAAAATATTATAATTATTAGTATAATTAATTTTCCATAATATAACATAATATTAAATTATTTAACATAACATATTAATGTATTATGATATAATATAATATGATATTATATTTATAGTATAACACAAAAATAAAGGTATAAAATATTATAATTATTAGTATAAAATAATTTCCCATAATTTTCCATAAAATAATTTTCCGCGGTCCAGGGGCTCTTCTTCGTGGTCCACGCTCGAGGAGGACCTCAGCGTGGGCCGCAAGATTGATGATTAAAAAAAAAAAAAATAGATTGATTTTGGAAGGTATGGAAAAGGATTAAAAAATTTTTCTTCTAAAATGTGGTTTAAGAGATGCATACAAAAATTGAAAAGAAAAATACCTTTTCTTATGGAAGGAAGTCTGACGGCTAGGGTTCTTGGCTCCAGCAGATTTTTAGGTTTATAAAGGGACAAACTATGTAATTATGTTATTTTAATATGGGCATTTTTGTCAAAAATACAGCTTTCCGAAAAAGCTGAAACAGCTTCCTCTCAAAAGCTCCAAATTGGAGCTTCCTCCCAAAAGCTGTTTTCAGCTTCCCGCAAAAGCTGAAACAGCTTTTTGAAAAATTTACCAAACACAGTTTTTCATCTAAAAGTACTTTTGGAGGGCCAGAAAGTGCCAAAAGCTCCCCCAAACAGGGCCTAACTCTTTACTACTCTTTTTTTTTTTTTTTAAATTGGCTGATGTTTTAGAGAGGCTCGTTTAGTTCGCTGGAAAAGGAGGAAAAGTATGACCAATAAAAAAGTAATTAAGAGGAATTCTCATCATACCAGGTCAGTCATCTTGCTTGGATTACCTCAAATCATTATCCTCTTTTGATTCTACAGCTTCGAGCTCTAGGCACCATAGCCCATTTCGATTTGAGAAACTGTTGTTGTCATCTTGGAAAGTAGTTAGGGGGGCCTGAGGCATGCCAATGCAGGGAGATGCCATGCAGAGGGTGTCGCATAGATTGGAGCTCACTAAACGACGCCTTCGCAAATGGAACCAGGAGGTTGTGGGCAACATCTTCAGGAGACTTGAGGAGGTAGAGGGGTTGATTGCGGATCTCCAGGGAAGGGAGGATCGAGATGGAGAGCTTGAGGAGGAGGAGATGGCTGACATGCGTCGTCACTTGACCTCTCATCACTCGTTACTACATCAGCAGGAGATTTTTTGGAGGCAGAAGTCGAGGGGACAGTGGGTCAAGGAGAGGGACCGAAATACCAGCTTCTTTCATCGATCGACGATCATCAGGAAGCAAAGGAATATGTACGATCATTGAGAGTTGGGGCGAGCCAGCGGGTGGAGGAGGACTCGGCAGTGAGACAGGTGATGTTTAACTTTTTCAGATCCAGATGGACGGAGGTAGGGGGGCCCTATGTGCTTGGTCAGCTCCCCAGGCCGGCAGCCAGATTTGAGGAGGCTGATAATAAAGCATTGATCCAGCTTGTGTCAGATACAGAAGTTCAGGAGGCGGTTTGGGCCTTAGCAGGGGACAAGGCTCCAGGACCGGATGGTTTTCTACCTTTTTTTTTCTTTCGGAGATATTGGAGTTTTATTCGGATGTCAGTGGTGGAGGCAGTGCAGCTATACTTTAGTAGGGCGGTGATGGCAGATGACTGGCAGGCTACTTACATCACTTTTGTCCCGAAGCGCCAGGATGCGTCGAAACCGGGCCATTACAGGCCTATTAGTTTGTGTACCATATTATACAAGATAGTGGCAAGGCTTATGGTTGGGAGGATGAAGGCTTTGTTGCCTAGCATTATTAGTCAGGAGCAGGGTGCGTTTGTGGTTGGGAGGAGTATATCAGATAATATTTTGCTAACTCATGAGATGATGGGAGATTTACAGCGAGCCTCGAGGAGGCGTTGTTTGATTGCAGTAAAGTTGGACATGGAGCGTGCTTATGACCGGATCCGATGGGATTTTCTTAGACGGGCATTGGAGAGTTTTGATTTCTATCAGATCTGGATTGACTGGGTTCTCGGCTGCGTGCAGGGGCCTAGCTTCTCCATTTTGATCAATGGTACGCCTTCGCCTTTCTTTCGAGCTACTATGGAGCTTCGTCAGGGCTGTCCTTTGTCCCCATACATGTTCATCATCTGCTCTGATGTATTGTCCCGTGCTTTACATGTAGCATGCGAGAACCGGGAGTTGGCTGCTTACAGTCCAGCCCCGGGTGCTCGCCCTATTTATCACTTACTTTTTGCAGATGATTACCTACTACTAGCCAGAGCAAGGGTGAGGGACGCGCGAGCCCTCCAGAAGGTGTTGATGGAGTATTGTATGGCATCCGGGCAGAGAATCAATCGCCAGAAGTCATCCATACACTTCAGTCCAAGCACGGAGCGGAGGGTCAGACGGGAGATCAAGGCAATATTGGAGATGCGGGAGCAGGAGGGGGCACTAGACTACCTTGGTGTCCCCATCACAGGGAGGAGGCTGCGGATGGTGGAGTGCTCCATTTTGATGCAAAGGGTGCAGAGCAGGCTTGAGGGTTGGAGAGCCTCGTCACTCTCTATGATGGGCAGGTTGACGTTGGTCAGGTCGGTTCTCTGCTCCGTGCCTGTTTATATTATGGCCCATACTAGTGTGCCGAAGACGGTGCTGGTGGGGATAGAGCGGCTTATGCGTAGGTTCCTGTAGGGCTCCTCTAGGAGGGGCCATGGGGTACATTTGGTGGCCTGGGAGAGAGTATGCCTGCCTCTGAGGGAGGGTGGTTTGGGGGTGCAGTCACTGCTGGTGAGACGGGAGGCACTCCTGGTGTGACGTGCAGTGTAGATTGTTCTGGAGCCACATGGACTCTGGTGTCAGGTCATGATAGCGAGATATCAGGCAGGCTTAGCTGGCCAGGTGGTGGGCGGCCGGAGGACATCTTTCATGTGGCGTGAGATAGGGAGGTATATGTCTACAGCTCTGGCACATACTAGGTGGTTGATTGGCGATGGACGGAGCATTGATGTGATAGAGGACCCTTGGGTGGATGCACTTCCGCTAAGGCTGTGGCCGACGATGATCAGCGGTGAGGGGCCTGCGGGGCTCCGAGTGCAAGACCTCCTCATGCCTGGGGAGACAGAGTGGGATGACGACAGGTTGGGCCAGTTTTTTGGGGAGCACTTAGCAGAGTGGATTCGGGCTCTCCCCATCCCGGGATCGGCAGGTCCAGATGTCAGGATATGGAGCACCACTTGTAGGGCCAGAGTCAGGGTTGGTGATGTCGCTCGGGCTCTTCAGCAGGAGTCAGACCTGGGTAGGGACTGTGGCTGGATATGGAGGTTTGGGCTACACCAGAGGGTTGCATTATTCCTCTGGAAGGTAGCCTGGGACCGTCTGCCGATGAGCTTGGAGCTGAGCCGACATGGAGTTAGCATTCCTCCTATGTGCCAGTATTGTGAGGCAGATGAGTCAGTGGATCATGCACTATTCCAGTGTGTCTGGGCGAGGGGGACCTGGAGGTTGTCCAGGATTTCAGAGGCAGTTTGGAGCTGGAGGGATAGTTTTCTGGAGGAGGTCCGACGTTGTTCCATCTCCCCCCAGATGAGGTTTGTGGTTATTAGGGCGTCCTGCATAGCTTATCAGGTATGGATGACCAGGAACGCCCGAGTTTTTGGCGAGCCTAGCATGTCCCCACGGTTCGTGATGGAGCGGGTTCGTGCTCAGGCAGTAGAGTTCCATTCTGTAGATCCGGATCATAGACCTTTGACAGCTCGGGATAACTGGGACTCCCATACTGCTTCGGCAACTTCTCATATGGTGTTCTTCACCTGGGAGCCCCCACCCCCAAGCTTCCTCAAGGTCAATTTTGATGGCTCAGTCTTGGATGGAGGCAAGAGGGGAGGAGCAAGTTTTGTTATCAGGGGCCCAAGCTCTATCATAGTGGCAGCAGGGGGCTGTCAGATCTTCGACACCTCGATCCTAGGGGCAGAGTTGCGGGCGGCTTGGATGGGATTACGGTATGCACGACATGCACTTCAGGCGAGCTCCATCCTCCTAGAGGGTGACTCAACCACGGTGATTAGTTGGGTCCGGAAGGGCCCTCACAGTGATGGAGGAGTTCATTCTTTACTCCGTGATATATGGTTGATGGTGAGGGAAGGGTTTACTTTTCAGGCTATGCATGTATATCGTGAGGCGAATGGGGCGGCAGACTGGGTGGCGGCGTATGTTGCGAGCCACTCAGGAGGCACCCTTTGGGTTGGTGGGGACGATGTGCCCGGTGCATTCCGGGACCTTTTGTTTGCAGATTCTGCTGGGTGTATTCGTACCCGAGTCGTATGAATTGCCCGTTTTTAGCCAAAAAAAATAACTAGATGCCTTTTATTTAATTGGAGTTTTAAAAAAAGAGAGATGAAAAAGTTGATTCTCATGGGAATATGATTCCCATATTTCATGAGAAAGTCTTGTTATTTTTCATGAAACGGGAATCACTCCATTTTTATTTTTTTCCAAAAAGGCCCTTCAGCATTGAAAATTATTAAAAAGGTATTAAATACCTAATTTTTATTAAGGGCATAATAGAAATTATACATAACTTTCCAGGAAAGTGAATAGTCAACCAAACATAAGCACTTTGGAAATTTGATACTTTCCCATGGTTAACCAAATATGCCAAAAGTACTTTCCTAGGCATCCTCTTCCTAGAAATCTATTTTCCAGGAATCATATTTCTAGAAGGAAAAATGCTTCCCACGAACCAAACGAGCCCCAATCTCTAAATCCATACTCTACCCTCCAAGGATGTATATGGTTTGCGGTTGGAACCGGTATCAGAATTTGAATGAATTGAAATAGAAATTAAAATAGCCATATTGCCTGACCTGCTTGATTTGTGGGAATGAAATTAGAATATAAATAAAATTTGAATATTAAAAAAGAATTAGAATTAGATTTGGAGAGATTGGGCACCCTATTTTCACTTTAAATTGATATAAAAATAAAACTCTCATGAACCAAATAGCTAGAATGGAAGTTATTTATTTCTATTTCTATTTTAGAACCCAACTTTTTCCAACCGGTCTCTCTTTATATATAACATGAACTGTTAGAAGCAAATCTTGATACATCATTTTTATGGTAGAGTACAAACAACTGATATGACATAATTAAACTCTTAAAATATTTAAATTTTATTTTACATATATTAAGATAATATTTACTGCTTAGAAAAAAATATATGATGCATCTAAGCCTACTCAATAAAAAAACAAAATCTTCCTAATTTTTTCTGAACGCCTCCAGACAAGATTCTTGCGTCTGTCTCATCTAATATAAATCATACATGCCAGACACTAAGTGAAAACTAGTGAAAAAATTTAATGTGAATAATTCATTGATCAAAAAGGTTCTAAACCTACTACTTATAAATTACCTATAACCTAAAATACCCGTAGTAGTAGATTAGAAATAGAAAATCCCATCCCTCATATGTAGTGGTGATGGTGTTGCTATTTTTTTTTCTCATGAACTATAAATAATGTTCATGTTTATTACTGTCACTGCTTTAGTGCTTACTCTAGAGATAATTAATATTATTCTGTTTTTTTGATTTATGTCCACTTAACTGAATTATTGCCAAACTGTTACAATGCTCTAGTGTCATTCCCAACTAGCTTGATCATTGCCAATGACCATAACCATAGTCCAATTTGTTGACGGACCAAGTTGATATTATATTCTTATCTCATAGTTGATGTTCAAATTGAATTCTCCTAGTCCACTTTGATTAAATTTTTTTTTTTTGGTGCATCGGTAGCTCACACTAGTTTTGTGTGAGCATGGCCAACTAAATCAAAAGACAAAATACTCCATAGCGGTGGAGAAACAGGTATGCACCGAGTCCAAAAAGTTTCTCCAAAATGATGAGCAGTAAAGAAGGCGATCTAGTCAGCAGCTTTGTTCGCTTTCCGAAATACATGTACGGTCTGAAAAACATCGCACTCCTGCAGTAACCGCCAAATGTCTTCGAAAAGTAGATGGTCGAAAGCCCTCAACCTCTCCTATAGAATCCACTCTGATGAAGCTTTCAAAAAGACAGCTCCTGTGGAGCTTTACTAGAGGTTTATCTCGGTGCATGGATTTTATAGCTTTCCTCCCATTGACTTAAAACACTGGTAAGGCAAACCAATTGCAACTTAGAAAAAATAACCAGCTTTATTGCTCAACCGAATTTAAAATATACATACAATAACTAGACGCCCACGCAAATATACCACACTAGAAATTTGGCTAGCATCTACCTGCATTGTATGTATCATCCATCCTCTGCTCAACAATCTGAGTCACTTCATTAGATTTTATCCCTTATGATGGAGGAAAGAAACGGTTAAGGTTGAAGGGAAGAGTATAGAACTCCTCATTCCTGCTATCTCCCTCGAAAGTTCGAAATCTGACCCACCATGGCATGCCTCTATCTCTAGCCGTGTCCTTGAAATCGAGTGTGTTGTCGAGAAACACGGCTACGATCAATGCAACAGTTGGTGGAGATGAGAAGATTGTGTTGATATAGTCATTAAACTGCAACGCAATGCATGGCATTAGATAACAATTTAATCCAGCCAACCTACAGAAAATGTCAGGTTTGTATCAATGCAACAGTTGGCAGAGATGAGAAGATTGTGTGCATATAGTCATTAAATTGCAATGCTTGGCATGACGACATTAGGTAAAAATTTATGTCAAGTTTGTATGTGATTCGAGGGGAAATGAGAGAGAAGAGATGAATACGAACCCATCCAGCCCGAGTGTGGGCAGGACCATGCTGAGCGCTTGCGGTGTAGCGGAAGAAGTACTGGGGGATGGATAGGCCAAGGAAGATAGAGACGCCGGTGATGAAGAGGTTTCGCATGGAGTTCATGTTAGTGAACTGCAAGAAGGATAGCCCTATTGCCGCTGAGAAGACATAACAATTGCATGAGATTACAGACATGTTAAGTTATAACAAAGGACACAAGGAAAATTCTTACACATGTGATGAAGACAAGAGGGATGAGAACATACCAACAAGACCAAAGAGAACGCACTGTACAGCAGCAAAGATTGTGAATGGAATAGAAGCAAACAAAGCTCCAAATTTCCCTGCGACAACAGTTTACCTTCAGAATGTTATCATAAGCTAAAACAATTGCTGAAATGATTTAAACCGTATCGTTTTGCAGGGAGCGTTGCTCACCCAACACAGAGAAAAATATCATGAAACCAGCTGATATTTGAATGACCCTGCGGCTTCCAACTCTTGTCGACCCGAGAAGCCCAACATTCTCCCTGTGTTTTTCTCAAATCATGTTGCAATAGTTGGTACAAATCCCACAAATAAATAGTCTTTCATAAGTGTTGAAGATGATGATGCACTTACACAGAAACAGTGGAGCCAGTCCCGGTGCCAAAAAGCCCATCTAGTAAGATACCGATACCCTGTTTGTTGAGATAAGCAACACCATCCATGTAAATAAATCCAAAGTCTATCCATCATCTCAACAATAGGATTTAGAGTAAATGATTACTCTCACCTGCAATCCAATGCCTCGGCTCAGAACATGAGCAGGAGGTGGTGTTGCACTTGCTAGCCGAGCTGCAGCTTTGTAAGCCCCGGTTGACTACACAAAACAGAAACATATCAACTTAATAGCGCATTAAGCATAGGTACAACAATTTAATCATGAAAAGCCTGAATTGCTTCTGCTGTTTTGCAAATGGCTGTTCACAAGCTCCTTGGCTCTGTACAAGACAACTAAGGAGTACTCTTTAGTGAAGGAGGAAGGGGAGAAAGAGGGTGAAATAAAAAGCACTTCACATGCTGCTCTATTTTGGTTTAGTCTGATAGAAAGTAAACTAGACGTGATCTAAATAAATGGACAAGAATTTAGGAATCCAACATCACTTACCTCAATCAAGGACACTAAAACAGCAGCAATCATCCCAAAACAATGACCAGCATCGAAGCTTGGCGGACCCCATTGCAACGGATACGGGATCTTTATCCTGTAACTCAGCGATACTTGAATTTTTATATGTAGAAGAGATGAAGAATGACCACGGTCGGTAGGGATGAAGGTATTGCGAGTTGACTTACCAAGGAGCGGAGGAGATAAGGTTGGCACGGTCGGTACGGCAGTTGATCTGGGTGTGCAAGGGGCGGTGCCTGTATGCACCACTCACCGTGAGGATGTGAGCATAGACCCATATGATGGTGATTGAAATCAGGAGTGCAAATCTTTCCAGTACTGGCACGCGCTTTGCTTGCAGATGCTTCAGATACTAAAGGGAGGGGGAGAAGTGTTAATATGGCGATGTAAATGCAGAATGGAAGCAGAAGATGGCTTCGAGTTTCTTAACAAAGAGGTGGTGGTGATGGACTGATAGTAATTGGAGTACCTGGGAGAATGCAATGAACAAGATGAGCATAGGAACACCAATCTCCACACATCTCCCAACCTGATGATGCCATGAAGAATGTACCGAGTTAAAGGAGCTTTTGCAGCAATATGCATTGAACTTATGTGTCACAGATTCATATTATTCTTTCTTTCTGCTGTTTCAGTGGAATATAAGGTCTGATAGTTTCATTTCCAAAGCAGGAAGAAATGAAAATGTTTTAATGCATTCTATAGAATCCTTCATGCATCGAAACATTTATAGGAATAGATATCTATAGTTGCTGATTGCAAAGATTACCATCAAATGTGATCTTTACGCAGTTATAAAAATTACAAAAAAAAAAGGGGGGGGGGGGGGGGGGGGGGGGGGGGGGTGGGGGGGAGGGGCAAAGATGCAGAGAACACATTAATTTGTAAAGTTCAATTTAAACATTTAATGATTTAAAGTTTGTAAGATATGTTAAGCATTAATCTTAAAAATACTTATAAGAACATGAAATTCTTAGTAGCTATGCAATTGAATGGAAAGCATTAAAAATTGATCAGATCTACGAATCATTCTAAAAATTTGCTGCATGTGGCAAGCAGTTGTCGCATGAGTAAGCAAATATATGCTTATATTTCAAAAACTATATTTATATGAAAATATAAGTATGGAAAAGTATCGGAACCATATTTATATTACCAAAAGAATAAAAAAGGAAAAAGAAAAAAAATCTTGTCTCTGTTTCTTTATGATTTACAATACAATAAACCTATCAAGCCAGAAGGGTAATGCCATGTCTTCTCTTACACTAGACATAATTGTTTGACTAAGTAAGAACATGATATCTACATGTGTAAGAGAATCGAAACCATCTAAATGTAATATTGCCAAAGTAGAAACCTAGCAAACTAAATGCTAATATTGTGCCTTCAATGACACTAGACATGCTAGTTTGATTTAGTAAGAACATAAGATCTAGGTATGCCCTCTACTCATTGATGCTCATAAGAGGCTAATCATGAAATCAAGCACTTGTGTTTAGCCTATAGTGATGCGACAATGTCTTGCAAACTTCAGAACTTGCATGCCCAGATCTAACGTTTCTTTAGTAAGTTAATTTGCATTTATTATTAATTTTATAAATTATATCTCAAATTTACAAGGAGTGCAGACACCAAACCTAACTAGCCATTGCACACAGAATATAAATAATGGCAACAGCAGTTATACCACGGGGAATCCTCTGTCAAAAAGCCCAAAACCCACCAGCGAGACCACCGGAACCATTCCCAACGGGCTAAAAAACCTGAGCCACACACAAACCCATCAATGAAGCCACATCAAACTATATATAAATTAAACTTGGATTGATGGCTTGCTGCTGCACCAAAAGATTCCAAACCTTCCATGTGGTGGACCCTTTCAAATAGACTACTACCAAAATTCTGATCTGGATGGCATGTAGGATTAGCTGGTCCAAGTAATGATTGACCTGATGGCTCCCATTAACATGGACCATGCTGTGGACCAGGCACAAAAAGAGAACCAAAACTACATCTAATAGCAAAGAAACAGGAAAGCAGAAGCTGCACCTGGAGAAAATACCCCACAACTGGCTGTAGCCAAGAATTATCTGAATGCTAGAAGAGACTATCAAGGCTCCTTGTATGGCTCTCATGGTCTCAAGAAACCTCTGCACACATGCAAACAAAGCAGCATTCAGAACCATCAGTATAACCCAAATGGTTTCTTCTAGGACCGGAACAAGAGGAGGGCATTATTGAGAGTTAAAAGAGTACAACTTAGTATAGTTGAGAGCTAGGTAGCCAGTTCACTGACCTCATGGTCATCTGATATCTGAGTCAGGGATGAATCATGAATTATGGAGATGATCGGGACCACGAATGCATAAGAACCACCGATAACAGTTGGAAGGCGTGTGCCGAATAGGGTTTGCAGCAATGTGTTTATGCCAGTCACAAATAGCAATGTCTGAACCACCCTGACCTTATCATCCTGCATTACCAGTACACCTTGTGTCAAATGAGAACTAATTGCATATGGCACTGATTGAGTCTTTTTGAAAGTGATATTGATCATAACAAAAAGATGTTAAGTCCAATTCGATAAGGGTAGATAGAGGCTAATAAATTATTATTATGACAATAATCATCGAAACTTTCCTACTCTATCATCATGCTATGGCTTTCGAAAAATTCATTTTTTCATTGTTTCAGAATCCAAAGGATGACTCAGATTTTATACAGGTGACGAACATTTCTACCGTGCATCATCATGTTTTGATCTTTAGATATTTGACCACAAATGCCCAGTTCTTAGAAATACAAACTCTAGCATACTATATCAGAAACAAAATTAGAATCGAGCAACATCCATCACCATGCATTCATATGGATACCGATTGCTCAAACAATGGCACTCCTTCTCTTGCTATAAGAAATCTCGACGTAACACAAGGAGACATTTTTAATGAACAGAACAATGCTTCTAATGGCAATCGGTTTTGGCACTATCAAAATCTCAAATGCTCTGCAAACTCGTTAATGAAACAACTTCTGACTTAAAAGTATCCATAATCACATCCTTGTCTTATAAGGATTCACCAAGTTTTTCCTTCTGAAAGATCCTCGATCAAATAAAAAACAAATGGATCAATCAAAAAATCTTATCTAATATATAAAGATCGATCTTTTATTGAATGGAAAAGGACTAATAAAAATCAGTGCTGGTCCATTCCATATGAAAAGAGATAGGAAACATAGAGAAAAGAAATCTCACATCAGTGCCACCCATCAAAGGAACCAACAGAGTGGGGATCATCACCGCCGTTCCCAAAGCCAGTATATAATGCTGAAAGCCCAAAGCAATCGCTTCTCCTACAGCCCAAAACACACCCACAAACAATAATGTACTCAAACTTAGTTTTATATCGATCAGGGAGAAGAACTCGAATGGAAAAATCTGGACTTGACAGACCCCAAGATGGGTTGGAGTCGATGCAGTACTCGAAGCCCTGCAGTTGATCCATGGGCGGATGGCTGATCTCCTCCGGCTTGAAATCCGTCATCTTCTCCTAGACCACCAAAACCACAAGCACCCAAGCCGAAGAACTCAATGAAAACGAGGGAAAAATCGGAACTTTTTTGGTTCTCCCGGGATATCCACCCTGGAACTTTCGTATCTCGACACCAAGATGGAATTTTGGCGAGGGATATACGCAGAAGGAATCAATCGCCAAAAGAGAAAAGAGAGAATTGGGATTAAAGCTGAGGAACTATCGTGAAAAGCTGAGAGGATTGGGATGAGGATGAGGAGGAGGAGGAGGAGGAGGAAAACTTGCCACCCACTCTCCCTCTTTCTCCCTTTATGCTCTCTTTTCCCTCTCTAGCTTTCTCTACCTCCTCCCCCTGGGATTTGGCCCGTTGGTATTTTTAGGACGGAAATGACCTTGGAGGCCGAAGCATTTGAGAGGTTTTAGCTCTTAAAGGATATAAAACAAAAGGAAGGGAGAGGAAAAGTTACCGTTGGGCGTCTCGTTCGTTTCAGGGGGCGAAACAAACTCTGGCATTGTGTCATTTATGGAATCTCATCTGTAGTAAGTTTAGTGTTTGATTTCTACTAAATTCAAAAAAGTTAGAAGAGAGATGGAATTAGTTTTCCATTCAAAAGGATTAGCTTTTGGCTGGGCTTTGCTCCATTCACGTGGGACGCACCTTCAAGTGTGGATGTTATGATTCCAGGTCTGGTACTAATGGGGTTAATTAGATAAGGGCACGAAAAATAAAAGCGGCAGCATGATAGGTGTGATAAGAAAATTTTTTGACCTTTTAAATTAGAAAATTTTGCCTGTAAATTTAAGATTAGCTCCAAGAAGAGATCTAGGTGTTGCATCTAGGTGTCTTGTATCAACCTATTTCGTTGATGTGTATTTTTTAAAATGTATAGAGTCCTGTATAGGGTGATAGAGCACGTATATTGATAATCAGGTAAGTTCAGAAAAACCTAGCTGTAGTTCATGAATGAGTGATAGGAGCATGCTAGTTTCTAGTAGAATCGTTTTTTATTGTGAATCGAGGTTCAAATATTTTTAGAATAAATGGAGAATTATTTACTTTTGTGAATAATAAAGGGTACAAATTTTTTTCTTTTGTTTTATCGTTCACTCCTCGTTGCATGTTAAGTGTTACTTTATTTGATTCAATGATAGGCCAATTCGAGATTTATGGGAAGAGTCGTCATCATACAAGCAAGCTTTTTGTTAATTTTTGATATTGTTCACTAAAGTCACATATAGCAGGATAAGATAAAAAAAAGTTGCCTAACAATGGATTGCTACTTTTATTTGATTATCCTTTAGTGTGTTCACATCATTAATTATTTATATGCTTGCAAATGACCATAAAGGCTACCCCCCCCCCCCCCCCCCCCCCCCCCCCCTTTTTTTTTAAAACAAAAAAAGAAAAAAAAAAAAAGACCATAAACCAACCTAAATCAAATTGTAGCCACTCATCTACTAATCTTGTATGATTTGAATGCAAGAAATATAACTCTCTCTATATCTTTTTTTATTCTTTTTTAAAAAAGTTCAATTGAAACGAATTAGTACATCACAAATAATCCAATTCTTTCATTCTTCACTACTTCCATCACATGACATCATACAGAAAACACATGCCTCTTAGGCTCCCCCAGCTTTGATACATCTCAACTTTTTAAAACACATAAATAAATACTTCCACAGTCTCTAAACCACACTACCTGTTAACTATATTTAACAAATCCTAGAATAGAAAAAGAGACACTCGAACATTAACAATATATGCCTAAAGCACAACAACACCAACAATTAATAACCAATAAATAGTTGACTAGATTTGACTTAACCTAACTATAACTACTCCAAAATAACTGAACCAAAAAATGGACCGACCCAACACAATCTACTCCTCCTGCATCATTTAAATCTATATTTGTTGTGACAAAACCATCTCCAAATTTCTGCTTTCTAATAAATTTGAATAGGTAATAGCTATTACACTTAGTACCGTATGGTCTGCCGAACCTATATTTGAATAGGTATGGGTCGATGCTATTTTTGGAAAATAACGTAAATCGCTCGAAATCGGACGGTTCGGAGCAGAATTGGTGCAAACCGAACCGGTTTTGCACTCTCTTCCTCCTCTTTTAATATCTCAACGGGCTTGAAACATGATCCATGAAACTGGAATGAACTGCGCGGTTTATTCTGTACTGAACCGGTCAGCAAACCTTGTCTTCAAGTAATTCTGTAGTAGAGACACTCTAATTTAGACCTATTGCTATGGATTAGATGGTCATACTATATTATATACCTCTGATATCAGCTGTTATTTTTTGGTAAGCATCCTATGAAATTTACTTTTATGATACTTAACTATGTAATAACTAATGCGGCATTATCTTTTCACAATAATGGTGCAAGGAGGACCCATGTAAAATATCCTTTAAAGCCAAGGGGGGGCTTAAAATATTGCCCAATTCACGAGGTCCCCATGTACCAAGGCCACTTTATACTCTTCTAATTTTGAAAGGCAGCAGCTTTTTCTCGGCGGTTCTACGAAAAAAGATGAGAAGATAGAAAGAGGTGAGTCAGCCTGGAAAAGAAGCCTGGACAGCGGTCGGTGGTCTGAGTCAGCGTCCACGTGCGAAGCAGCCGTGGATCTCCTAACGTCTACCTTCATCTCGGAAAAGTATTAAGCTCACCTAAGAACGCACGAACCCAGCTCGCACCCTGTCACGGCCCAAGAGCCATAGTTCTGTGTGGGCCCCCTTCTGAGAGAGAGAGAGGGGCCTATTGGTGCTGCAGATGTCATAAGTTTCAAAGCGTGGGCTTCTCGCGAATTTTTCCTCTTTTACTTAATTTCTTTCTAATTTCTCTTCTTTTTTTATTTGAAGTTAGAAAAACAACAACAAAAAAAAGAGTAAGAAATTGGCCTTCGCTTTGCTTCACTACAAAGCAAGTTTCTAAGCTTCTTCCATGGAGACTTGACATGGTGCTGACACACATCCAAAGTCAGGGAGTCATGTTTCATAGGCAGCTGGTGCTTACACTGACCACTTTAGAAGACTGCTTCAAATTACGAATCTCATTGCAGGCAAATCAAAGTTCTACTTTGAGCCCTAAATGGTCGCCTAAGTTTGATTAATATTTGCTGACTAATCATGAGAAGAAGTTTAAAAAAGCACTTATAGTTCGAAGAAACACACCTATCATTTTTTTTGATAATTGGGAGCATTAGTCGGACACGATTATTCCAATATCGCACTTCTCTGAATGTTATGAGTAATCCTTGAATAAAATAAAATCGAGGCTAGAAAAATGTTATAGTTTGAAGAAAAATGCCTATCATTTGTTTGATAATAGGGAGAATTAGTCGGACATGATTATTCCAATATCACACTTTTCTGAATGTCATGAGTAATCCTTGAATAAGATAAATTGATGCTAGGAAAATATTTGCCACACTCTAACATGCATCTCCAGTTGTTGTGGTTCTTCTTGATTCGTAAGTATTAGAAAGGCCATCCTCGAGAGATATTATATGTAACTAACATATTTCACGGTCCAGCCAAAATGCACAACATCAGGAATAAAGAGCAAGACTTGATGAAGTTCTCTTGACCATTTTCTAATAATATGTGAAATGCCACTCTTCATGCGACGCATTAGAAGTATATATAGAGCATGAACCCTAATTTGGATATTAAGTCCAATGAAAATCATACCAAAAATAGACCTAATAACAATAAAAAATTTGGCTAAAATTGCATATTGCCTCTAATAAAAAATTAATAGGAAATCCGGCAAAAATCTATGGATTAAATATTTGCTTGTTGAAATCTTTGCCCATGAATTTATTGGCTTCTATGAAGCTTGATATAGTCTAACTAATCATGGTACCTCCACATTGCACCCCATGCTACATCACGAAAAATCTCTTTTTATTATTGCCCCCAAATAAAAAAAATGCAAGGACAGCATTGAAAAGGTGCACACCAAACAAACATGCCCTTGAATTGTGCCAAATAAATAAGGGAAGTGGAAGCCATAGAAGTTGAGTGGTAAGTAGGTTTCTTCTTTGGAGGACCATCTTTCTCATTAAAAAAAAAAAGGAGCAACATGCAAGAAGCGAATTTGAGACAATATGAGAGATCAATTCCTACAAGTTTTCGAACTCCTTTAGCAAACACGATGCTAAGCAAATCATGAATGCTAATCATTTCAGACAGAGCTGGCTCAACCCTTAGACGACTGAGGCAGTCACCTAAGGCCTCGACCCCCAAATGTATTTATTATGATGAGTTTCAAGGTGAGCGTCCCAATGCATTGAGACCCCGAATGCATTTGGGAGCCTCAAATGCTACGTATCTATTAACTATAAATGTATTGAGGCCCCTAAATGCATTTATGTTGGGACATATCTCTTATTTAAAAAAATTTATTATCTCTTTCCTTATTTATGCATATAGGCCCCCAAATGCATTTATGTTGGGCCTTCAAGTTCGCCTTAAGCATCCAAATGCATTGAGCCGCTCCTGATTTCAGGTGTCTTGAATCACACTCTTAAGTGACAATTTCGTGCACAAATAAACCATGTATACCATGAAGGCAAAGTCGTGAAGGATAGCCTCCAGGTACTCGCATAGGTTTTGCAGCTTATGCATGCGATTCATGCTCGCAAACCTCTGCTATTTATAATCATCCTCTTTAAATTATTCTAGGCTTATTTTTATGAAAACAAGTTTCAATAATTAATGTATCATTTTTCATTTACATGCAAGTGACACATGATTGCATGCAACATTCAAAGAAGAGCACAAACGTGGCTAGAAGTCTAAACAATGGTGACGGTTCAAAAGCAATAGAATTTTGTTATTCATCTGAAACAGATTGGTGCAAGGGAAACATGAACTGCAGCATAGTGATAGAAAATTTAGTTCCATGATAATCTAAAGATGGTTTGATCCATGTCTTGGGAACTTCCCTCGTCATTCAAACACTTTATTAATTTCCCCTTCAATAATCGAAGCCAGTTCATGACATACAAGTTACATAGAATTTTGTTTTCTTTTCTTTTCTTTTTCCTGTCGATCATATTTTCTCCCCTCTTTTTCCTGCGAATCCAAAGGGTCTATTGAGTGGGGCCCCCCTCTCCCCATTTACCTCTCACCTCTCGAAGTCTAGTGAAGGTGGGACCTGAAATGAAGGTTTAAACAACTAGGCCAGGTTTGGGGAGTTCCAATCTTATCACCTCGCGGTGCACGCTCTCTTCGCCTATCCTGCCGGATGCATGAGATTTTGCCAAACATGGCCTAAAGAGACGTTCATAATTCTACCATGCTGCGTGAATACACTATTATTTAATCGTATGAATCGTGAGCGTCATCACAAGGTAGGTAGATTAGCATCGTTTTGGATGGAAGGCAGAGAAGGCAAAAGCATTTGGATAGCTGAGGTGTTTCGCATTTTGATTAGAGTACTTTGACCTAATGATGTTTGTAATAAAGGAAAAAGGGCCTACCTCGGAGGATATGATCCAGTGCCCACAAAAGCGGATTCTGGGAAGAGAAGCATGAAAGAAATTTCTGATCATGATAAGGTGAGGTTGGACCTCTTAGACATTCCACGTCCATCGGCTACAAGGTCACAAAAATGATACCTGCACACTACCCAGAGAGATAATAAATAAATACATATATATAATAGAAGAATAACTAATTTTTCAAAAATAGAATGAAAAATAAATTTTAAGTGGAATATATCTAGTTATTGATGGCCATTTTGGTCCAATATCTCATTAATATTATGAAAACATAAGTAACTAGTGTCAAGTACCCAAAAATATCAAGCCCTATTCCAAACTGCAGCAATCAAGTTTTGGGCTTCAGATACTTTCAATTTATGCCTAAACCACTTCAACCGTTTTTATTATAATAACAAATGAATAATTTAAAGAAAAATAGAAAAACTATTTAGCTTAAGCCATTGATCTAATAAAGCCCTTATTAATTATGAAAAATAGCGCAATATTATCCCTTTCAATCTCTTCTATCGTTGTGACATCAACTGGTACTCTAACCCTCCCAATCGCTTGTACAAAATAATAACATCCATAGCATGACAGCTATAAATTTAAAATAAATGGTAGCATATACTTTTATTTTGCATATCGCATAGTACCTATAGCAAAATAGCAGCTCACCTTAAGTTCATAAAATCATCCAACTAATAACATTAAATGTTATTTTAACATTAACATTAAATATTGATATTATTTTAATATTGAAACAAATATCAAATAATTAATGGTTTAATAGGATTGAATCTTTATTTTAACATTAAATGAGGTGAATTTTAGCACATGAGTTGAATCAAACATCGAATAATTCAAGACTTAAAATAGAAATTCAAAAAAATAATTGATTATGAGTATTCACATAGCAGCTATGGGAAAATCTGCTCCTAACCGGAGTAATTAAGTTTCAAACTTCAGTTGAAATTATGGTGCATGCATGCTTCTTTTTTTTTAATTTGGAATCCTTTTGTGCGTACAACCCCCCCCCCCCCCCCCCCCCACACCAAAACAAAAAAAAAAAAAAAACTATTTTTCTTATATATATATATTTTGAGCATACAAATTACTAAACAACTTATTTGAATCTAATTTAGTAAGATCAAATTTTATTCTTTATGTATGCATAGATTTTTTTTTTCCTGAATGGAACATTTTTGTCCTACACATCACTAAAATTTTTTTTTTGCTTGTGCATGCATGCATGAATTTCTATACTACTAGAGCATTCCAATCAAGAAAAGGTGGGGGCGGGACCTCTTGCTTTTCAATTATTTGAGAGATTCTCGACTGACCATTTGCTTAAGGGTTAAGCGTATCTTCACACAGTCGAGTAAAAAAGATTAGTTTGGGCAACCTACATTCTCTAACAACCTCAACATCGGTCTTAGACTTTTGGTCTCGGATCACCTTGGTTATCGATTTGCCTTAATAAGATTGCAGTAAGGGAGAACCTCATAAATTGTATCAAAACATAGCAAAAACCTCAAAAATGTTGGAAATTTAAATATCACCCATCTTTGAAGGAGTCGACCACCAATTACATGAACTCAGCCCATGCTTGAACAAATGGCATTGACCTGTAATGAAATCCGTAAAGCATCTCTTATCTTGAATCAACCAATCAGAGTTCTGACAAGGAGTAACAATAATTGAAAACAAAAGATAAGCATGAAGCGAAAAATAGTAGTTCGAAGCTGTCCCCAAGTTCCATTAGCAGGCGCCCAAAATATGATAAATTGCTAGGTAACATGTAATGGGTTTCTGCTGGTTTTTTTTCTTTTTCTGACTTCTGTTTTAAACAGCATTTGAACCTCTTTCTCGCACTGGTTCCCCTGAATCTTTATTCTCTGCCAATTAACCTGTAAAAGGTTCCTGCTGGCTTTCTTCTTCTTTTTTTTTTTTTTTACGTTTATTTTAAGCAATAGTTCAACTTCTTTTTCCCACTAGTTCCCCTGCATGGTCATGCGCTGCTGATTAACCGGTATGCATCCCCATCTGGTGAATAACCAAATTGAACTGGCCTTCAAAATACATTCCGGGGTTGCCCAAATATCATGCCTTTTTTTCTTATTTTTTGGTACATGAACTATCGTGCTCTCACTCGTGCCGAACGGATGTCTTGAAAAGCTGAGTGTGTTCATTTGGGTCTAAAGAAATAAAGAAAAATGAAGCTTTATAGCTTGTGCGGACATCATATGCTGCAACAGCCATAATTGGCTATGCACCACAAACTACATGCTATATCAGCTTACAAGAATTATTATTATTATACTGGTTGACAGATATAGTTCTTGCAACTTACCAACAGCTTAGTTCATAGGCCTATCCCGCCAACCCAACTTTATCAACATTGTGCCTGGGAAAGATGCAAAACAAGATGAAACATCCGAGCATGGAAAAATTTTCCGAGTACATTCCAAAGTCAACTACCATGGTCCAGCCAGAAGGTTCTCTCCTGTAAAAAGAGTTTTAGTACTGCCTCAATAAGCTATGCTTAAGTAATGCTCGCATATATTTTAGAAATGAAGAATATTGAAACTGGAGAGAGCAACTGAGCTGTACAAGATGACTTCATCTCAGTTGGATACCATTTTCATTAGCAAGGTATCAAAGTGACACTTTCTATAATGATACAGAACTGTCTGAATGAATAAAACTTAACTGAAGATCTCCATGAAATTCAAGCAGGTCACGATCGTTTGTCAAACTTTCTCTCACTCGATCTTTTTTCTTCAGCTTCTCTCCTCTTTTGTTGCCTGCAATTTATGATATGATAGCTTTCTTTTAGATGAAAAGAAAATTATCTAGAAGAGCAACATTCCCAGTTGCAATATTAAAACAACATGATGATTATAATTGTTCACAGCAAATTGCCTGTATTATTAAATGGTATGCAGAAAAGGTCCGTCAATCCTATAAGAACCTACAATCTTTTCTTTTTCAATATATAGGATCTAATCCATTCTGGGGCAAACAACCTGATATTACATTTTACTTACTGATGTCGGTGGATATTATGACCAAGGTACAAGAAGCCCATGACCCTAGTCAGAGCCTAAAGTGCAACCAAAATCTAGATGGTGAAACGTTAGAAATATTTCATCAATTCATTGAGTACTTTACACTTGCTGAGTGCAAAAAAGATTCTAAGAAGGGACACTAACACACACATGGTAGATCAGTTATAAATAAAATGTAATAACCGCAGTTACTGAATACCATTACTCATAACGGTGAAGTTCTCCATTGACATGTTCTCTAATTTGCCACATCAAGCATTTAAAAATGTTCCATTCTACAGGATCACCTTTGCACGGCTGTGCATGCTATGTACAATTTAAAGGAACTAAACTAGTGCTGTTTTCTTAATTCATGCAGCATGCGTTGTTTTGTTTGTCTCCGCATCGCTTTTCCTGACAGAAGCTCAAACTTACATTTTACTTTGCTAAATTTGGTCCCATCCTCTTCCAATAGTCACTTAGAGAAGCAAACTCCAAACAATCCCCAGCTAGACATACCACTTGTGATCCTCATCAAGTTCAAATTCCTGTGAAGTCTCTGGCCACCCAATTCCCCCGCATCATACTTAACCCATCACTAATCCAAAAATTCTCCGACATGCCCTCATAAAGGAACCATGTACCGTACATTTGAAAAGGCATATGTAAAAGTCAAACCTAGAGCTGGTAAGGAGTATCGTATATTTGCCATAGTTTAGAAGAGGTTTTCCAACACCCACGCAAAAGTTAATTACCACTAAATAATATATAGCACATAAAAACAATAAATCAATCAAAAATGCACGGAATCTTCATGGATAATAGAACATGAAAAAGTCCAGCAAATGCATTCTAGAAAATCACTTAGCATCCTCACCTCAATTAATACACACTCTCCACTCAAAAGAAAAGTAGAAAATCACCTCAAATAAAGCAAGGATCATGTCACATAATTTGCATGCTATTTAATTTCAATCATTATTCTTTCAGAATAAGTTGAAGGGGATATATATAATATGGGAAAGAGCTTCATTCAGTCACCACACTAAAGTTCTTAACATTCTTCTAGAGTGCCTCCCCCGCCCCCCCAACCAATAAAAAAAAAAAACCTTCTCTTGACGGAACCTAACTGAACCCACAACAGTTAGCCTCTCGCTACAGCAAAGCAAAAGTAGGAGGAGGAGAAGATTAGCATGCAATGCAACCTTGGAGAGCATTCATAAGTCCAAGACTAAGTAGTATGACATCATAAATCATAACCATCAGATGCTATTAGGGATCACATCAGATTTTAAGTCCACTCTGCATCACCCAACCAAAGCATTCTTCAGTTTTGCTTTTATCTCTAGGCCTGCTCATATCCTTTATGGATTCCTAAATCCCTGTACAAATCCTAGGAGTGTCAACTGTCAAGTGGCTTTAGAGCCCCAGATAAACCATGCACCTCCTCTCTTTTCAAAAGTAGTACTGTACATCCACGCACCTCCTCACTTTTCATAAATAAAAGCATTATATATCCATACACCTCTCTTTTCTTAAGGGCTGCAATTCTCAAGCATCTTTTGTGTGATACAACAACACCATAGAACTCCCAGGTGCAGCCCTATGAATTTTCGTAATCCTTGGTCTGACACTCCAGTGACTCACTTGAAGCCATGCAGTGGATCAGGATGAGGAAGTGGAACAAGTCCTTGGACCCCTCCCTTCTGAATGTCAACCTTCACCTTTGGCCTTCCAATGTCTCTTCTTCATTTCCACTTTAATATATCCTCTCTTTCACTGATCACTGCTATAGAAACCTAGTGGAATGTGTAAACCAATTAACACATAAATTAATAGGTAGCATGAGACTACCTACGGATTCTCATATAACCTTAAAGTTTCATTTTTTAGCCTCCTTACCCCTTATCTCTTTTATTCCACTTCATTCTTTGTACTCCTTCACTTACGGCTGCTACTCTCAAACCATAGCTAAGCATTTGAACCTGACATACACCATCCCCATTACCACTGACCAGTTAGACATCTCTCCACCTAGAAACCACCTATTCCCTCCTCCCAACTGCTAACTCCACTTCCACCAAGCCGAAGTTGATTTGGTAAAATCTGGAACTAGTAAAAGTGATATTGGCTCCACAAAAAAAAGGGTGACTTTGGACGGAAAAGCTGGCATGGTTCTCCAAAGAAAAACTAGCAAGACATGCAATGGGAGAAATTATTAACCTTAGTTTGCTTTCATCATTCCCAAACAATGTTGAACCCTAAAAACAAGTTAACTTCACTACAAAACCCAGCAAATAGGTAAAAGTATGATGATTTAAATTTTAAGCACAGAAGGATGCCAAAAACAATTTTCCAATACTAATTAATTTTGTATTAGATCGGTGATATCACGGGAATCATAAGGTAAAAAAGAAACATAAAATAGCAAGAATATGAATACATATAATTGAGAGTGGAAAAAAGGCGGCCTACTGCATGAGACTCCTGCTATTGCAGGGTATACCGAGGATAAGATGTACGCAGGATTACCCCTACGAGCAGAGAGTCTATTTTCGTGTTTTGAACCATGACCTGCAGGTTACTATGGAGCAATCTTACCATTGCGCCAAGGTTCCCCTCTATATGATTGGGAGCAACGTGTTGAAATTAATTCATTTGAATATAAAAGTGAAATAGGAACAAAATTAAATCTTCACATAAAAACCTAATAGAAGTCAGTTCTGAAGCTTTTAGATAAAAAAACATGGAGGATTTAGTGTAGACTGTGGTCAGACACTTGATTCTTGTTAGTCGTTTAATGGAATAATTGTCGCAAGGGATTCGTAAAGCACAATTCAGACATTTGGTACAAGGCTTGATGGTTACAATAGGGAATACATTAAGAATCTGTTTCTCGTATTAAGGTTTGAGAAGTGCAGGAGATAGAAAGGATGATACACACTCAAAACCATGGTCTGCCGTACCGGTCCGGCCTGGGCCCGGTACCGGATCAGCGTGAAATCCGGTACCGGTAATTTATTGTTGAAGAACCGGTTCGGACCGGTTCAGACCAGTACGCCACCAGTTCGGATCGGTACGGACCGGTACGCCACCGGTACGGACCGATACGGGACTGGTTTCGTACCAATCCGGGACGCCACCGGTACGCCGACCGGTACCGGTACGGCGGACCTTGCTCAAAACCCTCACTATCATGATTTCATCAGTTCATTAATGTTCTAGAAATTTTTCAAGTTGATTAATATGCTACATGATGTTTAAATACATCCCTACTCAATTGACTAAACCCACATAATTTTTGAATACTGAAATATCAAGGACATATCATATAAATTTAATGGTTGTAATCAATGGACCACAACAATAAACGTGGGATAATACCCGGCTCACGACTCAACCACCAGTTACCCCAGATGACAAACTAAGAAATTCATAAACATTAGCAAATTAATTTCATAGTCAACCCATTTTATATCGGTTTATGAGCATAACTAAACTTTTTATAACATCATCCACAAAGAAGAGAGTTGCAGCGTCGCACTAGTAAAACTTACGCAAATGCAGTGTATCCAGCACCAGCATTAGCAGTTGATAGATGTGCTGCATGCACACCAACTGTAGAAAGATTATCATGCCCTCCGGTATGCATTGGATTCTTTACATCACCATCAATCTAAAAGCAATAAAAAAAGGTAAACTCAATGTGATATTCTAAATTTCATCTCTAAACTAGAATATATGCGTGGCATCATGAATGTAAGCCAAATAAAACCTTATCCCACTTTGTTTTCTTGCTTTGTCTAATATCTTTTGTTATGGCATCTACAGCTTTTGGAACTGGCTGCACAACCCCAGTGGCAGCAGCTGAAACACCTGCAACTGACATTGAAGAGATAAACAATAAAGAAATTGCCAAATATGACTAGAACCAGCCTGATGTTAAAGCCTCCTATAACATGCAGACGGGCACCAAATACTTTACTAACAAAATCTGGTCTATCATTCACAAAAAAAACATAAAAAAATTGGTACCTGGGATCTGCATACTCATCTTCAATGCCGGAGCAACTGTTCCAGGTTGTGCGCCTCCTGCAACAAACTCAACTTTCTGACTTTTTTTCCTTTCCTGCTCCTTCCTTTCCACTTCACGCTTCATATCAGCCTCTTTTAGCAAAACAAGTTTGCTGTGAGAGATCATAATTTACAAGCAAGATAACCAACATTTGTAGTAATACATGCATGCACATCTCTTAACCATGATTACAAAGAGAGCAAGAGGCAGAAACAGTGATGGAAAAGAAATATGCAGCCAAATAGCATGCAAAGCTATATTCCAGATTGCAGCAAAACACATTTTCTAGCAAAAAGGCATTTTCCAGGAAGCAAGAAAACATTTTCCAGTTACTCGATATCCTGACGAAGAAAAGCAGAAACATCCAGAGAAGTTTCCCAAAACTTATAAGCCTTTGGAAATGATTTTAATTTGCTTTGGTTAAAGGGGAGAAAGAAACAAGCCTTCTAAGCAGGTTTGTTATGTCTCCTCATAGATTACATTCTAGTCACCATTGTTAATTCCTCCATAAGAAGCACTAATGTATCATTACTTCCACCTTTTTCGCATAAAACTTCGACGCCTATTTCTTAAACCGGCATTTATCAAGAAAGTAGACCTTGTAAGAAGGCCTGGAGACATGTTTCTGACATGCTTGAGAAACATTTAGGTGGTGCTTATTAGCTCATAGGTTCACTCAGTTTAGGTTCTTTAAACCATGGGGACAAATCATTAAAAGTATTATAGTAGAATCAAATCTCTGTTCAGGAGTGCTCTTACTTTATCAACTGGTAAGCTTCACTGGCTAATCAGACTCAGCCGGCAGTATATCATTTACTTTATCAAATGGTAAGCTCCATAATGCATCTGAAAGATGGGACAAAAGTGAGGCACGCCAAATTGAAGAGAAAGAAAACAGTTTCTTCCTGACCATCGATTAATGCCACATCGATCCCTCTTGCTAGGGGCTTCACGATCACAAGCACTTAGTTCATGCCTAGCACAATCTGCAAAGACAACTATGATCAAGAAGAAGTAACAATGATACAATATGACTCAAGCTCAATGTAGTGAGTCAGTGGAGCAACTTCCATAGCCAAGTAAATCCTGCTAGGCCTCTTTTCTTTCTCCGAGTTTAACACAAGAAAAGACAGGCCTCAATACTCTCTTTGGTTGGGTTTGGATATCCCTAGACTTGACTTGAGGCATAGAAACCCTATCTCCAATTCTTTTTAGTAACAATGACATAACAGACAGAAATGACTCCGCATCAATGTAGTGAGTCAGTGGAGCTACTTATATAGCCAACCAAATCCCCCTGGGCCTCTTTTCTGTATCCAAGTTTAACACAAGAAGGGTCAGGCATGAATACTCGGTTTCCTTTGGATATCCCTTTTCTTAACCTGAGGCATAGAATCCCTACATCCAATTTTTGTCATCCCTGCTGAAAGTTGGCCCACTTCTCCACCTCCACTAGCTTCATGCCACTTTATCATAGATTGTCTCATCCCCTCCCATCATTGTCATGCCATACTCTCAACCATGACTTAGGTCACTTCTTTCTCGACTGTTTTTGCCAACAGTTTGGTCTCGCTGAATAATTCAACGGAAACAAAAGAAGACTTTTTTCTCTTGTTGAACATTTTGTCCTTCTTGCCAGTTATCGAGCTAAAATTGCAGTTCGCACTTCAGCATGTTATACAAGTGATTAACATATGACAAAATTCTAAAGAATCACATATTACCCTAGTGTTTCCCATGTATTTTTCCTGACTTTTATTACTCCTAAAATTTTATGATATTTCCCATATGTTTCCACTCTCATTTTTCATATTTTATTTGAAGGCCATATCTATTCAAGTAGTTAACTGCATATCTCCTAACCTGCTAGAATAAACTCATCACCCAATGCCACATTCATAAAATAGATCAAAATCATCCAGGAGTTTTTTTTTTTTTTTTTTGGTAAAGACGAATCAGTTAGCTAACAGTAGGAAATATGTGGATCAATAGCCTACTTAAAAATTATCTCAAATCCTATATCTGACACCATAGTTATCTGTTCTAGTTATCAACATTTCAAAATTATAACAAAGAAAAAGTTTATAACGAATGTAATGACTATATTTGACACCCTAGGAATAGAAGTTTGTTTGGTCAGGTATCAAATACTTGCAAATACTATATGCACATCAAAAAACACTAAGAACAACATAAAATACTCAATCACTTAATCACAGGCTTCAGAAAATGCGTAAGAACTTCATCTTAAATCAAAGGATAGACAAAGGAACTGTTATTGACCTATTTCATCATAGTAGTCGCTTTTGTCATACCCATGAGGGTCAAACACATCTTTACTCAAGCAAGTCCCTATCTGATCTATATCTTGATATCTCACAGCATGCTGCAAGAAGTCAGGATTTCGGTAATCCTTTCTATTACGCAAATCAGCATTGAAACTTTTCCCAGCCCTCTTATATGCAAGAAACTTGTTTATCTTTTCCTGAAATAACTGCAGAAAAAAAGAGAGCGAAAATGAGAAATAAGGGATGAAACTAAAAAATGTTATCAGCAATAGGTTACAGACAAGGAGAAGATTCTGTAAATAATGCATAAAGTATTGTAGCATTGTATTTACTTTATCCTTCGACCTTGATCGACAGAAAGGTTTTTGTGAAAGAGCCTTTTCTAAAACATAGGGCATAAAATAGTAATCATTTCAAGAACTTCGAAGAAGACATGAAAAGTTAGCACTATATGGATGTCTAGAACATATATACAAACATTCATAATGATAACTATGAGAAGACTATCAATTTCAAAGATATGCTCTTGACAGTTGCTTTTTCCACCACTTCCATTTTACTGCTGTTTGTTTTGGCAACCAGAGATAGATTGAACAACAGATCATGATCCTGTAAAATGAAAACCTTTGTATTCAAAAAAATAACAAGCTAGCAGTAGAAAAAGAAGGGTAACTCAACATTAGTTTCTTTCAAGTAGTTGGTGAGTCCAGGTTGAAAATGATTAGCCCTTGTTGTGAATTATAGGGAGAAAGAAGATTTTTGAAATCTACGCTCATCAAGTCCCAAAAATCTGATTTCTAATAACCACTCTCTCTCTAAGTCTGCCAACTCTACCAAATAAACATGAGGATGAGAGCAAACAGATATGAAGGGCCTTGGTGCAGATATGGCGTCAGGAAGGAGTGGTGGCAACTTAAAGGGCACGAACGGATGGTGTCATAGTCTTTGCAAATTATAATCACTTGCAAGTAGAAAACCATAATGTTAAGATGTTAAGAATGCACATATGTGAAAAGATATAACGTTAAGCAACATGGAACAAAAACGGAGCACATCAAGAACCAGCTATACAAATGAAAAGTTGCATGATGTAATATTAATACAATAAGCAAGTATTACTTATTTGACATTTTTTTTATTATCGATTTTATAAGAGATCTCCGAAAAGAATAGACATCACCATGATACAGAACAAAATCAAAGAAACTATAAAATACTAGACCCATATAATCCAGGTCATAGAGTATAGAATGCTTTATGATCCAAAACTATTTTAGAATGTAATATAGTTTCTAAAATCAAACTGCTTTAGACTATTTTTCTTGTATATATAACTGCAAAATAAATCCTAAATAAAAGCAATCTGAAGAAACTAAGAGATTATTGCCAGAAAAAGAAAAGGACCTGCAACTCTTCAGTGCATTTTGTTGTCACGGGTGGAGGAAGGAACTTGTTCAATGGGTCATCCTTTTGCATTTCCATAGAATCTGCAGCAGCTTCCTCAACCGGAGCTACTTCAGGCTCTGCAACACTAAATTCCATTGCCACACTGATTTCATTTTTGGACTGCTCAGGTAAGTCAGAAGACTGAGGAGGTTCTTGTTGGGTGTTTGGTGTTAAAATATGAACAGTTCCTGGTGGGGTCCTCTCCTCAAGGTTTCCTACAAAAACCAATAAACCAGAGAACTAAAAATGAGGACTGAGCAATAAGCATCTGCTGTCAAAATTCAGAAAAAGTATATCAAGATGACAACACCTAAAATGACATATTTCTCTAAAGCCTTTAAGGCAGCATCATGGTCATTAATGCAAAATACAAGAAAGATGTGACAGATTATAATGTCACTTATTAAACATTTTCTTGAAACAATATGGATGATTGGAATGTAAAAAAGGTTTATTTTAAAAGGATTGATGTGTATAGTAGACAAATTGGACCTTTTAGTTCATAGTGATCCTCAAAGCTTAAGGCAGCATTTGGTTGCAGTATAAATTTTGAGGGAATGAGGAATAGCTATCCAAATAATGTAGAAGGTATTGGATTTAAGGTAGCATTTGTTGCATTTTGTTGGTGGAATTAGTGGAAGAGGATATCCTACCATGATGCTATTTGGTTGGCAGAACAAGTTGAGGGAATAAAGGGATTTTTATGTTGTACGGACAAAATTAACCCTCTTTGGTTGTTGGAAAATGGATTAGAGGCTCCATCTTGCGGAAGTTTGAAACCCTCCAAATCATGAATCCCCACATCCAATCCCCCTGACCTGACGAGGTGTTTCTCTCTATGCAAAATTGCCATTTACAAAATATGAAAAAATTGCTAAGTATGGAAAATGATTAATGTTTGGCACGTACTAAAAGGTGCATCATCATCAAGTCTACACAAGACATATGCCATGCCAAGCGCCAAAAAGGAAAGAATAACAATGCTGGCTGCATGCCAATCCTGGAAAAAACATCCAAAGGTTGGTCTGTTTACCATATGGCCATCCTATGGCATCCTTATATAATAACCACAAGTCAGAACCGAAATTTGTTTATCAGCACAAGCATCCAAAACATTTTTCATCCAAAATTCCATCATCAAACCCACAGGCATCCCAAATTTGGTGGTCAAACACAAAAATGACAAAAAATAAAACCAAGTGACAAAAATAAAACCAAGAGACAAATCCGAGAATTACTGAGAAAAATCAAGCCCACCAAGCAACCACTTTTGGGGGAACATAAAATCAATATAGGCTGACAGAGAATGATTGTCTAGGCCTTATCAGAGACAAGCATGGTGATGGTAATGTCATGGAGGGAGGTGCCGGACTAGGGAATGGCACATTACACTTTTGAGGAAGCATGGGATGACGTGTAGGTGGAGCTCAGGAAGAGTATAGAGATGGTGCTGAGGTGGGGCTAACAAAACATGGGAGGCCATTGCCAAGGTAATGAACAGCCAGAGAAGAGCCAATCAATCTCAAGGTCAACCCAAACAACACGGTCGAGCACAGTAAAGTAGCTCGCTGGCCATGATCATTAACCGGTTAAGGATATCAAGAGGGGAAGTTTAGATGGAGGAGCGATAGGGGGAGATGCAGGAGGCGAGAAAGGGGAAAATGATGGAGGCTACTAGACATATTAATGGTCCGAGGACTTTCTAGAAAGGGCAAAATCAGAATATTTTTTTTGCCCAATTCCACGAAATAATCCAATTCGATCACCCACCCCACCTAGAATGGGATTATGATGCACATTGAAGGGATAGCCCCTCCCACAGCAATAACAAGGAATAACTCTGTTCTACCCATCCAAAAAGGCCCTTTAGCAGAATAGAGAAGGGAGTAGGGGATCATCCCCCTACTCCCATCCAACATTGCTTAAGAGCCTCCATAAAGAAGTTTTATGTCACACTAAAGTGGTGAAGAACAATCTTAAGCTTGTGATTCAACAGAATGGCTTATCAGAAATCAATACTTCTTCCTATCCATTCAACACAATTTGATTATTTGAAGAATAGTGTAATAAATTTTATGATAAGAAAATATATGTTGGAATACATAGGACATAAATAAAGGACTTACTACCAGGGGATCACAAGTAATCCGGAAAATCTAGCTCTCTGAAAAGTCCCAAAAGAATTATATATCAAGGTTGAGCAGAAATGTTTGTTAAATTAAGTCTTATTGAGAATAAAGCTGGGGTGATAAATCTAGGCAACAAATCTTTTGGTTAAGGGAGTTAAATTTTCATAAAATGTTCTAAGCAAATCAAAAAAAAAAAAATCTTCGAAATTACCATTAGTGCTGATGCCTTTCCAGGTATTATATATTCAAAAAGACTGAATAATAGGAACACTGGAAGGTAAACAGATAAATTTATGAACCTTTGAAATATCAGGTCTTGGTACTAATAAAGACTTCCTATTAGTAAGGACCAAACATGGAAGATTTCCATCAATGGATTAAATCGTTACCTGATCAAACAATCACCAGAATCCAATGAGATGAACTTTAGTCATTAATGGAAAGATACTCAAGTCTAAAACTTCTTGTAGTTTTCTATGTTAATCAATTAATATGATCAGACTCGTGAACCCATTCTACATGATGCACCTTGAAAATGACCTTTCTTCCTTCTCTGATATATTCTCCTAGCCCTTTGCTTGGACTTACTATTTTCATTGAAAAAACTCCATCGTAAACCATAAAACTCCACCTTAAACCCTTCCAATCCAAGTAAATGCCTCATCTTTATTTCTTAACTTCAACGCCAACTTTCATTGGATTTCAGGTAGTTACCTCAATGATAATTTAGCCTCTTGTGTATAATACCAACCTGTAAGGTATGCTACCTTGTAAATTTTTGGTAATTATCTTAGGTCCATAGTTTAAGTTAACTTCACAATTTGAAAGAATATTAACACTCAAAACAGATCCTATTCTATCCCAAAATATGCATCTGTTTAATATGATTACGATGGATCTAAATAAGCCATCTAAAAGTCCACAAAAGCCTGTCATTACAGAAGCACAGTGATTTCAATCATTTCAACAAAATGAATTTGGTTCAACTAAAACTTCAAAATTTTAGACCTTAAACTTATCAAACCTGTCTACAGAAGAAGATATTGAGCTTTAGGCAGATTCTTGCAAGGTTTTACATCCCGACAGGATTTTGGGTGTCGTGGCCGTCCCAGCTCATTCCTATGAGAAAACAGGACTGGGACATGGTTAGGACTCCGAAACTTGTCCATGCAGGAAAAGAAGAAGAAAAAAGGAAAAAAAGGAAGGAACGAAGGATGAAGAAAAGGAAAAGAGAAAGGAGAGAAAGGAAGGGAGAAGAAAAGGAATGAAAGGAAGGAAAGAAGGAAGAAAAGGAGAGAGATAAGAAGAAAAAGGAAAGAAAGAATGAAGCAAAGGAAGGAATAAGAAAAAGAAAGAGGAAGACGAAAAAGGAAAGAAAGGAAGGTAAGGAAAAAGGGTGGAAAGAAGGAAGAAAGGAAATAACGAAAAAAAAAAGGAAAGATATGGAAAGAAGAAGGGGAGAGAGACGGAGGGTATCTACTCGACTCTTGATTGGAACTATCGCCAAGATGAGGTGGGATAGTGGGGCATCCCATTCCACAGATAAACTGAGACACCCCCCATCCCATGTGATTTAAAATCTGGACTCTTGCGCTATTTTTCATGATAAATCATCCTTCTTTTAGTGGGTCCCTTCGTCAACTTTGTGGACACCTTTAAGCCCCTCTTCCACTTTCCGGCCTCCTGCTTGTTGATCCTAAGTCATCATCATCTTCATTACCACATTCACGATACCTATTTCTTCAAAAATCACCTTTACGAATTTTTCATTGTTTGTCATTTTGTTCTAAAAGTTAGTTACGCCATACTCTCAGTATTTTGGGTGTTAAAAATTCATGTCATCATGCAAATTTCAGCGTTAAGGTTCTTGCTTATGCTTTGGTCAGCTCCTGCATGTGGTGTCCATCCTTTCTTCTAACTTGGAGTTTTAGCCTGCATTCTATGGATAACACTTGGTTTATAGCTTGCTTTGGGTATGAGGCTTGTCTAGGGATAGTAATAAGCTTAGGCCAGCTCAAAGCTTGTCACGTCGTGTTGGCTTTGTGCTGGGCAGGGGAAGTTTGAGTCTGGCTCGAGCCTCAAACCCAAAGCCCAAAAGAGTTTAGGGCTAGGTTCGAGCATAGCCTTCACCCAACCGAAAGCTAAAAAGTTATAAATGAATACAAGGAAATATTTTTTCCTTTAATTTAGTCATCCATCAAATGATGATAGATGGCCAAAAAACTATTCCCTGGACACTAATTCCCAGCTACAATTCCTCTTATACCTCTCTTTTACTACCACTCCGTTTTCACATCTTGCCTATTCTCTATACTCTCTAGCGCCTCCAACACCATCGAAGTCATCCCACCATCAACACCCCAATGTCAAGTCGCCCATCCTCCTCATACCCTCCAATGATCCCAACAACTCTGTCTCTATTGCTGATGATAAAGAGCCTTGCTCAAAAGACCCCTCCTTCCCCTTCGATACGTGCTCGAGTCAGATACGCATCGAGCACTTAGGATACTTATGAAGTTTTTTTATAGCCATTTTTAAGGTTGGAAGAGAGTTGATATTAGGAGTGAACGTTTGTTCTTTTTAGAGATTGATCAAGAATGTAGGTATTAAAATAATTTTGTAAAATAATACTTTTCTTATGTTCTCAAGTTAATTGGGATGTATGAATGAAAAACATGCATATTGAAAGATCTTAACAAACAACATCTTTTCAATATTTTCTAATTTTCAAACAATAATTTATAAATATATAATTTAGTTAGAATTGTATTTTATCATGTGTATCTCCATATCTCCCTTCTCTCTTGTCAAATCAAACACCTGGAAATCTATCCATGCAACATGTAGGCTCATATGTGGCGCATCCAAAGGAAAACCAGCTCAAAATTCAGTTTCTGCAAGGCTGGGGTCGACTCATGGAAAGCTGGGGTCGACCCATGAAGAGCTGGGGTCGACCCTAGTGAAGGAAGGGTCGACCCCAGGAAGTCACAGGGAGACGACAGAGAGCTGTTTTCTGTCGTCTCAGGAAGGGGTCGACCCCAGTGAAGGAGGGGTCGACCCCTGTCTGTGAGGGATCGACCCCCGATCTGCAGGGGTCGACTCCAACGCCGTGCCAGGCGTGCCATTCAGTCAATGACGGAAATTTTTATTCTTTGACTGGCTTAGGAACTTCATGATTTATGTTCCTAAGGGTCTAAGTCATTCTTGGGCTAGGTTTAGACTCAAGGAAAGAGAGCATGTAAGTCATGAACTTGGGTTGAGTGCTTTCTAATGTGGCTTAGGGGGAGATTGAGTTGGCTTGGGATTAAACTAAAATTGAGAGCCTATATAAAAGCTTGATGTAATCAGTTTTAGGGTTATCACTTATATTATTTCCTAGAGAAATAAGAGCCGCCAGAAAACTTTCTCCCACGTTCTCTCTTCTCTTCCTCTTCTTCTCCATGAAAATCCTAGTTTGTGATTGTGATTCTTCATCTCTTCTTCCTTCTTTCCCCATGCGGCATGACGCCCTAGGTTAGCGGATATCAGAGATCCACAAGCTTCTGCACAGCGCCAATAATTGGTATCAGAGCGAGGTTTTGGCGTAGAAAAGAAGAAATGAAGGAAAGGCATCAAGAGGAAAGCAGTCCGCTTATCTCCCTTCAAGGTGATTTCTCAAATCAGATTTGTGTTTATTTGTAATTGTGGTCTGGCCAACCATGAACAATAACATGAAGAAGGAAATGAGAAGTTTAATGAAAAGGAAAGCTTCTCTATGTGGACGGTCCGGGTGGAGGATCTCTTGGTGCAGAACTATCTGGATTCAGCCTTGGAGGACAAGCCGGAGGGTATGACAGATAAGGAATGGTTTTCTTTGGAGAAAAGGGCTTGCGCTGCCATCAGAGGATGCTTGGCAGATTCAGCCTTGTATAGCGTCCTAGAGGAGAAGACACCCAAAGGATTATGGACAAAGTTGCATACCATGTATATGGGGAAGAATATGTGCAACAAGTTGATGTTGAAGAAACAATTGTACAGCCTTCAGATGCATGAAGGTGGAGATATTGTTCTTCATATTCAGAGGTTTGACTATGTTTGCAATGACTTGCAGACCCTTAGGGTGAAGATGGAAGAGGAGGATAGATCTCTACTCTTGCTTTGCTCGCTGCCAGGTTCTTATGATCCTTTGATTACTACTTTGCTGTATGGGAAGGAGACGCTGAATTATGAAGACATAATTTCTATGCTAAGGTCCAATGAGCAAATAGAAAGATTGACAAAGGATGGAGTACCTCGGGAAGGTCTTACTGTCGGAGAAAAGGCCTGGGAGAGGGAAGGAATGGAGCAAGCAAAGGGGACGATCAAAGTCCAAGAAAGGCAAGAAAAAGTTCAGATGCTACAAGTGCAATAAAGCAGGACACTTGAAGCGGAATTGTCCGCTTTGGAAGAAGCTTCAGGGAGAGAAGAATGGCAAGGATTCAATCAGTGTTGTGGCTGATCTCAAGGTGGAGGATGACCTTTTGGTAGTTTCGGATGATCGTAGGAACAACACGGATATCTGGACAATGGATTCAACCTGCTCTCATCACTACACACCAAATCGGTCTTGGTTTACTACATACACCAAAATCGATCAGGGGAGTGTGACATTAGGAGATGATCATCCTTGCAAGGTGGCCGGCATTAGGACCATCAAGGTGAGGATGTTTGATGAGATGGTGCGGACTCTTACCAATATAAAGCACGTCCCGGATCTGAAAAAGAATCTAGTGTCACTTGGCTACTTGGAGAAGAACGGTTACAGCTTTAGTTGCCGTTCCAGGAGTGGTATTTTGAATATATCCACAGGAGCTATAGTTGTGATGAAGGGGAGGAGGTTGGAGAATAATTTGTACAGGATGGAAGGATCCGTTGTGTGTGGGAGATCCGAAACAGCAGCAGTGGCACAGGGCCAGCAGGAAGCATATCGTTTGTGGCATTACCGCTTGGGCCACATGCGAGATCGTGGTATGAAGATGCTGAGCAAAGATGGACTGATATCAGATCTGGATGGAGGAGTTCCAGAGGTGTGTGAGCCTTGCCAGTTGGGAAAGCAACACGGGGTGAACTTTGCTATCAGTACTACACGCAGCGGTGGTCCTCTGGAGCTAGTGCACACGGATGTTTGGGGACCGGCCCTGGTCACAGCCAGAAATGGGGCAACGTATTTTCTAACCCTTATTGATGACTTTTCAAGGAGAATTTGGGTGTACTTCTTGAGAAAAAAGTCAGAAGTCTTCTCTAAGTTAAAAACCTGAAGGGCAGAGGTAGAGAAAGAGAAGGAATGCTGCGTGAAGTGTGTGCGGTCCGACAATGGTGGCGAATTCACAAATAAGGAGTTTCTGAAATTTTGCGAAGATTATGGGATCAAGAGAAAATTTCCAGTGAGGAAGACTCCTCAACAGAATGGGGTGACCGAAAGGATGAACAGGACTCTTATGGAGAAAGCTAGATGTATGAGATTGTAGGCAGGGCTTCCCAAGGTGTTTTGGGTGGACACAGTAGACACAGCCTGCTACTTGGTGAATCGATCTCCTCATACAAAGCTAGATGGGAGGATTCCAGAGGAGCTATAGTCTGGAAAGAAGGTGGACGTTGGCCATCTTAGAGTATTTGGGTGCATGACATTTGTGCACATTGATCCCAGTGAGCGGAGCAAGTTGGATGCCAAGTCACGAAAGATGGTGTTCATAGGATATCCGCGTGGAGTCAAGGGTTATCGGCTATGGGATCCCTTGAAGAAGAAGACTACTATCAGTAGGGATGTGGTCTTTGATGAAAATTCAGTCCTAAAGATGCAACGGGTGAAAGAAGAACGGGGGAGAACCAACCGGACAGGGTTGGACAGCTAACTTCTTATTCAGTTTTACCTTTTGCAGGTGCACCAGAAGGACATGAAATTCAGGTGGAGCACCAGTCAGAGGTGCCTCCACATGTGGAGAGGAGCGAGATGCTAACTCGGAGACGAGATGTGCAAAGGGAGGAACAAGATCCCAGCAGAAGCATCGGAGTCGCACTACACAAGTCTAAGCGGATTGTGATGCAGCCGGAGAGATATGGTTTCGGCGAAACCATGTCTTATGCATTGGTTGCTGTGAATGGAGACCCGGAGACTTATGAGGAGGCATTGGCATGCCAGGATAGCGATAGGTGGGTCCAAGCTATGGCAGAGGAGATGCAGTCTCTTCAGAAAAATCAAACTTGACGATTGGTGTAGTTGCCAAGTGGAAAGAAGCCCATTGGATGCAAGTGGGTGTTCCAATGCAAGGAAGGACTTTCAGATAGAGAAGGCATCAGATACAAGGCCAGGTTAGTGGCTAAGAAATACTCCCAGAAGGAGGGCATTGATTATAATGAAGTATTCTCCCCAGTTGTTCGACATACTTCTATTCGGATGCTGTTGAGCATTGTTGCCATCCAGGATTTGGAGTTGGAGCAAATGGATGTTAAAACAGCCTTCCTCCATGAAAATTTGGAGGAGAAGAATTATATGAAGCAGCCAAAGGGGTTTGGTGAGCCAGGGTCAGAAGGAAAGGTCTGTTTGCTGCGGAGATCACTCTATGGGTTGAAGCAATCATCAAGGCAATGGTACTTGCAGTTCGACACATATGTGAGGAGCATTGGCATGACCAAATGTGAGTATGACCCTTGTGTCTATGTGAAGACTCTTGAGGATAAGTCTAGATTATATCTACTCTTGTATGTAGATAACATGCTGATTGCTTGCAAGAGTAGAGAAATTGTGGAAGACTTAAAGGTAGCCTTATCTCGAAAATTTGAGATGAAGGATTTAGGTCCGGCCACGAAGATTCTAGGCATGGAGATTCTCAGGGATAGAACCAAGAAGGTGCTGCATTTATCTCAGGGAGGTTACATCAAAAAGGTATTGCGGAGATATGACATGGATGGAGCGAAACCGGCGGCATTACCAATAGCCGGTCATGTCAGTCTTTCGAAGACAATGTTACCACAGGCTGAGGTGGAAGCTGAGAAGATGAAAAGCATTCCATATGCTTCAGAAGTTGGGAGTTTGATGTATGCCATGGTCTGTTGTAGACCAGATCTTGCACATGCACTTAGCAAAGTCAGCAGGTTCATGGCTAACCCTGGCAAGGAGCATTGGAGAGCACTGAAAGGTGTTTTTAGATACTTGGTGGGCACAGTTGGAGTTGATATTTGCTATGGACAAGAAGGTAGCAAGGAGAAGAATTCCAACATGACCAAGGAGAACCAGAGCTGGATGATTGGTTTTGTGGATGCTGATTATGGAGGAGACATGAACACACGGCGTTCTACCACAGATTATGTGTTTTGTTTGAACGAAGGTCCAGTGTCATGGAGATCAAGCTTGCAACCAATCACGGCATTGTTTACAACGGAAGCGGAGTATACTGCAATCACAGAAGCTGCCAAGGAAGCTCTATGGTTGAAAGGATTGGCATTGGAAATGAAATTTGCACAGGAGGCTGTCAGGGTGCATTGTGATAGTCAGAGTGCATTATGTTTGGTTCAAAACTCGGTCTATCATGCGAAGACCAAACATATTGACATCAGGTACCATAGGATTAGGGAGTTGGTGGAAGAACGTGAAGTGGAGCTAGCCAAAGTTCATACGAAGGAGAACCTGGCAGATGCACTGACCAAGACTCTTCCAAGGGATGGCTTCCCTAGGTGTGTGACGTTGATGGGATTGATGGACCAGGAGAAGCTTGCAGAGGCTTTGGAGCGCCAAGGTGGAGATTGTAGGCTCATATGTGGCGCATCCAAAAAAAACCAGCTCAAAATTCAGTTTCTGCAAGGCTGGAGTCGACTCATGGAAAGCTGGGGTCGACCCCAGCTCTTCATGGGTCGACCCCAATGAAGGGTCGACCCCAGGAAGTCACAAGGAGAGGACAGAGAGCTGTTTTCTGTCGTCTCAGGAAGGGGTCGACCCCTAAGTCACAAGGAGAGGACAGAGAGCTGTTTTCTGTCGTCTCAGGAAGTGGTCGACCCCTGTCTATGAGGGGTCGACCCCTGAAGTACTGGGGTCGACCTCTAATCTGCAGGGTTCGACTCCAACGCCGTGCCAGGCGTGCCATTCAGTCAATGACGAAAATTTTTGGTCTTTGACTGGCTTAGGAATTTCATGATTTATGTTCCTAAGGGTTTAAGTCATTCTTGGGCTAGGTTTAGACTCAAGGGACGAGAGCATGTAAGTCATGGACTTGGGTTGAGTGCTTTCTAATGTGGCTTAGGGGGAGATTGAATTGGCTTGGGATTAGACTAAAATTGAGAGCCTATATAAAGGCTTGATGTAATCAGTTTTAGGGTTATCACTTGTATTATTTCCTGGAGAAATAAGAGCCGCCAAAAAACTTTCTCCCACGTTCTCTCTTCTCTTCCTCTTCTTCTCCACGAAAACCCTAGTTTGTGATTGTGATTCTTCATCTCTTCTTCCTTCTTTCCCCACACGGCCTGACGCCCTAGGGGACGCCCTAGGTTAGCGGATATCAGGGATCCACAAGCTTCCGCACAGCGCCAATACAACATTGCCTTCTCAACCATCAATTTCAACACATCTACCTTCCCTCTACTATGGACAGTGTCAAGGACTAACACCCCAACAAACCCCCCTTCCCATCACATCCACTGTCATTCCAAATCCCTCCACCGCTATATCTCCTATTGACGACCCATCCCTCGTTCCATGATCCATTCTCTCAAGCAACCACTCAGGGTTCGTTTGGTTCGCGGGAAAAGAAGGGGGGAAAGTGTGGTCAACGGAAAAGTAATGAGATGCCTCTTGTTTGGTTGGAGTTTTCAAAGGAGAGAGACGAAAAAGTTGTATTCCCATGGGAATACGATTCCCACATTTCATGGAAAAGTCTTTCCCATGAGAAATATGGGAAAGTTACTTTCCCATGAGGCAGAAATCACTCCATTTTTATTTTTTTTCAAAAAGACCCTTCAGCATTAAAGAAGCATTAAAGAGGCATTAAAGACCTAATTTTTATTAAGGGCATAATAGGAATTATACATAACTTTTCCAGGAAAGTGGATGGCCAACCAAACATAAACACTTTGAAAATTTGTCACTTTTCCATGGTCAATCAAACATGCCAAAAGTATTTTCCTAGGCATCCTCTTCCTAGGAATTTGTTTTCCAGAAATCATATTCCTATAAGGGAAAATGCTTCCCGCGAACCAAACGAGCCCTCAAGGATCAAGAACTTCTCAAGTCCTCGTCATATCCACCAAGTGTGGGGAGTAGAGTTGATGTCTTTGATCAAGCCCATTTGGGTTTTGGGCCAAACTAGGTTCCGAGTTTAGGCTAGAGCTTTCATAAAATTTGAGCCAGGTTCAAGCAAGAGGTAGCCTGGCTCGAGCCCAACCTATTTCCAACCCTAAGTCTATCTTAGAAAAAGATAATATGCAAATGCATGAAGTCATGAACTATAGCATTATGCACACAACAAATTACGCCTTCCCCATGAGGTGTGAGTAATGCAAGTACTTGTATTCATGTGATACTAGAAAGATATAGTACAGTAACTCTATTCCAAAACATGGATCCTCCTTGCTTTACAACCCATTTTCCATTTTACTAATTGCAACCCTCATAACCAACATTGAACCCATGGTATATCAGAATAATATGGCATAATAATTCCAACACTTTACCCTAAGTCTTGCATCCCATTCCAAAACCCACATCCTCCTTTGCTTCCTTGTTTTAATAGATAGTGACTCCACAAGACATAACCACCAAGATTACCTCCTCACTATTTCATATTATTTCAACTCTAGCCTTCACCCCCATTAACAGGGCATAGAAAGGCAAAGATGTGCAAAAATAGGAGAGCACCTCCTTAAAGAGCAAATTCCCTCAAACAAATAAAATAATTCTTTCCTTGGACACATGCAAGCCATACTTCCTTCCACTCTCGACAACTAGCTCTACCCACACAGAAGGAAAGGACAAATATAACAACTCATTTGTTGCATCCAAAACTTTCATCACTGGAAAACCATAAACTTTTTTATATTTTTTAATTGGATCAAATATATTTGCAATGAGTTTTGGTAACTTGACATAACAATCTTGTCCTCACTGACATAAATATTATCTGTTATTTCATACTTAATGAAGATATTGGCAAGGATTTCTGAAACTTCACTGATTACAGCCTCACTTGAGGTTCGCAATCAGTTCCTTGTTTCATAGTCAAAATTCAAACACTTACATCAAATACCACAAAAGAAACCTTATATACAACAGCATCATAATTTCCTGTAGTAAAATTCACTTATTGATGGTAACTTTTCACTTCTAGGAGAGCAATAAAGATAAATTTTGCAGTTCCACTAAAAAAACAGATACAGACTGAATGATTTTATGGTATATTTATGATGCGATGATATTCAACTGAATGCTCATATAGCTAATTTCAGTTGTGCAAAGCTCATCATGCACAGAAAATTTATCCAATTCATCTCTTTCAAAAATGGTTTTTGATAATTTACAAACAAAGAGGCATATTTAAGTGTGGAAAAGATAAAGCAAGGGTTCACCATTGGAAACCTGAAGCTCTGCGCCCATCACAACACGGCCACTGCTCAGTATCTCTCCCTCCTGCCACATCCCACAGTTTTCAATTATCAGGAAGCTGCAATCGACAATATAATGAATCCACCACAACTAAAAAATTTCAAAGAAGAAATCAAATCCATCAGAAGAAAAAAAAAACCAACTATTTCTGCCCAGTCCCCGAGGCAACTGCAGTAAGATTGCAATAAGAACCTCAATATCCCCAAATTATCAAAATCTTGCCTTATAAACAAACAAATCAAGAACCGAACCAAGATTACCTCTGGTTCGGGAGACAAGGCGTTCTCATCGTGGGCGTAATCCACTATGACCAGCGACCCTCTCCTCATCCTCTGCGCACCCACAGGATCGGAAAAAGAAGTCGGCGGCGGCACCGGCGGAGGCGGAGAAGGAGAAGTCAAGGGAAAGGGCGAAGACTGCTGAAACAGACGGAACGGCGGCGGCGTAGGACTCCGGGCGACAGGGCTCTTTAGGGTTTTGTAATCCGCGCCTTCGTCGGGAAAGAAAGGAGATCGAGCGCCTAGGGAGGGAGAAGAGCTCTCTATGGCAGGATACGAGGGCGGGGAGATACCGTTGTTCTTCGATCCACCGTCGGCGTCGGCGCGGCCGCCGGCTCCGGCGTGGGCCTCGGGCTCCTGTTCGTCGTCGTCCTCCTCCTCATCGTTGTACATGGAGAGAAGAGCGATGCCTCCGGCCTCCGCCGCCATGATCGCTGCTTCGAGATCGCGGGGTTTCTACAGGACCTTGTGGGGGTAGACGGAGGGCGGGCGGCGGATGGGCGACAAGAAGAGAAACGCGGCGGGTTCTGGAAAACGATATGGATGCGATCTGATCCAAAGAGTGCAAATCTTGCAAGGCAGCAGATTGAATTTGAGTCTCGTGCCCACTGGTACCTACCGACCACCGAGGCCGACCAGGATTCTTGGGCCGACCCTATTGAAACTTCTGGGGATCCTGCCTGGATTCTTGGGCCGACCAGTTGAAATTTCTGGGGATCCTGGGCTCGGCCCACTTCATCTTTTTGCGCGCCGTAGGGATTTCTATTGTCATGTTTTTGTTTTTCCCATTAGCAATCAGGACTTCACATGGTTTTTGGATTTCTTGGAATTAAGAGTATATCTCCAAATCATTTAAATTTAAAATTAGAAAATGGATTTGTTAAAAGATATGGATTTCTTCGAATCAAGAGAGTATATCCAAACCATTTAAATCTAAAATTAGAGAACGGATTTGTAGTATTCAAAATTAATAATAATTTGTATAGTTGGCAAAGAAAAAGATAGGAAATCGAACATATTATTTGATATTTATTAACAAATATTATTCGTAAAATATTTTTCATTTAATGTTTATGAAAAACTAAAGGTATTTTACTTGGTAAATTTGATTGACAAAATCTATTCTCGATTAGGATATTATATAAACTAGCTGTTGACTTTCTGGTATATCAAATATACATTATAGTTGCATGAATCATAGGTTTGGATCAACTAAAGAACCAAGCTAGATCAAAACTTATGGGTTAGTTCTAAAGAGGATTAAATTGGTTTTGGTTCTGATTTTGCAAAACCTGATTGGATCAATTCAGATCTAGGTTAGGGTCAGATAATTCAATTCAACCTAAACCAATCCATCTATATAATATAGATCATATTCAATAAATATATACTGATTTATATCATAAACATATGTAGCATATAAGTATATATATATATATATATATATATATATATATATATATATATATATATATATATATATATAGCATTATATTTAATTCAATACATCTTTATGCTTATATTAAACAATGAATGATGATCACTCTCATTTATCCTCTCTTTGCTGAATAACTTCTTGGTACTCATTAGACAAATTTCTAGATAACTTGATATACATCGAATTTGCTGCCATTTGTTAGTTTTTAATATATTCTTTAATAAATTGATACTTTATTTCCTGTTTGAAACAAAAAATAGATACTCAAGAATCAATCTAATCTTGATTGCATTAGGTTAGGTTGGGCCGATTCTGTCATTCATCGGTTTGGATTCAATTCAAGAAATTGAGAATCGACTAAGATTAGATCAATTTTCTATTTGATCCCTAATGCAAACCAACTAAACTCATGCACACCCCAATAATGTCGAACAAACTTTTTTTGAGATAAAGCGACTACCATCGGATTTTTTTTTTCCGAAAAAGATGGAATAGATTAGTGAGCTTCATGAGGGCACTTCTTTACACTAAGATACTAGGTAGTAAAGATATACATCATTGAAATACTCTCTTTGAGGTCTATATATGCAAATTACTTGGTCATATATGAATACTCTAGGAGTCTTGATTGGTTAAAAATTTTATATCATAAATGGGATCATGTTATTATTTTTTCATATTTCATTGAAAATAAGATAGTAAAATTATAATATGATGATCTACGTTGTTGAATTTCTGTTGGTTTAGTATGGTAGAATTATCTCCTCCTCCTTCATCTCTCCTTTTTTTTTGTCAGAGCACTGATAAGTTGTTTTTTTTAACCCGCAATTTCATATTTTGTTTTAAGATAATCAATGTTCTAAAATCTGGCTAGACTAGTTGAACAAGTTGAATACCCGATGTGCTATCTAAATTACCCTAAAAACTAGATCCTTCCAAAAATTATGATATTTTAATAAAGGTGTCAAAACTAGCAGTTAAACCATCTTTTTTTGCTCGAACCACTCCACATTCGAGCTAACTTGCCATTTTTTTATATCTATTAATTTTGGTTTAGTTTAGAATTGATACTATAATTTGGGATTTTCTCCTTTGCCATGATGCAATTTGGGATTCTCTCCTCACCTACAAGGACTGATGATCCCTCCCACTTCCTCGGCGATGAATGATGGCCGGTGATTGGCCATCAGCAAGTCCAAACAACACCAGATATCGGCAAAGGAAGCACACTCTCTCACTCTACCAATCCCCACCCGATTCCCATCACACATCTCTTTTTAACTCCTTGAAAAAAAAAGGATAAGTCTTAGCTTGGACATTCGAGTTTACCGTTGAACAAATTCTTATCGCCAATCAACTTGAAGCAGCTTTATTCACCAATACAATCATTAGTTCATAATATACAATTGGCTACAAGAAAACCCAATTCAATTTAATGATAGTTTAAAATTTGCTTTTGTATTTATAATAATATATAACATGATATATTTTTTATAATAAAATCATGATAATTGTTTAGCAGTTTTCATTTTCGAAAACTTGAATTATATATGGTGCTAATAGGAAGTCATGCATTATTAATTTATTCAGTGTCGCGTGAATAATAGATTTTGCAGAATAATTGTAAAAAATGCCAAGATTTTTTTAGTCGTATACCCTCTTTATGTATATATAACTACAAATTGAATCTAATTTTTATTTAAATAATTAAAAATCATATTATTGACATTCCATATCAATAACTTAGTTAGAGAGTGCCATATGGACAATGTTAGATGAAATAATAGCAAATGAAATTTGTGTGACCCTTACTGAGCTGGATAGAATTCAGCTATGAAAAAATCTATTTCTGAAGGGACAAGTTAAAGAGGTAGAATTCGACCATCATGCTAAGGAGTAGATCCGCAAGATCAAGACTTGATTGTGATCAATCATAATATAAGGCATATGAAGTTAAATGGCTGATAGGAGTAATAGACTAAGATGATCGAATTGGTCTCCAGGATATTCTAAGCGCCAAAGACCACATTGTAAATCAAATATGGCGAATCATATTGAATGAGCCAAAATTGGTAGGATACAAATGTAGGCTGAATAGTTTGTGCAGAGTAACTATGCTAATGGACGCACATAGTGGGAGGACAACTGATGTCGGTTACTAAAGCCATCAAAAATGGAGCCCAAACATGGGTAGCAATTATTGGAGTGGACAATTATAATATTTTAATGTCAATAAGTAGAATTATGCTCTCTAAGAAAATCTTTGACAATCCAATATCAATCTACTTGGCTTGGCCTACCAATAGCTTTTTATCTGAAAAGTAATGCTAATACAACTTATATCTCTACTACCAAAGCTTAGGCTACAACTCTATCCCCATCTGAATCTATCCTTTTCGAACGATTGTTTGATGATGGCAAAAATTTTTAAAGGTCAATATATCTGGACCTATGCTACTCTTGTATCTTTCTTTTAATCACTGTTTTTCTGATCGCTTTAATGCCGGTGGCATGCTCGCACATCTATATATCCCGCCATTTGACTTATGCCAATAAGCTTTGGTACGTCAGTCTTTTAGATGGCATGAAAGAAACTTCGTGTAAACATAATATTATTTTTAAGTAATAAATATACTTCTCATGTCATTATGATGCCACTCTGCCGTTTTGGTTGATCGTGTGGTTAAATTAGTGATTAGTATTCTAGTTGAATTGGTGACCCATGACCAAGTTTTTTCTGGTTTGATCAACTAACTGAATTATAAAACATTGATGATAGTATCATAATGGCACTTCAATATTAAATAAGACATCTCAAGGAAGTAGTGAATGTGAAACCTGAGAAGTTACCATAGCGAGAAATTGAAAGAAAATTCTTGGTGGTGATGAATAGTTATTCTATTTACTTCATGATGATTTATGTTGCTATTGATTGAAATATAGAACTTCGGTTAGAGTTAAGATAAAGATGATTAAATTGATCCTTGCAATTATAGAGATATAAAACCAAAGTGCTTATCCATTTACTGCTATTTTTAGATATAGTATAGGTGTTCAACGAAAGTTTGAAATTCTGAAAGCTAAAACAAATTTATTTAAGATTACTATCCTACTTCTATATTTGTTTAAACTCTCATTTTTAAAGTTCGTAATTTAAATATATGGTTCGTTGTTCTTTTAGCCTAAATGTGCTCGAGAGAGCAATCCCATCACAAATGTTACCTAATTTTCATGTGCAATGCATGTGCACTTTACTGGTTATGTATATCTTGAATTATGCAACATACTAGGTTGGAAAACATGTCTATAGCAGTTGACCTAAAAAACTCTTTTAGTTTGATGAAGTTCAACAAGTAAATGAGACCTACAATCAAAAGGAGATTTATCATGTCCATGTTGCATGACACGTCAAGGAAATTTATGTTCACTAGTTCAAGGAACATACATACATACATACATACATACATACATACATACATACATATATGTATGTATGTATGTATGTATGTGTATATATGTGTAGATATATGTATATATGCACATACATACATCCAGAGAGAAGATAGATTATGCTCCATTTTGAATGGATCTGAAAGCAAATCTGATTGCATCTAGAGCCATCTAATCCTACACTAATCCTAAAGCAATAAGAGCCCTAGTTAACAAGTTAACGAGAATCGTTAAGAGAAAAAAAAGCACTAATAGGATGGGATGCATTGCTCAGATCCACGTCTGTCCCTTGGTATGTAGCTCATACACTCTCCCCCTCTCTCCATTACAATAGCGCCACGTTTCAAAAAAAAATTCATTAATTATTCGACCTATGTTTCTAATATTTATGTGATGTTACTATTTAGTATGATAGACTAGATATTTATCTTAGAGGGTTCATGTTTATTCTTTAGGTATTTCTATTTATTTTTGGATGAGAGCGTAGAAAGGTAGAAAGCGCCCTCGCATGTTTTTGCTTATATGTAGCTCATTTGTATGTACTCCCATTAAGTTTGTAGTTATTCTATATTATTTTGCATTTACTACATTTGAAATTTATGTTTATCTTCTGTCCTTGCTGTTTATCGTGAGCCTTGACCTAACCAAGAGTGGAGGGGTCCAAGTTGCTATTTATTTTTTGTGGTAGTTGTGTTTATCAACACAAAGTAGATGTTTATCCTTGAAAGATACAATAAAATCTAGAATAGTTCCCTCACCAATCTGTGAGGTTTTGGATCTCATTATATTAACAGATATTGGTTACATGATAAGTATGCAGATCCCATAACAACCTCTATTAGATAATGTTTGTTACCATAACAACTTCTATCAGATCCCATAACTTAGTAGGAATATCTTCTAGTTTAATTGATTAACAGGTTAGAGTCTTCTGGTTTTGCTGGATGAGCTTTATCCTTTACACGCCCCTACAAGTTCAAAGGTGGAGGAACAACGTTGAGCTTGGATCTTATGCAGAAAAATCTGGTGGAAACAATCGGGTTGGTAAGAACATCGGCCAGCTGATCCTTGCTTGAAAGGAACCGAACTTTGAGATCACATCGAGCAACTTTCTCTCATACAAAGTGAAAATCAATTTCCACATGCTTCATTTGGGCATGAAAGACGGGGTTAGCAGTAACATAAGTTGCTCCAATGTTGTCACACCATAAAACTGGTGAGGAGGGGAGAAAAACACCAAGTTCCTTGAGAAGTGTTTAAAGCCAGGTAATCTCCGCCATGGTGTGGGCAAGGGCCATATACTCAATTTCAGTACTAGAATGAGCAACATTGGTCTGCTTCTTAAAACTCCAAGAGATGAGATTGGGCCCTAAAAAGATAGAGTATCCACTGGTGGATTTTCTATCATCTGGACAACCGGCCCAGTCTGCGTCAAAATAAGCATGCAAGGTAAAAATTTTGCTAGGCCGAATGTAAATGCCATAATCAACTGTGCGCTTCAAATAACGGAGAATGCGCTTGATGGCGGTCCAGTGGGCCTCAGTAGGATTATGCATGAACTGACAAGCCTTATTGATAGTGTAGAAAATATCAGGCCTTGTGAGTGATAAATACTGAAGAGCACCGACAGTATTGCGATAGATACTAGGATCTACACAAGAGGGTCCAATGAATTGAGATAGTGCCTGGCCAGACGCCATGGGAGATGAGATGGGCTTAGCATGAAGCATGCTGGCCTTCTTTAAGAGATTAATAATATACCTGTGTTGAGTGAGGTGGAGGCTCTGAGAAGTCCGATGGGCCTCAACCCCAAGCTTAATCTAGAATGGTTCCCTCACCAATCTGTGAGGTTTTGGATCTTACTATATAAACAGATATTGGTTACATGATAAGTATGCAAATCCCATAACAACCTCTGTTAGATAATGTTTGTTACCATAACAACTTCTATCAGATCCCATAGCCTAGCAGCAATATCTTCTGGTTTAAATGATTAACAGGTTGGAGTCTTTTGGTTATGCTGGATGAGCTTTATCCTTTACAATCCTGAAGTCTTTGTGTTTATCATAAGAAAGTTAGTGTTTATTCTTTAGATGTTTATGTTTATTTGGTAGAGGAGTATAGGTTTTCATTTTATGGTCAGTTTTTCTTTACTCTTAGAAATTAATAAAGTGGGTCCTACTAATTAACAAGGTTGCTAGTTTGTAGGGGAGTGTTTTTTTTTATTAAAAAAAATGATAGCATGGAAGTATGAGCAAGGACATGGACAACAATTTCGAAGGTGATCAGATTTGCTTCTAAATCCATTCAATATATAGAATAAAGATAAAGAGAGAGATGATGCAATCTTGTAAGGTGCATTGGATTAACATGTATAATAACTTGTGCATTCTTATTCTAAAAAAAAGGAAAACAATTTTGCAATCTAGCATCTTAACGAGAATGACCATCAATTTAGATGTTTTGCCAAATAACTTGAAGTAAAATGAGCATCTTGGCCCTAAAAAACACCTTGATTTTATGTAAAACATTCATTTCACTGATGCATGCACCCATTAAGCATTATTCTTTCCTTTTTTTCATAATCATACTCATCTCCAAAAATTATTCTATTGCAACAAAAGAAAAGCCACATTACACGGCATAACAACATCTAAAATGCCGTTTCAATACGTAATATAACACCTACACTCCCATAAAAATTGTCTTCTTGCACCCTTTTGACCTCTTTAATGGTCATTGTCGCATAGCCAGATGGCAATCCTTTTGTGCCAGCAATACGACAACCCAAATGCTTTCGATTACAAATCTGTAAAGCAAGTACACTTAGAAGGACAATTATAGTGCCAGTGGATCCAGCTAGATGCAGATGCCTGTCACATACGATGAAAGTACAAAACGTATTCTTAAAGTTCTAGAAATATTATTCTATTGGTGCTGGAGCCTGGCGTCGATTAAAAAATATAAATAAATTAAAGAAATAAGAAAATTAAAACTGCGGCTTCCCAATTACCGGCCTTGCATTTTGAAGCGCACCGACCCTTTTGGCACAGGAGTGGCGAGGAACCTCCCTCGCGCGGCGATTTTGGGTCACGTGGCAGCCACTAAGGATGCTGCTTGAGTGCTCAAGCGAGGGGGGCGGGAGGAAGGTTGAGCACCCATTTTTAAAGAATATATTTCCTTGTTGTTCAGATCAGGCATGTTCAGTAATTATTTTTTTTTATTTATATAGTTTTTTTTATAATGATGTAGCTAAGTGTGCTCATGCGAGAGCAATGTGAGTAGCCGATGTACCAAAAAAAATACCGCTTTTGCTGTTTACCACCAATCAGCTGCTCTGTTGTCCCATGGGTCTTGGTTTGCTGAGGGAGGAAAAAAAGGGATCGAATCCCATCACCCATGCCGACCTTGTAATACGCTGATACACTAATCTCCAGCTGTACGGCATAAAGATGCTAGCATCCTACGGTCCGCGATGCTGACCCGCATATGATCCATCTCTCGATCGACACGTCGACACCAAAAAGTCGTGTCCGCACCGGGTTGGTCATCAGTTGGCCATCGAGGACCGACATCATTGCAATGGAGCATCTGAATCCGACGTGGCGCGATGCTACTGGTGCATTTTGTGGGTAATCGGGAGGGTTCGGCCGCTGGTGCCATTTGTGACGAATTTTCTTGGGCCGGGAAACATATCGTTTCCCCAACTCTTTCCCCGGCCTTTTTTCCGAAGAAAAAGCCGCAGGTTACGCCCCGGCCCTGCTGCGCGCGAAGCGATTGTTCTGACGGGAGCGAGCGTGATCGCTTGTCTAGCTTCAAGAGTCGTGCTTGCCATATGTTTTACAGGCACGAGTCTCGAATTCGCGCGTGTCGTATTTACTGCCGCGGTAGGGATTTACTTTCAGCGGAACGGCTCACGGGAAACGGGAATTATGAAGGCAAGGGCCAGAGAAGGGAAGAGACGTCAAACGGTGCTTTACCCCTTCCCAAAATCCCCCTCCCCCCGTCCTCCCACTTGGAGCGGCCGTCTTCTTATTGGAGACCACCACCACCACCGATATATACGAATCCCCGGAGCCCTAGAATAGTTTCCATCGGGAGGGAGAGGGGGGGAGAGGGAGGGAGAGAGGGAGGCGTGGAGCTTGCGAGCTCCTCTAGTAATGGCGGATGAGGCGCCAAGGAAGGGCAAGAAGGAGATCGCCCCAGGGGCCCTCCTCCTAGGCCGCTACGAGGTGGGTAAGCTCCTCGGCCATGGCACGTTCGCCAAGGTCTACCACGCCCGCAATGTCAACACCGGTGAGTGCGTGGCCATCAAGGCCCTCGACAAGGAAACGATTCTCAAGGGCGGCCTTGTCGCCCACATCAAGCGCGAGATCGCCATCCTCCGCCGCGTCCGCCATCCCTACATCGTCCAGCTCTTCGAGGTCATGGCCACCAAGACCAAGATTTACTTCGTCATGGAGTACGTCCGCGGCGGCGAGCTTTTCTCCAAGGTCGCCAAGGGACGCCTCAAGGAGGACATCGCTCGCCGCTACTTCCAGCAGCTCGTCTCCGCCGTCGGCTTCTGCCACGCCCGCGGCGTCTTCCACCGCGATCTCAAGCCCGAGAACCTCCTCGTCGACGACAACGGCGACCTCAAGGTCTCCGACTTTGGTCTCTCTGCCGTATCCGACCAGATCCACCAAGACGGCCTCTTCCACACCTTCTGCGGCACCCCGGCCTACGTCGCCCCTGAGATCCTCGCCCGCAAGGGCTACGACGGCGCCAAGGCCGACATCTGGTCGTGCGGCGTCATCCTCTTCATCCTCATGGCCGGATATCTCCCCTTCCATGACCAGAACATTATGGCCATGTACCGGAAAATCTACAAAGGAGAGTTTCGGTGCCCGCGGTGGTTCTCGCCCGACCTCACCCGCCTCCTCACCCACCTGCTCGACACAAATCCCCAGACGAGATTCACCATCCCCCAGATCATGGACAACCGGTGGTTCAAGAAGGGTTTCCGCCACATCCGGTTCTACATCGAGGATGACCAATTGCATAGCCTGGAAGACTTTGACGGCGGCGGTGGCAGCGCCTCGCTGCAGGACCAGCAGGAGAATCCGGAGGGAGCCGAGGCCTCCGAGTCCGGGTCGGAGTCCGACTCCTCCGTTGCATCCTGCCCTGCAACCCTTTCTGAAGAGCGCCGGAAGGCAGGGCTCCCGCGGCCGGCCAGCTTGAATGCCTTCGATATAATCTCGTTCTCAAGGGGTTTCAATCTGTCCGGGCTGTTTGAGGAGAGAGGGGAGGAGTCCAGGTTTATCTCGGGGGAGCCCGTGTCGAAGATTATATCCAAAATGGAGGAGATTGCGAACTTGGTGAGCTTCACGGTGAGGAAGAGGGATTACCGGGTCAGCTTGGAAGGGACGAGGGAGGGAGAGAAGGGGCCGTTGACGATAGCTGCAGAGATTTTTGAGCTCACCCCATCGCTTGTGGTGGTCGAGGTGAAGAAGAAGGCAGGGGATAAAGATGAGTACGAGGAGTTTTGGAACAAGGAGCTGAAGCCAGGGTTGCAGAATCTCATGTACAGGTCGCATTCCATGGCCAATATTGCTTCTGATACCGAGTAGAAAGATAACAAGAGTAAAATTTTCCCGTATCCCTCTCTCCCGATCCATATGATTTATGATTCTTTCAGTCATGATTCCATAAAATTCTCTTTTCAGTTTCTATATCATATTCTTATTTGTTGCTGGAGCTGTACTAGGAATTAGGGAAGAAGCTTGCTCTTCATGTATTAGCAACAAATTCTCCCAGCACTTGTTTTGGAATGAAATTTTATAGAATACTGAATTTTCATTTTTCAATGTGAAGCATCTATAATGGAATCCAGTGGCAGTTTGGCTTGAAGAATTAAATAAATACAATTTTTTAATGTTAAATTAAATAAATGACTCGATCTCTGATGTAGGATATGCTTTCAATGACTTCAGCCTCACATTTAAGTAGTTAATATTGGGTTGTTTTCTTCTTGGATTTGCAGACCACAATTTGATGGCACATTGAGCCTTCTCATTAAGTGACGAGGTTCTTATGTTACAAAGGTATGGTTATTCTTTGAGAAAAATCTGTTGAGAACAACGCTGTCTGGTTTAACGTAAACTTTGGCAGCTTCCTTAACATGAACATGAAATCTCTTTGGACTTTTTAGCATTATGGATGATAATCAAAACATCTTATTCCATCTTATCCTAGTAGCTTGAATTGAGAAAGAAGACCAGAATGATTGACTTGAGCTTTCAAATTCTATCCTCTGAGTATTAAACTTTGTTGCTTTTGCATTCTCTGCCTCTTGCTTTGAAACTGTTTTTGAACCTCTAAACAATGCATTGGTTATTTCGTAATATTTTTAATACCAAATCAGTGAAATAGTACAAAAATATTCTAATTTAGAGTATGAGTGTCAATTTTGAAGTTGAACTTAATATTAGTGCTCAGGAATTAAATTTAGTGATGGTAAAAATCAGTTTCTAGTTTAGGGACCTAGTGGTCTGATTTATGTGTATCTTGGATCCGTTAGCTTTCAGGGACTCCATTGTCGGTAATGCAAATAATATTGGGTTATATTTCCTGTCAATGGATAATCCTTATGTCTTTTAGAATTTACCTACACTTTCTAAAATTTGCCGATAATTTTAGATAGAGATTAAGCGACACTCTATAGAAGGAAGATACTCATCTATAATGGGTTAAAAATTTAAACTCAGTTTTTGCCATCTGAAGGAGACTCTTAGATATTTACAATAATCATCCCTTCTTTTTAAAGAAAATCTTAATGACTTAAGAAAAGAGAGAGGCTCTTGTTTCATAATTTTTATTTACATTGTTGAAGACTTGCATAGCTGAAGGATGGAATATTTTGTGCTGGAAAGGGAACCTCCAGCTTTTCAAAGTTATTTGTACTTCAAGTGAGCAATTGTCAGATTTAGAGAGGTCGAAGCTCTTGTATGGTCTGATTGAGCATTAGAAGGATTGACCTTAATCAACACTTCATTCAACAGTAACTATATATTTAAGAATTAAAACCTTAAGAGGTTGCAACAACTCTTGAAGTGAGTTGTGGGCTCCATTTGAGGATTCAGTGAAGGTTCTATAAAGATGATCTGGGTACGAAAGTTAAAGAAAATTTCATTGGTTTGGAGATAAGAGTTCTCAATTGGGTATGGAAATGTGTAAAGTTGTTCAAAGCAGGTTGTATAAGCTGCTGGATCTGTATTGTGAGCCAAGTGTATTCACCCCTTTTTGGTGCACAAAACTCTTTGAGCTATTTAATCCTCCTTGGGAATCTGATGTCTTGTAGAGCCTTATTCCCTTTTATACAAACTTTTTTCATTGGATAAAAGGCTTTTAGGATTTGAGTTTTGGTGTTTTGTGGCCAGAACAAAAGATTCTTGGCAACTGCCGGTCATTCCGCAATGGTATACTTTTTTGTGCTAGATATAGTGAAGAAAAGAATTTCTTTCTGACCACATTCCACCTCCTCTTGTTATGGTTGCAACAAATAACATCCCTTTCCATGGGGTAGCGTACTTCAAAAATATTACCTCTCCCATCCTCCTTCCATTCGTGGAAGGACTTCTGTGGTGGAGGTTCCCCTTCTGCATTCTTCATTTCTCTCTCATCCACTCAATACTCATCTACTTAGTTACCTTTATTCAAATCACACCCCTAATTAACTCTAGAAGGTGATCATCATTATTATCCATTCAAGCAAATCTGTTGCCTACCCTTCCAACTTTTCCATATCACGTGAGAAAGTAAAGAGGATTGCAGCATGGAGTCTTACTAGGGTTACTTCTTATAAGCTCACTCCCTCTCTCTTGGTGGTTTAGTGTGAGTATTCCTTGTACCAATTGACTTCTATCCTTGGAAAAGAAGAGAACCCTTTCGTCCAATTCATTGTTTCATGCTTCTTGAATTTTTCACCCCTTTAAATTCTTAGAAGCTCTCTGCATGTTCCTCATTAAAATTAAAATTCCCATGCCAAAGAGTTTCTCCTTAGAAAGAGAGGACTAAATAGCCACAGTGTGATCCAAGGGTATAATTTGAGAAGTTGAATTTCTGAGGATCAGGATGCAGGAAGTAACTTTCTGGATATGCTAATATCATGATTCCCTGCTATGAAGAATTACAAATGAAACAAGAGCCCATGACTGCAGTCTCTAGAAGAAAAAAGAAAACTAAATGTTTCAAATTAGCAGGATCCACTAACTTAATCAAACAAAGAATGATGAACATGTTGATGATGCCATGCTTTACTGTATTACACTTCAAAGTATCCCTCATTGGTAAAATCAATGGAAATTGGAAACTACTTTTTCCAAGAACTGATGAAAGTCAAAGACTATCTTGAGTTGCCTCCTATTGTTCATGGACTTGATGCTTCCACGCCCCAGGCCCCGCTTTCTCTCTTTCTCTCTCTAACAGATTATAACTAAGAATCTATTGAGGTGAAGATTTAGAAGTGTAGAAATGCTGAAAAGCATGAATTAAACAATCTTCCACCCTGCTGACTATGATCATATAACAGGACTAATAAGATCACCTTATTTATAGAATTTTTTGCTGCCAGAGTGAGAAGAACACAGAAATTGTCTGGTGTTTGTTTCGAGTTATTTTCCGACAAAGAAAATGATATTGGAACACATTTTGCATCAAGCTCGGGAGAAGCCACAATGGATGGATGTGGATGAGATTGTTTTAAGATTTTGCAGTTACAGTTTAGAAGGAAAATGGCACTGTTGTTGAGATTAGTAGTATTTGATCCTAGTTCTTAGTATTGGTTTTGAGAGAAACATTACTGGCTATGTTTTGTGCCTGAGCAAAGATGCAGCGATAGAACTATATGGAAATTTGTTAGTTTATTTATTGAAAAGAGATGAATCTTAAACTGAAAATTTTCAAGATACTCTCTTGAGTGCTCAAGTAGATGATTGGATAAACTGCTTTAGTTGTATACTCAAGATTAGCCAAGGTATGTACCAAAAAAGAAAGAAAGAAAAAAAGAACTAGCCAAGGTGTTGGAGTTGTAATAAGTTATGCTACGGAAGTGACCTTTGGAGGCAGCTTCTTATGAGTTGGAGCTATATATGCACCTTGTTTATTTGAAAATTCTTTGAAGCTGTGAGAACACATCTATCAAATAGGATTGGTTCCTTAAGGTGCTTCTATCTTGGATGAATTGATATCATTGGATCCTACAATATTTGTTTCTTGTGGCCTTTTCTACTGCTATGTGGAATCTCTTCTGATGTTTTTGCTAGCTGCATCTCTATATGTATGAACTTTTCCCCATTTAAGTTTAGGATCTGTAATTGTAATTCCTCTTTTGTCATCATTTATCTGATAAATAAGAAGGCAGAGTATTTCTTCAAGGCATGGTTCGCTGTACCGACCCGAACTGGATGGTACGGGGTGTACTATATCATAGCAGTTCAGTACCGGTATCTGATACAGATGGCGTACTTGGTATCCGAAAAAATTTTGTACCATATCGTGCCAATACAGTGCTAGTGTGGCACTGGCATGGGATCCGCTACCGAGATGACGAATTTTGCTTTAGAGTATTCACTTTTTATCATTTTGTAGAAGAGCCAAATTCAGCACCTTTGAAAGCGTAAATTGTGTTCAAAGATGTGCCAAAAGTAGGTAAACTAGGGGTTGGAAATAATTGGACTTATGCGTGAAGTCTTCACTTAATAGTGAAAATGCAGATAAGAAATAAAATTGACGTAGTGCAAGGAAATTTTCAGTTAATTTGATTTTTCTAAGATTGCTGAATGAAGTATGTAATTTATGAGGAATTTTCTATTGAGTTCAAGTGTTAAACTTTGGAGTGCTCTTTTTGGTATGATGACAGTGCCATTTAGAGGGGCATATTTCCTATTACTTGAAGTTGGCTTCTGATAAATGATCTTTTACAGCTTTTATGATAATGGATCATTTTGGATCTGTAAAAAGAAACATAAGTTTCTGTATATGAATAGATTCATTTTCATTTGAGCTAAATCATTAGGAAATCTGAGAGAAGTTTCAGTGCTTGTGGCCTGACCATTTCAGAAGTCTAGAAATTAGAAAATATAGAGTTGCAGTTGATTCCTAATTTGATGTTCTTTACAAATATTCTGGTTTTGTTTTTGGCCTGCACCCACCTTTGATGGATAATTTGGTATCATGAACTTAAAATCAGTTTGACTTGACTTCTCTTTTATATGAGCTATGTAGACAGCATTTACATTATGGTCCTTGCATCTACTGATTTAAGTATTTAGCATTTGCAAAAGTTGAGATGGCATATGTTCTTAACTTTTCAGAGGAAACTTCTTCTTTTTTTCCCCTCTGTTTGGTGATTGTTATATGCAAAAGAAATTCTGTCTGCTGGGATTCGTCTTTTTCTAGTCAACTGTTGATAATTACCTATCCAAAGAGATCGTGCACTTTTGCTGTTGCTTGTTGCTAACAAGATCATAGTTGTTGTTTAAGTTTTCTAGATGGAAAACTTAGCACTTCTGTCTCTTAATTAACCTAGGAAGATGGTAAGTATTCCATCTGAATGCTTAAGATAGCCATGACAATGTGATTTAAGATTAAACTACAATACTGGAGAAATTTATTACCTTGCATAAACCTTTGTGTTATTAGGCATGACTTTCTTGGAATTTCTGATGTGTTTGCAGGAGTTCTTTAGTCTCATAAGTTTGTCTCTAGGATGATTTAAGGATTTTTTTTTTTTTTGGTCATGGTGATGAATCATGATCCTCTGTTTTTAGCTTTCAAATTGGTGGGTTGAATACTTGAAGTGCATACTGTGCACCTTTCTGACATCTTCCAAGATTCCTCCAGTTCATGTTACTTCGTCAGTTTTTCTGCTAGAGTAGGGCTCCTGGAAGAATAAAGGTGAATGGGCATGCTTTTTCAACCATTTCTATGGCAAACAGCTGCTCAGCTCATTCTAGATTAATCGGTCACATCATAGAAATTTGATGGTGCTAGTTTCTTCAGCATGCTGGAGTAGTCAGCAAGAAGTGGAAGAATCCAAACCTTCATTACTTTTTTCCTAGAGTTGTCCCAACGTCAGTGGAGACTTTGTTCCCACCTACTTGCTGCTGCTGCTGAATAAACTGTGAGGAGGCTACCTAATGATTTCACTGGCGGCATCATCATCATGGGCAAAGTCTTTCGCAAATGATAAATGCCAGGCTGGTTGGACTGCAGTCCCAGTGGTGGTTCTAGTGTCCCTCTTCAGAACACCGATTTGAGTACAAATCACTCTCTCTCATGTTGACCCAAGTGATTCAAACTCGAGTTCAAGTTGGCATATTTTTTGCATGATTTAGGGGTGGCAATCTTGTCAGGTTGGATCATATACCGGTTGGGTCAGATGCGGGTCAAGTCATGAAATTCCAAACCTCGGCTTGGCCTATTTATTAAAGAGATTGAGATTTCAAATCTGAATTTGACCTATTTATTAAATAGACAGTCTAGATCCAACCTATCCAACCTGTTGGGTCATATTGGGTGAGGTCCACTAGCAAACCTATTTACCTGTTAGATACCTATATAACCTGTTTATCCACTATTAAAAATTGTTAACTACTTAACCTGTTTGTCACACATATCAAACAAATTGCTGAGACTTAATGGATCCAACACATGCATGTGTTTGTGCATATTGCTGAAACAGATGGACGCATAAAAAGTTTAATGGATGCACAATGAGCATCACCTGTAAGGTATGACAAAAGATCTAAGCTTAGATCTTGGATTCATAAATTGTCGCACCATCTTGGAGGGCATGGGTCATCATCACCCCCAAAAATCAGCAAGAAGAAGAAGAAGAAAGAAGACAGTTAAGCTCTAATTGGTTAATTACTGGTGATGCTCAGTAAGAGTAGTGGTTAACTAGGTGCATTTGTTTGCAACTCACTAAAATATGTGAACATTACTTCACCGAACACATCCGAAGAACTAAAATTTGTAACTCACTAACAGCATCTCTCCCTACTAAAAAAGGTCAAGAAAAATATGAAGGAAGAATTTATCAATTTCTGATGGTATGGAAATGCAAATTTAAAAGATGATACTAGCAACAACAGGAAGTGTTTTGTAGAAAACGGGCTTAGGGAGACAAAAAAATAAGAACTAAGAATTCAGGGGAAAAAAGAATATCTTATTATTTCTTGATCATGAGGGAACATGATAGATATACACACACGGACAAATTGATGGATGGAAAGAAAGAAGGTACGTAGGATGAAGTTTTAAAAGAGAACCTTAATCTTCTATCAAAAACTCAAAGAAGAGGCTATTTCTCTTCAAGAAAGAAAGAAGTTGCATGTGAAAATGACGGAGAAGGAGAGGTGGGATGCGAGCTAAGGGATGCCGAAGCTGCGTGGGGTGGAGTCGACTAGCTTGCGGTGTTGGGTCTTGAGGCAGAGGATGGTGCGATCCACATCCATTATCTTGTGTTTCTTCACAAATATATTCCTCGCCTTCGCTCCTCTCCAAACCTTGAGGGAAATCCAAAAATTAAAGGAAGATGGGAAAACCGCCGTCCCTCTCTTGGTGATGCTCAAGAGCCAAGATCTTGGTAGGAATGGCAAGGCGCCAGCTAATTCTCTATCGATGAATTGGGTTGGGCTCTGAAAAGAAAAATTACGTAAATGGTTAAATATGTTAACCTTAATAAAGGAGTTAAAACTCTAAAATCCGAACTTGACCTATTTAATAAATAGGTCAAAATAGGTTGATTTATTTGTGACCTAAATTTGTTTAGCCTGAATCCAAACCTATTTATTGTTGATTGGGTTGATGAGTCAGATTATTTTTTGCTACCTCTAACCAGAGTATTTTTCGGTGAAAAAATCTTAAATATCTTAAATTCTGTTTTAAGATAATACTTGAACTAATATGCACACGCTCGGGCATCCACATATCCATGCATGCACGCACACCTTCTTCTTATATATTCTCAAAAATAAAAGAATTGAAAAACTACAATTTATGACGAACTAAAATTCCAGCTGGCGGAAAGATTGAATGATATGCAAGGTCGTCCAGTTTAGACTCAATTATTATAACATTTTTAATATGCTAAGCGTTTCTCCAGGGCTCTGAGCCTTTAATTATTACACTCCCTCAATAAAACCATAACTCCCAACAAACTCTTGCTGAATTGAGCAAGCCATAGCAGCCAAATCCAAAACAAATGCATAAAGAAAAGAAATCAAACAGTCCACAATCAACAGCGCTTCCAGCTCATCTAAAGCATAAAACACCGCTCCAAGAATAACATATACAAAGAAGATCAAAAAATGCATGCCGGATGACTTGCGGGCACCGGAAGTGGCGGCCGGAGCGGTGACAAAGCCAGCGTCTGCGGCGGTGGTGACTGATCCCCTACCTGCCACGTCCAAACAATATCCTTCAAGGAAGGCCTCAGCTCCTGGTGATAAAATTTCTGGTACTCCAATGTATCGCCGGACAATTTCTTCATCTCCACCAGGAACAACGCCGGCGACACCTCGAAGATCTCGGCCTCGATCTCCAGCTGCCCCTTCCTCCCCTTCTTGCTCCCTTCCAGCTTCACCACCCCATCTTTCTCCTTGATCATCTTAAATCTCTCCATCTGCGCTATCTCCTCTAGCTTCGACACGATCGCCGCTGCCGGCTTCTTGGACGTGAACCTCGCCTCCGCTTTCACCCCCTTCTCCTTCTCAAATAATCCCGATAAATCGAACACCTGCGACCGCGATATAATATCGAATGCATTTAAACAGCACGGTCTTATCGGCGACATTGCCAACTTCTTCTTGATCTCCTCCTCCGCTTCATCTTTTTCTTCGTCTTCTGACGGGAAGGTGGCGCCATGCATGCAGCCATGCACGTCGCCATCTGATCTCGGACATGGCGATCCTCTATATTGCAGCGTCGGCGGCACTGGCTTGAATCCCTTTCGGAACCAGGAGTTCTCCATGAGCTTGGACATGGTGATCCTCGTATTCGGGTTCGGATCGAGCAACCGGGACAACAACTTCCGGATATCGGAGGGGAACCAGGTAGGGCACCTGAACTCCCCTCTGCTGATCTTTCCATACATTGTTATGAGATTAGGGTCGTTGAAAGGAAGGTACCCGGCCATGAGGACAAATAAGATCACCCCACAAGACCAGATGTCGGCCTTGGCGCCGTCGTAGCCTTTTCGGTTGATGACCTCCGGCGCGACGTAGGCCGGCGTGCCGCATGTCGTGTGGAGCAGCCCGTCTTGCCGTCTCGACCCACGGAGCGCGCTTAGGCCGAAGTCGGAGACCTTGAGATTGCCGCTATCGTCGAGGAGGAGGTTCTCCGGCTTTAGGTCCCGGTGATAGACTCCTCGGCTGTGGCAGAAGTCGACGGCGCCGACGAGTTGCTGAAAATATTTTCTTGCCATGTCTTCGCTGAGCCGGCCTTTGGCCACCTTGGCGAAAAGCTCCCCGCCGCGGACCAACTCCATGGCGAAGAAGATCTTGGACTTGGTGGCCATGACTTCGTAGAGCTGGACGACGTTGGGGTGGCGGACGAGGCGCATGATGGCGATCTCCCGCTTGATCTGGTCGATCATGCCGGTGCGGAGGACCTTCTCTTTGTCAATGATCTTGATGGCGACGGTCTCGCCGGTGAGGATGTTGCGGGCTTTGTAGACCTTGGCGAAGGTGCCCTGGCCGAGGAGGCGACCGAGCTCGTAGCGGCGCATTAGGACGGTGCCTCTCTCCATCTTCTGCGATGATGACGGGTGGAAGCAGCCGTGGGGGTGGATATATTCGTATGAGGGGGTCTTCTTCTTCTTCTCAGCTAATGGTGGAGGCAAATATTTCGGCCCCCGGGCCCTGGTTTTCGAGTTGGGGGAGCCCTCCATGGAGGGAAGGGAGGGGTGGTGAAGGGTGACCCGGGTTTAAATCAGGGGCAAGAATTGGACAGGCTGGTTGCCAACTAGATGGAGGGATGATGCAACGGGCTAAAGATGGTGAGAGCTGGGATAAGGTTTAATTAGCTGGTGGTCGTTAAGAAGGAGGGGTGCAAAGTTTGGGGAATGGGCAGGGAGGGAGATGCCAGGGCATATGATCTATATTTATATTGGTTTCTTTCATGGATTCAATTAAAATTTTATTGTAATGCAATGTTTTAGATGGTTGAGAAAGAATGAAATGGACTTTCTGAAAGGTTCTTAAGCCCTCGGTACTCATGGAGCTAAATTTAATATGGTGGGTGCTTCCTAATTTATCACTTCCCCCTCCGTTTTTTTTTTTTTTTGTTTTTTTTTCCTCTCTTTCCGGCATTTCGATCGATCATCACCAGATCTAGTTTAGCTGCAATGGGAAAAGTGTGGATTGTTGTTCCATATTAAAGTTTATGGAAGAGAAATTAATCACTGCAAGCGAATTTTTAAGGTTATTACGCAATTTGTGGGTCCAAATCCTTAAATAAAAAAGTATCTACAAGCAGCAACACAAAAAAAGAAAAAAAGAAACAAATGTACGTAGCTGTTGAATACCAAAACCCTATGAATCAAAAATAAGAGCATAAAACAACTTTATCCAGTTACATTCTAAATTCTGACGTGCTGACATGGATAAATGCAAGCTTGAACAAATTTCATAAATTTATAGGAGGAAATCCAGTTATTGCCTCCAGTTGACAATGCAAAAATGGCTCAGAAGATTTGGTGGCCTCATCGTTTCCAAAGAGTTGAAACTTTGCATTCCATACTAGTATAGAGAGGAGGATTTGAAATAAGAAATGATTTGTGGAAAAATGCAATAAAAAAATAATGTTGCCGCAAACTTTTTTTTAATTCTCTTTGGATAATTAAATAGAATATCACTCACCAAGTAATAATAATTTTTTCTAATCTACTCAAGTAATTAACAAGCAAAATAATTAAGCAATCCATGCATAAGTAGCCACACAATTTTTTTAATATAGAAAATTTTTGATGTGAAGAGAAAAACTACGAGATCCAGTCCAACTAAAAACTACGAGATCCATTCTAACTAAAAACTTCCACTATTTAAAATAATAAAAATATAATAGATCCTTTCTAGTTCAATTAGAGGCTGCACAAATATCAATAAGATTTAATCATGGATTTCAATAATAAATAGCAAAATAAACAATAGATCTCACCACGTGTTGATGCTTGAAATAATCAATAGAGAACGTTTTTTAAAGATCAAAATTGTTCAATTTGTAGCTCTCAATGTTATAAATAAATATAGATAAAATTAACCATCCGATCATCCGACAAAGTAGCACATTTTTTTTTCTTTTTCTTTTCTTCACTATTTCCATAGAGCCCCGTGGTCGTTTTTTTTTCTTTTTTTTTCTGCAATCACCTCGCCCAAGTTGGCGGTTTGAAACTGTTTTTTTTTTTTTTTTTTACTTTTAAAATTCAAATAAGGTGGATCTTTTTTTTAATTTTTAAATTTAAATAAACTAGATCCCACGTGAGGAGCGACCACACCAACATCTTCTACTTCTAAAACATCAGTAGAAACTGAATTTTGATAAGAGGAATGAAAGCTCATCGATCATATCAACTGGATACACCAAAAACAAAAAAAAAACAAAACAAAAAACAGCCACGAGCTGAGTCACTTATGAGTCAGATCATGTTCAAATGGGAATAACATAAGTGATGTATTTGTAAGAAAAAAAATATTCCTTCCATCATCTTAGTCAGATTTTTAATAAAAACCACCCTATATTATTATTATTATTATTTTTGCTGAAAACGGAAGTCTCATACATAACGTGCATGTATGAATACAACCAAGAAAATCAAAAAAACAGTACATCACGGAGAGCTGTATGCAACTCCGCCTCTTCCTCCTATAGATGGTCCCTAAAATGGTTAGCAACAAAAGAAGCTACCCAATCAGCATCCCCATTAGCCTCTCTAAATACATGCTTCGCTTGAAACACTAGTCCGTCGGAAACTATGGCTCGGATATCTTTCACCAGCGGATGGTAGTCGCCAAGGCCCCAGAAGTCTGCGGAATCTGCAGCTTTTTTCAAGCAAAACCAACAATTGCATCTGTGGCAACGACATTTTCTATTAAATATGCTTATTAAACTTTAATTGTGCAAGCTCAGAACTGTTATGAATTTTGCCCACTATGAAACCCCATCTGCCATGCATACATTGTGTCATACTCAGCAGTAATGCCACGACACCACAGGTCCTAACTCCAGGTATAAAAATGATACCACCTTATAATGAGCCTATGCATGGATTTATGACCTAGAAAAAAGCTACCTATTACTCATGACATTACAGATATCCTACTAGTATGCCTAATGTAAAATCTTAAGGAGAATGAGAATGCTTTTCGATCATTGGAATAGACAGAAGATATTGGTTTTTGGAGTCGGGTCAATCCGCCCATGATAGGTCGACCCGATCCATTTTATTTGAAGGGAAACAATCCTTCAATGACATTTGTTGGATATCTCATAACTACCAAAGGTAGCTAATTTCTGCCTCTATATATATGGTTAGCTGCAAAACAGAAAAATATAGAGTTTTTTTGCGCACATATCCTTCTAAATTTTAAAATTTGCATGAATATCCTTCCAAAATTGATATTTGCATGTATACCCTTATAAAATAATTATTTTGCATATATACCCTTCATTTTTCTTTTTTCTTGCATATATGCCCATCTCATCTAACGCGTTAAGAAATTAGCAGTTTAAAATTAAAAATGACTGAAACACCCATAATAGGTAGATGTGCAAAAAGAAATATTTGATAAGGGTATATATGCAAATAATACTTTATGAGGATATTCAGGCAATTTCACATATTTATGAGGATTTACATGCCAAAAAATCTAATTTTATTTTTTCTATTTCAACCTGTTTTAGTTTTTCGTGAGATTTGTTAACCTATTACCCGCTTTAGAAATAAAAAGATACTTTTATAATTTTAATTAATTTTTAATTTAAATAAGTATAATTTTGACTAATTACGTTAGCTCAATCGTTATGTCAAAAGTATTCCAACAAAAAAAGTGTTTTGTGAGGGCAAGCAAGTAAATATCAATTTGGAGGGCATTCATGCAAATTTTAATATTTAGAAGGGTATTTATATAAAAATCTAATTTTTTTTTTTTGCGTGTATACCCTTCTAAATATATGAAATTGCATGAATACCCTCCAAAATTGCTATTTTCATATATACTCTTATAAACGTTTCTTTTTGTATGTTTATCCATTAATGGTATTTTCGTCATTTTAATTTTAAACTACTAACTTCTTAATGGCATTAAATGGTATAGATATACATACAAAATAAATATTTGATGAGAGTATACATGCAAATATCAAAGATATTTATAAAAGTTACAATATTTAGGATGGTATGCCGCTGCCGCTTGAATACTCGCCTACTGTGTCTTGCCAAGCGCAAAGCACAGCTTCCCCTCCTCGCCTTGTCGGAAGCCCCACAACTTCACTTCGTCGTTCTCTTGAAGGAAACTTCGGTTCAATAAGTACTTGTACTCCTTGCCTTTGATCACAGGGGATCTAGAGGAGTCCCAGCGAGTGAGCATCAAGTGGCAGCGAAACCCGCTTCGAGAGTAGACCCATACCTCCAGTCCCCCATGCTTCCTGTTGCTGGAAATTGGACCCGGGGGTGACCGCTCAGTTGAGAAGGAGGAGCTCCAGCATGGGATTGCGGGTGGCGGTCCGTCGGCTGGCGGCGTCCTCCGGGGGATCTGCAAAAAGCCGGTGGCCGGGGTTTCCGGCGCCGGCCCTCCGATGCTTAAGTCAGAGGGGGCTAATGTGTGGAAGGGGAGAGAGTCTCCAAAGAGTTTTGCCAGCCAACCCCCTTCTCAGGAGGTTGGGTTTTCTTTTTATAGAGGGATATAGATATACCTGCGATGTGACGGAGAGAACGGATTACCGTATGATTGCATGTGTCGGATTAATGCATGATCGTGTGAATTAATGCCTTACCGTAGGAGATCAAGCTGACGACAATGAGTCGTCGTGGTTGATCGGACGCGGCCGGGCGGATTTGCCGTGGAGGGCTTGAGATCCATAGATGGCAGGAGCCATACGCATTAATTGTTGAGTGAGCCGGAGATCAGCAGAGGCCGTGCGCATTAATTGTTGAGTGAGCCGGAGATCAGCAGAGGTCATGCGCATTAATTGTTGAGTGCAATGGCAGGGCATGGTCCCAGGTTGGATTGCAGGAGAATGTGACCGCAACAGGCGGATGGTGCAGTCGAGAGACCAGGCTCTCGAAGTCGAGGATACTAAGGCCAAGTGTTTGGGCGGGGCGCTCAGAGTTGAGCGCCTGGTCGGACTCCAGGTCTGGTTGCAGGCCTTAAAGCCTGGTCGGGAGCTTTACTTTAAGATAGCTCGGGCAGGCACTCTTCTTCGGAGAATATTTTGAATAGAAAATAGGAATTATGATATAGTGCGACCTTCGCCTCCAGGTCGGGCGCCTTCTGGTCGGGCGCCTTCCAGTCGGGCGCCTCCAGGTCGGGCGCCTTCTGGTCGGGTCCAGGTCGGGCGCCTTCTGGTCGGGTGCCTCCAGGTCGGGCCAGGTCGGCTCCAGGTCGGGCGCCTTTAGGCATGTGCCGACCGCGTGCCCTTATGTTTTGGAGCGACTTATTTTCCCCCAACACTACTCTCCGACTTTCGAGTTTGAGCTGCTCGCAAGCTCGGACGCGGGAAGTAGCTGTTTTTACCGCGTTGGTGTGGGCCAGGAGATTTTGAATTATTTTGGCGCTCCGCGCGCTTTGAGGCGCCCTTAATGGGAGGAGACGGGGCGACACTCTTTCGTTTTTTGAAGCGTCCTTGCACCATGAGCTCATGATGGGGCTCCGCGATTCAATGGGACGCTTCTCTGATTCTGCATTCAAGGTGTCGATCTAAATTGAATATGCCGCTTCGGTTTTCGGGGCCGACGCGTGGCATGATCTAAACGGAAGGCAGGATCCTGTTCTGCCGATCCAGACCGTCGGAGATGTCTATATAAATGCCCATTCTGGCCCCAAGGGCTCTTATTTGGCCGTCATTATAGTCGCACCCTGTTCCCTTCGTCTTCTTGTTCTCCAGTTTCCTTCGGCGGCACTCCGAGGCATTTCCAGGCGATCGTCTTGGTTTTTCTCCTGATCATCGGCACTTCCAGCGAAAATATGAGTAGGTGCCTTCCCCCCCTGTTTGCTCGGAGGGTTTTTACTTTTTTCTTAGTCCCCCTCGTTCTCTTCTTCTGTCTCCTGGGATGGGTCTTAGTCCGGACAAAGTCGGGTCTGCCATGCGCGATGAAGAGGTGGAGATGACCGCTGAGTGGTTTTTTCCTCTGCGGGGGTTCCATCTGGAACCTGCGGGGCCGAGGGATCGAGTAACGAGACCTCCCCCGGGTCGGATCGGAGTGTATCTAGAAACACTCTGGGCCGCCCTGCAGTTCCCCCTCCACGGGTTCGTGAACGAGCTCCTGGCGAGTTATCAGCTCGTCCCAGCGCAGCTCGCTCCGAACGCGTAGAGGATGATCGTTGGCTCTCTGTCCTTGTGTATTTTGCACGGGATACCGACTTTGGTCAATGTCTTCCGTTGGTGCTTCTTACTGAAATCCAACTCGGGAGACGGAGAATGGCTTTATCTTGCCCTTCGGGGTGGTTGGCCATTCTTCCGGGGCGCTCCGACATCCATTCACGGGTGGAAGGAGAAATTTTTTTTTTATCCTCCGAGCGGTCATGGGGTTTCGACCCCAGGTGGGGGCAGGCCCGGCTCAAGACTGCCAATAAACTCCCCACACTGTCCAAAAACGAGCAGGGGATCCTCGACGCTCTCTGCGGCCTCGAGGAAAACATTCTTCTGAACGATCTCGTAAGCGGGGACGCTCTAGTCAACGTAGGCTTGAGCTCGGCGCGCCCTCAGGGTAAGGGTGGTTGTGTTTTTTCATTATTTGTTCTGCTCTGTCTCCTCTTTTTCCGTTATTTGAACTTTTTTCTTTTTGTCCTTTCATACGTTCCGAAGATGGTGACCAAGAACGCAGCTCTCTATGCTCAGTTTCGGAAGAGGGCAGCCGAGATCGGTGGGGCCCCACCCGAGCCCAGGAAGAGGGCCAGATCTTCAGCGGGCGTAGCGGCCGAGGCTACCAGTCGCAAAGCCGGGTCTTCCAAGCCTGCTCGGGAGGTTTCGAGCACCGACCGCAGGGGCTCGAGTTCTGCGGGGGCTTCTGCGATGCTGGCTTGCCCGACTCCTCTTTCTCAGCACCCTGATCGACATCCTGTCGAGCAGAAGCGCTCGGATCCCGAGCCGAGTAGCAGTCAGGGGGCTCCGAGGTCGTCCCCATCGAGCTCAGCGAGGCTCAGTCTCCCGGGTCCCTCGGAGGGCGAGGCCCAACCAGAGAGGAGGCCGTACCTCCCCAGGTGGAAGGTTTTTAAGGGCTACTCGGCCCTCAACAATCCTGCAGTAGCGCGCCAGGTTTTCCGAGTCGCACTGCTCCCAGCCGACCAGGCCGAGATTTGGTCCATGAGCTACAACAGCTTCTTGGACGGAAATTATTGCTCCGCAGTTCGGGTAAGTTTGCCTTTAACTCTCGTTTTTAGCTCAGTTTTTAGCCTTAACTCACTCTTCCATCTGCTGTTTGCAGCATCTCCACGAGGTCCAGACACTGATGCACATAGCGTCAGACTATCGGGAGCGGGCCCGAAGGTGTCAGAGGGGTCAGGAGGAAGCCGAGAGGAAGCTCGGCGAGGTCGAGTTCCTGTGGAGGGAGCTCCTTGCTAGAGTGGAGGCTGGCGAAGACGAGCTCCAGTCGTTAACCGCGCAGCTCGAGGAGGAGAAGGCCGCGCACACTCTAGCCAGATCGGAGTTACACAGCGCCGAGGCTCGGCTAGCTGAGGCTCAATCTAGGGTCGTCGTCCATCAGAACGAGGCGAGAGCCACTCAGCTCAAGATTGAGCAACTCGAGGCTCGGGAGAGAAGGGCCCAGGGGCGAGCCGACCAGGCAGTGCAACTCTTCCGAGAGTCGGAAGAGTTCCGCGAGCTGCTGGAGGAGGAAGCCGTGGACGGACTCATCCGCGGCTTTGAAGACTTCCGGAATTAGCTGAAGCGGCTCTATTCCTAGTTCGATCTCAACCTGCTCCAGCCCGGAGCAGGGATTGAAGAGGGCGAGTATGGGCCCAAAGACTTGGCTGAGGCCGAGGTCCAAGAGGCCGGGGAGGCCGCTCGGGAGGTTTCCACCGAGGAAGCTCCTGAAGGATCTCTTGACGTTGCCCCCAAAGTTGCCGATGATGTCTCGGCCGAAGCTCCCACTATCGCGGCCGGGTCCGCGGAAGGACCTGGTGGGGCTCCAACAAAGAGCGCCGAGGCGGCCGCGGTAGACGACCCCGGAGCTGCACCCGCTCCTTAGGGTTTTATTTCCTGTTTGTCTTTTCCTTTTTTGTTTTGTAAATAGGGTCAGCCCCCAAAATTGTACGCTTGAACCTTGGTTTTGTACTTAGCCTTCGGGCTTCTATCAATAAAAAATTTCTCTTTCCTAAATTTGTGCGCGTCTCTTTCTTCTGCATAGTAGATAATTTTTTGATTGTTTAAACTAAAATTTCCTTCGGCTTCCTTCGGCGAATTCCTCAAACTCGGCTACGTTTGTAGATTTAGGGTCCGTAGACTTAGGTCCCGATTGCGTTCGCTAAGTTGTTAAGTTCATATCCGATAGGGAAGATCCCGAGCTCAGACTTCAGGAAACTTCACTAAGTCTTTGAGCTCGGATTCGAATCTCGCCGAGCCCTTGAGTTCGGCTTCCAAATTGGCGGAGCTCTGAGCTCGAGCCTTGGACCCCGAAGGAGTTTTGTCGGGTTTTCAGGTCCATCTTCTGAAAGATTTTGGCCGAGTCTTTATGCTCGGCTTTCCGGGTATAAGCTTACAAAAACTTAGAGTCGGTCCCCAAGGATATAGTAGACCAGAGTCAAGCTATCGCTAAGGTTTTCGTGGTTGTTGGTCTCGAACTTGGACAGAGTACCTACAAGTGTAATCAAGACATAGTGACTCGGGCACTCCCGAGATTGGCCAGATATCTAGGCTTGAAGTCGTTGCTGCAGGCCGGGGTCGACCCAAATCGACGTTTAGACTCGGCCGAGCCCTCATTCAGGGGCTTGTATGGACTGATCTGTAAATTAGTGGTGAGGAGACCATGCCTTAGGTCGAGGAGACCTCGGCTTATGGTTGGCTTAGAGGGGCATCCCGATCTTGGTCGGAATTTTGTCGATCGTTATGGTATATAAACAAGTAGATGCAATAATGCAGGTGCTAGGTGGAAGGTACCTTTCGCCCCGTTAGAGCCGAGCACCTTACGTCGAGGTAGGCAATTCCGCTCTGTGGTCGGCTCTTCGAGGCGTTCTTTGGCCCGTAGTCCGCTTCCGTAGGCGATGCCATCCGTTGTGGAATAAGATGGCGCTTTGGTCGGGGCCTCGCGCAACAGCGTAGCTCGCACCAGCCGACTAGGAGGAAATGCCGTATATTTGTTGTCTGCTTTAGGCGCACCTGCATGCTGGGGGGTCCGCGTAGGGGCTACCCCGTCGTTGAAGGCCACAGGGGTCCGCGAATGTCCTACCCCATTCTTGAAGGCCACGGGGGTCCACGAAGGTCCTACCCCGTTGTTGAAGGCCACGGGGGTCCGCGAAGGTCCTACCCCGTTCCTGTCTTCCCGAGGTCGAGGGAGCTTGGGCTCACTATCGACTCAATGGGGCATCCCGACCTTAGTCGAGGAACCGAGCACGAGGCCGAGGGAGCTTGGGCTCGCTGTCGACCTGGTGACGCTTTCCGAGGTCGAGGGGTCTGGGAACGCACTGTCGACATACGGGGCATCCCGACCTTAGTCGAGGAACCTAGCACGAGGCTGAGGGAGCTTGGGCTTGCTGTCGACTTGGTGACGCTTTCCGAGGTCGAGGAAGTTTGGGACTCTACGGTCGACACACGGAGCATCCCGACCTTGGTCGAGGTATCGAGCATGAGGTCGAGGGAGCTAGGGCTCGCTGTCGACCTGGTGACGCTTTCCAAGGCCGAGAAAGTTTGGGACTCTACGGTCAACACACGGGGCATCCCAACCTTGGTCGAGGTATCGAGCACGAGGTCGAGGGAGCTGGGGCTCGCTGTCGACCTTGTGACGCTTTCCGAGATTGAAAAAGTTTGGGACTCTACGGTCGACACACGGGGCATTCCGACCTTAGTCGAGGAACCGAGCACGAGGCTGAGGGAGCTTGGGCTCGCTGTCGACCTGGTGATGCTTTCCGAGGTCGAGGGAGTTTGGGACTCTACGGTCGACACACGGGGCATCCCGACCTTAGTCGAGGTATCGAGCATGAGGTCGAGGGAGCTGGGGCTCGCTATCGACCTGGTGATGCTTTCTAAGGTCGAGGGAGTTTGGAACTCTACGGTCGACACACGGGGCATCCCGACCTTAGTCGAGGTATCGAGCATGAGGTCGAGGGAGCTGGGGCTCGCTGTCGACCTGGTGACGCTTTCCGAGGTCGAGGGAGCTGGGGCTCTACGGTCGACACACGGGGCATCCTGACCTTGGTCGAGGTATCGAGCACGAGGTTGAGGGAGCTGGGGCTCGCTGTCGACCTAGTGACGCTTCCGAAGGTCGAGAAAGTTTAGGACTCTACGGTCGACACACGGGGCATCCCGACCTTGGTCGAGATTTTTGAGGGAGATCGAGTCCAAGCTCGATGTTGGCATGGCGAGGTATTCCAGACTTGGTTGGGGCATCCGAGCTTGGTCGGACATTCGAACTTGGTCGGGTTTCCTGAGATTCATGAACATCCCAATATCAGGAAGAGCATGAAATAATTAATGGAGAACCGTAAGCAAATTATCACAAGTGGAGGGCGAGAGTTGTATTCCCATCTGTCGATGACCCCCGGAGGGTTTATTGGTAGTACATCCGAAGATTATCGGAGTTCCAGCTTCGAAGGATGAGAGTTCCCTCAAGAGACTCCAATTTGTACGCTCCGGGCCGTTGGACTCGCACGACCCGATAAGGTCCTTCCCAGTTTGGGGCTAGTTTCCCCTGCTCGGTGGGCTGAGAAGCTTCAACCCTCCTGAGGACGAGATCTCTCACTTTAAAGAGCTTGGCTTTTACTTTGGAGTTGTAGTACTGTGCCGTCTTCCGTTGATACCTCACCATATGAACTCGGGCTGCCTCCCTTGTCTCCTCGACGAGGTCCAGGTTGCCCCTGAGTTGGGAGGAGTTGGAGGTTGCGTTGTAGAGTTCCACTCTTGGTGAGGGGAGTCCAACTTCCAGAGGAATAACAGCTTCCGTTCCATATGCCAGGTTAAAGGGGGTCTCGCCGGTGGGGAGCCGAAATGTTGTTCTGTAGGCCCAGAGGATATTGCAGAGGTCTTCGACCCATTGCCCCTTGGATCGGTCAAGCCTGGTCTTGAGACCCTAAAGAATGGTGCGGTTCGTCACCACGGTCTCTCCATTCGTCTGTGGATGGGCCACCGAGGTGAAGCGGTGATTGATACCGAGCTCGGAGCAGAATTTTCTGAAGCGGACGTTGTCAAACTGACGGCCGTTGTCAGATATGAGGATGTGGGGGAGTCCGAACCTGCAGATTATCGATTTCCAAACAAAGTCTCGCATCTTCTGCTCGGTGATTCGGGCCACAGGTTCGGCTTCGACCTATTTGGTGAAGTAGTCGATGGAGACGACCAGAAATTTTCTCTGTCCGGTAGCCAGGGGGAATAGCCCCAGGATATCAATCCTCCATTGGGCGAATGGCCAGGGAGCGATAATCGAGGTCAGCGAGGCCGAGGGTCGGCGCTGGATATTGGCGTTCCGCTGGCATCGGTCGCACCTTCGGACGAAGTCCATTGCATCCGTTTGGAGTGTGGGCCAAAAGTATCCTTGGCGCAGGATTTTATGAGCTAGTGCTTGGCCTCCTAGGTGGTTTCCGCATATCCCTTCATGGACCTCTCACATAGCATAGTCCGCCTCTGACGGGCGGAGGCATCTGAGGAGAGAAGAGGTGAAAAATTTTCGGTAGAGCTTGCCTTCGTATATTAGGAATCGGAAGGCTAGACGCCTGATTCGGCGAGCCTCGAGCTCATCGTTGGGGAGGACTTCATTTTGTAGGTAGCTGATGAGCTCGTCCATCCAGCTCAGCTCGGTTTAGATGCAGAGGGTCGGCTCAGGCTCCTCCGTGCTGGGCATTTGAAGATATTCGAGCATCTTTGCCTTGGGAAGCTCGCTCATGCGGAAGGTCGCCAGCTTCGACAGTTCGTCTGCTCTCAGATTCTCTGTCCTGGAAATATGCTGGATGTTGAACGAGCTCATAATAGAGGTGAGGTCCCGCACCTTTTGAAGATATTTCTGCATTGACGGCTCTCTGGCTTCGAAGTCTCCCAAGATTTGGTTCACGACTAATTGGGAGTCACTGAAGACCTTCAGGTCCTCGGCTTTCAGCTTCTTTGCCAACTTAAGCCCGGCGATGAGCGCTTCGTACTCTACCTCGTTGTTTGAGGCTGGAAACTCGAGGCGCAGAGCTTGCTCTGCGACCACCCCGTTCGGGATGGTGAGGATAAGACCAGCTCCGCTACCCCCCGAGGTTGAGGAGCCGTCCACATATAGGACCCATGGTTGCCTCGGGGGCTCCTTCGTTGGCATGAGTGGGTGCTCGGGGTCGTCCGGCAAAGTGCACTCCACGATGAAATTGGCGAGCGCTTGGGCTTTGATCGCCGGCCTCGAACGGTATTTGAGGTCGAACTCCCCGAGCTCGACTGCCCACTTGGCAATCCTCCAGGCACGATCCGACCGTTGCAGAATTTGCTTTATTGGTTGGTCGGTTAGTATGGCCACAGTGTGAGCCTGAAAATAGGGTCGAAGCCTCCGAGCTGAAGTGACCAGGGCAAAAAATGTTTTTTCCAATTTAGAGTATCGGGTCTTAGCATCCCTCAAGATCCGGCTAGTATAGTAGACAGGCTTTTGAAGCTTGTCCTCTTTCCGGACCAGGACTGAGCTCACCGTGACCGGGGAGAAGGCCAGATACAAATAGAGAACCTCACCCTGCTGGGGCTTGGTGAGTAGTGGAGAAGAAGCAAGAAGGTGCCTAAGCTCTTCAAAAGCTTGCTGGAATTCCTCCGACCATAGAAAGTCCTTCGGTCACTTGAGGATATTGAAAAATGGGAGGCACCGCTCGGCTGACCTGGAGACAAATCTTTCCAAAGCTGCGACCTGGCCTGTGAGCTGCTGTACGTCCTTGACCGTCTTCGGTGGCACCATCTCTTGCAGTGCTCGGATCTTCTCGAGATTTGCTTCGATTCCACGCTGGGTGACTATGAAGCCAAGAAATTTATCCGAGGTGACTCCGAATGCGCACTTAGCAGGGTTGAGCTTCATCTGATACTTTCTAAGTGTAGAGAATGTTTCATTGAGGTCAGCTACATGGTCCTCGGCCGTCCGGCTCTTTACCAGCATGTCGTCCACATAGACTTTCATGTTTCGGCCTATTTAATTTTTGAAGATTTGGCTGACTAGTCTTTGATATGTTGCTCCAGCATTCTTTAACCCGAACGACATTACTTTATAACAATAGAGGCCCTTGTCAGTGATGAAAGCCGTCTTCTCCTCGTCTTCTGGCGCCATTCGGATTTGATTGTATCCCGAGAAGGCGTCCATGAATGTCAGTAACTGATGTCCCAAGGTGGAGTCCACAAGTTGATCAATGCTGGGGAGTGGAAAGCTATCCTTCGGGCAGGCTCTATTCAAGTCGGTGTAGTCCACGCACATGCGCCACTTCCCGTTGGATTTCTTCACGAGGACCACGTTGGCGAGCCAGTCTGGGTAGGAGACCTTCCGGATGAAGCCGGCTTCGAGGAGTTTGTCTACTTCCTCGGCCGCTGCTTACTATCGTTCCGGGGCGGAGCCCCATTTCTTTTGTCGCACGGGCCTACAGGTCGGCTTCACCTGGAGTCAGTGAACCATGACCTCAGGGTCGATCTCCGGCATGCCGGCGGGCGACCAGGCGAAGACGTCCATGTTGGACTGAAGGAACTCGATCAGGCGGTCCCTTTCGAGGGAGCTCAGGCCGGAGCCGACCTGCACAGTTAGCTCTAGGCAATTTTCTTGTAAAGGAATCTGAGTAAGAAGCTCACCAGGCTCCACCTGTTCCTTCCAAGGGTTGTCCCGCACCTCTAAGGTTTCGATGGGCAGCGCCTGATTTGATGTTTGGGTTGGTGCTTCGGCGGTTTGCTCCTCTTGGCTTGATGCCTTAGCCGGTTGCTTTGCTTTGTGAGGTGCCATGTAGCACCGCTTAGCTATTGTCTGATCCCCACGAACTTCGCCTACTTCTTGGTCAGTGGGGAACCGCACGAGCAAGTGATAGGTTGAGACTACAGCTCGGAGGGCATTAAGTCCTGGTCGTCCGAGAATGGCGTTGTAGGCCGAAGGCAGACAGACCACAAGAAAGTCCGTCCTCACAGCACTTTCTCGGGGGGTGAGCCCGACTGTGACAAGAAAATTGATCTCGCCCTCAACCGGGACTGAGTCCCCGGTGAATCCGACCAGCAGAGCGTTCATTCTCCAAAGCCGGCTTTCTGTCAACCCCATTTTTTGGTAGGCATGGTAGTACAAAACATTTGCCGAGCTTCCATTATCAACTAAGACACGCTTTACATCAAACTTATTTACAATCATGGAGATGACCACAGCGTCATCGTGAGGAGTCTCAACTCCTTCCATGTCCTCATCCGAGAATGAGATAGCTTCGGAGGTGCGCGGGCGCTTCGGAGGGGTCCTTTTCCTCGGTCAGCTCTTCAGCCGAGCTTCCTCCAACAATGGCATTGATGGTGCCGGCGATAGGCCTGTTATTATTTGGATTTTCGGGCTGTGCGGCATTTTCCGCTGGCCTTCTTTCCTCACGCCGGTTCCGCACAAACCGGTTGAGTACCCCGCAGCGGATAAGCGCCTCGATCTCGTCTCGGAGCTGGAAACAATCCTCCGTGTCGTGGCCGTGGTCCCGGTGGAAGCGGCAATACTTCCTAGGGTTGCGCGGGACTCCTACATCCTGCATCGGGGGCGGGGGTCGGAAGAAGTCCCGACCTTCGATCTCCATTAGGATCTCGGCCCGAGGTGCGTTGATGGGAGTGTAGTTCTCGTACCTCCCCAAGTGGATTCGAGGTCGTGGCGAGGATCTCGGTCGAGGCGGGGACCTTGGTCGAAGCCGTCCCTGCTGTCGAGGCGGGCTCCTCAGCCGAGGCAGGTTCCTATCCCGGCGGGGAGATTGGCTTCTCGGGCGGCCACGCTCCTCGCGGCGCTTCCTTTGCTTCTTTGAGGCCGGCTCGTTCGCGCCCCGCCTAGAGGCGATAGCCTCCTCGGCCTTCTTATACTTTCGAGCTCGGGCCATCATTTCGATGAAGTCGGCGAGAAGCTCTTCTCAATGGAGAAGAGGAATCTGTAGGAGCGAGCCCCAGTCTTCAGTGCCGACATGGCTATCGACTGGTCGAGCTCGCGGACCTCCCAGGTTGCAGCGGTGAAGCGGTCGAGATATTCTCTGAGGGATTCCCCCTCCTTTTGCTTGACGTCTAGGAGGGAATCCGATGTCCACCGCTGGCGTCGGCTGGCAGCAAAGTTGGTGGCGAACTGCCTGCCGAGCTGCTCAAAGGAGGATACCTTGCTCGGCTTCAGTCCCGAGAACCAAAGCCGAGTCATTTCCCGAAGAGTTGCTGGGAAGGCCTTGCAGAGCACAGCCTCCGAGGACCCTTGCAATGCCATAAGGGCTCGGTAGCTCTCCAAATGATCGAGGGGGTCGGTAGTTCTGTTGTAGGGCTCCACTTGAGGCATTTTGAACCTCGGTGGGACCGGCTCGTCCTCGATCTGGCGGAAAAAAGGGGGACTTGGTGGTAAATTCGAAGTTGTCCTCATGCCTTGCCTTCCTGCTGTGAAGCGCTTCAATCTGGCGTTTCAGGTTCTCGACCTTTCTGTCGAGCTCCCCGGCCTGAGGAATCGCCACTGCGGTCTGCTCCGGCTCGTGGTGGTCCGGGGCTGACTCGGCTTTTGAAAGTTGTGGCCTCCTGTCCATGCTTTTTCCCGGAAGTTCTCTCCGGGGAGACACCCGGACTGAACCTTGGTGACAGCATTGCTCTTCATTGTTGGCCCTCGAGGAGCCATGGAGGTTTTGGCCCTGGGGCACTGGTCCGTTCGGAGGAAGCGCTGGCTGGACCTGGGCTTGCGGAAGCGGCACAGGTGGGGCTTCCTCACGCTGCAGGCCTTGGACGGCTGCAGTCAAGGCCTGAACTTGCTGGACCAGGATGTTAAACTGTTCCGGCTGAATCTGGGAAACTGGATCAGCCGGAGATGGTGAATTCTGGACAGAGTGTCCAGGACTTGATGGGGGACGCCGGGAGGCGTTGGAGGCTCCTTTGGTCCTCAACTTCATGGCCACGACTCGGGCCCTTCCTCTAGCGCCAACTGTTGCTGGAAATTAGACCCGGGGGTGACCGCTCAGTTGAGAAGGAGGAGCTCCGGCGTGGGATTGCGGGTGGCGGTCCGTCGGCTAGCGGCGTCCTCCGGAGGACCTGCAAAAAACCGGTGGCTGGGGTTTCCGGCGCCGGCCCTCCGATGCTTAAGTCAGAGGAGGCTAATGTGTGGAAGGGGAGAGAGTCTCCAAAGAGTTTTGCCAGCCAACCCCCTTCTCAGGAGGTCGGGTTTTCTTTTTATAGAGGGATATTGATATACCTGCGATGTGACGGAGTGAACGGGTTACCGTATGATTGCATGTGTCGGATTAATGCATGATCGTGTGAATTAATGCCTTGCCGTAGAAGATCAAGCTGACGACAATGAGTCGTCGTGGTTGATCGGACGCGGCCGGGCGGATTTGCCGTGGAGGGCTTGAGATCCGTAGATGGCAGGAGCCATACGCATTAATTGTTGAGTGAGCCGGAGATCAGCAGAGGCCATGCGCATTAATTGTTGAGTGAGCCGGAGATCAACAGAGGCCATGCGCATTAATTGTTGAGTGCAATGGCAGGGCATGGTCCCTGGTCGGACTGCAGGAGGATGTGACCGCAACAGGCAGACGGTGCAGTCGGGAGACCAGGCTCTCGAAGTCGAGGATACTAAGGCCAAGTGTTTGGGCAGGGCGTCTCGGAGTTGAGCGACTGGTCGGACTCCAGGTCCGATTGCAGGCCTTAAAGCCTGGTCGGGCGCCTCCAGGTCGGGCTCCTTCTGGTCGGGTGCCTTCTGGTCGGGCGCCTCCTGGTCGGCTCCAGGTCGGGTGCCTTTAGGCACGTGCCGACCGCGTACCCTTATGTTTTGGAGCGATTTATTTTCCCCCAACACTTCCTTCCTTGAACACGATCAGTGCGGGGCATGTTCCTCCTTGCTGGGGGTTGAAGAAGATTAGCAGAGGCCCTCTCGGCCTCAGAGAGCATGGGGATGAGGTTGACCTCCACATATCGAGAGGGGATGAGGAGGCACTTCTGGTGCCGAAGATTGAGGTCGGAACTCCTGAGGGTTTTGGTCATTATGAACCTGGGCTCGCTACCGCCATGCTGGTACATTATCTCTCTCGCCCACCCAGGGATTGCAATTCGATCCATTCCTCTTTGCAACCTGAAAGAGGCTCTAAGTGTCCTTTTATAGGAGTGAAAGGTTGGGCGGCTCACACCTACGTCCAACGATGTAAGGAATAATGTTGCGTTTTGGGCTCCCCACTCACGTTTCACGATTCACGATTCACTATCTGATTCACGCGGTTTTGGTCTTTCAAGATTCCAAGATTCACGCGGTTTGGTCACTTGAGAAGAGAGAACAGGAGCAGTCGGACTCGGACACGCGGAAATAAAACAGCAAACACGGTGCAGATCCACGGGGTAAGTCAAATGAAGAAACTGGGGGCTGGGGCCCCCGTGGCGTCGTGGCTATGGGCCCACAGCCCCCAGTCTTCGTGGCTATTAATACCCCAGTAGTTCGTTCCCCTTGTTCATCTTACCCTTCTTGTTTTTGCCATACTCTCCTCTTCTCTCACAGCGTCGGTCTTCTTCTTCTTCCAAACTCGAAAGGGAATAGGTATGCGAACTCCTCCTCTTCCATGCTCTTCTCTTTCGTGTAGGAAGATCCTTTTGTGAGTCAATCTGATGTTTTATATTACAACCAATTCCTTACATCCGTTGGATATAGGTGTGAGCCGCCCAACCTTTCACTCCGATAAAAGGACACTTAGAGCCTCTTTCAGGTTGCAAAGAGAAATGGATCGAATTGCCATCCCTGGGTGGGCGAGAGAGATGGTGTACCAGCATGGCGGTAGCGAGCCCAGGTTCATAATGACCAAAACCCTCAGGAGTTCCGACCTCAATCTTCGGCACCAGAAGCGCCTCCTCATCCCCTCTCGATATGTGGAGGTCAACCTCATCCCCATGCTCTCTGAGGCCGAGAAGGCCGCTGCTAATCTTCTTCAACCCCCAGCAAGGAGGAACATGCCCGGCACTGATCGTGTTCAAGGAAGGAAGCATGGGGGACTGGAGGTATGGGTCTACTCTCGGAGCGGGTTTCGCTGCCACTTGATGCTCACTCGCTGGGACTCCTCTAGATCCCCTGTGATCAAAGGCAAGGAGTACAAGTACTTATTGAACCGAAGTTTCCTTCAAGAGAACGACGAAGTGGAGTTGTGGGGCTTCCGGCAAGGCGAGGAGGGGAAGCTGTGCTTCGCGGTTGGCAAGGCACAGTAGGCGAGTATTCAAGCGGCAGCGGCATACCATCCTAAATATTGTAATTTTTATAAATATCTTTGATATTTGCATGTATACTCTTATCAAACACTTATTTTGTATGTATATCCATACCATCTAATGTCGTTAAGAAGTTAGCGGTTTAAAATTAAAATGACGAAAATACCATTAATGGATAAACATACAAAAAGAAACGTTTATAAGGGTATATATGAAAATAGCAATTTTGGAAGATATTCATGCAATTTCATATATTTAAAAGGGTATATACGCAAAAAAAAAAATCTTAGGTTTTGTATAAATACCCTTCTAAATATTAAAAAATTTACATGAATGCCCTCCAAATTGATATTTATTTGCTTGCCCTCACAAAACACTTTTTTTGTTGGAATACTTTTGACATAACAATTGAGCTAACGTAATTAGTCAAAATTATACTTATTTAAATTAAAAAATTAATTAAAATTATGAAAGTATCTTTTTATTTCTAAAGCGGATAATAGGTTAACAAATCTCACTAAAAACTAAAATAGGTTGAAATAGAAAAAATAAATTTAGATTTTTTGGGCATGTAAACCCTCATAAATATGTTAAATTGCATGAATATCCTCATAAAGTATCATTTGCATATATACCCTTATCAAATATTTTTTTTTGCACATCTACCTATTATGGGTGTTTCAGTCATTTTTAATTTTAACGTCGTTAGATGGGATGGGCATATATGCAAGAAAAAAGAAAAATGAAGGGTATATATGCAAAACAATTATTTTATAAGGGTATACATGCAAGTATCAATTTTGGAAGGATATTCATGCGAATTTCAAAATTTAGAAGGATATGTGCGCAAAAAATCCACAAATATAAGAGAGAAGGGAGAACAACGTACAAAGAAAAAACCAAAAAACAGAGTGATCTTGCTATATATTTTTCTGGCAAAAAGGGTTCTTGATTTGTGATCAATAAGCACTTTTCAATTCTGTAATTACGTTTACAACTTATCATTCGATCAAAAACTAATGATACAACCCGATCTATAACAAGTAAGTTTTATTTCGATCTATTTTGATTATAATACTACAGGAGAGAACATCCAAGTTTGTGGAAGCCTTTAGCCTCCCTGACAAGAGTGGAAATAGTTGCATTACTTCCAATTATGGGAGCGTGCAACTATGGGCTCCCTCTATTTTCTTGTTTAAATATTAGGTAAGCGGCAGATGAATGCCAGACAAATGGCATCCAACATTTTACAATTCTTGCAAAAATTATTCTCATTGATTGCCAAGCAAGTGTAATGAAAGAACTGGTTTATAGATGGTTCGTTGCAGAAGAAGAATACATATCAATGCCATCCTATGACCGAGTTAAAGGACGTCGAAGGGCAGTACTTGCGTTATCTTCTCTTTTAGTTATTAGAAGATACCAAAGGAAAGGAAAACAAGGACATGGTAGCTACATGAGGTTTGAAAAGGACAGAACTCATGTTAAGCAAACCACTTGCTGCTAGGAAAGAGGATCCACTGCAGGAAAATGTTGATGAACATGGCTTGTAGTAACAGGTCTTGAGGTAGCTAGCTAATGATAATGTAGTGAGAATAATAAAGAAATATTAATCGTGGAACACCCCAACAAAAAATTATTGATCTCATTTAACAGTTTACCCAGTTACACAGGCTCTGCTAAACAGTTTACTCAGCATTCTATATCATAATAATCAAGCATAAGCTTAATCAGGATCATAGATTGCAGTGGTTAGATGATGCAAATTTTATTTTTTGCTATTGGTTGGTACCTTCAGGAGACTGATCAGCATTCTGTGTCATGAGATGGAGCTCGAGCTGCAAATTAATGCCATAATGGTTGCCAGTCTCTGAACATGATCACCTTTGCGCAACATCTTGTGCTAACTTTAATTTATGGCTCTGTTTTCACAACCTTTATGCGGCCGTCCGCTCTATTGCTGAGTGTCCAGATTTCGGCCAAGGTTGGCCTGTAACCTTTTTCAGCTGTTTGTGATGAAGGGCAAGCCTGGTCCATAAATATATAACTATTAATTTTATGAATTAATATGCAGTGCTGCGAAATCACTCGTTAAATATTCCACTGGTTTCTGGATCAAATGCAGAGGCTAAACCACCTAAATTTCATCCTCTGAAAATTCTCACAGGGCATCTCAAGCTGCAACGCTGGAGGTGATTTCATCAGTCGGTAATATTGGTAATTCCCGTGGTAATAATCTAGATATATTGCTGCATAGAACAATCCACATTATATTAAATCTTGGGAAATTTTGCCAATTCACTTCCTTTTGTCACCTTTTACATGGAAAGGATTCTGATATTAACTAATCATCAATCAATGTCCTCCAGAAAGAAACGCTTTCTTTTATTGTTCGACATGCTGTTCAAGCATACATAAAAAAGAGAAATTTTACAGGCATTTGTATAAAAGTTTTCAAGTACTACACCAGAGCTTTGATAGTGTTGGGGCCAAAACAGGAATATTGCGGAATAAACTAAGCCAAAACCAAAGCCAACTAGAAGCAATATTCACACAGGCAATATATCAAACACCTGAAGAGCAGAAAGAAAACACACCAAATTTACATGGAAAACCCTCCAGTGTAGAGAAAAAAACCACGGGGCAAATCCAATCAATCCACTATAATAAATATAGAGTTTACAATCCTTGAGTTTATGCCCAAAACTTGAGTTCGCAACAAATTGGGAAAACTCCAATATCACCTCCCTAAGGGTAACAATGATCTCATCCAAACCACCACAATATGATGAATCTAAGAATGTAATGAGATCCTAACAATGAATACTACAACTCCTTATACCATCCAATATAACTCTTAGATAGTGTTGACCCCCTAATGGATTTTGATGAATACAAAACACTAGAGTATAATTCCATTTATCTTAACAATTTAATTGAGGATTTCATGTATTTTATTAAGAATATTGTTAAAAAATGTCTAGGCAAGTTCCCATGATTTTTTAAGGACTTATTGAAGAATTTTTGAGATGAAAGAAAAAGTTCAGGGACAGCCGAGACGTCTCCGGGTTGTCTCAGAGACGTCTCTGGCACAAACAGGAAGAACTGGCACGTCTGGAGACGTCCCCGGCACCTGCGGAGTCGTCCCCGCGATAGCGGAGTCGACTCTCTCAGTAGCGGAGTCGACTCTCTCAGTGGCGGCAGAAAGGCAGTTTTCAAGAGATATGCGCGAGACGTCCCCACCGTACGCAGAGTCGTCCCCGCAAGTAAAAAGCAGACTTCCCGAGTCGTCCCCGAGGTAGCGGAGTCGGCTCTCTCAAGGTTTTGCAGAGGATGTCATTTTCGGTGATAAGGCAGCGGAGACGTCCCCTGAAAGAGCGGAGTCGACTCTCTCAGAGAATTCCAGAAGACATGTTTTTCGGAGTTATAACAGCGGAGTCGTCCCCAAGGCAGCGGAGTCGTCCCCAAGGCAGCGGAGTCGTCCCCATGCAAAAAGTGCAAACAAGCCGAGACGTCCCCGTAAAGTACAGAGACGACCCTCTCAGAAAAACAGAAAAACAAGGATTCAAACGATACAATTCCAGAGTTGTCCCCGTAAAGTGCCGAGTCGACCCCAAACAAAGTGAAAAGTAAATTTATACAGCCGAGACGTCTCGCGTTGAAGCGGAGACGTCTTCGGAGCGCCTGGGACGCGACTGACAACTTTTGCAGGTTTGGTTTGAATTTCAAATCTCTTTTACTTTATCTCTAACGGCTATATTTGCTTTTTGGGCTATAAAAGGGACCTCTTAAGTGCTTCTCAACAACTCTTCACCAACCCAAAGCTAGATCATTTAAGAGAGAAGCAAGAGAGAGAAGTTCAAGGGAGTGAGTGCATTCAAGTGAAGAAATCAAGTGCTTTCAAGCTTCCCAAGTGATTTCAAGCTCAACCACTCTCTTCCGCTCGGGATTCAAAGCTCATACTCAAGCCTACGCGATCCACATCGGAAGAATCATCATTTCCCACGCTTCCAACGGCAAAAGGATTCTTCCGGGTTCTATTGTTTATCATTGTCATATTTGCTTATTTAGAGCTTTTCAATCCTTTGTAAAACCTTTCATTGTGGTGCTTGTTCCAGTCAAGGGACTTGGAACAAGGGAAAGGCGTCCCAAGCCTAAGTGAAATTGGGGGTTATAGGGTTTGTTGTTAGCCCGGTGTAAAACAACGAGTTGGGTAGTGCACTCGCAAAACTACCGGACTGTAATCTTGGATTATAGTGGAAATTCCCAAAGGTGCTTTGGGGAGTGGATGTAGGAGCAGTGGAAGCTCCGAACCACTATAAAACCTTGTGTTTGCGATTGACCTTTCTCATTCCTCTTTCTTTACTTTAGTTCATACATTTGTGTGTTTTATTTTTAATTAGGCGAAAAGTTTTAAAACACCCAATTCACCCCCCCTCTTGGGTGACCATCTCTGGGCAACAAGTGGTATCAGAGCGGGTGCTCTGTGTATTTCTTGAAGACCTAACCGTCTTAGCCAAAGATCTAGATGGGAACACCCTTTAACAATGTTCCTGCTGAGGGGCAGGTAACCAATAGACCTCCACTCTTCAATGGGACAAATTATACCTATTGGAAAACTAGAATGAGGATCTTCATTCAAGCACAAGACTATGCCTTGTGGAGGGTTATAGTCAAGGGACCACAAGAACCATCACACATGGTTAATGGCATTCAAGTTCCCAAACCTGAGGAGGATTGGGATGAGAATGATGATAGGATGGCTCAACTCAATTCTAGAGCCATGAACTCATTATTTTGTTCCCTAGATGTAAATGAGTTTAATAGAGTCTCCACATGTAGTTCCGCTAAGGAAATATGGGATAGGCTTGAAGTTACCCACGAGGGTACAAATCAAGTCAAAGAGTCCAAAGTGAACATTCTAGTTCACAAATATGAGTTGTTTAAGATGGAACCCAATGAAACCATCACATGCATGTTTACACGTTTTACCGATATAATTAATGGTCTAAAGAGTTTGGGTAAATCTTATACTAATCCGGAACTTGTAAGTAAAATTTTCAGGTCTTTGCCGAAAGCATGGGAAGCAAAGGTCACGGCGATCGTAGAAGCCAAAGACCTCAACACCTTGGGACTAGAACAACTTTTGGGCTCATTGATGACGCATGAGCTCACGATGAAGCAACATGAAGATGATTTGCCAAAGAAGAAGACAATTGCACTCAAGGCTACTTCGAGTGTGTGTGAAGAAGAAAGTAGTGAGAGTGAGGAAGAAAGTGAGGACGAGGACTTGGGTTTGATAGTTAGGAAGTTTAAAAAATTCATGAGGAAAAAGAAACCCTTCCCAAGGAAAAAGTTTGGAGGGAGAAATGATTGGAAAAAAGAAAAAGAAAAAGAAAGAGACCCAATCATATGCTATGATTGCAAGAGACCGGGACACATTCGTTCCGAATGCCCTCAACAAAAGAAGTATTTTGGAAAGAAGAAGAAGAAGGCATTGAAGGCAACATGGGATGATAGTGACACATCATCTTCCGAGGAAGAGAAGGAAGAGACCGCCAATTTGTGCTTCATGGCGTTCGAAGACGACGAGGTATATCAAAATCCAACTATAAATTTTACTTTAGAAGAATTATATGAAGCTTTTCAAGAACTTATGGGTGATTGTAGTATGTTAGGAGCAAAGAATAAAGAATTAAAAGCCTCCAATCAAAAACTGAAGGAAGATATTGAAAACCTATTAATTGAAAAGGAGAGCATTAAAAATATTAACACTATTGACCTAGAAATCAAAAATTCAAAACTTAGCATTGAAAATGAAAAGGCAAAAACACTAATTAAGGAATTAAATCTAAAAGTAAAATCCCTACTCGATAATAATACCTCACTCGCACAAAATGTTGAATCTCTTAAAAAGGATAAGGAAGAACTAGTTAAAGAAAATTTGAATCTTAAGAATGAGGTACATAAGTACAAACCAATTGTTGAAAAATTCACACAAAGCTCTGAAAAATTAAATTTTATTCTTTCAAATCAAAGAGCTGTTTTTAATAAAGCCGGATTAGGATATAAAACTAACAAGCAACAAAAATATCTAAAGAATTTCTTTGTGAAAGCAAAAGATGTCAAAACTGAAAAACCTACATGCTTTCATTGTGGAAAGAATGGACATAAAGCCTACTCTTGTATTCAAAGAAAGATCCAAATTAACAAGAGTACATTTGTAAAAGCTAAAAACATAACTAAAGTATGGGTGCCTAAGGGAACCAACTACACTAACCACGAAGGACCCAAGAAAACTTGGGTACCTAAGAGCTTCACATGATCATTTTGCAGGTATGCCTTGCAGCCGGAAACAAAAAGAGAATGTGGTATCTTGATAGTAGTTGCTCAAGGCATATGACCGGTGACAAGAGTCTCTTCGTCACTTTGAAATCAAAAGAAGGAGGAGTAGTCACATTTGGAGACAATGCTAAAGGTCAAATCATTGGTGTTGGTAAAATCTCCATTTCACCCTCCTCTTTTATTGACAATGTATTGTTAGTTAATGGACTAAAACATAATCTATTAAGTATAAGTCAATTTTGTGACAAGGGATTTAAAGTGTCATTTGAATCATCACTATGCATAATTAGTAGTCCAATTGACAATGAGATCATACTCACAGGACATAGGCATGGAAATGTTTACATGGTTGATCTTGATGATCTCACCATGAAGGATGGCCAATGTCTTGTAGCCATGAGTCCCAAAGTCAATGAGACTAGTTGGTTATGGCATCGTAGGTTAGGACATGCTAGCATGGATTTAATTTCTAAATTGATTACAAAAGATCTAGTCAAAGGACTACCAAAGATAGATTTTGAAAAGAACAAAATTTGTGCTGCATGTCAATTAGGGAAACAAACGAGAAGCTCTTTCAAGTCTAAAAACATAGTCTCAACAACAAAACCCTTAGAACTAATCCACATGGATTTGTTTGGACCCACTAGAACTGCTAGTCTAGGGGGTAAGAAATTTGGTCTTGTAATTGTTGATGATTTTTCACGTTTTACATGGGTTTCATTTCTTGCACATAAAGATGAGTCCTTTCCCGCTTTTATCAAGTTTCATAATAGAGTTTCGAATGAACTCAATCTTAAACTAAAAGCAATTAGGAGTGATCATGGTACCGAGTTTGAAAATCAGCACTTTAAAAAGTTTTGTGACGAAAATGGTATCAATCACAATTTCTCGGCACCTAGGACACCCCAACAAAATGGGGTGGTAGAAAGGAAGAATCGCACACTAGCAGATATGGCTCGTACCATGTTGTGCGAATCGGATCTACCAAAATATTTTTGGGCTGAAGTAATAAATACTGCATGTCACATTTTAAACCGTGCATTAGTTAGATCCATCTTGAAGAAAACACCTTATGAGTTAATAAAAGGTAAGAAACCAAATATAAGCTATTTTCATGTTTTCGGTTGTCGATGCTTTATTTTAAATAATGGAAAGGACAATCTAAGCAAATTTAGTGCTAAATCAGATGAGGGGATCTTCTTAGGTTATTCCTCATCTAGTAGAGCATACAGGGTCTTCAACAAGAGAACTCTTGTTGTTGAAGAATCCATTCATGTTGTTTTTGATGAAGCTAACGGAGATTCTTCTAGAAAAGAAGAAGATGGTGATGCAGGTATACTTGAAGACCGAATGAAGGAATTCTCCATACAAGAGAGATCAAAGAAGATACAATTCAGCAAGATGAAGAAGATCAACCTCCATCAAGAAATCAAGATCTTCCTAAGGAATGGAGGTATGCACATGGTCATTCAAGGGATCTAATCCTTGGTGATCCTTCGCAAGGGGTAAGGACAAGATCCTCTCTAAGAAATACCAGTAATTATCTTGCTTTCGTTTTACAAATAGAACCTAAATCACTAGAAGAAGCCGAAAAAGATGATAATTGGATGAATGCTATGCAAGAGGAATTAAACCAATTTGAAAGAAATGAAGTTTGGACTCTAATGAAAAGACCCCCTAATGTTACAATTATAGGCACCAAGTGGGTGTATAGAAATAAACTAGATGAAAATGGAATAGTCATAAAAAACAAAGCTAGACTAGTTGCCAAAGGTTATAATCAGGAGGAAGGAATAGACTTTGATGAAACTTTTGCTCCTGTTGCTAGATTAGAAGCTATATAGACTACTTTTGGCATATGCATGCTTCATGGATTTTAAACTCTATCAAATGGATGTAAAAAGTGCATTTTTAAATGGTTATATAATGGAGGAAGTTTATGTAGGACAACCTCCAGGCTTTGAAAACCACTTACATCCAGATTACGTTTATAAATTGCATAAAGCATTGTATGGACTTAAGCAAGCTCCTAGGGCATGGTATGAAAGATTAAGTAATTTTCTAATTGAAAATAAATTTAAGAGAGGAAATGTAGACAAAACCCTCTTCATTAAAAGAAAAGAAAATGACTTATTGCTTGTGCAAATTTATGTGGATGGTATAATTTTTGGTGCTACTAACGATAGTCTTTGTCAAGAGTTTGCCAAGCTTATGCAGGAAGAATTTGAAATGAGCATGATGGGTGAGCTCAACTTCTTCCTTGGGCTACAAATAAAACAATCAGAGGAAGGCATCTTCATCAGTCAGTCCAAATACATCAAGGAAATGTTGGAAAAATTCAAGATGAAGGATGCAAAGGAAATCAGCACACCCATGGGCTCAAGTTGCAAGCTTGACAAAGATGAAAAAGGTAAAAATATAGACTGCAAATTGTACAGAGGTATGATAGGCTCATTACTTTACCTTACTGCTAGTAGACCAGATATATTATTCAGTGTTTGTATGTGTGCTAGATACCAAGCATGTCCTAAGGAATCACACTTGCAAGCTGTTAAAAGAATTTTTAGATATCTGGTAGGGACATCTAATGTAGGCTTATGGTATTCTAAACAATCTGACATAAATTTAATTGCTTATTCCGATGCTGATTTTGCCAGGTGCAAACTCGACAGAAAAAGCATAAGTGGCACATGTCAATTCTTAGGTGCTAATTTGGTTTCCTGGTTTAGCAAGAAACAAAATTCAGTTGCCTTGTCCACAGCTGAGGCTAAGTACATTGCAGTTGGAAGCTGTTGTGCCCAAGTTCTTTGGATTAAGCAACAACTTGAAGACTTCGGTATCAAAATGGATAATATACCAATTAAATGTGATAATACAAGTGCAATTAATTTAACAAAAAATCCTGTCCAACACTCTAAGTCAAAGCATATAGAGATTAGGCATCATTTTATTAGGGATCATGTGCTGAAAAATGATGTGATGATTGAATATGTATGTACTGAAAATCAATTGGCCGATATCTTTACAAAGCCCCTTTGTAAAGATAGATTCAACTTCTTAAGGAATGCTTTGAGCTTGTATGATCCTAGCAAATAAATTGAACTTGTATTGCATTGCTTTGCTACTCAAACTAGTAATCCACCTCAAGGTAAACATAAGTGAAAGCATGAATTCATCTAAGCTAAATGACGAACTGTTTGACTTTCCGGAGGATGGTTACCCTCCCTTGGACTCTTCATGGAGATATTTTCAGAGCCTATTTCATAGGTATTCGAAATTTGGTCAAACATTCCTCATTTCAATATTAATAATTCAAAAATCATTATCAAATTATTATAGGATGTATTATTAAGGGGGAGGATCACAAACAAATTCACTCTGTGTTTATCAAAAGAAATCATGTTGATTAGGGTGATTAAATAAAAAATTGGGAAAAGATAGAATTCAGTCTGAAATTTTTCAGTGCCGGAGACGTCTCTGGCAAATCGCAGAGACGTCCCCCCAGGCGAGACGTCTCGCCTTAGTCGCGGAGACGTCTCGAGGACCGAACGAGGGTTTTTAAAATAGGTCGAAATAGCTCGAGCCGACCCGAGCTTTCCCTTTCATCCCCGACAAAAACAAAAACCCTAGCCTCCATTTTTCTCCAACACAAACCCTAGCCTCTTTCTCCTCATTTCCCTAGGATTTCCATTCAATGGCACCCAAAAGAGCTAGGAGGACTGGTGGGAGGCGTCCTAGGGCAGCGGCCGACGGTGAGGAACGGAGGGAAGAACCTTCCGCGCCGTCTCCTCCGGTTGCTTCGCCGACCACAACCATTTTCTGTGCAAATCACACAGTGACAACCGGGAGGTACATAGATTTTTATTTTCTAGATAATGAGGGGTTCTCTATTGGAGAGAGACTCCGAGCCCAAGGGTGGGAGCACCTTTGTACCCTCAATACCTCGACCTACCCCGGCCTTGTTAGAGAAATGTTTAGTAATATGGCTTTAGGGGACTTAGGGTACACTGCATATGTCCGGGGGACATTAGTAGAAATCAATGAGGACATCTTATCCACTGTTTTGCAAATCCCTAAGGACGGTGAGGCTCCAACCTCACATCCCCAAAGGGAAATAGCCCTAAACTTACTTTTAGGACGAGAGGACTGCGGCCCTCTTGATGTAGTGAACTCACAAGACCTAAATGCCGAGATGAGATTACTTTTAAGTATTGTCAACCGGGTCTTGTTTTCTAAAACCGGTCGCTTCGATTTTGTTTCGGAGCGAGATTTAGTTATCATGCACCATATCCTACTAGGGATTCCTCTAAACCTCCCTAGACTCATGTTAAACTACATTGCTCTATGTCATAGGTATTCTAGGTTTAGTATACCCTATGGCATGATATTTACCCTAGTATTTAAACACTTTAAGGTTCACATTCCCGAAAATGAACCTGCAAAACCCTTGAGAAACACCGACTACTATAATGAGGGCACAATGCGAAGAATGGAGTTTCAAAAGGTAGATGGGTCTTGGGTCAAGGTACCAAAAAAAAAAGCTCAAACCCTAGAGCCTGAGATCCCACATCAGGAGTCTGACCACCACTCTCCTCCACCCAGCCACATGGATTTCCCTGATATACCCTCCAGCTCAGCTGGACCTTCCACATCCATGCCACCACCTCCTCCAGTCAGTGGGCCCTCCTTCCTATCAGAAGACCAGATGCGTACCTTAGCATCTGTCATTTGCCAGCAGATGAGGGAGGAAATGAGATCCATGATCTCTACTGAGTTGGCCCCCATCAGAGCTTCACATGAAGGGCTTCTACAAGAGCTGAAGGAAATTAGAGCTCAAATTGAAGCTACAACGCAAGAAATAGTTGGTGTGGGTGCCACCCAAACAATCAGATCAATTGAGCTAAAGGACAGCTTGAAGACCATTTCAAAGAGTCTTAAAGAGTTGACAAGCCCAGGAGGAAATGTGGGCACCTTGGTTGCCCAACTTAGCGGAAGAATTGAAATGGCAACCATAGAATTTGAAGCACTCGTGGCAGCCTTCCATAAGTCACAGGGAGATCAGTTCAAGACCCTAATGGATTCAATCAATGCATTTATAGATGCAGCTTGTAGGGCTTATGAGCAACGTCGCCGATAAGGGACTTTTTGTAGACATCTAGGGATCTTCTTTTTGTATACCCTAGGCTATTTTGAAACACTTTTTGTAGTAGAAATCAATACTTGTAATGATTTCTTCTTTTAACTATGTACTGACTTCAAAGGTTTACAATGATACATGAATACAATTTCTTTTGAAACCTTGTGTATGTGCTACTGTGTATGTGATTCTGTGACTGTGTATGTGTTTCTTGTGATGTGCCATAAAAATCTCATAACATACCTTAAGTATTCAAATTCAACACAACTTATCCATGCATATGACACAGGGGGAGCACATCTTGTGATAACTATGTTAAACAAAAAGAGGAGTCTGAAATGAATTCCAAAATAAAGGGAGAGTGATATGAATGACTAAAATTCTTTAATAGAATTAACTTGGACAGGGGGAGCACAACTTGAATCTCCTTGAGTAGTTCATAGAAGGATAATTTGTCCCTTTCATTATTGATGACAAAAAGGGGGAGTAGATATATAGAAGGGGGAGTAGAACCAAGAGTAGAACCAATATGGATATTGGATACATTGGAATGGAAAATACGAAATTCATACTCCAAAGTTGAATTAGAAAAGATAAAATAGAAAAATATTGGCTTTTAGATAATTGCCCTTCTGGAAAAGAAAGGGGGAGTCAAAAAGAACTTAGCTTTCAAATTTTAACTTAATTCAAATTCAGTTGATATGCTAAAATTGCTTAAGAGCTATAAAGATCAATCTTATGCATAATGATAGAACTGAAAATTGACTATTTTGAATTATGCACACTGTATCTAGCTCTAATCAAAACATTATGCTTGTACATCTGATCAAATACTGTGTATATGTTTAAAATTCGAATTTTGCATATACTCAGTGTTTTGTCATCATCAAAAAGGGAGAGATTGTTGACCCCCTAATGGATTTTGATGAATACAAAATACTAGAGTATAATTCCATTTATCTTAACAATTTAATTGAGGATTTCATGTATTTTATTAAGAATATTGTTAAGAAATGTCTAGGCAAGTTCCCATGATTTTTTAAGGAGAAGAATTTTTGAGATGAAAGAAAAAGTTCAGGGACAGCCGAGACGTCTCCGGGTTGTCTCAGAGACGTCTCTGGCACAAACAGGAAGAATTGGCACGTCTGGAGACGTCCCCGGCACCTGCCGAGTCGTCCCCGCGATAGCGGAGTCGACTCTCTCAGTAGCGGAGTCGACTCTCTCAGTGGCGGCAGAAAGGCAGTTTTCAAGAGATATGCGCGAGACGTCCCCACCGTACGCGGAGTCGTCCCCGCAAGTAAAAAGCAGACTTCCCGAGTCGTCCCCGAGGTAGCGGAGTCGGCTCTCTCAGGGTTTTCCAGAGGATGTCATTTTCGGTGATAAGGCAGCGGAGACGTCCCCTGAAAGAGCGGAGTCGACTCTCTCAGAGAATTCCAGAAGACATGTTTTCCGGAGTTATAACAGCGGAGTCGTCCCCAAGGCAGCGAAGTCGTCCCCATGCAAAAAGTGCAAACAAGCCGAGACGTCCCCGTAAAGTACAGAGACGACCCTCTCAGAAAAACAGAAAAACAAGGATTCAAACGATACAATTCCAGAGTCGTCCCCGTAAAGTGCCGAGTCGACCCCAAACAAAGTGAAAAGTAAATTTATACAGCCGAGACGTCTCGCGTTGAAGCGGAGACGTCTCCGGAGCGCCTGGGACGCGACTGACAACTTTTGCAGGTTTGGTTTGAATTTCAAATCTCTTTTACTTTATCTCTAACGGCTATATTTGCTTTTTGGGCTATAAAAGGGACCTCTTAAGTGCTTCTCAACAACTCTTCACCAACCCAAAGCTAGATCATTTAAGAGAGAAGCAAGAGAGAGAAGTTCAAGGGAGTGAGTGCATTCAAGTGAAGAAATCAAGTGCTTTCAAGCTTCCCAAGTGATTTCAAGCTCAACCACTCTCTTCCGCTCGGGATTCAAAGCTCATACTCAAGCCTACGCGATCCACATCGGAAGAATCATCATTTCCCACGCTTCCAACGGCAAAAGGATTCTTCCGGGTTCTATTGTTTATCATTGTCATATTTGCTTATTTAGAGCTTTTCAATCCTTTGTAAAACCTTTCATTGTGGTGCTTGTTCCAGTCAAGGGACTTGGAACAAGGGAAAGGCGTCCCAAGCCTAAGTGAAATTGGGGGTTATAGGGTTTGTTGTTAGCCCGGTGTAAAACAACGAGTTGGGTAGTGCACTCGCAAAACTACCGGACTGTAATCTTGGATTATAGTGGAAATTCCCAAAGGTGCTTTGGGGAGTGGATGTAGGAGCAGTGGAAGCTCCGACCACTATAAAACCTTGTGTTTGCGATTGACCTTTCTCATTCCTCTTTCTTTACTTTAGTTCATACATTTGTGTGTTTTATTTTTAATTAGGCGAAAAGTTTTAAAACACCCAATTCGCCCCCCCTCTTGGGTGACCATCTCTGGGCAACAGATAGAAACCCAATTTGTTAAATTACTGTGTGAAAAACCACACCCAAGAAAGGCAAAGAAAAAAAACCTATTTTGGGTTCCTTTCTTCTTCTCCGTTCGGCGTGCAAATCTCATTCACTACTGCAGCAAGTTACCCTTCTGTCCTTTTGTCACAGCACCCCTTGGCTCCCTTTTTTTTCTTTTGTTTCTCAGCCACCAGCCCCCAGTTCACGCGTCCCTTTTTATTTCATCACGCGCTCTCCCATGCGGTCCTTAAAAAAAAACAAAGATCAAGCCCTAATGGGCTATTGGGCCTCCTCCAAGTGGGCTGGACCCACTTACAATCTCTCCCTCCAGCCCATAGAGGAAGGAGACTGAACTCTAACTTGCTAGTTAGAATCCATGCCATCCAATCTGGCACAAAGTTTCAACTTTTCTCTTGTCACAACTTTTGTCATCATGTCAGCTTGGTTCTTGTTAGTGTGAATTTTCTGTAGTTGTACTAACTGTTCTGCAACTACCTGACGTAGCCAATGGTATCTTACATCTATGTGCTTCGTGTGTGAATGATATGTAGCATTCTTGCTCAAGTCCAATGCACTTTGACTGTCACAATGAACTACGTACTCATCTTGCTTCAAACCCAAATCTTGAAGAAACCGTCTCATCCAAAGCATCTCTTTCCCTGCTTCAGTAGCTGCAATATACTCAGCCTCAGTGGTAGATAAGGCAACACACTTCTGCAGTTTTGACTACCAAGATACAGCTCCCCCTGCAAAAGTAAACAAATGCTCTGAAATTGATTTTCTTCCATTAAAGTCACCCGCCATATCTGAATCTGTATAACCCTCCAAAATTGGATTTGAGCCCCCAAAAGTCAAACACATCTTGGAGCTACCTCTCAAGTATCTGAAGATCCACTTCATTGCTTGCCAGTTATCTTTTTTAGAATTAACAAGGAACCTGCTAACAACTCCAACAGCATGAGCAATGTCTAGGCATGTGCAAACTATAGCATACATCAAACACTACAGGAAAATGGGCCTTTCCCGACGCATTTTTACCGAAGCTAGGAGGAAGCGTTGGGAAAAATTTCACCGCTCATACATTTGCCGACGCTTTGAGCGTTGTATTTTCGGGCCTAAAACGACGCTTATAAGCGTCGTCAAAACCCCCCCCCTCATTTAGCATCCCAATCGATCAAATCCTAGCTCCTCTGGCTTCTCCTTCCTCCTCTCCGACGACGAGCGACCGACCGACCCTTGTCCTCTCCGGCGCCGAGCGACGTCCGACGCCAAGCTCCTCTCGTCCTCTCTCCTCTCCGGCGCCGAGCGACCGTCCGCATCCTCCTCTCTCGTCTCCGGCGCCGAACGACCGAGCCCCGAACCAGGGAGGCGAGACGATGGAAGGCACCAGGCTTCCCCGACGATTCAAATAAAATGCCTTCCTTGATCCATACTTCTCGTTTCGGTCTCTCCCACCGCCCTCGTGGTGGTTCTCTTCGTCGTGGCCGGAAATACCCGGGACGGGCTCCAGGGCGTGGATGGTCCAAGGCCAAGGGCTGTTGGTCGGCTCCACAGTCGCCGCGGCAGCGGTTGGTGAAGTTCCGGAGCCGGGTGGTGGTGATCATCCCCGTTCGCTTCGCCTCTTCCTCGGCAATCCCATGATCCAGGTATCCCCTCCTCCTTTCCTTCTCTCCTTTGTTGTAGTTCTCAAGTTTTTGGAATTCTGGTTGGCTTCTTGGTAAGAATGTCTTGTAAGTTCTTGATTGGAATACACGAAATCTTGATTGCATTCTTGGTGACAATATCTTGAAATTTTATATTTTCAAGTCAGCATTCTTGACCTAGAGTCATTCCTGGAATTAGGTGTGGAAAAGCTTCCTCTTAGAAAGAAGATGTTAGCCTAAGTAACTGTGGATGAAGTGTTCCAGAAATTATAAACTGTCGGTAGATTAATTATCCGAAACTTCTTTCTAGATTATGGGTTTGGCTCTGGGATCTTGATCGAATTCTTGCCCTGTTTCAATATTCTTGCGAGCACTGTTATTGGGTGTTCTAAACCTATGGGATGACAATAAATGAGTTTCGGATAGGTTTGATTCAGAAATATATAAGCACTGTCTGTATCTGTGCCAATGACCAATCTGATATGGGTTGACAGAGGCCAAGATTGTGACTCCGAAACATGGAGGCTCTACACAGAGCTACTGGTACCGTGTTTATGATATATAGTCTCCTTGGGTATTAACTGGTACTTTGAAGTAGAGTGGTCATATGTAATATCACAGGAGTTTTTCAATGCATCGGTGCCGTTTTCTGCTCAAGCGACATTCCCTCATAAATTTGCTGCCAGCAAATTCTTGCAGGTAGCTGCCTGTATATAGCACCTGCATTTTTCTCATGATATCTTGCCCTGTGGAAACATCCTCCTTTGGATTGGCAACTAGTCTTTTTTTGAACGAGCATGGCTATATTCAGTTAAGTTGCATATATATTCATATAGTAAGAGATTATGCTATAGTTTTGAGACTCTACTAATGTGTTCGTACTGCAGCCTGGCTTATTTGATTTAGTGGGTACCATAGTTTATGAGATTGATCATCGACGATATCAGAGTGTGTTTTATAACGGTACCATTGAAGTTGTGGAGACTGGAGGTTTCCTCAGCATAGAGTCTGTCTTCCTTGTTACTCTTGGAGCTGCCTTCATTGGCCTTTTTGGATTGTGGGCATATGGTCAAATACAACGATTTTCAAAGGTAAGCTACTTTAATGAATTCCTTCATATTCTATAAAATATTGGTTGTGATCTCAGACTGTTTGAATAAAGGAATCATATACTTTATGCTCCTCAAGAGTAGATGTTGACAAGGATTTCAGATAGGCAAATTTGTTATTCATTTTGGTGTACTTGATATATATTAGTTCTACAAGTCAAAATCTCTGCCAGATGGTATTAGTTGCTGTTTACCACTTGATCATTATTGGCTGAAGCCTGTGCTTTTAGACTGATGTATGAGCTGCGACATTGTTGAACCTTTGGTGCATGTGCTATATATTTGTCAAAATTAGTATCCATATTTTGCTTCTGGTGTTTTTCATGTCATTATTGTTGTTCTTTGGTGTGAACCTTATCAGAGTCAAGATGTGGTACAGGTCTCAAAAATTCCTGCAGGAGGCTTAAGAAACCATATTTTCAGTATAAGTCAGACTTGAGCTATTAACTTGTATTTAAAAACAAACTAAATCTACTTGTATTAAACAATTGCTAATGACAGACTTGTTGACTGTTTAATTACTGTTAGTACACGTCTTTTTTTTTCAAAAATTTAATAATGGATAAAGATATCGACTTGCGAAAATTGAGTTCTTGCTCATTTAGTGTAGTCGCATACAATTAAATTGTTCTTATGTTCATGTATAATTCTTCTTAGAAAACCAAGAGCATGCCTAAGGTGGAAGTAGGTACTCGAGCGGCTGATGCTAACATGGATGAATGGTTGCAGGTGAGTTATTAGCTGCTGCAGTATCAAATCAACATTCCTTTTTTGTGACCATCTTGTGCTTAGCTTATCATTTTTTTTCTCTTCCTCACACATATCAACACCTGCTACTTTTCTGACAGAATATTGGTATTAATGGTTCATGTTTGCTGTTTGCTCCATACTCTTTGGTTTTAAGCCTGATCAGATCCACTACATCCCGAGAGAAATGAAACCTTTTCTCTTTTTTGTGTGTGTTTATATTTGTTGTCCAGGGAACTGCATATGCTCAGTCACTTTCAAACAAGTCGAAGAAGAAGAAGTAGATTTCCATGTTCTTCAGGGTGGTTTCTATCCTTTAATCCAGTTTTATAGAGCAGGAAGATGAGAGAGATTCTGACAACATGGTAGTTTTCAAGGCTGTAGGTGAGAAACTTGGACACAAATGTTATGTCCATGTAGCTTTAATGTCAGCATCTAGTGTGTTTAGTAAACTGATTTTTTTGTGTGTACTACAAGGAAAAAATATTTTGGGAAAATTCAATTTTGGTGAAAACTGTTGTTTATGCATTATGCATTCTTAATGGTAAAAATGAATTAACGTTACTTTCTTCAGCTGCATAACGGTGATGTGTCTGTTTGGGAAATGCTGTATATGCACGCCGGACTAATTCTTGGTTGTCTCATGATCAATGAAAAAGTTCTGTCCACCAGAATATAGTGAGCTCCTAATTGCCAAATCTGCTAGTTACAGAAGTTATCATGTATCTCTTTGTATTTTGCTTAGCAGGAAAATACTGAAGAGTAAATTAGGAAAAGATTACCATCCACAGAGAATTTATGGAAATTGGGATAGAGGTGGTGACGAAAGAAACATGCTTTTACCTGGCAGATGTATAAGAGCCCGTAGCATCTTATTGGTGGCTCATTCGCTTGGAGATTTGGTATCAGAAACTCGCAATTGTATTTGGCAATTCAACATATCCAAGTGAAATAGATGAGGTTTATCTGTTTCAACATATCCAAGTGAAATAGATGATTTTGGATGTTCACTGTTGTTTCTCGACTTGCAAAAATTTTCCCCAGTATTTTTGCTCTTGTATTTGGCAATTCCCAGCTGCTTTTATCCGACTCTGCTCGTGATGCAGGGCGTCCATGAATCTATAATGCATGTTTTTTGGTATCTTTGTGCGTGCTGCGAATGGATCTGGGAACATGGCTTTAGCTCTGTTTTCTCGTATTTTTATTTTTTTAAAAAAATGGAAATCCCGACGCTTTAAAGCGTTGGTAAAAAAAGTGGTTGCACGCCTTCGCCGACGCTTTAAAGCGTCGGGAAACTATATGCCTACGCCGACGCTAAAAAGCGTCGGCAAAAATAGATTTACCGACGCTTTAAAGCGTCGGTGAAAACCTTTTGATTTCTGTAAACTGGGCATTCTTTGGGCTTTCCTGACGCTTTAAAGCGTCGGCGAATGTAGTTTTTGCCGACGCTTTCATTAGCGTCGGGAAAGCCCCTTTTTTGCCGACGCTTTCTCCTAGCGTCGGCAAAAACTTTTGCCACTCCGGTATCGCCAACGCTTTTGCGACGCTTCTATTTGCGTTGCGGGGACTTTAACCGACGCTTATAAGCGTCGGGAAAGGTTATAAAAAGCGCCGGGAAAGATGAGTTTTCTTGTAGTGAAACTTCCGACTGCAGAGGAGTAAGAAACTACTGTCATGCTATCTTTCTCTTCCTCTGTAGAAGGACAAGTCTTCTTACTCAGTCTGAAGTGACTACCAAAAGATGTACTGACTGGTTTAGCCTGCTTCATGTTAAACCTTTCAAGTACCCGCTCAATATACTTCTCTTGTGATAACCACAACTTCTTGGCTTTTCCATCACGAAAAATCTGCATACCCAAAATCTGTTGTGCTGCACCAAGGTCTTTCATGTTAAAGTACTTGGACAACTCTATCTTCAAACTGCGAATCAACGGAACATTTGATCCTACTATCAACATGTCATCTATATATAAAAAAAGAATAATGAATTACAATTAGAAAATTTTCTGACATACACACAATGATATGCCTCTGTCTTGGTATAGCCATGACCCACCATGAATGAATCAAACTTCTTATACCATTGCCTTGGAGCCTGCTTTAACCCATACAGACTCTTCTTCAACCTGCAAACTATGTGCTCTTTTTCCTTTACTTCAAATCTTTCTGGCTAAACCATGTAGATCTCTTCCTCCAAATCATCATGAAAAAAAAGCAGTCTTCATATCTAATTGCTCAAGTTCAAGATCCAAGCTAGCTGCCAAACCCAGAATAACTCGAATGGAACTTATCTTGATAACTGGAACTCATCAAAGTCAATACCTTTCTTCTGCTTGAAGCCTTTTATCACCAATCGAGCTTTGTACTTCACTAGCTTTTCACCATCCATCTTTAGCTTGAACACCCATTTGTTTCCTAGAGCTCTTTACCTTTAGAAAGCTCTACCAATTCATAAGTGTCATTCTTCGGTAGAGAACTCATCTTTTCCTGCATAGCCTTCACCTAGCTCTGCTTGTCCTTATGAGTCTGCACTTTCTAAAAGCTCTCTTGCTCCCCCTCTTTAGTAAGCAAAACAAACTCTGATTCAGGGTATCTAGTTAATGGAAGACGCTCCTTGGTAGACCTCCCAACCTGAGGCTCTACCGCAGTAGGCTGCTCCCCCTGCTCAACACTCTCTGGCAGAGTAGACAGCTCCCCTTGCTCAAACAAATCGTCCTCATCAACAACTGGCTCATCACCTTGGTCTTCAACTTGCATCTCTTCTCTATCAGTGGTACTTTCTGGAGGCAAAGAGATAGATGTAAAGTCAGGAACACCTTCAACTGTTTGACTGGGCTTCTCTACCTTTTCAAAGTCTGCCAAGGTCTAGTCTTCATGAAAAACTACATCTCTACTTCTGTCGATTTTTTTCTTCTCTAGATCCCATAGCTTGTAACCAAATTTTGCATCTCCATAACCAACAAATATGCAAGGAATAGCCTTATCATCAAGCTTTGCTCGTTGTTCCTTAGGCACATGTGCAAATGCCTTGCACCCAAATACCTTCAAATGAGAGTAGGAAACATCCTTCCTTATCCACACTTTTTCAGGAATATCAAAACTTAAAGGAACAGATGGAGACCGATTGATTAAGTAGCACGCAGTAAGTACAGCTTCACCCTAGAATGACTTAGGCAGTTTAGCCATCCTCAACATACATCTGACTTTTTCTATAATGGTGTGATTCATCCTCTCTGCAACACTATTATGCTGTGGGGTACCGGGAACTATCTTCTCATGTCTAATACCATGCTCTGAGCGGTAATTCTCAAACTTATTAGATGTGTACTCACCTCCATTATCTATACAAAGACAGTTCAATGGCTTCTCTGTTTCTCTTTCCACCAAGGTATGAAACTGCTTGAAGCACTGAAATACATGGTCTTTTGTTTTTAAAACATAAACCCACACTTTTCGTGAAGTATCATCAATAAAGGTAACAAAATATTTGCGGCCACCTAAGGACTCCACTTCAATGGGACCACACACATCAGAATATATCAAATCTAATATATTGAGTTTTCTACTAGAGGCTTTCTGAAAATAAATTCTATGATGCTTGCCAAGTAAATAGTAATCAAAGGGATTCAATGACATACTTGTATGAAAAAGAATGAAGGACTTCCTTCCCAAAATCTACAATCCCTTCTCACTCATGTGAGCCAGATGTCTATGCCACAGATCTGGTAAAGCATCGTCTTTAGTCATATTCACTGTACCACCGTACAACTTTACTTGTGTTTTATAGAGTGTGCAACAAAGCTTTCCTCTAGCAAATACCGTTGACCCCCTTGATAGTTTCCATCTCCTATTGCTAAAATAATTATCATACCTAGCTATATCAAGAGCATTAGTAGAGATTAGATCCAGATGCATATCTGGAACATGTCGCATATCCTTGAGTGCAAAGGAGCATCCAACATTGGTAACAAAATAGATATCACCAATTCTCACAATATCAGCATAACTGTCATTTTCCATCTTCACCCTGCCAAATTTACCTGCTCTGTAAGTAATGAAGAGCTCTCTCCTTGGAGTGATATGACAGGAACATGCTGAGTCAATTACCTACTTCACATCGGAATCTGCAACATGACAAAACTGGTCCTCTCTCACATAGAGAACTGATACTGCTTCATCTGAAATACAAGCAGTGGTGTCTTCATTGTTGACCTTCTTCTGATTTTTTTTCCTCATTCAATTTCAATTTCCAAGCCTCGCAGTGTTTCTTCATATGACCCCCTTTATTACAGTAGTAGCACTTGACTTTTCCTCTTGTACTAGACTGACGTTTGAAAGTACCGCGCCCCTTAAAATCTCTGCTCTTACCTCTTCTCCTTTTTTCTGTAACGAGAGCCTGTGCACTGTCCTTACCCATGTCTCTTATTCTTGTTTCTTCATTAAACAAGCTATCTTTCACCAAAGTAAATTGTAGCACCCCATCAGGAGCAGAGTTGCTAAGTGACACCACCAAAGTCTTCCAACTGTCAGGCAATAAACTCAACAGTAATAATGCCTGCAACTCATCATCTAGCACTATCTTCATTATGGTCAACTAATTCACCAAGTCTTGGAACTTACTCAAATGCTCAGCAACAGATCTTCCCTCTTTCAGCTTCAAATTCACAAGCCTTCTAATTGCAAAGGCTTTGTTTTGGGCTGTCTTCCTCTCATAGAGACCCTCTAACTTCATCCAAAAATTGTAGGCATCTGTCTCTTAAGATACGTGATGGAACACATTGAGATCAATTCACTGTCTGATATACCTAATAGCTTTTCTGTGCATCTTCTTCCAGTCATTATCACTAATATCCTTTGGCTTAGTATTAGCACCTTCAATAGGCTCATATAAATCCTTACAGTAAAGGATATCCTCTATCATAGGTTTCCAAATAGAATAATTAGAAGCACTAAGTTTCATTATGGTACCAGAAGAATTCTCCATCTACTCCCACAACATCTCTACACCCACACAACCTCAACTCTGATACCACTTGTTGGGTTAAAAACAGAGATATTATGGAATAAACTAGGCCAAAACCAAAGCCAACTAGAAGCAATATTCACACAGGCAATATATCAAACACCTGAAGAGCAGAAAGAAAGCACACCAAATTTATGTGGAAAACCCTCTAGGGTAGAGAAAAAAACCACGGGGCAAATCCAATCAATCCATTATAATAAATATAGAGTTTACAAAATCCTTAAGTTTATGTCCAAAACTTGAGTTCACAACAAATTGGGAAAACTCCAATATCACATCCCTAAGAGTAAAAATGATCTCATCCAAACCACCATAATGTGATCAGGGCCGGCCCGAGCCTTAGGCGACCGAGGCGGTCGCCTAAGGCCCCGGGCCAATGGAAGGCCCCCGGGAGGTGGAGAGAGAGAGAGAGGGTCGGTCTGAGCGTGACCAAAGGGAAGCAAAGGCCCCATATCGAGTCTTCCCCCTTGATGGAAGGGAGGTGGAGAGTTTCTTGACCTGCAGAGGAGAAATTTAGGAAGTTGGGGACGGTAGTTTTGTTTTGGATGGAGAGAGAGAGAGAGAGAGGAGGGATTTGGTTGGCTTGATACACGCCTGAAGCCACTCTTATCTTTCATCCCTTCTCTTGTTTGGTTTTGGTCTTGGTTTTCCTTCCCTCACATTACTCCTGATCCAGCTAGGCCATCAGGAAGAAAGGGGGATTGGAAATGGACTTCTTGGAGGGTGGAGATTCTTTTAATTTTCTCCTCTCGGTTTCTTCTCCCCTCTTGGGTGGTAGAGAGAGAAGGAGGGAGGGGGTTGAATGGCTGCTGTGCTGTGATGTTGCGGTTGCTGCTTGGGTACTCACTTGAAGGGGAGATGGGGGGATGGGACTTTTATTAATTAGATGGAGTCAATTTCCCATAATGCCCCTACTTTCTCTTATCTGGACAAATACTTTTCTTTACCTTGACCAAGAAGTGCCATGAGATGACCTTTTCCTATTCCGCTCTTGCTTGACATGATAAACAATATTGCCAAGCATTATCTCAGTTATTTAATCAGTTTTATGGCCCTTTTTTAGGATAATTACTTTTCTGCACTTCCATTCAAAAATAATATTAAATTAAAAAGATTTCTTGCCTATCTTTGCTAGATTCATGTATCTTTGTTGAAATAGTGTACTTGATAGCTATCCATTTTTATATCATTTTTTTAAACATTTTATATTTATTAAAAAAATTTATTATTAAAAAAAAGGCCTCATTCATTGGACTCGCCTTAGGCCCCCAAATGTATTGGGCCGCCCCTGAATGTGATGAACCGAATAATGTAATGAGATCCCTAACAATGAATACTACAATTTTCTATAGCATCCAATACAACTCTTAGATAGAAACCTAATTTGTTAAATCATTGTGTGAAAGACCACACCCAAGAAAGGCAAAGAAAAAAAACCTATTTTGAGTTCCTTTCTTCTTCTCCGTTCGGTGTGCAAATCTCATTCACTGCTGGTGCAAGTTGCCCTTCTGTCCTTTTGTCATAGCACCCCTTGGCTCCCTTTTTTTTTTTTTTTTCTTTTGTTTCTCAGCCACCAGCCCCCAAGTTTACGCGTTCCTTTTTATTTCATCACGCGCTCCCCCATGCAGTCCTACAAAGAAAAAACAAAGATGAAGCCCCAATGGGCTATTGGGCCTCCTCAAGTGGGCTGGACCCACTTACAGATAGTCCATTGAAAACCTTGGTTTGGATACGTGCCGGCACTCGAGATGCATGGATTCGTACTAAATTTATCAGTTGCTTATATAATACAAGAACAGGTTCGCATTTCATGCATGCAACGGCTGGCTGCGCTACCCGCCATAATCACGTGATTACCGGGGAAACTCCAACGAGAATAGGCCAAAGCGCTCCAGCTGGCGGCACTATTACCATGCACGATGACACCTGTCCCGCAAGCGTCCAGATTGGCATCCCCATTTGGGCCCATTGCTTCTTTCCGCTCCGCTCGTCCAAGACACCATCCCCTCAGATTGCCCCAGTTATCTGTCTTACTTCCCTCAAATCACGTCAACAACAAGTCGATACTGGAGAAATTATATTCTCCGCCTAGTTTACCAGCTCGGTGGTACACCGACGCAATAATATGCCGCCGCGTGGACTTGCTGGTGACCACGGCATAAGATTACAAAAGAAAGAAAGAAATTATTCCGGAGATCTTCCCCTTGTTCTCCTCCATCGCTTTGAGGCCGTAGCTGTAATCAGAGACAGTTCTGATGCTCGCGCGTCGTAAAACTTCGGGGACCTCCCCGGGCTGACGTCGTCGGAGGAGCAAGCGAAGGAGAAGGAGGAGGTGATCAGCTTCTCGAAGGTGATCGAGTAGGCGGTGCGGGTGCTGCCGCCGATGTGGAGGGATCGGAGCTTCTCGTCAGTGGCGTCGAGGGAGGTTGGAGTCGAGGCTAAGATTTTGGATTGGCTTCGGTCGGCGGGGATCATGAGGAGTGCTTTGTATTTCTTCTTTGATATTTTTTTTCTTTGGTGTCGGAATCGGAAAGCTCCAGATCCTCATGACTCTGGAAGCCGCTCTATGTGTATGTTTCACTCGCTAGGGAGATGAGAGGAAGAGCGCTCGGAGGAGGGGAAGGGGTGCTTGGCCCTTTTTTGTTTTTTGGCTTTATGCTGAGGTGGCCAAAAAGTCAACATGGTGGTATATTACTGGCCCAGTATACTGATAACATAATACACCGGGTGTAGGATATAATTTCTTCCAGACACCATCATGTCTCTACTAATAGAAAAGTCTTCTAATTTAAGCACTAATATTAACCTTCCCAACTAGTAAATAGTTTAAATCTTAATGACGGACGGTAATTATTGTTTATGGTCCAGTGGAAACATAGTACGTGTTAAGCCTCCTGCCTTGCATGCATCTCTGGGTGGCAAGTCTAAACGCAGTATTCACCCAAAAGAAAAAGTGTAAACACAGTGTCTGGATGGAATCAAACGCGAGGACGAGAAAAGAACACAAAGTACAAACCGATAAAATAGAGAAGAGAGAAAAAGTGGAGAGTTCGAAAGTCGAACCTCCGGTTGTCCTTCTCCCTAATCCTCCGGTTCCGATCCGGGCCCCTTTACATATCATCCTTTTCCGTCGTCTTCTCCTCGCTCTCTTTCCTTCACTCCCCCATACCAACCACGAACCCCGGCCCCCACCTCCACTCCCTATAAATTCTCTGCCATCTTCCTCTCCCATCAATTCCAAACTGGGTCTCCATAACATATCCATCAAAGACACTGCTAGAGAAGTCGAGAAATGGACAGTCGGTTTCATTCTTGCTTCGAGGAGTGGGTCCGAGAGCAGGAGTCGGACCTGAATGAGCTGCAGGAGGTCATGCAAAGCGAGAGAAGGGAGAATGATGCACAGCTGAGGGAGTTGGTGGAGAAGAGCATGAGGCACTACAAGGAGTACTCCGACAAGCGGCGCCTGCTGGCGAGGGAGGACGGGCCTACCATCTTCTGCCCGCCGTGGTGCACCGCCTTCGAGAATTCCTTCCTCTGGCTCGGCGGCTGCCGCCCAACCCTGTCCATCCGCCTCCTCTACGCCATCTCCGGCTACGAGCTCGAGGCCCACCTCGACGACCTCCTCGCCCCCGGCGGCGCCGCCGCCTCCATCCGGAGAGGCCTGGTGGGTCTCTCCCCAGCCCAGCTGACCACGGTCAACGACCTCCATTGCCAAACTTTGAAGGAAGAGGACAGGCTGTCCTCCAAGATGGCCACGCTGCAGGAGGATGTGGCGGACAAGCCGCTGCTGCCCATCGCGACGGATCGAGCAAGCAGGAGAGCGGAGAGGGCCGAAGGGAACGGAGGGCACGGGGTGGTAGAGGCGGCGATGAATGTGTACGCAGAGAAGCTGGCGGGGATGGTGGAGGAGGCGGACATGCTGAGGGTGGCGACTCTGAGGACTCTGGTGGTGGAGATACTGACCCCGCTGCAGGCTGTGGAGCTCCTGGTGGCAGCGAAGCAGCTCCACCTCTCCGTTCGCCAGTGGGGCCAGCGGAGGGACCTCCACCGCCGCCAACGAGGCTGAGCCGAGCCTCGTGTATTATTACTACTATATACCGTACGTCGTAGGGGTGAATACGTATAAGATGTCATATGCTATATGCTACTGAAATGGAAAGGCTATATATATCCTCTGTGTGTGTGTGTGTGAGAGAGAGAGAGAGAGAGAGAGAGAAAGTTGGTATGACTACTGCGAGTTGGTTCCGGTCGTATCTTTCGCGCAAAAGAATGATTGATCTCAGTAGTTTTATAATACTAGCAAGGGATGGAGAGCGAGAGATGATGGCGTGACAACTTTAATGTGAAAAAAATAGTTTGTCCATTGTAGTACTAGTAGAAGAGAAATAACTATTTTGATTTAATCACAAGTGTGATGGCTTATTTTTTTTCTTTCTTTTGGTTTCTTTTTGTTTTTTTGTGAGTATGGGAGTATGGTTTGGTTTGCCCGAGCCTCCGTCGCAGAGGCCGCGGATAAAGCTGCGGGGATGCGATAGCGTGGTGTTTGGTGACGAACAACAAACGCATTCTTTGCGGCCAGGTTCGACGACGACGACCGAGGCAGGAGCGAGCGCATTCCCACGTATGGTTTGGGGGGATGCAACAAGGATATCGAGGGAGCACGTGGTGAGCGGTCGTTGGGTAGCTTCGTGCTCGGTGTATGACCTTCTAAACTCCCATGCAGCGCTGCCACCTGCCGCTTAAAGAGGAGAGCGGCGAGCTCCTCCAGGCGGAAGCAAGGAGAATTTTGGCGTGTGTGGTGGAGAGCAGCAAACACGATGATCCGCTGATGCTGCTTGTACCCATGATGAGCCGACTGCGCTCCACCAAGTAATCATTACACGTGGCTCGTGGAAGTTGGGTTATTTTTGACGTCGGTGTCCGAGACTATCAGCAGCACTGCTGCCTTTAAAAGGGGCTTTGCTCCGTTGGTCGGCGTTAGCGGCAAGTGTCTCGTTCAGCCGTTTGTGGGTTGCAAGCGTGACACGTGGTGGAGACGCCTCCCCTCATTTTGGTTGCAGACAACTCTACCCTTACGCTGCTTTAAACGCCTAGTTAGCTTTGATCTCCCGACACCAAACGTCATGCACCTTTTACTGCCCACTTTCGGGTGCTTAAAAGATTTTTTTTTTCTCTCTCTCTCTCTCGGTGCATAGTGCTTCTAAGATTTGAAGACCATATTCTATCGCCCAAACTAAGGTTCCGCCTAATATTTCTAATATCATTACCATATTCGGGTTCGGCTAGACATTTTGTCCCCAAGAAAGTTGAGTGTGAGAAAGAATTATTAGTTGTTCCAATTGTAATATTTTATATTATTTTTAAGAATATTAGAATTATTTATTACCATACAAGTTTGAATTTGAGATTGCTCGTCTTGGAGAGGTAGGCGCCAAATATTAATTCCAATATTTTGTTCTACACAATGCATTGATGAGCCCAACAACTGTTAAGTATTAGCTAGATTATCTAGGCTTGTAATTAAGTTATGGGCTCGTTTGGTTTTCGGGAAGCATTTTTCCTCATAGAAATATGATTCTTGGAAAGAAGATTCCTAGAAAGAGAATGTCTGAGAATGTATTTTTGACATGTTTGGTTAAACATGAAAGAGTGACAGATTTTCAGAGTGTTTATGTTTGGTTGACCATCCACTTTTCTGGAAAAGTTGTGTAATTCCTATTATATCTTTAATAAAAATTAGGTTTTTAATACTTCTTTAATGCTGAAGGACTTTTTTAGGAAAAAATAAAGATTTAGGGATTTCCGCCTCATGGGAAAGTAACTTTTCCATGTTTTTAATAGGAAAGACTTTTCCATGAAATGTGGGAATCATATTCTCATGGGAATACAACTTTTCCATCTCTCTCCTTTGAAAACTCCAACCAAATAAAAGGCATCTCATTATTTTTCCATTGACCATATATTCTCCTCTTCTTTTCCTGCGAACCAAACGAGTAAGTAGCCCAAAAAAAACTTGTGGCATGGGTAGATGACTACATATCACTTAGGTCGGTCCATATACATCAGAGCTGGCTATGGGTCAGATTGGCCTCATCTATATTCATTATTAGTCGGGCTTTAAATCAAATTTATTTAAAATTTACTATTTTTGGTGCTTATATCTGACCCATGACCAATTCTTGTGTACATCAAGAGAAGAAAAGAAATAGAATGGAAACTATTGCCTACGGTCTATGAATAAAGGTATGAGATGCATCGTCAGCCATGATGGAGGCTTTAGACTTGACCCTGGTGGAAAGTCACTGCCGCACCCTCCTGGAAATTCTGAGATTCGGTGAGGTCATCCGTTTTGGGATCCATCAAAGACTATTAAAGCTAGGCTGCTGTTTATATTTAGAGAGAGAAGATAAACCGTAAATGATATTTCTGTATATCTTGTATCGCATTTTGTCTTACGACGTAAATTGTTTTCATAGTTTAAAAATATAAAATTGTAGCTGTATAAGCCTTCTTTTTTTTAAATAAAAGGAGAAAAGTTGAACCTAGTGAAGTTCATATAAAAGAATGGCGGCCATGAATTTTGAGAGCCCGTTATGTCAGTTTATGGCTTTGTTGCTTCCTCATATTTATTAGACATGATTAATTGGTATAAGCAAATGAAAGTAGTAGCTTAAGCTAGGGATGCAAATAGGTTAGGTCAGATTAGAGTATGCTTGATCTTTAACCTAATCTGATTTCATGTTTGGATTATAATTTTGAACCTAGACACAATGCATTAGTTGATCGGTTAGGTTGTGTCAAATTCATGGAAAGGATTTGAGACCTAGCTGGTCATTCAGATAAAATCAAGGTCTGATATAACTTGGATTCAACCCAATATATTTGAATCTAAATTGGATCCGATCAGATCGGATCTATAGTTTGAGTTGAGCATAATTTGATATAAAATTATAAGAAAATAATAGAATTAAAAGAAGCCAACATAGACTTGAATTTTTTATTCAAAAACTTTTAATTTCATCAAATTACTTGATCATTCTTGAATTTAAAAGCTATGATTTTTAATATATATATTTGTTGTGGTTCAAATTTGGCCCGAGGGTGACAACGCCGGAGGAGTCGAGGGAGGCGTGGTTGGAAGAAGAAGACGGGGGCCACCTCCTGTGCGATGGCAGCAACGAACTTGCATAAAGCCTCACGGTGTTTCCGGTGAGGGCTCTCCGACGATTAAGTTAGAGTAAGGTAAATTTGGTCCAGCCAAAAAGTCCCTTAGAAGTTACTGGACCGGGCTATTTATAGTCTCGGTGGAGAGGCCCAGGTGGCAGAGGCACTGTTTGCCCTCATCATGAGCGGAAGCGTGGCTTTGAGCCGAATGGCTCGTAGCTAAGGCTGGCTAGTGGCGTATGGTGTTGTTCATTCTTGAGAACGGTTGGGTATGGACAGTCACAACAGGGTTTGGCCGGAGTAGTCATGGTGCCGTTCTTTGACTATCGAGGGCCAGCTATCGAAGCATGGAACGGTGGTGTTGTAATGTACGACCACGTAGGAGGGCGTGGGCACGCACGTGGGTGCGGTTGTTGGCGAGGCCGAACCCGTTGAGAGGTCGGTCATACATTTGGCGAGGTCAGTTTGACGGGTGCTGAGGGTAGCTCGGCTCCCCGGATTCCGAGGTGTGCTCGGTGGAGCGCCCCGAGCTCGAAGGTTGGGGCGTACTACTGAAGCGAGTACTCCGAGCTTTGTCGGGGCGGGTTGGCGAGTATTGGAGGCGCCCCGAACTTGGTCGGGAGAGTCAGCGAATATCCGAAGCCGATGGAACTTTTGGGCAGAGTCCGAGGCCGAGTTGATTCTGGGCCGGACCGAGGATTCAACCGGTCGGTGTTGGTGTTTATTGGGCCAAAACTAGACGGCCTTTTAGCTGTGGGCTGGACGATCCATTTCGCTCCCCATCAATATTAATAAACTTGAGGGTATTATAAATAAGATTTTACCAAAATAGTAGTTGCTGAGATTGAAAAGAAAATTAGTTTAAACAAGAGTTCATTCAATAAATTGAAAAAGAGTAAAGTTGCAGAGAAGTAAATTTATATGATTCGGATTTTCGGACGGATGGAATTAGTTCATGTTTGGTTAGGTTCATTTTTTATTGGCACAAATTAGACTCGGATGATATATAGGATTGAGTCAGAACAGGTTTGATTAAAAAATACGAGATGTATACCCAAAATGTAATTTAGACTGATTCTAATTTTTAAACTCAACCTAGGTCATGAGTCTTCGTACCTGGATCAGGCCGGGTTTAATTAGGTCGGGACCAGGTTAGATCACACGGCAACTTGACCCATCTGTAGTTGGTTGCATAGGATCAACACAGGTGGAGGAGAATAAACTCCTAATTGAACAACCTAGCGCGTCCCATGCTGATCTCTCCGTTTTCTTCTGAAGGCAAAAGGACCATTGCATGTTAGGCAGCTGTCACGTAATGGAGGCTTGGTCTGCCACCTCTTAAAAAATAATATTATTTTTTTTTTTTTTGATAAAAACGGCATTTCATATAGCTCTAACTTGAGTACATCCAGCCATATCAAAGAAAAAATAATATTATTTTCAAAATCTAATTTTTATCTCAAAATTCTGTAACAAAAATGATTGTATAATCTAAGATAATAATCTTATCTAGTAAAAATTAAAAAAATGATTATTCTATGAAAAGTTTAAAAGTTACTTAAGATAAATAATAGTCATTACAACCTGGTTATAATAATCCATAATGGTTATGGTGGGGTCCATTGTTATGCATTATTTAAAATCTTGCTTGCACTTTGATGTCAAGTGTTCAAAACGACAAATCTTTTCCAATATACCAACATTGCAGAAAATTTTATAATTTAAATATATGGTAATTTTTGATAGATTTAAAGGTTAAAATTAATCATATTTCTCATATTTAGATGCAGGTTTAAATTGCATAACTAATCAATCTCCACCATATGTTCTCATTGTAAATAATACCTACAACCCCGGGAATTTGCATTGATTTCAGATCTTCTTGACTCCACTTGAGAACCGAAAAGTCCAGTTCACCTTCTTCTTCTTCCTTTTTTTGGGGTGGAAAAAAGTAGCATGGATGCTCCAACTCTTCTCAAACTTCAAGGCCTTGCGCTGCTCAATTCTGATAAAAATTAGTTAAACGGAATTAATATTAAAGCATATCCTTTTCTTTTGGTGAATAAAAATAAAGAATTGTTATTGAAACATATCCTTTGCTGCCTATAATATGCTACAAGATGAAGGGGATGTGTCTTGATAATTTCTAATTTAAACGACCGTTATAGTTATCAAAAAGTGCTGATTTCTTTCTTTCTTTCTTTCTTTCTTTCTTTTCTTATTTTTAATGGAATGCTGACAGTAAATTTCGTGATCGTCTATTTAGATACCCCGCGCATAAGGGTGACCAAGTAATTGGTTGATTAATAAATTAAGAAACATTTACTTCGTAATGGGTTGTCTACTTAGTAACGTGGAACTTAGTTCATTGTGGGTGCAAATGGATCGGATCGGACCAGGTCATGAGTGACCCGACCCAATTTGGTTCTTTGTTCGGATTCTAATTTTGGCCCGAATAGCTTTATAGGTTCGGATCGAGGCGGGGCGGGTTGTAGGATTAAAAATCCAAAATTACTCAAATTTCAAATGGATCGGATCAGGTTGAGTCGGATTGGGCTAGAATTCAGAAAATCAGATCTAGCCCCTAAAATGGAATGGGTCCAATTTTAAAACCCAACCCGGTCTCACTGGTCCTTTAAAATGAGTCGGATCGAATTTAATTGGGCCAGGTCGGGTCATGGCTCAACCCGACCCATTTGCATTCCTAGTGCTAATATGTATCACCTAGAGTATAATAAGGATTTGAACCAAACTCTCCTGCCCAAGACAAAGGAGACATCCACTGGACCAAGTTTCAGCTGGCTACGTGCTAGATATATACTCCTTTCACGGAGGGTACAAGTTGGTTCGACGATATGCGAGCTATTTAATTTGCTCTAAATGAAACAAATGAGACATCTCTTATCAATGCAGCGACACCACCAAGAGAGATATCAAGAAGACCTTTAATTGAAATCGTAAACGAGGTTCTATAGCAGACCATCTCCAACATCAATGCTCAAATACAGGATTAGACAGTATATGTTGTTCCTGGTTTATCCGATGGTAAGGCTGATGTGCTGAGGAGCCAAGAAATCCTATTTCATGGTTCACTAATCCTGTGCTTGATCACAGACCTCTTGAGGTCTATATCTGAAATGATTCTTGTTGTCGATCAAATATCACACATCTGTGGACGTTCTTTAATTAACTATGAAATTCTCAACATGCTCGAAATATCAAGACACGAGACTGCTAACTTCCATTTACCATGATGCCCAATGCCAGATAGCTACCAAGAAGTACAAGCCAGAAAAAACAATATGTGCCCCCGCGACGCCTTTATAACTCCCAATACGCGGATTAGAGATTTTTTTCTTTCGACCATCTTTCGATCATTCTACCTAAAATCTTCAGAATTCATAGATAATTGGAATAAATTCGTAAACCAGGTCAGTAAATGGTTAATTCCATAAAAGTCTTTTTTTTTATGAGGTATAACTAGCAATTCCCTACCAACTGGGTTCTATCTTCACCGCCCCCATGCTACTCCTCTTGCCCCATGCTACTCCTCTTGCTGCTATTCATACTGCAGGATGTTTACTCAGCCAACACTTGGATCCAGCTCTACCCAAAATTTTTTGGTTCACCCACTTCTTCTATATTCTATGAGTTGAATTGGTTTTGAGATTTGGTCACAAGTGTTATTCCAGTCTTGATATTTGTAATGGTATTGTTAAAATTTCCTATTTCTAGATGAAATGCCTAGAAGGAATAAAAAATCGTGGTTGAGGAAAGTCATAGTAGCAAAAGCTATTAGAATTTATATTTTATATGTTGGACTAATCTGTTTTGTTATTAATTGACGGAGGGTAAAGAATGACCGAAAGAAGATGCTCGAAGTTATATTTTTTTTTGTTCATTGGTATAAACCCAATAAGTATACATGTCTCCATGGGATAATTTTTTTATGTATTCCTGAGAAAAGAAATTTGTCCATTTCATTATAGATTTGGACTGAGAAACTATCGTCCCAATCAAATTGAATGGGATGTCTTGGCTCTAACATGTGTTTTGGAAAAAGTAACATGAAACTCAGAATTATGGATATATTCAGTACTTCCAAATGAAAGCCAAAGATCTTACATTTCCGAATGAACTAGAGCTATATTTCTTTTCAATTTCTATTCTAAAGTTTTGTGTTTCCACACCTTTTTTTTAAGACCTCGAAAAATAATGAATGGACATTCCTTTTCTTAAATCTACGGCTCCATTGTGCGTGCTCATGATAAAAGTTTTGTATAAATGTATCGCCGTATTATTAAGTATTTTGCTTTTAAGTTCTTTTTTTTATAACAGGTGAAATAGATTAACCTAGCTGAAGCGTAATGGTAATGCATTGATGGCCCATACTAGGTCCCAACAGAAGCATTTTAACAAATTTGAAGTAATGACCATGTAACTAATAACCGGGGTTTATGGTATAATAGTGCCTTAAGGAAAGGGCTTGCCACAATAAAGTAGGAATAATATTATATGCTTCAACCACCGAGCATCTGCTTGGATGGTATCACCTCTTGCTATCTGGGCAAGAGCTTGGAATTTGATTCAGATTGGGGCTGACATGGTTTTCCCCCTATCCATTCACAGGGCAACCAAACATGACTTTAAAAGGATGTTTAACCTTTTTCAAAACACCATGGCCTTGGACACCCTGCCTACCTCATATCAGACACAAGTAAACTGTTTATAGGAACAATCCAAACTCAAAGCTTGAAACCCAAGGATTCATGAAAACTTACAGTCCATATATCTATTGTATAACTGCATCTTGTTTGTGCAATTCTGCATCAAGTTGCACTTTTGAAACATAGGTCATTAAAACGTCATGAGATCTTTACGCATCCTATTTTCTTGTACCTTGGTCTCTCAGATAAAGTATATATTCTATAACAAGACACTCTCGATCACAATTAACTGTGATGGCTCAGAAAGAAGAAAATGTGGGATCTGATGGAGTAAATAGTGATGCCGAGGAAGGGGAGAGAGAGAGAGAGAGAGAGGGAGGGAGAGGAGGAGGGAGGGGTAGGCAAGTACTGAGAATCCACAAGACATGAAGGGTAAGAAATATACAGGGGTGTTGCATTAGATCTTCAAAGAGATCTCAGGTTGGAGCGAGCAATGACCTTCCAATCAACTAGCTTCCACTGAAAGGATCTCAAGTTCAGCCCACCAAAGCGGGGAAAGTCTTGGGTTTGCTGCTTCAGGTGAAATCCCAAGCACGTTCCTCAATCTGGATGAAACTTCCTTCATCATTGGCCTCTTCTTTGGATCCTCATGAATGCAATCTTGGATGACATCACAAATGATATCTAGCTCCTCTTCTTTATGGGACTTCAATGAAAGATCAATCATAGAGCGAATACCACGGTTATTGTTCAAGCATTCCACAGCCTGTTATTTCAGCAAAGTAGAAATCTTAGATTCGTTGACACATCATAGTATCCTTCAGTGAGGAAACTGCAACAACATTGACACAGCTGAAAAGAAAAAGAATCGAGAAATATTTGCATATGAATTTCCAGTATTGACAGAAGGATATCATATCAGGTTACCAAGTTTATGAGGGAGCCTTGTTCTTCAGAATATGGAACTTTTCCAGAGATTATTTCTAATAAAATAGTTCCAAAGCTGTAAACATTGCTTGCAAGATCTGAAGATGGAGATTCAGAGAAATCAGCATCATCATCTCCAAGTATCTTTCCTTTAGCAGCAACTTCTTTCCAAATATTGATATCCGCAACCTGCACAAAATTACATGAGCATATAAACCAAATATGTGAAAGCACTGCAAGAAAAAAAATTGCTGACCTTAGCAGCATAATCATCTGCGATGAAGATAGAAGTTGACTGTAGGTCAGGGTGTGCGATAGGTGGATTAAGCTCATGCATGTGCTGAAGACAGTATGCAATCCCCATCACGATCCTCATTCTAGCACTCCAATCAAGATGATCAAATTGTTCATCTGCAAAACAGAAACTTCCAGCTGTATGTTCCTTCTGTCCATGATTGCCTTCAAATAAAAACATTCATCAATTTCACTCATTCATTTTTCTTACCATGAAGATGCTCATAAAGTGACCCATTGGGTGAGTATTCAAACACCATCATCCTCATAAAAGGCTCATCTTCCTCACAGTAACCAATAAGATTGACAAAATTTTTGTGGTTTATTCGTGATAATGTGTCTATCTGTAGATCCAAGAACCCCCAAAAAATGTTAGTTATTTGGCATGCCATACACGGGATATTAACATGTAGAGAAGGCAATATGCTTTACGAAGACACCAAGAATGAAAAACCTTTTTTCTGAAATGCATTTCAGAGCGCTTTGACCACTCTTTGGCAGAGGGAACTGCAGTGGATGCAACTGCAATTTCGACTCCGCTTGACAATGTTCCCTTAAACACAGTGTAATCTGGATAAGAGATGACAATATTGCTAAAATCCTCACAAGCAGCTTCTAGTTCTGCACGATTTAGTTTTGGTACACCTGTAGATGTTCAAAGAAAGCCAAATGCTTGCATTTAATGGGAAATTAAAAGAAAAAAAACAGTAGCGGCACTAAAAAACTATACCATTATGTATCATTAGCAGAAATGCTGGAAACCATGCCATTAGGGCATTAAACAGCATATTCTTTGAATTAACTGTTGATTCTGCTAATTGATATTCTAATACCTCATCAGTTGAGGATTAAATAGTGTGTGCAATAGATAAAACCTACGAGCATATAATTGGACTTCATTCCATAAAACACCGTATTGTCCACTCTGTCTTGAAAAACTACATCTACCATGCAGAATGTGTGATTCATTTTAAGACAAACCACTTGACTAGATTGAGGTTTCTTGGTTAAGATTTAGATACCATAGTTGGAAACGGGATGGGGCTGACCCCTAGACAGAATTTATTAAGAAAGATCATCTCTGTATATATTGATGATTACCGGTCATATATAGTGTTCAACGGGGGCTAATGCCATCACTTATACTGACTACAATTGTTTTCCCCTTCTCTTCTTCTCAGCCTGCTCCCATATTAAACTACATATGTTTTGCAAAATGAGATGACCCTTGACCTATTTCTAATAAAATATGGACTATAACTACAATAGTAAATGGCCTTCTGACAAAGGTTTCACCATTGCTCCTACATATGTCAGTAAAGGAGCACATCACTTACATGATATTTCATAACATTGAACAGGGATAAAGAACGCACCTGTGACAAATGCCTTCTGTAACTGACCACTTAATCCAGTCCTCCAGGGACCTATTGTAGCCACTCCCTTGTGCCGGCACACGAAAATCATGCATGCCATGATAATAAGGAGTAATGCAAGCACTGGGAGTACCAGAATATACACCCAGTTCAGTGATCCTTTTCTTGATGCATGTTTGTTCTCCACTGAATCTCGAGGCTTTGATGACCTAGATGGAATATTAGGTGGACTTGCAGGTGATGTAGATGCTGGAGATGGTTTCTTCTTAACATTTCCACTCGGTACAGCAGGAAATGAACCACTTCCCGTAGAGGGAACCGTGACAATTTCCTTAGGGTTTGCACTGCTTCCAGGTGCAGCAGCAAGGTTGCTGGTTTCTTCAAGCAGTCTACGGCGAACAGTATCCACAAATACACTTCGTGCAAAATATGGCTCACTAAAATCAGCTGCATATAAGAAAGATCATCATAGTTAGTTTTGTTGGTAATGTTATTAGGCTGAAAATTCTTGTTGCTGTTATGGATATCTTTCTTCATATTCGTACTCACCATGAAAATTGTCACCATGTCTTTCTTCATATCCCTGTATAGAGCCTCCTTTGAAGCCGTAGTTTGACAGTAAAAGGCTTCTGTAGTTGAAAAAGTTTCTAAAATTTGTATTCAGAATGTATAATGGTAGAAGTCAATACTATGAGGGACAAAGAGGAAAGGGATCAAGAATGATACTTACATGGGTAACATGTCCAAAACTTGTAGAATGTTTCCTTTGAGATGGGTCAAAAAAGAGTTAATCTTTTTCAGTTTTTGCAAGCCACTCTGCCAGATGCTGAAATGTAGATGACATTGGCATATATTTGCAATTAGATAAATTATGTGTAGTTGCATACAATGTCAAAATGCACATTTAGAACAACAAGTGTGTGCATCAAAAAGAAAAGTAACATGAATACAACTAACTAGAATCTTTTACAATTCTTCTTCTTTTTTTTTCTAAAATTGTTTAGATGTGTTCGAATGAATTGAATAAAATCTTCTGAAAAGTGAAAAAAATCTAAAATTTAAGGACCGCATCAAACTGGTAGCGTCAGATGATAGATGGTATGGCTTATTGAATTGCTTTCAGAAGGAAACAAAATATGTCACTTTTCTTTGTAATATTAAAACCCAAATTGTCTAATATTTAACATCATATACTTATATCTAGAAGGAGATTAGCATCACATACTGTTGAATATACCATGCATATATAGATAATATCAAGACAAGTACTAGTACATATTGGCATCAATGTATAATCACAAATGCCTATTCTCACAAAAAGGAAAAATACAAATAGCTTCATCCGTTATAAACTAATTTCATGATATAAAAGTCGAATCAGTTCTAAATTGCTATGTAACTCAAAATGAAATTGCACTAATTTCCACAATCCATATCAAAAATGGATTGGATAACATCCAACCCAATGTGCTCTAACATTCAATTGATATCCGTATCCATATTTACATCCATCAAGAAAAGTGGATATGGATATGGTCATAAACACAAATATCCAAATAGAATCCATTTTCAACCCAATTTAATCTCAAACTCTCACTACTCTAACCTTTGGTAGGTGACGGCACTAAAATGTTTCAAACTTTATTCCTATAGAGTGATTTCTTTAACTAGTGGATTGCATTCTTGAGTCATTAACAATCAGGATGTGGCTTAGAGGAGTTATTAGTAGCATTAAAAGAGTCATTCCATTAAGTGGATGTCATTATTTTTTGCTACTCTTTGTATAATCATTTGTTTCTTTCATAAAAAAACAGAAGAAAGTTGACAGATTGCATATTTAATCCAAGCTAGTGGTTCTTCACAAAGAATTGTTGGCATGTCTCCAGCAGGACAATAAGACAGCAAAAGTTGAAGCTTATAAATGAGGTTCGACTTTCCACACCAAAAGTCTCTACCTATCTTGTCCCAAGGAAGATCTGAAGCCAGTGGCTTATCTAAGAGTGTGACCACTAAGCGTTGTTGCCTTCTATTCTCGCCCGGATCTTTAATCTCAAACACTCTTCAATACTGTTTGGAAAGTAGATGTGCATTGATCTTCTTTTTCCTAGACGGCTAGACAGACTAAAGGTAGAATGGGCCTCTGTGCTTACTGCTCGTGCCTGGCATGGTATTGTTGATGAGTCAGGACTTGCCCTTGTTGTTGAACTGGAAGAAGCCGAAGTAAAGTAACTTCTACCCATTAAGCTGAAGTGACCAGCTTTCTCCTGAGTAGATATAAGGTTATATTTTCCTTTTTTTTAAATTGACACTATTATATTAGCTTTTCAACAATTGTGCTTCATTGATAACCAACTGAGCTCATATAGTAGATATATTTGCACTATTATTCATTGGATCAACCTCTATGACCCGATCACATGTGGGTTACCATTTGACAGTGTCTTGTGGTATTAATTCAATACCAACCTATTTACTTTTCTAATTTGAACTCTATTCAGAAAAAAGCCAAAAGAGGAAACCAAAATTACCAAAAAAAGAAGAAAGCTAAAGGATGAAATTGACTATGGATAGCAAATAATTTTAGATCATATCTAATGAAGGTAGAACTATTTACTTGGACGAAAAAACCTTCACAACCTTGAAATGTTGAGCAATGAATAATGCCTTACCAGTGCCCAAATTTTCTGTTTAAGCAACCTACATTAGTAGCCTCATCACAAGAAAGGTTTCCATCATATATCAGATCTGAGTGCATGTTAGGCTTGTCAACCCAAGGTATGCTGCCTTGAAATTTGTTACTGCAAAGCAGACTGTAACAGAAAACAGAAACTATCTCTCATAAATTTGTATTCTTGGCAAATGAAGCAAAGACATGTATGTGATAATAGACATACAGGTGCTTAAGTGATAGCATTTCTCCTATCTGCATTGGAATTGTTCCATTCAAGTTATTATTCCTCAGATCCAAGAGCTCCAGCATATTTAGGTATCCAATCTCCTTAGGTATGATGCCAGAAAAATTGTTCTTGTAAAGCACTCTGCCAGTAGAATACACATAATCAATAATACACTAAGAAAATTGGCATCTATAAAAAATGATAAAAAAATATTTTAAGCAATCATGCATTTTAAAGACCTAGATTTTACCAAACACTGTATATATATTCTTTTGGTAAGTAAGCCATATACATATTATATGATAGCTGCTTTTTTTTGATACATATATGATAGCTGTTAGACAAATTGTTTTATAGAGGATCCAACATTAACTGTAATGTGAATATGAACTGTAGTGTACTAAAGACATACTATAGAAGGGACATGGCCTTGCATCATTTGAGCCTATAGCATGAATGCAACAGTTTCTAAACCTTGCTTCTTGCCTCAAATTTACATGGTATTAAGGCCTCCAATCTGCTTAATATGTGCACTCACCACTCAAAGATATAAGCACAAAACTGGTGCGTCTATTTGAATTCTCTACTATTGCATTTAATTACGTTTTGCCTGCTAAATATGGAAAGTTGCCAAAAAGTCGATTGGCTTTGATGACCAAAGCAATCTTCTAGACACTAACAGATATCAGATATTCAAAGCACACTATCTTCAATTGTATAGAAATGTAGTTTATTGCATAACTAGATTGGATGTTTCATGTTCAATTTTAATGGTCTCAACTCTCAATATTAAGCAACTGGAGTGTTATTATGCTAAGTGTTGGGCCATTATGTGAAGCATATTAAATTTGATTTATGAAACTGTCAAGTCCATATCGAGTTATTTATGAGGTTACTGCTTGAGAACATGGAGTGAAACACAAATTGAGCTTATTTATGTTTGCTGTGAAATGAAAGTAGATGATTGACTAGCTAGGAAAAGAGATGAAGATCAAGGTACAAATGCCTAGGAAAAGGCCATTAAGAGACCCATATTAGATGTGCTTTTGAACACCTTGATGCCACATAAACAAGAAAAAATGAGAAAATTTTAGATGCAACAGAGATTAGTAGATGATATTGGAGTAAGAGATGGACCAACAACCATATTAGAGGAGAAAATGGAGGAGTAAGTCTCAATCAATATTTCATTTGAGATGGGATGCTTATATTACTTCAAAATAGAATGATGAGACTATTCTTGGCCCTTCCTTCTTCTAAATTTGAATTTTTAATCACTCTCACATGTAACACAGTTATAAAGGTCATAGTTTTATGTCATCCTCCACCTTTCTACCACCTTGAATTAATTGAAGGACAGGCCATTGAAAAGATATCCAAATGAATCGCTGGGTACCCCACCATTTGCACATGCATGTGCGCACGCGCATGAGAGAGAGAGATCAGATTTATATTGAAAAGGTATTATGAAACTAAGCATTTGGCAAAGGGGAAAAGATTTATGGTTTATGAAGTTATCTACCCATCCAGTTATAGGTCAAGTTGTAGCAATTATTATTTTGAGTGAAAATAAACAGATAAAACACTACTTACAGGGCTCTCAAGTGGCTAAGCTTTCCAATCTCAGGTGCCAAAACCCCTTCCAGAGATGACTCTTTTAGGTTCCTGCAATTTGCAGTGCTATCAGACCTCAGAACAGCCAAATGATTCAGATAATCTCTCATCATAAAAGTTCATGGGAAAAAAAGAAAGAAAAAACTGCAAAAGAAAAAGCATTACAATGAAATGCCCATTTCATATGTTGAAATTTAATAAACTGAAAGAAAGAGCTGAGAAATCTCGCAACCAAAATAGAGTCGATACATCTTTATCGCTCAACAGTCAACTCTGATTGCACTTCATGTAAAGGCACACATTAAAACTGAATTGTCAGTTCACGAACCAGGTTCCATGTAAATAAGGATAACCAAAAGCAACAAGCATTGTCCCATATAACTGGTGTTCACTTAATCAACCTTTCTAAGTCCCCATCAATACAAGCATTTTATAATCTGTTCTCCAACTTTTATGCAGTTTTTGCTTCCACCAAGATTTTTCTGGCCTCTTATTCCTCTGTCTTCACATTTCTGTTTAGCATGCCTCTTCCTCTTTCCCTTCTTTCGAGCTCTTCCACAACAATCCACACCTCTCCATTTACCAGGCCAAGTCCCATTATCCAATTTCACTCAAGCAGGGTGAATAAGGTGAAGAATGAGGATGATTTTAGAGCACTCTCTAGTTGTTGCCGCATTCTAAAGCAACTTAAGAGAAACCTCTTGAGACAGTGATTAGGCTGGCAACACGGTACTGATCAAAATTTAAGACTGAATACAGGTAGTCACATGAAGCATAACAAATATCGTAAACCTAACAAAAGAGTGGGCACAAATTTATGAGAAAGAATCAAAGAACGAGAAGAGAAGACTTCAAACCACCAAGAAGAAAGTTGGAAGAAAAGATTCAAGCTAAGTGCGGATTAGCAAAATAGTGTTTCGAAAGTACATAGGCCTGTCAAGACGACCCAATCCGAAATAGATTGTGATGTATCTTATTGGGAATTAAACAGCAGTTCAATGATTACCTGAGCTAACGATTCTTGGAAAGTCTGAAAATTCAAGCTTAAACAATATTAAACTGTAACAAACTGATGTGTTAAAATTAAAACATCAAAAGATATATAACAAGTTGCAGAAAGATCCGGGAAAAAAAAAAGCATAACAACAAGGGATGATGAACTTACAGAATCATTACATTACCATCGATGCAACGAACGCCAGTCCAATTGCAAGGAGTGCTGTCATTTGGATCCCAATTCTCAAAGACTCCATAAGGATCGACTTCCACTCTTGCGCGGAACTGTAACAGCGCAAATCCTTCATCCCCGCCAATTCACAAGCATCATCAGAGGAATGACAATAACATCATTAGCAATACTGCAACTATTAATACTAGAAGCATCAATAGCTTAGCTATCATATTACCTTCAGGATTTAGCGACAAGCATTCATCGCTTAGGAGATGGATCAACAACACGGCGCACAAAACCTTGTGCAGCTGGAAAGTGAACAGGTTCCACCTTCCCCCCATCTCTGGTGCCCAAAAATTCAAATTTGACCACAAAAAAAAATAAAATTCCTATGCTTGAAACCTACAAAGACTCCCCTCTTCGATTTCTCCGACACGAAGCCGACGAGGGAATAGCTTCATAATCCAACTATTCTTGTCAAAGTTATTATCTCCACCATACATAACCTCCTAATCGGCAGAACTTCAGCATGGGACGGCGAAAGCGGTTGCGAATTCCCAATCTCTCATCTCCTCTACTAAAAATTCCCAAGAAACTCCTCTTACGATCGCAATCTGCCCATCTGGATTGACGGAAAAACAAACCAGAATCGAACAAAAATAGTCGTCAAGAAAGAATAATTTCTTTTCAGAGAATCTGAGTATGCTTTATCTGCAAGCGATTCGACTTCCAAAGGAAAACTTTTTGGATCAAATAATAATAATAATAATAATAATAAATGATACTACACTCGGAAATCAAAGTAGCACGTACAACTTACCCTCTTTTTTTTCTTTTCTTTTCTTTTTCTTTCCTTTGCTTCTGTATTCTTTTGGAGAGGTCCCTCTCAATAGCAACCACCACCACCACCAATCCTCATCATCTTTAGGCGACGGCTTCCATACGCCATCTCTCTCTCTCTTTTTCTCCTTGGGCCTATCCTTTTCTTGCCCAATGCTCGGCAGCGTCTCACTTTCTCTGTTTCTTTTTTTTTTCTCTTTTTCTTTTTACCGATTCCGCGTTAAGTTTTGGTTTTTTCTTATTATTATTATTATTTTGTTATAAGGTTTTCTAACTTCATCTCCTAGACCGCTCTCGTTCTTTCTCTCACTATGATGAGGCAGTTTGGGACGGCGGGTACGAGTCGCCGGCGGCGGGGAATTGGGTGGGTGTGTGCTTTTTCCTGCGCGATTTCGTGGCGGGAGAGGGGTGGGCCCGCCGCAACCGTCGGGTTCGGACGCGCGAACGCCAACCTCCTATCGACGGGCTTTCCAACTTTGACCAGCTCTTCCCTCTCCGTCCACGTCGTGCCTCCATTTCCTCATTTGACCTCGCTCTCTCTCCTCCTTCTTTGTCCCCTGTCATCTAATAATAGAAATCAAATTATTTGTCATTAAAATATAACAATATGATGTATTGCATTCTCTTTGGCAAAAAAAAAAAAAAAATCTCATTGTTTATCATAATAAGCAAAATATATGATGGATTATGACACGTGTCAGCATTTGTTATAAGGAATGCTAAACAAGGTTAGTTTTTGTTTTCTTATAAAAAAGTTTAAACAACCCCTCCAACAAACACCCAACTTAGACAACTTCTTTTGTTAGTTGCACTCATATTCGTTTGGTGTGAAGAGCCGATGTACCAAACAAAAAAAAAACCCAGCTGCACATCTCTCAAGTAATACATACATACATAGATGCGTGCATGCATATTTGTATATATATATATAAAAATATCCTTAAGCATGAACTATGTCAAAGTTCTTAAAAGCTGAAATAGTGATCATCTTATCCATCATTTTGATATCATATCAGTTGATAACTTAGAAAGTATAAATTTATACTGGCTAAAAATATAAAGGTTAAGATTTTGTATATATCTCATAGGTAAGGGTATGTAACTAGCATGCATGGATGTCTTCACCGACATGAAAACCTTGGAACTATGTTAAATGGAGCCTCTATGTGTACCCTAGTAAGATGGTTATGATATGAGTGATAAGAACTGAGAAGTAAGCAAGTAATATTGCTTACTCATTGACAACTTTGAACCATCAAGGTTGCGTCGCTCTTCTTGTCATCTCCTCGAAGATACTGTTAGCTGTAATGATCTTGACCTTCTTTGGCCTTTGGCAGGACTTTGGATCCAAGTGAATAAGATCAATGTTGTGAAGGTTGGTGCCATTTGGAATCATCCCCAAAATCCCATGTAACCGCATTTGGTGCACTTCTCTGTGTGGATGCTTCCAATTCATTATAGGTAATTTAATATCACCATGCTTGTTTGAAAAGTCAAACTTCACTGCATGGATTCTAGGAGATCCATGCTGTTACGGGGGGTTCCCCGAATTTAGTCCCACATCGGCCGTGTAGCGGGAAGGTTTGTGCCATATAATGGGGGGCTCAATCACCCTTCCCTTAGGAGGCGCCTTTTGTGGGGCAAAACCGTGAGGCGCCGTGAGGAGGGCTCCGGGTACGCTCGACCCCCGAATCGGACCCAAAGCGGACAATACCTTCTGGGGGACACTCTTTCTTCTGCTGCTCGGCTGGTGTGTGGGCTCTGCTGGTGACGGGGTGCAAATCCCGCATCACATGCATTTACCTACTCATAGGAAAAATTAATTACTCTTGGAAGGGATGTAACATATATGACAAAATCAAAATTACCTTTACCTTCGTGTTTGGATCATGCTTGATTGGAGGTTCAAATCCCTTTTATGACATAAATCAGTGACAGTCTACTATTGACCATTTTCATATTAAGTACTTTCTCTATTATCACAAGGGAAAAAAATCAATCACAAGTATACACTCAATGTTATGATAAAAAATTGTATATAGATTAAGTTTCGATATTGTGAAGCTCGAACTTACTCAACTTGGTTCATCACTGGATTTAATTTGTTATTGCACACAAAACCATCTAAATAGTGTTCTAAATGGCGTCGACCTAGTCTAAAAACATATAATGCTAAGATAGTTGCTTTGATTGACCAAGAGATGTGCACATAGCTACTCTTATTATATTATGGTGGACTAGGGCATTTCTTATCTGTGGCTATATCCTAGTTGACGTCCTTGTAGCCCACAGAAACAAGCAAACAGAAAAGATAATCCCTTAGAATAACATTATTCTATTTTAATAAATTATAATTTTTATTATTTTATTTTTAAACCAAATCACGCTAGAAAGAGTCTCCTAACCTTATCCTACCCAATAGTTTACTTGATATGCAGTATTAAATTTTGTCCCTATACCTCATATTTCTTATAAAACTTCCTAGGTATGCGTCGAGGCAAATATATAATGGATAATTTTAAGCAGATGAATGAACTTGAGACTTCCAAATAATCGTATTTGACCTAGATTAGATCCCAATCACACCCGACCTTGGAACCAAACTTACTGGATCCAATCTGAGTGATATTTGCCTTATTCTATTGATTCGGATCCAACCCGATGCTTGGATGGATCATGTTCGACTTGAAATATAGATCCACACCCTCAATGGGTCCAAAACAAGATTCGGTGGTAACGGAATCCGACGCAATCCAATAATTGAGTGTCTCAAATGAATGTCTCCAATCCAGCTCACAACATGCTTATATACAAATCTAAATTTTCCAATCCTAGGCCCCTCTTTATCCAGATCAACCAACTATAACTCCCTCCCCACCCTGCCCAATTTCTTTTAAGGGGAGAGAAGGCCAAAAAAAAAAAAGGAAGAAAAAGAAACGCTACATCCAATGGCAGTGGGCATGCACTTAAATGTCAAGTGGCCCACAGCAAACTATGGATGCAATTCCCCACCAAAGAATGCATCAGAAGTCCAGTGCACGCCCATTTGTCTGCTACCTTCCCATGGAAGTCAGGTTGGGTGCCATCATGAGACCCATATGGCCATACCTCAAGATAAACAGCGCACATTGAATTATTCCAAAATGTAGAAGAAAAGAGATTGCAATAATGCTATACAAGACGAATGGGCAATGTTACAGGGAAGACCCTATGAGTCGTTGGCTAGAGAATGGCGATAATGTGGTATTGATGATACAACCATTAGTTCAAAAAGCTTTTGGCTTTTGTCCCTGATGCTATATGTGTTTTTTTTTTAAGTACAATGGCGGTTTACCGGCCAACAAAATCATAAAATAAAACACCACATAATGGCTCTGGAACAGACCCACCCCAACTCAAACAAAACTACCGAAGTGGTAGGCCGCATAGAAAACCATCCAGTCGGCCGCCCCATTGGCCTCTTTGAACACGTGTGAAGCTTGGTAGGAGTCGCACTCCTCCATCAACCTACGAATCTCAAGGATCAGCAACTGATCATCAGCAATGCGTTTCCATCCCTGTTTCTGGATCCACTCAACTACTATGATCGAGTCGTCCTCAAGAATAATATGGTCTTCATCCAGTATCCGTCTCACGTCTGCTATATGTTTTTTTCATAAGAAAGTAGGAGGTGGTTGATAAGAATAGAGGGAGGATGCAAGAAGGTATGATCTAACCAAATAAAGGGAAGTGAAAACGTGCCATCACATCTATTAAAAATAAAGGCTCGACTCGCTATTTTATGTAGCCGAGCTTCTAGATGGAGACAGAAAACATTTTTAACAAGAAAGGCGAAGTTGGTTAACATCAATGAGATCATAACGTATGATGAAAGTAGGACTTAAATTCAAGCCAAAAATATCTAATTTCGGGTGATTTCTCCGGCCAAACAAGTTGTTACCCTCCAAACTACTTGAAAAAAATGATCCCCAAACCTATCCTTCTATAAAGCTTTTCATTCACAACCATGAGTGAAGGTTTTAGCTAGAACTTTCATGGTGCCGTGCGCCTATTATTAACCAAGATTGGCTTGAGGTGGATCCAATTTACATTGAATTTTTTGTGTACATATCCTCTTAAAGATTAATATTTGTGTGAATACCCTTCCAAAATTTATATTTGCATGTTTATGCCTCATCAAACACTTGTTTTGTATGTATACCCTTTTTTTTCTTCTTCTTTTTACATATGTACCCATGCCATTTAATGCCATTAAGAAATTAGCAGTTTAAAATTAAAATGGCGAAAATACCATTAATGGGTAAACATGCAAAAAGAAATGTTTATAAGGGTATACATGCAAATAGTAATTTTGGAGGGTATCCATACAATTTCAAATATTTAGGAGGGTACATACACAAAAAATTCTTAAATTTTTGCATAAATACCCTCTTAAATATTGAATTTTTTATAAATGCCCTTCAAATTGATATAAAGATTTTATAAATAAAAAAATAAAATTAGAATTTTTTGCATATAAACCTATCTAAAATTGTATGAATATTCTTGTAAAGTATTATTTACATATATACTCTTATAAATATTTTTTTTTCATATTATCCATTAAGAATATTTTAGTTATTTTTAATTTTAAACCACTAACTTTTTAACGACGTTAGGTGGTATGGACTTATATGCAAGAGAAAAAAGAAAATAAAGGATATACAAGCAAAACAAATATTATATATATGCAAATATTATTTTTTTAAAAAAATATTATATAAATTTAATATTTTTTAAAATAAATTATATAAAAAATTTACTTACATTGGCCACCCCTGATCCTCGCCAAAATAGTCTTCCTGAGTGCAAACAACTTAACATTATCAGATCTTGGACTTTACCGACGACCGAGTCAATATATATTAATTAATTATATATCTATCTCATTGATTAAAAAAATCTTATATTAAAAGTTTTGATTAAATATTAATTATATTACAAATACGCCGTCCCATCTTCACGGACTCCCTCCGCGTCCCTCCTTCCCTTTCCCCGTCCTCCCCACAACCAAGAAGTGAAAAATTATTAAATAAGGAGAGAAAAAAGGCCCCGGGAGAGGAAGAAACCCATCTCTCTCTTCGGCAGAGAGAGCGAGATGGCATCCCGGCGGAGGGAAATTCAATCGAGGAGAGGGTCGTCGGTCTCGTCGGTGTCGTCTGACGAGCTGTTCGTGGAGGCGCGTAGCTCGCCGCCGCGGGAGGGGGAGGAGGAGGGGGAGGCAGCGCCGCCGGTGGCGGCGGGGGAGGAGGAGGGACGGTGGGAGAAAATGCTGCCGGAGCTGCTGGAAGAGATCGTGAAGAGGGTGGAGGATGGCGGCGAGCGGTGGCCGCTCAGGAAGAACGTGGTGTCCTGTGCCTGCGTCTGCCGTCGGTGGAGGGAGATCACCAAGGGGATCGTCCAATCGCCGATGGAAAGCGGGCGGATCACCTTCCCTTCCTCCCTCAAACAGGTAAAGCCGAAACTTTTCGCCCATTTTATCTCCTTGCCTGCGTGGTTTTTGCTCTTGATTTCTTTTTCGCCCCTTAAATCTTCAAGGATTGGGCGTGGATCTGGTGGAAACTTGTGATCTTGGGTCTTCTTGTTGGGGATTTTTGTTTTTCAGAAAAATCCCATCTTGTGGGAGATTTCGGAGCGACTCGGGGATCGATTATTTCCATTGTTCATTTAAATTACTTGTTTTTTTTTTTACTTTTCCATAATTTTATGTAATTGTGGAAGGTTGAGATTAATTGGATGTGAAATGTGGGGTTAAATGCAGCCGGGGCCAAAGGACTTGCCAATCCAATGCTTCATCAAAAGGAACAAGAAGAATTCAACATTTTACTTATATCTCAGCTTGACACAAAGTAAGCAGATATTTGAACATAATGTGTCTTCTCATGATGTGTTATTTCAATATTTTCTTCATCTATATAGTTGATCTATGGCTGATGGTAAAAGAACACGCTCGCTTGCAATGGCTAGTTGTGAACAGAAAGCTTTCAGTTTTCTTATGTCTTTGAATTTGGTTGGTAATGGGATGGGTCCATTTAGATATTGGACTTTACATGCAACATGATCCTTATTATGATGGTGGCAATGGTTGAGGGCCAGCTTTCTTAGCATGTCCTTGGGAAATTTTAACTTCTAGGTGGTGGTTGGATGCTTGACTACTTCATTAGTATTATATCTTTTATATTTGTAGGAATTCTAATTTATAGCCTTCATTTAGGTTGCTGATATGTTTGTTACTATGCGATGGATTGTGGTTTCTGTGAAATGTATGTGAATGAATATTTCAACTCAACTCAATTATAGTAACCCTCTCCAACAAGTGCCATTCTAAGTGCCTCTCGTGTTCATCACAAAATATCACCCTGATATGATAGCTAGAATTCAACTACCTCTTTATGTTTTATTTTGAAAAAGGTTTTAGGTTGGTACTGAAATCATATGTTCATCTTGCGGGATTGTATGGAGTCCTTAATCTTGTGTTCTTGGTTATTTACTGTTAGCATAATTTAGGAATTATGTAATACCTGCATCACCCATAATATTTTTCTTTATTAGTATGATCCGGCATCAATCTATATTATTTTCTTGGGTTAGCATGATCTTGTTAAAGTGATTTTAGGGATCACATAACAACCTGTATCACCCATAATTTTTTTCTTTGTTAGTGTGATCATGTATGAACCTATATTATTTTTCTTATATGGAGTCTGTACACAAGTATATATAACCCCTAAGATATACCGAATGCGATAAAACAAAAAAATAAAATCATTTTTCTCTTTATTTTTTTCTATTTTTTTTCTACAAATATTTTAATATGGTATCAGAGCCACCGATCATCTAATCTACTGCCACGATCTCTTCCGTCATTGTTGTGGTCGTCGTTGCCACGTCTAGAAGCTTTGAAGATTCCATTGTTGATCTATCGATCTCTATTCTCGAATAAATCAACACCCGAAGATCCTTTATTTTTTTTGGATCCACAGATCTTCTGTTTTACCACAGATCTTCTATTTCTTAGTGAATCAACATTCAAAAATCTCATATTCCTTAGTAGATTTGCATACTCTCCATTTTTGGTGGATTAATATCCGAAGATCTTTTGTTTTCTATGGATCCGCAGCTCCTCTCCACCGCTTTTCTTCTTAGCTTCAGATCTTCGATCGTCTCTCCTCACTGTCGCTCAGTTCCTTTTTCTCCATCTCCGATTTTATTTTGCTGCCTTTGGCTCCTTCACCATCTAGTTCGAGGTCTCTTGCTCCTCTTCAATGGTGCCTCCGTTTACGAAGATCATTGACCTTCAGTTGTCTTCTCTCTAAGTTCTGTCCGTCCTCGTTGCAACTGTTATCTTATATGCGTCTTTTCGCTGCCACATTATCAGACAGGTCAATTAGCCACATTGGCAGACACGTCATTTTGTCACATCAGTCAAACACGTCAACAGACACTGATTTGCTGTGTTAGTCAGTCATGTCGGTGGACGCATTAGTCTACCACATCAGTTAGCTACGTCAGTATTACCAAACATATCAGTTTGCTGCATTAGTTTTCTAATTTGTCGCATCAGTTTCTAAGCTGCTATGTCAACTTCTATTTTGCCATATCAAATTCTGTATTGTCACATCAGCTTGACACATATGTCTGTCATATCAGTTTCTGAGTTGTTATATCAACTCCTAATATGCTACATCAGTTTATGAGCTGCTATAACGGCTTGTGTTCTGCCACATCAGGCTCTGTGCTACCACATCAGTTTCTTTACACCGCTTCTCTATCTATTACTTGTGGTAAGTCACTTCCCTTCTTCTTCCTTGCTCCTGTTGTTCCTTTCTTGCCATGCCTATTTATTTAGGTCTAGTCAGATTGGGTCTGCATCTGTGTTCATGGTTTTAGAGAAGTTGCCAATTGAGTTAAATTCAACTAGCCTGGTATAGCACATTGTAAGGTTTTTCAGCTTGGTTTTAATGGCTTCTCAAGATCTACATGTCTAAACCCATATGTAGGGCTTGTTGACTATGCTGTTATGGCTAGTGATTTAGCTGATACCAGCTTTGAAATAAGTTAACCAAAACTCGACCACGTTTCTAGGTAGTGTGCATGTCTACACAAGAACAATTGAAGTATGTTACTTTGGATTGGATACATATATGTGAGGATGGGGGGATGCAAAATAAATTATCTTTGATGGAGGATTTGGACTATTGGTACCTACAAGGAATATACAGGAGTGCCCTATCTGTGGGCTTTGTACATCTGTGCATTTTTCTACAGGTTGATCTTTAAATAAAATTGCTTCACATCTTTGAAGCAACCACATTTTTAAGCATTTTGCCATCTATAACTGGCAACAAGAATATGCTTCTTATTAAAGGGTGACATGACACAATCTGTTGACTGGGTAGGAATGTGAAACCATGCAGGTGTCTAACTCTTGTTCATGGTGTTGTGGAATGGAAGACCCTGTCACCCGCAACCTATGTTTCTTGGAGACCAACTTTAAGTTATCAATAATCTTAGTAAAACATGGATGAAGGTAGAATAATGCTAACTTGATGATGTGAGAGTTTCATGGTGCGGTGATCTTGTCACTTGATTTCTGCATATTCTGTATTCTTTCAAATTCTATAGTAGGAATTTTTTGAGGCTGCATTTATGCACTCGTGAATGCAGTAAAAGATCGTTTGATGTTTTATCAACCTGTAGTGTGTTGCTACATTGTACTTTTTGTTAACCTTGAATGATGGAAAAAAAAAATCTGTTGCAGCATTCACGGATAAAGGGAAATTCCTATTGGCAGCTCGAAGATTTAGGCATGGTGCCCACACTGAGTATATTATCTCTCTTGATGCTGATGACCTGGCCCAAGGAAGTAATGCATATATGGGGAAGTTGAGGTGAGCCTCCAGCATTCTAGTGTCTGCTTACTTTAAGCACTATATAGAATCTGTAATCTCATCAAGCAACATTCGGGTTTTGCTTCAACAAGTTCTATTCTAGTTGTTCTTTGGTGAAACTCCAACTGGAACTATGCCTGCTTATTCTATCTATTATACTGCATTAAAAACTGCATTTCTTTTGAGGTTTCCCTAATTAACAATTCCACTCGACTTCTTGGAACATGCATCTGATTTTCATATTTGTTCAAGCAGTATGGACTGTTTGCCTAATAATTAGATGGAAATATATGTACAGATTACATGTACATAAATACAAAAATGTGTTCATTTTCTGTCATGTAGATATGTGTACATAAACATAGCTAGTTGGCATTGATTTCCATATGCATATATTGATACATCTGGTGGTATATCTGGCGGAGCCACCTTACATTTGCCCCAAGCCTTCAGCTCTCCCATGGGCCTTATCATTAGAGTCCTGATGACTACATATTTTCTTCAAAAAAAAAGTGGACATCTGGACCTTAATTTTAAAAATCACGGCCACTCATCTTATCTCTCACATTCAAATGTATGTGCCCAGTTCTAGCCTACTAAAATTTGTACACATATGCATTTATTATGCTGTATGCTGCAAGTTGTATAAAATTCCAAGTTTTCATCTTTAAAATAAGAGACAAGGTAGAGGATTGACCTATTTGTATGCTTGTACTTTGCATTTCAAAGCTTATCTCAAGATTTCTTTATTTACCTGTTTTACTTGCAAATTTTTTGGCAGCCTAGTTTTTGAACGCATGCTGAATAGTGTGCTCTTTTGCGCCCCATGTACGAATTCTTAAGGCATGTTTAAATCAGTTTGTTGGACCAGTTTTACATGCAAACAGAAGCTGCCATCTTGTCTGAGTGTGAGCTAAAGAAATTGCTCCTTTCTGTGTAAATTACTTTTCCTATCTCAGAACATAAACCATTTTTACATGCCAACCAATTCACCCTAGTTTGAGTGAGCATGCTGACTAAATACACCTTTTTCCTATATTTAACTTGTTGCCCAGATGTCCCTTGCAGATCTGACTTCTTGGGGACAAAGTTTACAATCTATGACAGCCGGCCACCATACGATGGTGCAAAGGCAGCAAGCAGCCGAGCAAGCCGGCGTTTTGCTAGCAAGCAAATCAGCCCGCAGGTCTCATCCAGTAATTTCAAAGTTGGACAGGTACATTACAAATTCAACCTACTAAAATCAAGAGGACCGAGAAGGATGCACTGCACTTTGCAATGCCCTGCAGCTCAAGAAACTGCAAAGGATGACTCTGAGAAGTCGAAGGCACACAGCCCTGGGGGTTTTGCAGTTTTGAGGAACAAAGCTCCTAGGTGGCAAGAGCATCTGCAGTGCTGGTGCTTGAATTTCCATGGCCGGGTCACAGTTGCTTCAGTGAAAAATTTTAAGCTGGTAGCAACGGCAGATCCCAGCCAGCCATGGGGGATTGGAGATGAGGAAACAGTGCTGCTTCAGTTTGGGAAGGTTGGTGACGACATGTTTACCATGGACTACCGGCAGCCACTCTCAGCCTTCCTGGCATTTGCCACCTGCCTTACCAGCTTTGGTACAAAATTTGCCTGTGGATAAAAACCTCCCTGAATATGTTAACCTGCAGTATGTGGTTGTGTTGTAGCTGTAGAGACTGGGACTTTTTGTTCCTTTCTTGCTGGGATGGGGAAGTCTTGTTTGAGCATTCATATCTGCGCAGGATTTAATCTGCATGTCATGTATTGTATACTTTATGGCGTGGCAATGAGACCAATCCAATCTCAGAATCTTTTCTTCTAGTTTTTAGTTGTGATATGTAATGTAATGTCTTGTGCCACCAACCGTGGAAACTTAAACAGTCTAGTTTTCTGATGAACTCAAAAAAATAAAAAAAGAAAAGAAAAAACAAGTCTCGAGTGGTTGGTTTGAACCATGTAGGAAATTGGTGAACCAGGTGAGGGAGGATTTGGTAGCTGGTTTTGTGTTGTTTGAGGCTTATGTTTTTTTGGGGTGGTCTCCTTCGAGGTCAACCCTGGAAAACAAGTTTCTTTCCTATTGGAGGCATATGTTTTCGCTGGTGGTTTCCTTTGTAGCTGCTACGGTTCTGTTCTTTGGAAAAGCAAGTTTTCTTTCCCAATAAAAGCCTTTTTGTTTGTGTTTTTGCTTGTTACGGGAAATTCTTTTCTTCTTTTTCCTTGGAATATATGACTTTACTGTTAGGGTTGGTTTGGTTACAAGAAAGCAATGGAAAATCTAAGGCCAGTTGGTATTTTTTTCTTCTCTTTTTTTTCCAAAATCTTAAGGATAAAAATAAACTAGATCGAACAATATATGGTGAAAAATTTTAATTTCTTGAATCACTTCTAAGATCATAAATTTTTGGTAGTTAAGATTTGTTGTTTTTAGAAAAAAGTGAAAATAAAAGCAAGGGACAATAAAAGCTTTGTGCAAATAATGCATGCATTTATCTTAAATTATTAATATATTATAAGAAAAAATATTTTCGTCAAAAAATAATATTTTTAGATTGAAAAATAAATACCTGGCCGTATTTGTTTTAATTTCTCATATAGTACCTACCATTTATTTTACTACATTTTTAATCTACTTTGCGTACCAAACATAATAATATGATATGCGATTTATTTTTCCATGTCGGACTAAGCTAAACGGGATCCGAGAAAAAATTCTTTTCAGGAGCCAAATGAATCCTATATCTAATTCTAAAGGTAGGAACTCGAATGCGCTTTTCCTTTGACGAAAGAGATAGGACGAGGGCGATTGATAGAACTGTTGAGAGGTGCCCATGAGTGGCTAATCATCGATTAGATCTAGAGGACAGAAATAGAAGAACTGCCTCAAAACTGAGTTGTATCATCGTTCGAACTGAAGGTTCCAAGTCCATATCGATCATTGAAGGCCGGAGAGAATCCAACACTGATTTCTTTTTCTTTTTCAAGAGCTGACCATGTAACTTAGTTTCTTCGGAACCGTGACGCTGAGCACATCATGTTCCAGCGAGCACTTGATATCATCCATGTCGGCATTCTCCGGGAGCCGGAACCATCGCAGGAACCAGTTAACATTGGAGCAGGCAAGGGCAGCGGCGCCGCCGCCAGGACACCTACCGGGGGTATTCCAGAGCCAATTCCAGGGAATTTAGGGATCGCACTTCCGAGATATCCATCGAGAAGGGGACGAACGCCCCAAGCCTTCCGATCTATGGTGCGAACGAAGATATCGTGTTCCTCCCGAGATATTGTCCGCTTTGAGGGTCGAGCGTACCCAGAGCCCTCCTCACGGTTTTGTCCCACAAAAAGGCCCTCGAGAGGAAAGGATTTCCACCCCCCATTTAAGGCAAGGAACCTTTCCGCTACTAGCCGATGTGGGACTAAATTCAAGGCCCTCTCCCCCCCTACAACATCGTGTATCCTCCCCTTCGCGGTCTCCTACATGGATTAATAACATGTGAAGAGAGACCACATGGTTCAACGCTAGTTGCTGGCAGCAAACTCTTTTTTTTTTTCTCTTTTCTCTTTTTTATATATATATTTATTTTTTACGACGATGGTTCACACACAATGGATATATGTACAGCACATAAAATTGAAAAAAATACTCGCCTCGCATATGAGATACCCTTCTATGCAGCTCTGGCCTCGGCACTTGACAACAGTCTGCTCGAAGATCCATCGATCTTCGGCCACCACAAATCTGGCCTTCTAATCTCTGATGATATATCTAGCATCTCCGTTGCCTCCAATCTTGCTAACACCGTCGTCAAAGTTCACCTTACGAAAATCAGAGGGTGGGGGCGCCCAAGATACAGATATAGTTCTGAGTGCTATAAGAGCGGAATGAAAGCCTCAAATTCTCCTAGCCAGCAATGCGAAGGACCTCCGCCACATGAGTGAGGCCCAGTCTACCACCAACCTTGGATGCGCACCTTTGTCCTCAAAAACTCGGGCATTTCTATCTAACCAGTAATGATAAGCTAGATAGGCTGCTCTAATCCCTTGCTCCACGCTGTCAGGAAATTCTTTGCCGAAAAGGCTAAATACTGGGCTGGCAACAAACTCTAAAAGAAGACCGAAAAGGCTAAATACTGTGCTCTCCCAGGCTACTCCAGGCACAGGACCCCAGAGGAATCAACCAATTACCATGAAACTAGTTGAGATTACAATCTCAATCGGGATTACAACGAGCCAGAAGTAATTATTCAATTACTAATCACATCCAACGTGAATTAAATTTAAATCCTACGATAATTGTGGGCCTACATCACAAATAAACATCATGAGGATCCAAAAATATTTCTTCACCGAGTCTCCAACTACTAAATCTTAGATTTTTGCGACCTTTATAAAGCTAGCTTCCAAAGCACCCCCATCCATGACCGTCAGGTGGAAATGACGAACAGCAACATCACTGACGGCTGCATGATCAGCCCTATAGATGCATGGCGATATTTATATAGGAAATTCTTTTCAACACGAGATAAGTTGGCTGGCGACGGCGAGGATGTCAAAGCAACAATGGGTGCTTGTAGAAATCCTATTTGTATTTGGGGTGTGCGCCTTGTGCATGATCAAATGAGCAATCCAGTTCAGGACCAGGTCAATTCAAGTCGACGTAGGACACAGAATCCAATCATAAAGCCAAATCCAGATATATGCGAGTGCCATTGATGGGATGGTTGGATTTTACCCTACTAATTAACTCCTCTGGCTGACCAAAACATGCACGTAAAGAGATTGATTGCAAACCAGGAGAACTATTTATAAAGGCGATTGGACAACTTGCATGTTGATCTCACAGTTACAGCTTAAACATACAAATTAAAAGAGCTAAAACATTTCCTTAGCAACAGAGTTTTCACAAATGCACCAAAACCAAACCGCACAGACTCAAAACAGATACAAATGCTGCACATGAAATTCCATACTATAGACTTGACGGTTAATAGCACATGCTGGCTTGCCATCATTTTCTACGTTGCAGTTTCGCCCCAAGAATTCTTTCAAGTTTCGTAATTATTTGTTGATTTGGAATGGCCTTCCCAGACTCGTATTCTTGAATCACTTGGGGTTTCTCATTGATCCGCTGTAACATCGGACATTGTCAGAGAATGTGAAAGAAATCAAAGCAACTCCAATTTAAGGGACAAAGGGAGTATAAAAGGTACCTGTGCAAGTTGTGCCTGAGTCAACTTTTTATCCATTCGAGCCTGCATGATATTCTTCTTGAGCTCCGTTGACCCTCGTTCATCTGATTCAGGTGAAAAGCATAGATACTGTTGCCATCAAAGTATGCTCCTCTTTCACAGCATTAGAAATCAAAGAACAGCTATTATTTAATTGTTAAATTGAAGCACTTCACACAGCGATGAAACACAACATAAAACTGATCAGCTCAACTCTGAAGATGATCTGGCTAGAAACTGCTCAAACGTAAAACTCAAATTTCTCACAAGCTCAGGCTCAGGGTAACCTATACAAAATGACCGCGTTATCTACCCATTGTATGCTTTCAGTAAGAATCTTCAAGCATGCAAACTGCTGCTTCTCTTATTACAGACAAGAGAAGGCAGTTCTGTAATTTCTGCTGGAAAAAAGTTTAGGTGCAAATACTAAGCCTCTTTAATCAATCCCAGCTCCAAGTTTAGGCCTGGTAAGTAATACAGTACCTGATCTGGTTAGAATAATTGTAAGTAGGTTGTAAGTAAGTCCCATCCGAACGAAACACCATCCTGACCTGATACGACCTATTTTCACCCCAATATGAATACTTAGGTCTGCCCCAGGTCAAATTTCAAACCTAAATTTAAACTAACGGCCCAACAGTCCGCACCCATATAATTTTAGAAACAACTTTACAAAGCTAAAGACAAGTTATAGCATACCAAAACCAAGATCCACATCTGGACAAAAAACAATAAGGTTGAGGTGCCACTAACTGATTTGCTGTTTTTCTATTTAGTTGACATGTCAATGTGTACTCAGAATAAGTGTAGTTCCATTCTATATGCAATAAATGCAAAATTGCCCACTATGTGAAACATTGTTAGAAATATCATAATACTTTAACCATAAAAAATAATCATGTTGGTTATGAGACTGACGTGTCATGGGTCTTCTATGGTGCTCGTATATATGGTCCATGTCATTTTATGGCCAACCATCATAGACCATGTATGTTGTGATGGTGATGGGTCTGCTGTGTACAGAAGGTACTCCTTATGGCCAGCCCCATCAAGCAATAGTGTAGATTATAGAATATGATTTAGGTAGAACATTAAATAATTCAGCTATCATATAATATTCTTTTTTGTGTATTTAATTGATCAAGAATATCATACTCGTTAGCACATCAAACTTACAATGTTTTGCAACTGGTCACAAGGAAAGTGGTTGGCTGGTAAGGCAGAAGGTATGATTGCATAACAACCACAGTGCAACATGACATTGGGTTCTTTTCTCAAATCATAAGCTTCCATTGGTTCTTTAAAACTCCATTGTCATGAAAACTGAGAAGACAGTAGAAACATAGAGAAGAATATGAAAATAAGTGGCAGGCTTCCACGTAGCCAAATAGTTCAAGAGGCTATAGCAACACGAAAGGTAGTTCTACTCACTGGTTGAACCTAATGTGTTGTTATGATGCAAGAGTATCTTGGGCATCTTAGGTAGGAATAACATAATCCTCTGGGTCATGGAGCTGGAGAAATGGGAATTTCATCGATTCAATAAACTGTTCAACTGGTAGAACCAATTGCTTTATAATGAACAGCTCACACAGGTTGTATAGGTAATGAATCATACATCGTAGGCCTTATACACCAGATAAGCCCACCAAAATGGATGAGCTCAACAGGAATAATATGGTTTGTAAGCAGAATGTCACTCACTATTGCTTAACAGTAAATTTAAGCAATTGGGAGTTATCATCATCTTTCACTAGTTGAAGCTGAAAACAGGCTAGTTGCCGAAAATCATGTGACCAAGGCTAGAAAATGATAAGGGATGCAATTGCCCGGAGGAAGTAAAAACAATTTAAGAATTCAAGATGTTTGATTGTTAATTTAGTGCTAATTGTTCAGCAGGTGAAATATGTATTAAAAGGCTTCATATATGCTTGATATCTGTCTTTATGCACGTTCCAATACTGGATGATAGCACCAGGATTGCTATGTGCCACCTCTTCATAAAATAAGGACTGAGACTTCTGTTCTTGTTCTTGTCATCTGGTTTTCTAATTGATCAGACAGCTTGTAGCTGGGATTTTACATGGTTTGAATGAGGTCCAGGTCCAGCTTCACCAGGATCTGCAAAATCCATACCCAACCCAGAATTTTGACCATGTGTGTAGCCAAATTCAGGTCCAGCATAGATTGGTTTAGGATCTGCTATACCTTCACCTGTACTTATAGCATATGTGAACTTGTCACTGAGTACTATAAAAAGCATATTTCCTCTTCAACAGAATGGCATGATGAGAACTACATGTATTATCACAAAAAAACCTCACATATATTTTAGCCAGGCATAGTTATTCTTCATCCCATGTCAATCGGCAAAGGCTCTAAAATGGAACCTTATGCATTGGCAGTCTATTCTAAGACATTTGAAAGCAAAATTCCATTTCTCATGCTTGAGATGCCTAGTGAAAGTTCGAAAACACATTGGTTGGAAGCCATGCATTTTCCTGACTTATGGGATGTATTTAATGGAATTAGAATTGCTTTGCCCATTCATTAGCAATGGAAATGACCATAAGAGCATGTGACTTATTGAAATATAGAATGTTCTTATCTAGAACACGCCTATCTGTTGTAGAAGGTTCACACTGTACATAGTGATGAGGCACTCCTCACACAAGTTCACTAAGACTAGAGTTTTATCCTCTTCTAGGAGATTTTCTTCCATAAGACCTTTTTCTCGGTTTTTTTAAGTTGAATTCACCATTAGCGAGCCAAATCTAAAATTGCTGTCAGTACCCGATCAAATCAATAACTGCTTTTAAAAACATCACACATAATCTAGTACTTGGGACTTTCAAACCTGTCAACTTGCGCAATTATCGGTCCAATATTTTCCCACAAATTAACGATTAGATTTCCTTCAACAAGTGAAAATGTGATACTCATTTGAATAGCGAAAAGCAAAATACAGAAGTTGCAATTTCTGTTGATTCAATGGCTTGATGATAAAAAATCCTCATTATGGACCTCATACATTACACATTCAGAATAATATGGAATTGCCAAATAGGTGGGGCTACATATTGATGTACCGCTCGAACTGCCCAATTTGAGCCATACCATATTGTACCAGATCGGAACCAATACAGAACTCATATTCGGGTCGGTACAGGCTCTATACCGCCTCATACCAAGGTGTACTGTCTCGTATTGAGACGGACTGAAGTACAAACCGACCCATACGGAAGTGTACTGACCTGCATCGAGGTATACCGAGATAAAAAATGAAAAAATGGTTCAAGAACTATTCCGGTATAGGATGGATACCATATTATACCAACTTGTACCATACCGAATTGGTAATGTACTAGTATGGTTCTCAGTACTAAGATATGGACTTTGGATGGGACTCTAAAACCATGTTTCACCTTATTAACAAGCAATATCATGCAACTTCTATGAAATGCTGTTCAATATGAAGAATCCTCATGATCTAAGGGTATGCTTTGTTGCAAGGAAAGTTAGTAGGATTTTTTTTGGGAAAATCTTGTTTTTTGTTTGTTTCTTTAATTAAAAATTAACAAATTTGAAAAGTTTATAAATAGTTCTCCAAAAAACATTTCTTTTCCCATCGAAGAGTTCTACTTTTCCTTCACCATGCATTTCCTTGCAACCAAACACACCCTAAGGTCTTTTTTCATAAGAATTCTATTAATGCATATATGAACAGTAAAAAGCAATTAATCAATCATTAGTAACTCCAAGAAATGTAATTAGAAAAATAACTAGTAATATCCCATGTCGAATATCTTTAGATATGAGCAAAGTTTCAGCAAATTTGATGGTGAGAGGAAAACCATGGTCTCAACTTTTGGATGATTAATGGCCTTGGCAGTCTCAAACTACTAAGATGCTAAATTTAGTGAACAATTTCAATTAAATTACTGGTTAATAATTCAGCATTGTAATCCTTGTCATAAGAGCCATAAACAGAATGAAAACAGTAATCTATCCATTACTTTGCTTGAAAATCATGATTATGGAAACAAGAGTCCTACACTTAATGAAAGCTAGATATTACCAACTACAAGTAGAAACTAAATAAGGTAGGATATGATATATGGAGCTTCCAGATGAGAACTAAAAGCAAGACCATGGAATGCCGTACCGGCCCGTACCGGCCGGTACCGAAACCACTAAAAAATCGGTATTTTCCGGTTTTTTAGTCGAACCGGCCGGTACCGGCCGGTTCGCATCGGTACGATTTTTTTTTGGTAGAACCACAGCGCCTCGCGCTGTGGTTTTTGAAACCACCGCGTACCGGCCGGTACGGTACCGGTACCGGTACCGGCCGGATCGGTACCGTACCGGACCGGCCGGACCGGTACCGTCCGGGCCGGACCGGTACCGTCCGGGCCGGACCGGTACCGTCCGGGCCGGACCGGTACCGGACGGGCCGGACCGGTACCGGACGGGCCGGACCGGTACCGGACCGGCCGGACCGGTACCGGACCGGGCCGGACCGGTACCGGACCGGGCCGGACCGGACCGGTACCGGACCGGACCGGACCGGTACCGTACCGGACCGGCCGGCCACCGGTACGCCGACCGGTACCGGTACGGCGGACCTTGAGCAAGACGCTAGTAGCATTTCATGGAAGAAACAACGCAACACCCATTCACTTATATTAGAGGTGTATTTGATGACCCGTTTGTTGATGGAGAGAAACCAGCTACTAATGAATCTGGACGAGCATACTAACAGATTCTACAGCTTATATTCCCTTCAGTAAGTCTGTACTTGTATAAAGGTCAACGTAATACCTTTCTAGGACTAATTACAGCTTATATTCCCTTCAAGACTAGCTCAAACTAAAGCTCAAAAGGAACTTGCAGTCAGATGTCTTTGTTAAGGCCTAGGACTAATTACTGACGCTTGTCACTGTGATCAAGACTAGCTCGAACTAGAGCTCAAAAGGAACTAACAGTCAGATGTCTTTGTTTAAGGCCTTTTCTATCACTACTTTGAAATTTACAATGGTCCACTGTTGATTCGATCGGGGGAAAGGAATAATTTCCTCAACCCGGTCAACTTAAATATCTCAAAAGAAATTTAGAAAAAGGTAGAAAAAATAGTGAAGGTAGTGTTTACATGCCATTTTCTTTCATTGATCATTGATAACCCCAAAACTGAGGTACTTTTGCCTCTAGTTATAATGGTGGAGTATGTCCTTGCACAATCCGGATGGGATTTCTCTCCTAATTCGAATAGAAATAGCTTTCCAAAAATAAACATACCAGTAGAAATAAACACGAAAAAGCTAAAATCCTCTACTTAATTGATCTCGACTCCTGCATCAACTTTACATTCTGTCGCTCTACCTAATTTTTCTCGAATTGGAAGATATACCTAGTCAAAATCTTTTCCATTAAGAAATTTTTCGATTTCATCAACACGTTTCAAAGCCCAAATGATAAAATTTGAGTCAACCGCTAGGGGCACGACCCCTCTTAGGAGGTGGCACCACGTTGTAGATCTCGAAAAGTTACCGAATTTCAAAAAAAAAAAAAAAAAAAAGATCATCTCAATTGGGGATCGTATGACCAAGTTATGGCCTCCGAAAGTTTGGCGCGCAATTCGATTTCTCGATGTGGTAGATTTCACTCTTAGACTCTGTTCAGCCTTACCGATAATAGCCAAAGTAGTCCACATCAAGTATGGTGATCCTTCTGGATCAACTTTAATATAAATCCTCTATTTATTTCTTTTTGTACATGCCCAATTTGTAGATGTACTGTTACAATGCACATTCCAAACTCTATATAGGTGTATTTCACTAGATTGAACTCAAAACTCCAAAACATTGCTCGGGGTCGTCATGAAACAAGCAAAAAGATGTTTTCTTATGCCTCCATTAAAAAGGTACTGCCAAGTCAAGTTTCATAGAGTTGAGAACACCTGTTTGCAATAGTTATCAAGATCCCTAGAATGTCCAATATGTTCCTATATATTGGTAGTACTTAAGATTCTAGATATTGCACTCAAGGTAGTTATTTGTTTGTACAAAATAAAGATAGAAGGGCTACAAAATAATTAAACAACAAAAGGGTGAAGAAGAATGTTGCATAGTACATGATATGGAAATAATACAAATGACTACTTGATTAGGAGCATAATTTAATCCCGCATTGTCATTCAGACTGTTTATAAAGTAATACTTCAGATTATAATCATAACTCCCTGCAGGACTAAAAAATGTGAAGAGACAATTAATGTTTGCAAAGAAAGCATAACACAAAATCCCTATATAATGGAATATGGAATGGAATGAAGGAAATAAACTAAATTCTAGCAACAAGAGACAATGTTTTAGCATGTCAAAGAAAAGTTAATTAACATGATTCTGCAGTCTCCTTCCCTCTTCTCTTTTAGACCAACATTACGCATTATGATTGGCAGAGAAGGAAAAAAAGCAAGACATGTTAATTAGGATGCAAAACTCTGACATGGGAAAGTTAAATCAAAAAATTAATCTGCAAATTAGAATAATAAAAAGAAGGCGATAAAGAACCAAATACAATGTTTGCCACTAAGCTAAGAGCACTTACGAGAGAGATTATCTGATTCCTCATCCAGTTTCCTTGTGTTTAAAGTTGTGCTGCTAGAAGCAGCCTTGTTTGTACCAGCATTAGCTACAGGAATAAAGAAGAGTAAAATTAAACCTATAAGTCTGACATCCTGTTATAGTTTAGCTCATTAGATATTCTGGATATCAAGGAATACATTATTTGAAAATGGACAATGCACAGCAGCAAAACAGAGAATCATTTCACAACTATCATAAGCATACAGCTACTATCTTCGGTGTGTAGAATTTGAAAGTTTTGAAATAATATGGAGAAATATTATCTTAACAATATTATTGCCAAAAAATAAAATTTTGTGCACCAGTGCATAAGCAACTACACTCAATTGAATAAACAAAATTCTTGAATTGACTGCCAAACAGAACACTTTCACATGAACTCTTAACAAGATAAAAGTATAAATCTTCTTACTTGTATTAACAATCAGGGCATAACAATCCTGGGGGCATATGGTGATATTAAGAAAAACAATAGTACTTTTAAAAGACAAATACATGTGAAATTTCATGAGGGTATAAAGTTAGAACTTCAACAGTAGGATGAGCAAAAGCTGATATCCAACAACAAAATTGAAGAGCTAACAATAAACATGACATTTCCAATAATAAATTAATGATGATGAAAAGGTTTTGGGACTTAAGATGGAAAAAAAACAGGAGAAATGTTGGAAACTCTCCCCAATCAAATGTTTACAATACAGAACAACAATTTTCCATATGTCCAATTCAAACTTCATTTTCATAAATGGATTAAAATAATCAGCAACTGCCTTTAAATTCTTAGCAAGTTCTGGGTTGATCAGCTTCCCCTTTAATTTAGAGGAGAGAAAGCCTCTGACTTTGCATTTGGGTAGCCATTTTCCTTCATGATTAAAGATAACACTTTGAATGAATTTGAATATTCTCAAAGAGTTGAGACTGAAAATTGGCTACTTTTGATTGGGTAGAGAAGAATTTACTCCCGAAATTCAATCCTAGTGCGCTGCTCTTGGTCAAATCTTTTTCCCCACTCGATACCCATAACTGAAAGAAATGTTAAGAGGAGTAAATCATAGTAATATGCTGACAATAACCTATGAACCATCAATTTTATCTTCTTCCTGTGTGCCTGTTTACTTTACAGAGAACCATTGCCAACAGTTAGGCTCTATTTGGTTGCTGGGAAAGTGAAATAAAAGAAACTATATTGGAGAAGTCCATGAACAGAAAATCAAAGGAAATCCATCAAGAGAAAATCGGCAATTTTATCCTCTTTTCAGTTGTTTGGTACTGGAACGAAAATCCACAAAGAGAAAATCAAAGGAAACATATAAAACCCAAATTTTCACTAACAAACCTGAAATTTTTCTTCTCCAGAAGGTAGGTAGTGATTTTAATAGAAAATAAAGGTAAATAAGTGGTTCAAGATAATATGTAACAATTAGGACCTCACCTAAAAGTGCTAGCTAGAAAGTGTTAGGTATTATTTGAGCTCGTTAGCCTGTATATATAACCAAGAACTCTCTAATGCATAATTAATGTGGGGACTAAGCATATGCTATCGCTGGTTCTTATATACTCCCCATTTAAACCTTGACGTCCTCGTCAGGATCCAAATCCAACCAAATCCTATCATAATCGGTCCATGGTTAGCTCCAAATGGGCCCGATCCCCTTTGATACAATTTGCAATGTCACATACTTCACCCAAGAAAGTTAGCCGTAAAGTCTCATTTTAGTTCATTACCCTGTACGCAAACCTGCTAGTGCACAACCGATGGACAAAACACATGCCCGGACAGATCCTCACACATAACCACTTTCAAATTTCGTCATAATTTTCCTTAATAAAATACCTAATTTTCTTTTTCTCTCTTTCTTCTTAATTTTCTTTTTTCTTCCGGTGATGTATCTTTGTTTGCTTTCAGTTGTTTGGCAACCAAAAAGAGCATAAACCAAAAAAGGGAAAAAAGCTCCAAAATCACAGAATAAGAAAGCAAGTAATCAAACAAAAAAAAATCTCATATCGGGAAAGAAGAATCTATTTTTCGTATACAAATTGTTCTCAGAAATCACCCAAAACCTAGGAGAACTCATTGCATCAACTAGAAACTTGGAATCAAAGTCCGAATGATATTCCATTATTTTCAACAGAAAAGAGAGAGGCATGCAAAACAAAGAGATGAAAGATAGAAACCCTAGCATCCATGGCAATCAAATAGAAAAGAAGGGAAGGTTAGAATCGCATACACTTCTTTACCGTGTCGATCTCGGCTCCACTACGTCGGGCGGCGTTGACAGCCTTCTCGTCCTTCTTGGCGGCGGCGTTGGGGCCTTCTTGCGGATCACGACGGGCTCCCAATCCTGGGTGATCGGACCAATCCCAGCCCTTACGCCCCTCCCCGATCGATCGCTAGATCCCTCGCTTCGATCGATGGCTCGCACCCGAGGCTATATAGAGAAGGGGACGAAGGCGGTCGGAACTCGAGAGATAAGGGAAACAGGGGAAACGGAAGTTGGGAAGCTCCAAAGGTTGCCTTTTGGAGGCATTTGGTAGGGGTGATCGGTGACGTGGACGAAGACGATGAGATCACGGTATTTGGTTGTACCATGAAGATTCTATGAGATGGTGTTCCTAAATCACCTTCACTTTTCAAATCACCATCCAATTCGATAATAGGATACCCATCCATAGCTTCTTTAAATGTCCCGCTGATTGACTACTACATCTAGGGATCCCGAAAGAGAGGTTTTTCTTTCTGGTTATGAAATCGTTGGGGTTGAAAAGCAAGTCGATGATGCCATAAATCAGCCAGAAGTGGTATACTATTAAGTAGTAAAGTTAGAAGTGGTATACTATAAAGAAAGTTTCGTACATGACGTAACCCCTATTCATATTAGGAGGAGGGGTAGTTAGTTATCTCGGCATCGCGAAAAGCCCCAAAAAGCCATTGTGCGCGCTTCGGTCCGAAAGAATTGGTATTCTTAAGAAACCTCATCGTACCTGCCAATATAGTATGGATAAAGTCCACCTCACTTACGATATTTTTCAGAAGATGGGAAATCATCCGGCGATTGCATTTATAAAGTAGGTTCAATAGAGCTCCGCTTGTCAGCAATTCTTGCTACTTCCACCTGGACTTTCAAGTCAGCAAAACCTAGTTTGATGTTGAATCTGCTTGAATAGCACCTGCCCAACAAGGACTTCGATGGGAAAGAGCCTTGGAAACTCAAGAACAAGGTAAGATAGAGAAGAAAGCTAGTACCAAGTTTCGAAAGAGATCCGGAAAATATGCGTTGTCCAACATACATATGTAGGAAGGGACGCCTTAGGCTCGGCCCATCACAAGCTTGCAAGCTTCACATGGCGATTCTTCTGCTACACACCTCTATGTAGCTAACGCATGCAACCAGTGCGCACGGATGATCGTAGCGTTGGAACTGAACACTTAGGGCGATGGAAAATGCAATTAGATCGTCACTAGGTCCCTTGGCTATGGGATCGCACTCCAGTACCCAGCAGAGATACTGACCACCAACCAAATCACGCATAACACCTCGTGAAAGAAAGGAGAACGAAGAGGAAGAAAGCAGTGGCTCGCGGCTGTTGGAAGTTGGTCCGGAAGACTAGGAATTCACTCTCACAGCACCACCATAAGGAGCTTGGCGAGTGGCGGTTAAGTCGCAATGCTGTCTCCCCTAGTATAATAGGTCTGTAGAGCCACCATTTTCGCCCTTGTGCGTTAGAGCGCGCTTTAGTACGTTTTCCTAGCTTTTATTTCTTGCTTGCCTGCTTACTTGCTAGCTGTCATGGACTTAGCGGTCTCAACGTGGTCCGTGCAGCACAAGTGCCGGCCTGCTCGTCCAGCTTTAATGCAGCTAACTCAGCCGCTCAAGGCATAAGCAACATTATTCAACCATCCTTGAGATCAAAAATCCAAGATCATCCTTATTGGGGGAGCGCAGCTTCCCCCCCGAGTGCATGAGAACCTTGCCGTCAGAGGACCGGATGGCGGCCGACCTCGGACGGCCGAGCTCGGTGCCCGACCCCGGAACATCCGACCCGAAGAGCTCCCGGCCTTGGAAGTCCGCCCTCGCCGCCCACCTGCCGCGGTTGCATCCTGTCAAAGTCTGGTCAGGGGCCATACCCTGCCACCGCCTCCGGCATTTAATGCGCATGACCTCTGCAAACCCCCGACTCACTCAACAATTAATGTGTATCCCCGACTCACTCAACAATTAATATGTATCTCCGACTTACTCAACAATTAATGTGTATCGCCGGCTCACTCAACAATCAATGCGCATGGCTCCTGTTATCTACGGATCCTCAGTCCTCCATGGCAAATCGGCTCGGCAGCATTCAGCCAGCCATGACAACTCTCTGATCCCGGCCTCACCTCCGACATCGAAGCATTAATTCACCTGATCGCGCACCAACTCGAGCGACGTGCTAAGCCGTACGGCGACCTCGCCCCATCACATCATAGGTAATCCGACCCCCCTATAAAGAGGAACCCCTCCTCAATGGGGGTTGGACACAGAAGAAAGGAAGCAGACCGCTTCTTCCCTCTACCTCTCTCCTAAATTTAAACCCCCTCTAACTTAAGCATCGGAGGGCCGGCGCCGGAAACCCCGGCCACCGGCTTTTTGCAGGTCCCCCCCTCCACGGAGGACGCCGCTCGCCGATAGATCGCCGCCCGTCGGAGGTCGCCGAAGCTCCTCCTCCTCAGTCGACGGCCGCCCCCGGGTCCAATTTCCAGCAACAGTTGGCGCTAGAGGAAGGGCCCGAGTCGCGGTCATGAAGTTGAGAAGTAAGGGAGCCTCCAATGCTTCCCGGCGTCCCCCGCATAGTCCTGGACACTCTGTCCAGAATTCGCCTTCTCCGGCTGATCCGGATCCCCGAGTTCTGCCGGAATAGTTCAACGCTCTGGTACAACAAGTCCAGGCCTCAGCCGCCACCGTCCAAGTTCTGCGGCGCGAGGAAGCCCTACATACGCTTACCCCGCAGGCCCAGGTCCCACCGGTGCTTCCTCCGAACGGCCCGATTTTCCAAGGCCAGAACCTTCACGGCTCTTTCAGAGCCAACAACGAAGAGCGAGTGTCTCCCCGGAGAGAGCTGCCGGGGGAATCTTTAGACAGAAGACCCCAGCTCTTCGAAGCTGAGTCGGCACCGGACCACCGCGAGCCGGAACAAACTACGGTGACAATTCCCCGGGCTGGGGAGCTCGACAGGAAAGTCGAGAACCTGGAGCGCCAGATTGAAGCGCTCCGCAGCAGGAAGGCAAGGCATGAGGGGGACTTTGAATTCACCACCAAGTCCCCCTTCTCCCGCCAGATTGAGGATGAGCCGATCCCCTCGAGGTTCAAGATGCCTCCAGTGGAGCCTTACAGCGGAACCACCGACCCCCTCGACCACCTGGAAAGCTACCAGGCTCTCATGGCACTGCAAGGTTCCTCGGAGTCCGTGCTCTGCAAGGCCTTCTCAGCGACCCTCCGAGGGACAGCTCGGCTCTGGTTTTCCGGGCTGAAGCCAAGCACGGTGTCCTCTTTCGAGCAGCTCGGCAGACAGTTCGCCACCAACTTTGCTGCCAGCCGACACCAGCGGCGGACGTCGGAATCCCTCCTAGATATCAAGCAGAAGGAGGGAGAATCTCTCAAGGAGTATCTTGACCGCTTCACCGCCGCCACATGGGAGGTTTGCGAGCTCGACCAGTCAATAGCCATGTCGGCACTAAAAACTGGGGCTCGTTCCTACAGATTTCTCTTCTCTATCGAGAAGAGCTTCCCTGCCGACTTCACCGAGATGCTGGCCCGAGCTCGGAAGTATGCTAAGGCTGAGGAGGCTATCGCCTCCAGGCGGGGTACAACTGAACAGGCTTCAAAGAAGCAGAAGAAACGCCGCGAGGAGCGCGGCTGTCAAAGAAGCCGGTCCCCCCGCCGAGAGAAGAACCTCCCCCGGCTGAGAAGCCCACCTCGACAGCGGGGACAGCTTCGACCGAGGTCCTCGTCTCGGCCGGGGTCCCCATTACGACCTCGAATGCACCTGGGGAGGTACGAAAATTACACACCTATCAACGCACCCCGGGCCGAGATTCTGATGGAGATTGAAGGCCGAGATTTTTTCCGACCCCCGCCTCCTATGCGGGACACGGGAGTCCCGCGCAATCCCAGGAAGTACTGTCGCTTCCACCGAGACCACGGGCACGACACGAAGGACTGTTTTCAGCTCCGAGATGAGATTGAGGCGCTTATTCACCGCGGAGTACTCAATCGGTTCGTAAGGAACCAACGTGGGGAAAGAAGGCCGGTGGAAAATGCCATACCGCCTGAAAATTCGAATGACAACAGGCCCATCGCCGGCACCATCAATGTAATTGGAGGGACCTCGGCTGGAGAGCCCGCCCAGGAAGGAATCCCCCCAAAGCGCCAGCACACTTCTGAAGCCATCTCGTTCTCGGATGAGGACCTGGAAGGGGTTGAGACCCCTCACGATGACGCTGTGGTCATCTCTATGATTGTAAACAAATTTGATGTAAAACGTGTCTTGGTTGACAATGGAAGCTCAGCTAATGTTTTGTATTACCACGCCTACCAAAAAATGGGGTCAACAGGAAGCCAGCTTTGGAAAATAAATGCCCCGCTGGTCGGATTTACTGGAGACTCGGTCCCGGTCGAGGGCGAGATCAGCTTTCTTGTGACGGTCGGCCTCGCCCCCCGAGAAAGTACAGTAAGGACGGACTTCCTTGTGGTCCGCCTACCCTCGGCCTACAACGCCATCCTCGGACGACCAGGGCTAAATGCCCTTCGGGCCGTGGTCTCAACTTGTCACCTACTCGTGCGATTCCCTACCAACCAAGGGGTAGGCGACGTCCACGGGAACCAACTGATGGCTAAACTGTGGAGTGATTGATTGAAACCCTATTTGATTTTGATGAGCTCAAAGCATTTGAGTATATCTTATGTTTTACTAATGAATTCAATTGAGTGTTTCAGTGAAAATCTTGTCTAAGTGTCTCTAGATTTGGTTCAAGATATTTTGGATAAGTTAAGAAGTGAGTTTGAACCAAAGTCTGAGACTCGAGTCGACTCCAGGATATTACGAGTCGACTCCAAGCGTATCAGAATCACTGGCACGGGCTCGAGTCGACTCCGGTCCATTACGAGTCGACTCCGACTGAGAACAGACAGATGGACAGAAGGACACATCTTAAAACCTGTCAGCGAGTCGACTCCCGAAGTGCGCGAGTCGACTCCGATGCTTACCGAGTCGACTCCGGAGTAGTATGAGTCGACTCCAAGGAGTTACAGACAGAAAAGTCAGAGAGCGTTTTTCGACCCTGAGATTCGAGTCGACTCCGATGGTTGGCAGGTCGACTCCAAAGAAAGCGCGAGTCGACTCTCAGTGGTACACAAAGAAAAAGTCAGAGAGCAGTTTTCGGACTCTGAGATTCGAGTCGACTCCCGCAATGCCCGAGTCGACTCCGAGACATCGCGACCCCAAAAAGACAGAGGACCGATTTACTGTCTCTGAACGCCGAGTCGACTCCAAGACAGCACGAGTCGACTCCAAGGCAGCGCTCCACCAAAAAGACAGAAGGCCAAGGTTCGGAAACTGAGAGCCGAGTCGACTCCAGAGAATTTCGAGTCGACTCCAAGACTGGACGAGCCAAAAGACAGAAGATCGGGAGTTCGGGCTCTGAGCGCCGAGTCGACTCCCAGGATTAACGAGTCGACTCGAGTGGACCAAGTTCAAAAATAGATCCACGGACTCCATGGGATGAGCCGACTCCGAAAATGCCAAGTCAGCTCCAGAAGTTGGCGAGTCGACTCCGGGTCAAGTCGAGTCGACTCCCAGTCGAAGAGGCGACTTTAATTCAAATCTGGAACAGTTGCCGAGTCGACTCCAGAAAAGCATGAGTCGACTCCCGCTACAGCCGAGTCGACTCCTGATCGCGCGAGTCGACTCCAACCCACCAACGGACATATTGTCAGGCTGTGCAGAGTGTGCAGAACGGGCAGAAAAAGGTCTCTAACGGCTAGTTTCCGTAGGGGATGGCTTAAATAGCCACAGAGGACTGTAGCAAGGCAGGAACAACTATTCCACTCAAAGAAATCAAGCCTTCAATCTCTGCAACCTGTTCTTCAACGAAAAAGAGGGAAGAGCGGCATTAACTGCATCCAACTACTTCTTTCCAACATTGAAAGAGCCTCCTCCTGCATTCAAGTCGACCACACATTCAAGAGGAGACCCGAAGTTCGAGAAGCCCTACTCAACTCCAACTCAAACGTGTTTGAGGGCTTCTAACTTCTCTTCAGTTTATATTGTTATTTATCTGCTTTTTGAGAAGCTGTGTTTTCTGTCTGTCCCTTTTATTTACAACTTGTCTTTGCTTGGTTCAATCGGGGGATTGAATCAAGGGTGTAGAGGTTTGTTGGTGAGCCGAGTGTAAAACCAACGTGTAAGGGTTCGATTGTGATCCCGGGAAAACAATCGGGGCGGTTCTAGTCGGTGAGCCAGGAAAAACCGACCGAGTTCGTTGTGAGCTCGTAAAACAACAAGTTTGGTTGTGAGCTTGTAAAACAACCGGCTGTAATCCTAGGGGTTATAGTGAATTCCCAAGTGAGACTTGGGGAGTGGACGTAGGAGCAAGGGTTAGCTCCGAACCACTATAAAAGGCCTTGTGTTTGTGATTGTTTGTCTCTTTCTTTACTCTCATTTCATTCACAGCATATAGCAATTAATTAATCATCTTGGTAAAGCATTAATTAGTCATCCTCAACGTTTTTAAATAGCTAAAGTATTTTAAAACCCAATTCACCCCCCCTCTTGGGTTGTCTATCTGGGCAACAAGTGGTATCAGAGCCTAAACTCTTCTACCTTAGAGTCAAAGATCAAAATGACAACCCCATTTGGATCTTCCCACATTGAGGGTCAGTCCACCCAAAGACCCCCTTTCTTTAATGGATCCGACTACTCATATTGGAAGGCTAGGATGAGAATATTTATCCAAGCCCAAGATTATGAGATGTGGACCATTATAGTGAATGGACCATACATCCCATCCATCTATGTAGAGGGTGTCAATGTACCCAAACTAGAAAAGGATTGGGATGACCATGACTTTAGGAAGGCACAACTCAATGCGAAAGCAATGAATGTGCTCTATTGTTCACTAGATAGGAATGAATTCAATAGAGTCTCTACTTGCAATTCTGCAAAAGAGATTTGGGATAGACTTGAAGTGACCCATGAGGGCACGAATCAAGTCAAAGAATCCAAAATAAATATATTGGTTCATAAGTATGAACTATTTAAAATGGATTCTAATGAATCAATCACATGCATGTTCACTAGGTTTACTGACATTGTCAATGGCCTAAAAAGCCTTGGCAAAAATTATACTAACAGTGATCTTGTCAGGAAAATTCTTCGCTGTCTACCAAGGTCATGGGAAGCCAAGGTGACGGCAATCCAAGAAGCTAAGGACTTGAACAAGCTCCCACTTGAAGAGCTCCTTGGATCCCTAATGACTCACGAGCTAACAATGAAGCAGCACAGCGAAGAAGAGTCCTACCATAAGAAAAAGGTAATAGCTCTTAAATCTACATCATCTAACAAAGATCTGTCTTGCAGTAGCAGCAGTGAAGAAGAAGATCATGAGGGAGATGATGATGAGGCTCTCCTCGTGCGCAAGTTCAGAAAATTCATCAACAACAAGAAGTCCTATCATCAAAGGAGAGGACCCTCAAATTCCTATCGAAAGGATAAAGGTAAGAAAAGGAAAAATGAGGGGATTGGGTGTTATGAGTGCAAGAAACCGGGGCACATCCGAGCTGAGTGTCCCTTACTAAAGAAGGGAAGCAAATACAAGAAGAAGAAAGCTCTCGTCACCACCTTATCGGACTCCGACGCATCATCATCATCATCGGATGATGAACAAGAAGAAAAGGCCAACTTTTGCTTCATGGCCAATGAGAATGAGGTAACGTCCGATACACATCTTGATTTTACTTTTGATGAACTTTATGATGCATTTAATGAATTAATGATAGAATATAAGGCTATAAACCTTAAGAACAAAGAGCTAAAGCTAGCTAATCAATCTTACTTATATAAATACGATAAATTAGTTAAGGATAAGGACTCTATCACCAAAGAAAATTTAGAACTTAAGACAAGCAATCAACTTTTAACTAAAAAGACTAATACCTTAAGTAAAGATAATGAAAAATTAACTAAGGAAATTTTAGAGCTTAAAAGCCATAAACAAATCTTAAACAAGGATCTCACAAAAGAACTAAATGATCTAAAAGCAGAAAAACAAACACTAACTAAAGAACTTGAAAAATACAAACCTTTGGTAGAAAAATTTACATATAGTTCTGAAAAATTAAATATGATACTTAATAGTCAACGAGCGGTATTTAATAGAGCGGGTTTAGGGTATAAACCTAAAAATAAGCAGAAACTTCTTAGTAACTTCTTTGTTAAAGCAGGAGAAAGTAAAACTAAGAAAATAACCTGCTTTTGTTGTGGAACTCTAGGACATAAAGCAAATGTGTGCAATTATAGAAAAGAAAAAACAAAAAGAAAAATTAAAAGGGTATGGGTTCCAAAAGGAACCAACATGACTAACCATGAAGGACCCAAGAAAACTTGGGTACCTAAGATTATATGATTTGCTTGTGTAGGAGTGTCTTGCAGCCAAGGTCAACAAAAATTGCTGGTACTTGGACAGTGGCTGCTCAAGACATATGACGGGTGACAAGGATCAATTCTTCACCCTTGAAGCTAAGAAGGGAGGTGCTGTGACTTTTGGAGACAACAACCAAGGTCACATCATTGGTATAGGTAAAGTACAAATTACCCCTTCTACTTTTATTGATAATGTTAGATATGTTGATGGTCTTAAGCATAACTTATTGAGCATTAGCCAACTATGCGATAGAGGTTATAACGTTATGTTTAAACCATCACTATGCATCATAACAAACCCAAATGATAATAGTTTAGTTTTTAAAGGAATAAGACGTGGGAATGTGTATGTTGTAGATCTTGAGGATCTTGCCAAACACAACCCATGCTTAGTTGTTAATGAAACTAAGGACAATGATGCTAGTTGGTTATGGCACCGTAAGTTAGGTCATGCAAGCATGGACACAATTTCTAAACTAGTTAAAAGAGATTCCGTGATAGGTTTGCCAAAACTAAGATTTGAAAAGAATAAAATATGTGAAGCTTGTCAATATGGCAAACAATCTAGGAACTCCTTTAAATCCATAAAATGTGTCTCTACTTCTAGACCTCTAGAATTATTACACATGGACCTATTCGGACCAACTAGAACAACAAGCCTAGGTGGAAATAAATATGGTCTAGTTATTGTAGATGATTATTCTAGATACACATGGGTCATGTTCTTAGCTCATAAGGATCAAGCATTTTCTATTTTCAAGAAATTCCATAAAGAAGTAACCAATGCTAGAGATACCTCAGTAATAGCTATTAGAAGTGACCATGGTACCGAATTTGAAAATCATTTATTTGATGAGTTTTGTAGTAAAAAGGGAATAACACACAATTTTTCTGCACCTAGGACACCACAACAAAATGGAGTTGTGGAGAGGAAAAATAGAACTCTAGAAGAAATGGCTAGAACTATGTTATGTGAAGGTAACCTCCCTAAGTACTTTTGGGGAGAAGCCATTAATACCTCTTGTCATATATTAAATAGAGTTTTATTGAGACCCATTATAAAGAAAACACCTTATGAACTTTGGAAAAATAGAAAACCAAAGGTAAATTACTTTCATATTTTTGGATGTAGGTGTTTTGTTCATAATAATGAAAAAGATAATCTAGGTAAATTTGATTCTAAATCTGATGAGGGCATATTCTTAGGATATTCTACAACTAGTAAAGCCTATAGAGTCTTTAATAAAAGAACCCTAGTTATAGAAAAATCCATACATGTTGTCTTTGATGATTCTAGTGATATCTCCTCTAGTAAGAGAGTTAATTTTGATGATGATACTGAAATTCTTGAAGAAAAGATAGATGAGATGACATTACAAGATGATAATCAAAAATTAATTGAAGATGCATCATCAAGCCAAGAGGCTATAGTAGATCATGGGTTAACTAAAGCTTGGAGGTTTGCTCACGGGCATCCTAAGGAATTAATTCTAGATGATCCATCTCAACCCGTTAGGACTAGAGCATCTCTTAGGAACTTAAATAATCATCTAGCCTTTGTTTCACATTTTGAGCCCAAACACATAGAAGAAGCCGAAAATGATGTAAATTGGATAAATGCAATGCAAGAAGAATTAAACCAATTTACTAGAAACAAAGTTTGGAATCTTGTTGAAAGACCTTCTGAATATCCAATTATAGGTACCAAATGGATTTATAAAAATAAACTTGATGAAAATGGTATTGTAATAAGGAATAAGGCTAGACTAGTAGCAAAGGGTTATAATCAAGAAGAAGGTATAGATTTTGATGAAACCTTTGCTCCGGTAGCTAGACTTGAAGCAATTAGACTTTTACTAGCTTTTGCATGCTCTAAGGACTTTAAATTATTTCAAATGGATGTAAAAAGTGCATTTTTGAATGGGTATATTAATGAGGAGGTATATGTAGAACAACCCCCTGGTTTTGAAAATCATCAATACCCTAGTCATGTTTATAAATTGAACAAAGCACTTTATGGTTTGAAACAAGCACCTAGAGCATGGTATGAGAGGCTTAGCAAATTCCTATTAGAACATGAGTTCTCTAGGGGAAATGTAGATACAACACTATTCTTGAAAAAGAAAAACAAAGATATGTTATTAGTACAGATTTATGTTGATGATATTATTTTCGGTGCTACTAACAATCGCCTCTGCGAAGAATTTGCTGATTTGATGCAGAGTGAATTTGAGATGAGCATGATGGGAGAGCTGAACTACTTCCTCGGGCTTCAAATCAAACAGTCTGAAGGAGGCATCTTCATCAATCAAGCCAAATATATCAAGGAGATGCTCAAGAAGTTTGATATGGAGGGAAACAAGTCAATCAGCACCCCCATGAGCTCATCATGCAAATTAAACCAAGATGAATCAGGTAAATCTGTAGATCAGAAACTATATAGAGGAATGATAGGATCTTTATTGTATCTTACTGCAAGTAGACCTGATATCATGTTTAGTGTTTGCATGTGTGCTAGATATCAGGCTAATCCTAAAGAATCACATCTAATTGCAGTAAAGAGAATCTTTAAATACCTTATAGGAACAAAGAATATAGGGTTATGGTATTCTAAAGAATCTAGTCTAAACTTAATAGGATACACAGATTCAGACTTTGCTGGATGTAAACTTGATAGAAAAAGCACCAGCGGATCATGTCAATTCCTAGGAGAAAACTTGATCTCATGGTTTAGCAAGAAACAAAACTCGGTTGCATTATCTACTGCCGAAGCTGAATATGTTGCAGCCGGAAGTTGTTGTGCTCAAATCTTATGGATCAAACAACAATTAGAAGATTATGGCATTAAACAAGATAAAATACCCATTAATTGTGACAATACAAGTGCCATTAATCTAACTAAAAATCCAATTCAGCATTCAAGAACTAAACACATTGAGATAAGACATCACTTCATAAGAGATCATGTACTGAATGGTGATGTGACATTACAGTTTGTTTGCACTGATGATCAATTAGCTGACATTTTTACAAAACCCCTAAGTGAAGAGAGGTTTAGTGTGCTTAGGAGGGGATTAGGAGTGATTGATCCATCCTAGTGGCAGTTTCCACTAGATTCATTGATTTTGATGATTAGATTGTGGTTAAAATAGAGTGTCTTTTCAATGATCATCAAATCAGATCATAATTTAGTAATTTTCCCTCATTTGGCACGAATATAGCATGATTTTAAGGTGCGTGCCAGGGTTCGAGACGACTCGAGTAAGTTTCAGAGTCGGCTCGCAAGGGGGAGTCGACTCGCGCATTTGCGGGAGTCGACTCGAGATCAATGGCAGCGGAGAGAGAGTCGACTCGCGCATACCTTAGAGTCGACTCGAGGTCGAGTCGACTCGCGACTCAGAGGAGTCGACTCGCAGTCGGGATCCGACTTTTTAACCCTAACTTCGTCGTTTCGAAAATATTTCTATTCTCCGCCGCCACTGTTCACAAGCCCTAGAGCCGACTCCTAGGTCGTCCCCAGTCGTCCCCAAGCCTTTTCCATCGATCTTTCACCGTCCATTAGGGCTTTTCCCCATTCTAGGTCACTATGCCTCGTAAAGCCGTTGTCCGGAAGAGGTCCCGACCCGAGGCCGGTCCCGAGAGGCGTTCCAAGGCTCGGCACGATCCCGCGAGGTCACAACCTCCGGCTCGTTCCCCGCCGAGGGCGGTTCCCGCAAGGTCGTGCGCCGGGAAGGCGGTCACCACTGGGAGATATGTCGATTTCGACTATCTCTCCCGAGAAGGGTTCACTATAGGAGATAGACTTAAGGCCCAGGGTTTAGAGTATTTCCTCACCTTAGATCTCCCCACATATCCAGGCCTTATTAGAGAGTTTTACGGTACCGTTCATAGGGGAGATGGGGGTATCGAGGGGACGGTAGCCGGTGTCCCTTTGTTCATTTCGGAGGATATCATCGCCCACATCCTCCATCTACCACTAGTAGGGGTGGCTCCCACACACCCCGAGGATAGGACTGAGGCCCTTACGGCCATACTAGGTTATCCTCCTCAGTCCCCCTTAGACGAGGTATCCGCTAGCTCACTTCCAGTTGAGGTGCGGATCCTCCTGAGTATCTTGTCTAGGTCCATCTTCCCTAAGACCGGGAGGTTTGATTTTGTATCTGAGAGAGACCTAGCTCTCATGTTCTACATGCTCCAGGACACCCCAATCAACTTCTCCAAACTCATTTATCGATACCTGTGTGAGCCACTAGATAGACCTAGGCTCACCCTACCCTACGGTATGATGTTCACTTTGTTGTTTAGGGAGTACGAGATTCCTATCCCTGAGGGGGAACCCTCTCGCGCATTGCGATGGACTGATCGCATGCGTCCGGGGACCCTACACAGGATGGGGTTTCGGAAGGTAGAGGGGACATGGGTTAGGAAGTCTTCTACCTCCACACGTACCACCAGACACTTTTCTAGTCCTGAGCCAGATTCTGACTATCCTGACTTTCCCTCCACCTCTGCTCCTACCACCTCAGCCGGACCCTCCTCCTCAGCCCCTCAGCCCATGGAGGTCCGCATCGCTCCTGAGCAGCTCCGGGAGTTGCGGCAGGAGATTGTCTGAGATCTGCGAGATGACCTGCTTCGGGAGCTCCGGGGTTCAGTGCCAGCCCCCTCTCCTGCACCATCTTCAGCGTTGGTCCCTTCCCTGACAGCCGTGACTGACATGACGGCTCATGTACGGGAAGAGATATACAACGTCAGGAGTTTGATTCTGGATCAGTTCTCCCGTATGAGTGAGGTCACGGGCATCACTCGGAAGATGCGCGATGACATCCGGAAGGACATGAGCACCACTACCCAGGGCGCCGAGCGCTTGTCGAACGTGCTCATCGACAAGCTGGACGCACTTCAGAAGTCGGTGACCGAGCTCGACACGATGCATAGCAGGGCCACCTCGACCATCATTCGACAGCTAGAGCATGTCACCAATGCGGTCCAAGCACTCGCTGAGCGCATGCCTCGGGGACCCGCATCATCCTCGAGAGGAGGAGATACATCCTCGAGAGGAGGAGCCACATCCTCGAGAGGAGGAGATACATCCTCGAGAGGAGGAGCTACATCCTCGAGGAGACCTTAGCTGTTTTTGTGTTTTATTTTGACATGTATTGTTTTGCTTTACTTATTGTATTCTCAAACGTATTTACATACAAATCAATACAATGAGTAGACATGTTCTCTTCAATTCCTGTGCAATTTGATCTATGATTGAGTGTGTGTTCTGATTACCTCCTTTTTGATACAATGACAAAAAGGGGAAGAAATATTTAATAGATATGTAAATGGAATCAACATAAAAGGAATCAAAATGAAAATTAAAACATAATTTGTTCTTAGTGGATTTGGTACCTCGAGGCTCATTATCTCTCTGTTGGGGCTCCTAATGGAGTAATCTCCAGAATCCATTCAAGGAATATTCGGAGATTAGTTGAATCCTACTCAAGAACAAATTGACAGATTTTCCCTCTAAAAACCAAAAATTTCAGTTCAAAAACTTCAATGCATTAAAAGGAAATTCAGAGAATTAAAACAAAGTTGAATGCATATGTTGAGGGGGAGAATCTGAATTTTTAAGAAAGCTAAATCATTAATAATATATAAGCCAAACAATTGATCGCATGATATGAAGGCTTATATAATTCCAAATGAAAGGGGGAGCTTTAACTCCAAAATTTATTGTTTCACACCTTTCAAGCTTGGATAAATTAAATATCCAGACATTTGAATTCATTTATGGATTTTATTTCCTTGTTTATTAAGCAATTCACTTTACATATACTCAATGTTTTGTCATCATCAAAAAGGGGGAGATTGTGGAGTGATTGATTGAAACCCTATTTGATTTTGATGAGCTCAAAGCATTTGAGTATATCTTATGTTTTACTAATGAATTCAATTGAGTGTTTCAGTGAAAATCTTGTCTAAGTGTCTCTAGATTTGGTTCAAGATATTTTGGATAAGTTAAGAAGTGAGTTTGAACCAAAGTCTGAGACTCGAGTCGACTCCAGGATATTACGAGTCGACTCCAAGCGTATCAGAATCACTGGCACGGGCTCGAGTCGACTCCGGTCCATTACGAGTCGACTTCGACTGAGAACAGACAGATGGACAGAAGGACACATCTTAAAACCTGTCAGCGAGTCGACTCCCGAAGTGCGCGAGTCGACTCCGATGCTTACCGAGTCGACTCCGGAGTAGTATGAGTCGACTCCAAGGAGTTACAGACAGAAAAGTCAGAGAGCGTTTTTCGACCCTGAGATTCGAGTCGACTCCTGTGGAACGCGAGTCGACTCCGATGGTTGGCAGGTCGACTCCAAAGAAAGCGCGAGTCGACTCTCAGTGGTACACAAAGAAAAAGTCAGAGAGCAGTTTTCGGACTCTGAGATTCGAATCGACTCCCGCAATGCCCGAGTCGACTTCGAGACATCGCGACCCCAAAAAGACAGAGGACCGATTTACTGTCTCTGAGCGCCGAGTCGACTCCAAGACAGCACGAGTCGACTCCAAGGCAGCGCTCCACCAAAAAGACAGAAGGCCAAGGTTCGGAAACTGAGAGCCGAGTCGACTCCAGAGAATTTCGAGTCGACTCCAAGACTGGACGAGCCAAAAGACAGAAGATCGGGAGTTCGGGCTCTGAGCGCCGAGTCGACTCCCAGGATTAACGAGTCGACTCGAGTGGACCAAGTTCAAAAATAGATCCACGGACTCCATGGGATGAGCCGACTCCGAAAATGCCAAGTCAGCTCCAGAAGTTGGCGAGTCGACTCCGGGTCAAGTCGAGTCGACTCCCAGTCGAAGAGGCGACTTTAATTCAAATCCGGAACAGTTGCCGAGTCGACTCCAGAAAAGCATGAGTCGACTCCCGCTACAGCCGAGTCGACTCCTGATCGCGCGAGTCGACTCCAACCCACCAACGGACATATTGTCAGGCTGTGCAGAGTGTGCAGAACGGGCAGAAAAAGGTCTCTAACGGCTAGTTTCCGTGGGGGATGGCTTAAATAGCCACAGAGGACTGTAGCAAGGCAGGAACAACTATTCCACTCAAAGAAATCAAGCCTTCAATCTCTGCAACCTGTTCTTCAACGGAAAAGAGGGAAGAGCGGCATTAACTGCATCCAACTACTTCTTCCCAACATTGAAAGAGCCTCCTCCTGCATTCAAGTCGACCACACATTCAAGAGGAGACCCGAAGTTCGAGAAGCCCTACTCAACTCCAACTCAAACGTGTTTGAGGGCTTCTAACTTCTCTTCAGTTTATATTGTTATTTATCTGCTTTTTGAGAAGCTGTGTTTTCTGTCTGTCCCTTTTATTTACAACTTGTCTTTGCTTGGTTCAATCGGGGGATTGAATCAAGGGTGTAGAGGTTTGTTGGTGAGCCGAGTGTAAAACCAACGTGTAAGGGTTCGATTGTGATCCCGGAAAAACAATCGGGGCGGTTCTAGTCGGTGAGCCAGGGAAAACCGACCGAGTTCGTTGTGAGCTCGTAAAACAACAAGTTTGGTTGTGAGCTTGTAAAACAACCGGCTGTAATCCTAGGGGTTATAGTGAATTCCCAAGTGAGACTTGGGGAGTGGACGTAGGAGCAAGGGTTAGCTCCGAACCACTATAAAAGGCCTTGTGTTTGTGATTGTTTGTCTCTTTCTTTACTCTCATTTCATTCACAGCACATAGCAATTAATTAATCATCTTGGTAAAGCATTAATTAGTCATCCTCAACGTTTTTAAATAGCTAAAGTATTTTAAAACCCAATTCACCCCCCCTCTTGGGTTGTCTATCTGGGCAACATAAACGGTGCTACATGGCGAGCTGTAAAGCAAAGCAATCAACTGAAGAGTTGAGTCGGCAAGAGCTATCAGCCGAGGTGCCAACTCAAGCAATGGGCCGCTCGCTGCCCATAGAAACCTTGGACGTGAGGGACGACCTCTGGAAGAAGCAAGTAAAGCCCGGTGAGCTTCTCATTCAAATTCCTCTACGATAAAATTTTTCCGAGCTAACCGTGCAGGTCGGCTCCGGCCTTGGTGCTCGCGAGAGAGATCGCCTCATCAGCTTTTACAGGATAATGTTGATGTCTTTGCCTGGTCGCCCGCCGACATACCAGGAATCGACCCTGAGGTCATGGTCCACCGACTCCAGGTGAAGCCGACCTGCAGGCCTGTAAAACAGAAAAAACGGGGCTTTGCCCCGGAGCGGCAGCAAGCTGCGGCCGAGGAAGTGAATAAGCTCCTTGAGGCCGGCTTCATCCGGGAGGTCTCCTACCCAGACTGGCTTGCCAATATAGTCCTCGTGAAGAAGGCCAACGAAAAATGGCGCATGTGCGTGGACTACACCGACCTGAACAAGGCCTGCCCGAAGGATAGTTTTTCCCTCCCCAGTATTGACCAGCTCGTCGATTCCACCTCGGGACATCAGCTGCTGACCTTTATGGACGCCTTCTCGGGGTACAATCAGATCCGAATGGCGCCAGAAGATGAGGAGAGGACGGCCTTCATCACCGACAAAGGCACCTATTGTTACAAAGTGATGCCATTCGGGCTGAAGAATGCCGGAGCCACATACCAAAGGTTGGTCAGCCAAATCTTTGAAGACCAGATCGGCCGAAATATGGCAATCTACGTGGATGACATGCTGGTGAAGAGCCGAGCGGCGGAACGCCATGTGGCCGACCTCAATGAAACATTCTCCAAGCTCCGGAAATATTAAATGAAGCTCAACCCTGCAAAGTGCGCATTCGGAGTTACCTCGGGCAAATTCTTGGGCTTCATAGTAACCCAGCGTGGAATTGAAGCCAACCCCGAGAAAATCAGAGCGCTGCAAGAGATGACACCTCCAAGGACAGTTAAAGAAGTGCAGCGGCTCACCGGGCGGATCGCCGCCTTGGGAAGATTTGTCTCCCGATCGGCCGAGCGCTGCCTCCCTGACGCGTTCGCAAAAATGTTTTCGCGAAACTAATCTCCCAAGTATAGGAGAATCGCACAAGTAGTAAATTCTCGGGAGTCCGAGGTCGAATCCTCAGGAAACGATCTATAGATTATTAGCGTAATTTTTAGATGTAATTTTCAGTTGAATAAATATGTGGATTAAGATGATGTTTTGATTTTCATAAATTAAAATCGGAGAACAATATAGCAATAAACAAAGTTCAATGAAATAAAGATGGTAGGGATCTGGAATCCCCCTTGATGATATTGCATCCAAGAAATAAACTCTATGGTTCTTGATTAAAAATGAATGGTAGGATAGATCTAATCATGGTATATGTTTCATGAACATATGAACTCAATTTCTAAGCATTCGTCGTGCTTTCTACGTCTACGGCGAATCAAATACTAAAGCAATCCATATATCAATAATCATAATCCCTTAAAGAGCTATCTACGAAATAACTATGCATGGATCAAAAACATATCAGTAAATATAATTCATTCAAGGCAAAAGTTTAGAGTTTACTTTAAAGAGCAATACATCAAAGGTTCCTCCATCTCCCTTCCTAAGAAATTAGCCGTCCATCAACATAAAAGAAATCTCCCCTGTTCCTCTTCCTTCTCTCTTTTTTTTTCTTTTTATTTTCGGAAACAGGGCATGCCCTGTTTCCTCTCTTTTTTTTCTTCTTTTTCGAATGGGGCTGAGACTCTGTTTTTTTCGAAATGAACTCCCCCCCCAACCCATCCCAGCCGAGAGGTATATCAATCCCCCCTTTCCTCGCACGCGGTGGAAACAAATGGATAGGATGAATCTCGGGAGGTTGCAGTGGCCTGGAGGATCCGATCGTGGATGGATCGCGATCTCTTCCCCGCTGGAATCGCGGACTCGGATGATGCGCTGGTGGGGAGAAAGATCCGGGAGCGTGTGATCTCGGGAGAGCTGGGCGGAAGAAAAGAATCTTGGCTCGCGGAAGAAGCGGACGACGTGGGTCACTCGCAGGATGCTGGAAAAGGCTGGATGAACGCGTAGATGGCTGGACTTTGCTGGGAGGGTGCACGCGGACGGCTGGGAGGAGGCTGGAAACGCGGACGAGATTGGGGCTTGGACGCGGACCCTGCGGCAGAAGCAGACGTTGATCGCGTGGGAGCTGAAATCTGGGACTCCATCGGGTTGAGATGCACGGGCTGCTGGGAGAAAGAAGTGTGGACGCGGGGACCTAGATCTGGGAGAAGCTGGATGCAGGATCTTCAGACGCGGCAGATGATGCGGTGGTGACGGCTGGGATGTATGCTCTGGCTTGCGGGAGAAGCGGAAGGAAGCTGAGATTTGGAACTCGGAAGCGAGCTGATCACGGAAGATTCACATGCGGACGGCTGAAGGAGCTGATAGCATGGCCTTGGGCGCTTTGGATATGTTGCCCAAGGTGACAATCCAAGAGGGGGGGGGGGTGAATTGGTTTCTTTTAAACTTTAGGTGCCTTTAAAAACTTTCTTAGTTGTGTGCGGTGGATGCTTTCTTAGGCTATTTGAGTGAGCTAAGCTAATGCAATAATAGAAGATAAAGCAGGAGAAAACTAAAGCACAATCACAACACAAACACAACAATTTATAGTGGTTCGGTGCTCTCCTTAGCACCTACGTCCACTCCCCAAGCGTACCCTTGGGATTTCACTATAATCTCGCGGATTACAGTTGGATTGTTTTCCGGGCTCACAATCCAAAAACCTTGTTGGTTTTACGGGCTCACCAACGAACCTATACACTTGGTTTTCCGGGCTCACCAAGAACTTTGTTGGTTTTGCGGGCTCACCAACGAACCTATACAACTTTGGTTTTCCGGGTTCACCAAAAACCTTTGTTGGTTTTGCGGGCTTACCAACGAACCTTGTTGGTTTTACGGGCTCACCAACGAACCTATACAACTTTGGTTTTCCGGGTTCACCAAAAACCTTGTTGGTTTTGCGGGCTCACCAACGAACCTATACAACTATGGTTTTCCGGGTTCACCAAAAACCTTGTTGGTTTTGCGGGCTCACCAACGAACCTATACACTTGGTTTTCCGGGCTCACCAAGAACCTTGTTGGTTTTGCGGGCTCACCAACGAACCTTTGTAAAGTGTTTATACAAATGAAAAGAAAAGATTTAAACTCCTAGATGAGCATATAAAGCAATATGAACAACAAGAAGAGTTAGAAAGAAATTATCGCTTTGAAGTCGCTTTGCTCTTCTTGGTCAAGGAAGCTTCACTCTTCAATGGGGGAAGGAGCTCTTAATGCCTCTTTGAATCTGCTCAATCCCTTTCTTTGATTCTTGAATGAAGCTCTTGATGAAGCTTGTCTTGCTAGGGTTCTCTCTTGAATGCACTTGATGTATTTTTCCCAAAGCTTACTTCCTCTGATGAATACTCCCTCTTAAATACTTCTCCAACCTCCAAATAGTCCTTTCTGACCGTTGGATTGAAGAAACTAGCCGTTTATAGCCGTTGGGAGTCCAAAAAGCATTTCTGCACAACTAGCCGTTATGTTCAGCCCGTGTTTGGGTCGGCTCAACCTGTCCTTGGGTCGACCCAACTTTGCCTTGGGTCGACTCAACCATTTCTTGGGTCGACCCTCTCAGTAACCACAGAAACCTCAATTTCAGCCTTTCTTTCCATGGGTCGACCCAACCATTCTTTGGGTCGACTCAAAGTTCACTTGGGTCGACTCAACTTCTTCTTGGGTCGACCCTCTCAGTAATTCAGAGAGCATTCTTCCTTTGCATTTTGAGGTTCTTTGGAGGTTGGGTCGACTCTTGCTTACCTTGGGTCGACCCAACTCACTGTTCATTTGTGCTGTTTTTGCAGGAGTGTGCCAGATGATTCCTCGATGTGCCGGGGTCGACCCAATCAACCTATGGGTCGACTCAATCCACACTTTGCTGCATTCTCAAGGTTAGTTTCATCCAAATGAACAAGACCATATATATATTTCCAATTAAGCAAATGTACTGAGAGCAATGAACTTATAAATGAAGTATCAATTTTAACTTATAGCATACTCTAGAGAATTGCTTGTTAATCATCAAAATAACACTATCATCCTCAATCTCCCCCTTTTTGATGATTACAAAATAAAGAGTATAAGCCTATTGATACTTGTCTTTAAAATCAGTTTATAAAAGGGATTGAATTTCAGAATTTCAGCTTTTCATATATATAAGTGAAATCTCCCCCTATATCATTCAAAATTTGCCAATTTGATTTTTTGAATGGCTCCCCCTTTCATTTATAATTCATTAGCAATGAAACTTCAAAAATTTGAGATAAAATAAGAGTTTCAGCTTATGTATCGGGGTGAGAAAGGAGCGTGCCAAATTCTGAATTTATATGTGCCAAATTCTGAATTATGATAGAAATTTTTGATTTGATGATTTTCATTGTTACAAATTGCTCCCCCTTAGATATGTAAGCTTTCTTATATGATTTTCAATTTGTTTGCCCATTTATTTCTCTTTTCTTTTCATAACTTCTTTACTCACTCTTTCTCACAAAAGTAATACTCTTTCGTCTCAAATGAAATACTCTTTCTTTTCTTAGAGTGAATACTCTATCTTTTCGTCTCCCCCTTTATATACTCTTTTCTTCTCCCTTTATATACTCTTTCCTTCTCTTCTCTTTTATATACTCTTTCCTTCTCTTCTCCTTTATATACTCTTTCCTCTTCTTCCTTTATATACTCTTTCCTTCTCTTCTCTTTTATATACTCTTTCCTTCTCTTCTCCTTTATATACTCTTTCCTTCTCTTCTCCCCCTTTTTGTTATCATCAAAAACATATATATGGGAAAAGATGCAATAAAGAACAAACTTCAGACTTCATTGATCAAAATAGGAACATTTTCATATATTAATGCTCAAAATGATGAAAAGTACAATGTTCCACAATCAAGATTTAAAGATATAAGGGAAAGACAAGATTCATAAGAGAAAAAGCAAGATACATATGAGAAAAGGCAAGATACATACGAGAACTAGATTTCTAGCCTAGGTTCTAAATATAGATGCTAAGATCAGCCTAGGGAGACTCTAATTGAGAGTGGGAAATAGGGTTTTCGAAAGAGGACAAAGGGTAAACAGTGCCCTAGATAGCTCACGGGTCCCCCTTTTAACAGTGGGGTCCCGACGTTGGGTCGACTCAAGAAATTTCTTGGGTCGACTCAACGTTGGGTCGACCCTATTCTGGGTTGGGTTGACCCAAGTGCAGAATTTTTCTTTTCTCTTCCGTTTTGCTTCTAAAATGTTTTTCTTGCTTCCAATCCTTATAAACTCTTTATGGGACAATGATACATGAGTAAGGAATCTATAGATTACAAGTTTGACTCATGTTTCATAGGTTTTTAGAAATGAGAGGAATGTATCATGAGATTGCTTGCTTCCTTTTATATCTCTTCAATAAGACGGATCACATATGCCTAATTTCCTCCTTAGCGTGCAGAATCTATCTTCACTCAAGGGTTTTGTGAATATGTCGGCTAATTGTTTTTCAGTGCATATATGTTCATATGTTTCCATTTTGCACATGATCCCTAATAAAATGATATCTTATTTCTATGTGGTTGGCTTTAGGAATGAGATATTTAGAATGTAAGCCAGAAGTGATCTCTAAATATAGATTCCAAAGATAGTTTTGAAATCAAGTGTAGATGGAATCTTTTTCAAGTTATTTCAAGAAGTATCAAGAATAATATTCAAAGAAAGGCACGGATGAAAATCCAACATTTTTTTTTAATATATTAAGTATATAGCAAAATGAGAGCAATCTAATTAATTTTCAGAGTATAATATAAGAGCAGATAAAGATCAAAACTTATATACTCGAAAAATATAAGATTATGTTGAATCCTTAATTCTTAATGACTTCAAAGTTCTTTCATGATATAAAAGTATTGGGGCATAGATACCAAAACATGAATTTATGCAATGTAGGATACATTAAATTTAGGGCTTTGAAAGTTCTTTTAAGGCTCTCTTAAAGACTTTCTTTTACTCCTTTAAAGATCATAACATCAAAATCAATTAAAATGAATTGGCTTAGGATTGAAACACTAAGGTGCAAGCCAATAAGAACTCATAAGTAGATTCAAGATAAATTTTCGATACTAAGACAGACGGAATCCTTGTCAATTAATTTTCAGAAATAAATGATTTACCGATGAATACAGATGGAAATCCAACTTTCAAAAGATATTCAATAAAGCACATAGTTTAATACCACTTTACATTTAGTATTCTTTGTCTCATCTTTAGATGCGAATTTATACGTTTAAGTTCTATATGATCTCTCCCTCTGAAATTTTCTTTCTCTCCCTTAATTAATCATTCCATTTGAGAGTTTAGAGTTTGAAGATAATTTTCAATAAAGAGATTGAGTATTTAAAGCTCCCCCTCAAAAGATGCATTTTCTTTTAAACTTTCTTTTCTTTTGTTGAATTTCAGATTTTAATGATAAACGTGAATAAAACTGAAACTTTATGATATCAAGAATGTAGAGTGATCTAGAGTTATTCAAAATTTATAGCAATCACTCTTTTTAATCTTTTAAGAACAAGTTATGCTTCCTCTTAATCTTTGAGAAAATGTACTGAAATATTAATCAGAAAATGATTCATTTGAAGCTCAAATTCTTTCAAAAGCATTTACACTTTCTTTCTTTTAAGAATCATTTGAGTGAGCTGAAATATTTCTAGACTTGAGATCATTCACTCTTTTAATAATATATATAGATGACCATTGAAGTATATGTATTTATAGAACTCAATTTCTTAATCAAGATTTTTCAGCAATGTATATATGAAGCACAATAAATTTTTTCAATATCAAAATAAAATCATATATTAAAAAATATTTGCTTGCAATCAAGATCATCAAAAGACACATCATTCAGACCAATATTAGTACACTTTGAAGATAAGAAATGATATGTTTCAGATGCGTATCAGGGCAAGCAATCAAGGCATCAGAATTATTCTATTTTTCTTAAGCTGTAATTTTATCTAGAAATTCATATTGAGTTATTCCCCAAAATGATGCAATCATTGAAGCATATAATGAAAGGTTACAAAAATACAATGATAGAGGCATTTTTAAAATAAGTTTAAGCTTTTATACAACATCAGATTCTGAATTTCATAAAAATTTTCAAGGAGCCTTTCAGGATTATAATTTGAGATATGCATCTTCTACATTGTAGCTCATCTTAAATTATTAAGATTGAAGACACATATTTCAAGAACATTAGAGCACATCCAGAATCTTTGTAATTCATATTGAATTTTGGTACAAATTGGAGGATATTATGTACTAATGTTAGGCAAGATAAAAGATATGTCAGAATCAATCCATTTTGCCTAATTTGCAAATTCAAATTAATTTTTTTTATTTTTCAAAATATATTCATTAAAATAAAATGATGTTGTTGTTGGTAATAACATGTTTCAATCAAAATTTATAGGCATAAAGCATTACAAGTTATATCTAGGAAAGATCTTTGCTATTTGAATATTGAAAACACATAATTCAAAATATGCAAAACATAACAAGCATGTCATGGATCAAAATCAATTCTTTTCAAATAAAATTTTCTTTATTTAAATACAATTTAGCACTGATTTTATCCTTAAGGTGTGTTTTCAAGTGATTCAAACTTCATTTGATTTTTCACAACCTTCTTATATATTTTTATTTATTTATCATTCATTCCCCAGATTTTTAATTTCTTTCTTTAACCATTCAATGAACATTTTGATTATCTTCATTTATTTTTCGGTTTTACTTTTCTATGCTCTATATTCTATTTGCTCCCTATCCGGTGGAGTTGGAAGGGGCACGAGGTACTACCACTAGCCTCCCTCTTGTGCCGTCCCTAATATGCCCTGCACCGAATAGTTGGGTCAAATAGTGCCGGGTACTACCACTAGCCTCTCCATTGGCACCATCCCTATAATGAGCAATGTAGAAATGTTAAACTATTCTCTTTAGCAACAAGATATTCACTCCAAACTCTCCCTATTTAAATATAATTAATTACGGATTTTATCCCTTCCAAAAGAATGTTCACACAAGTCTCACAAATATGCTGAATATATTATGCTTGCGCTGCTTTTACTTAAGATTGGAGTATTTACTTAGCTTTTACTTCTTCTGAGCAATGTTCATTTTCTTTTTCTTTATCTCTCTCTCTTTTTGTTATTTTCAAGTAGTTACATGAAAGAGCAGAATAAAGAATTAATCTAATATGCTGCATATAAATATATATCATGCAAACAGCATTTTCATTTTGCCCAATTATTCATAGCTTATCACAAGTTATTTTGAATTAGAGATTTGAGGCATAAACTTGTGTATTTCATGGTTATGCATTATATAGGAAAAAGTAAACTTCAATTTAATCACACCATGAAACAATCATCACTAGCATGAGAATGAAGCATGATATCAAGATGATCAGCAATTAAAGGTTTGATCATGCTACCATATAATTTCAGATTATTGATTTTGCTCAACTAACTCACAAGAGAAGAGTTTAGATTACCAGTGTATTTAGCATTCTTCAAGCCAAATACCTTTTAGATTCTTTACACCCTTGGCTGAAGAAAATCTCTCTCCTTTTTTTTGTTTGCAAAGGAATGTTTATTGTATCTTTCATCGAGGTGTCCTTCAAGTTGAAATTTCTTGCTCATAAATCCTGTATCATTAATAAAATCTTTTTCTTTCTTGAAGAAAAGTCATTAGTTTCTTCAAGATACAAAACATTCATACAATATATTTCTTAGCTAGATGACTCAACATAAGATATGACAATAATTGAATATTAAGTCACTTTACTCAAGAGATTGTCTAAATATAAGCAAGCACAAGTCACTTGAACTAAAGAGATAACTTTATTAAGTAAAATGGTTCAAGGACAAGCATGTGAGGCAATAGAAGGATTCATCAAGGTCAAATCAATTTTTTTTTTTTATTTTTAGAATTAATTTAGCTTAGATTCTATTTGCTTAAGATAATTATCAATAAGATATACAAGTTGAGTTTTAATCAAATTATCTTAAACAATTGTTTCTATCAAAATTCAGATTGTTACATAGAATCAAAGTGATAAACTATATTCTCAATAAAAGATCTAATTTTAATAAGAATAATATAAATTGATCTTTCTACAACTAGTATCTTTTCATTGAATATTCTATATGCATTACTTAAAGAGTAATATCCAAAGAAATACTTGTTTTATCAGATTTGGCATATATTTCATTCTTGAGAATATAATATGTATAACTGAAAAAACATGAAGGTATGCAACATTTGATTTTCTGTTTTTCATGAGTTCACATGGGGTTTTCTTTAAAAATAGATTTAATAGAAACCTTATAATATGACAAGCTGTGATGATAGTATTAATCAACTGCTATCACAAAGCATTGTCCTTACACAACGCAGGTTCTATTTATTTATTATTATTTTTTTTTATATTTTTATAACCCCTATATGCAATAGTGTTCTTGGTGCAAGCACAATTGTATTCAATACCATTTTATCAACAAATTGGTTTTCAAAGCTGTGCCATGAATTTTCACAATTTGCAGACCTTTTTCATTTGAAACTTTTTGTAAGTTTGTGCCAAAGCAGAAAATATTTCAATTTAAGTGCCAAGACTAAAACCAACATTAGCTTTGAAAAATCATCCATAATTACAAAATTAGAGAGCTTATCTCCTAGGTTCACAATCCTAGAGATCCAAATAAGTTCTTATGGAGAATTTTCAAAGGCTAAAAGGTGGAAACAATGTTTTCAAATTTAGAAATGATTCTAGTTTATTTTTCTAGATGACATACATAGCAAACTTTGACCTTGCAAAATTTGATCTAAGTGAATCAATGACAAGGTCTTTTGAGATTAAGTCCATACTAGTATGAGTTGATTTTATATGCCAAAACTAGACTCTTTAATCTTGGTATTCTTAATACATATATTTAAAAAAAATATACCAAGTAGACATTCTTATGTTTATGATCAATAAAGGATAATGCCATGGATAAGAACTCTTAATCAAGCATATAGAGAATTCCAAGAGTTATTCTAAGAGTATTGATTAAGCAAATTATCCATCAATATCTGAAGCATAATATAGGAAGATGGAGTGATTTGGATATATTTTCATTTCATTCCAAAAGTATCACCTATATCACAGAAATGATTAATACTAGCTACAATTTCAATATGAGAGGATGCAAGGATTACTAATTTCATTATTTCTTCCATTTTGGTCACTCTTCTTAATTATATTTTAAGTTCTATTCTTTAACATGTGTCTAGAGAACCCATTGCCCAGATAATCATCTTTCATTGGAATCTTGGGTAGCTAGACACATTTGCTAAAAATGATCATGTTTTCAACTTAGGAACCCAAGCTCTTTTGGGTCCTTGTAGGTTAACTATTATTGTTCCTTTTGGAACCCAGATTTTCTTAATGGCTATTTTGTCCATAGACTTGCAGATTTTAGGGTTGTAAGGAATGTGTTTCTGCATACTCTTATTAAATTTAACAATCATTGATTTAATATATGATAGATTTTTAATTTTCTGTTTTTGTTCATTAGGTTCATCAGATAAATTAGAGTCCGTTTTAGGATAGATAGTGGAGGATTTAACACATATATCATTAAGGAATTTTTGTGTGTACCAGGATTGATATTCTAATCCAGTCTTTTCAAGTTCAGCCCTTTGATTATCTATCATTAAATTCACTTTTTCATAGCTAATAGTAAATTTTTCAGCTATAGGCTTAAATTTGTTAACTTCTTTAGTTAACCTATCATTGTCTTCTGAAAGTAATTTATTATTTTTCTGAGTTATATCATAGTTTTCAGCAAGAGATAGAAATTTTTGATTTAGCTTTTTATTCTTTAACCTAAGCTTCTTATATTCAAAATATAGATCATGAAAAGCATCATGAAGTTCATCAAATGTAAACTCAGATTGAGTTTCAGTAAGTACCCGATTTTTGAATGTGAGATCACTTTGTATTTGAGTACCCACCTCATCTCCATGTGCCATACAGCAATGATCTTGATTTTCGGTTTGCTCCTCTTCTTCTTCTGAGATAGTTTCAGATTCACTAGAAACATTAGTGCATTCATATTTAGCTTCAAGTATACTCCATATTTCTTTAGCAGTCATGCAATAGGATATGTCATCAAGTTCACTATCATCTAGTGCACAATATAGCATATTCATGGCTTTTGCATTTTGCTGAGCCATTTTCTTATCATGACTATCATTTGTGCGTAGCCCATTGACTACGATATTCCATAGATCGCAGTCATGTGCTTGAATGAAAGTGCGCATGCGTGCTTTCTAATGTGTGTAGTTCATACCATCTAATAGTGGAGGTCTATCAGTGAATTGCCCCTCACTCATTGCACCTCCCACTTGGGTTGTCATGATCTTTAACTCTTGATTGTTAGATCAATGAGCACTATTAGAGCACCTCGCTCTGATACCACTTGTTGCCCAAGGTGACAATCCAAGAGGGGGGGGTGAATTGGTTTCTTTTAAACTTTAGGTGCCTTTAAAAACTTTCTTAGTTGTGTGCGGTGGATGCTTTCTTAGGCTATTTGAGTGAGCTAAGCTAATGCAATAATAGAAGATAAAGCAGGAGAAAACTAAAGCACAATCACAACACAAACACAACAATTTATAGTGGTTCGGTGCTCTCCTTAGCACCTACGTCCACTCCCCAAGCGTACCCTTGGGATTTCACTATAATCTCGCGGATTACAGTTGGATTGTTTTCCGGGCTCACAATCCAAAAACCTTGTTGGTTTTACGGGCTCACCAACGAACCTATACACTTGGTTTTCCGGGCTCACCAAGAACCTTGTTGGTTTTGCGGGCTCACCAACGAACCTATACAACTTTGGTTTTCCGGGTTCACCAAAAACCTTTGTTGGTTTTGCGGGCTTACCAACGAACCTTGTTGGTTTTACGGGCTCACCAACGAACCTATACAACTTTGGTTTTCCGGGTTCACCAAAAACCTTGTTGGTTTTGCGGGCTCACCAACGAACCTATACAACTATGGTTTTCCGGGTTCACCAAAAACCTTGTTGGTTTTGCGGGCTCACCAACGAACCTATACACTTGGTTTTCCGGGCTCACCAAGAACCTTGTTGGTTTTGCGGGCTCACCAACGAACCTTTGTAAAGTGTTTATACAAATGAAAAGAAAAGATTTAAACTCCTAGATGAGCATATAAAGCAATATGAACAACAAGAAGAGTTAGAAAGAAATTATCGCTTTGAAGTCGCTTTGCTCTTCTTGGTCAAGGAAGCTTCACTCTTCAATGGGGGAAGGAGCTCTTAATGCCTCTTTGAATCTGCTCAATCCCTTTCTTTGATTCTTGAATGAAGCTCTTGATGAAGCTTGTCTTGCTAGGGTTCTCTCTTGAATGCACTTGATGTATTTTTCCCAAAGCTTACTTCCTCTGATGAATACTCCCTCTTAAATACTTCTCCAACCTCCAAATAGTCCTTTCTGACCGTTGGATTGAAGAAACTAGCCGTTTATAGCCGTTGGGAGTCCAAAAAGCATTTCTGCACAACTAGCCGTTATGTTCAGCCCGTGTTTGGGTCGGCTCAACCTGTCCTTGGGTCGACCCAACTTTGCCTTGGGTCGACTCAACCATTTCTTGGGTCGACCCTCTCAGTAACCACAGAAACCTCAATTTCAGCCTTTCTTCCCATGGGTCGACCCAACCATTCTTTGGGTCGACTCAAAGTTCACTTGGGTCGACTCAACTTCTTCTTGGGTCGACCCTCTCAGTAATTCAGAGAGCATTCTTCCTTTGCATTTTGAGGTTCTTTGGAGGTTGGGTCGACTCTTGCTTACCTTGGGTCGACCCAACTCACTGTTCATTTATGCTGTTTTTGCAGGAGTGTGCCAGATGATTCCTCGATGTGCCGGGTCGACCCAATCAACCTATGGGTCGACTCAATCCACACTTTGCTGCATTCTCAAGGTTAGTTTCATCCAAATGAACAAGACCATATATATATTTCCAATTAAGCAAATGTACTGAGAGCAATGAACTTATAAATGAAGTATCAATTTTAACTTATAGCATACTCTAGAGAATTGCTTGTTAATCATCAAAATAACACTATCATCCTCAGGATAGCTCACGGGAGAAGAGGATGGGCTGCACGTGGGCTCCATCGGGCTGAGCTGCACGGGCTGCTGGGAATTTGTTGCAGTGAACTGGATGGCTGAACTTAGACTTCTTCTAGTGTGCAACTGGGGTTGAAACATGCAGTTGGCTGGTCACCTGCGGTGATGTTTGGACCCAATGCGCATCTTAGCTTTGATTTATAATCACCTGCACCCCACAAAAATATAATATTAATGCAGCACTTTTATCATTATTTGTTAGCAATAATACTAATTTAAGTGATATGTAGATCGCACTTTTGTGCTCTCATCACACCCCCCAACTAGCTTAATGCTAGTCTCTAGCAATTCAGAGTAAACAATAACATGAGAGTACAAAAAGTGTTGGTTGATCCTTTGATGTTTTATTAGAACTAATTGCATAAAAATTAAGATAAGTACTCACTTTCGTAGGAATCACGATTGCACTTAGCACGTGCAACAAGCCGTTAAACCCCTAGGTTACCCTAGTGGACGAGTGTTGTCTCGTGAGGGTTTTCAGGAATGTTACCCACAAACATCATGAATTATATGACCTGAGATTCTAATAAAGATATGAAATAAATCCTAAGCTAATACACATGTAATTAATTGATATATATTTTCAAGCATGGCAACTATCAAAGCAAGAAAATATAAAAGTGTAGTGTGCATCAAATCGCATGACTTTCTCAGAGTACTAATACCTCCACCACAACAGGGCACCGCCTGAGTTTTAGGTGCACTACTCAAGTTCAAAAGTATTTTCTACAATTTATTAGAACCTGATCCATCAAATTTTCAGAATATCACATGTTGTCTAAATTTGTCAAGAATGGTTCGCATGTAAAGAAAGAGCTATCAATCTCAACTAAACAACCCGGGTACACAGAGGTCCAATACAATGGAGTCAAACCAGCCATTACCACATGTCACTAGGTTCAGCCTAACCAACTCATTCATGCTTATTTTTATTTCATTTTTTTTCTTTCAATACACATGACAACTACAGCTATCCAACCCCATTAGGCTCTAGTAAGGTCCATGTAGCGAGCTTTCAGTCAATGACCCCCGATCCAGTTGGCTCAAGACATTAGGTGAAACATCCCTCAGACTTAATTACTCGAACCAGACTACACCACGAGGCCAGACTTGTCATCATAAGTTTTTTTTTTAATATTTTTTTTTATTGTGCAAGAAAAGAGATGGTAGACTGAACCATATAGATATTTTTATTATATATGTGACTGCATTGTGACTATAGGTCAACCAAGGTCGGATCATAAGGCACCTAAGTAATCTAGTCGGGATATTCAACCTCTATTTTTATATGAAAACCAAATCATGAACCTTATGGTATGAACAAGGACACTCATACTTCTTTTATGGATAAGGCTAACAAAAATGCAGTTAACAAATATGAACTCCTGAGGCCTTCCTATTGTCATTAAGTACACGTGTGGGGATCTAATAATAGGTCTCTGATAAATCATAGTATGCATGTGTTCCTTGCCTTAATAGTTGCACAAACTCAATATGAAAATACATATGCATTTGCTTAGAAAAGAAAGTAATAAATCAAATGCAAAAACAAGTTTTTTTTTTTTTTTTTGATCAAAATATTTCCCTCCCCCCAACTTAAACATTGCATTGTCCTCAATGTAAAAAATGCAAGAAAACTATATATGAGAGACAATAGAGAAAATAATAGAGAGAAGAAGAATACCTTGAGTTGTTGATTTCCAGAAAAGAAGACCTACAAAATAAGAAAAAAACTAGAAATAAAAGAAAAAATTGAATTCTAACTAATATACACATACCTTGGTCGTCATGCTCAGTTGTAAGAAGGCTCCTCCAAGGAAAAGGAGTCCTCTTCATCTGCAAAATTCTGAAGAAAAGGTTTTAATCTGTGTCCATTTACCTTAAGAATTGTGCCATCCTGTGGATTCTCAATTTCAACTGCCCCGTGTGGAAAAACAGTTTTTACAATGAAAGGACCTGTCCATCTTGATCGTAACTTTCCAGGAAACAGATGTAAGCGAGAGTCATAACAAAGAACTTTTTGTGCAGGTTTAAAAGATTTTCTTAGAATTGATTTATCATGCCTAATTTTCATTCGTTCTTTACAAAGTCTAGCATTGTCATACGCATCCCGTCGAATTTCATTCAACTCATTTAATTGTAATTTTCGAGCTAAACCAGCATCTGACAATTCAAAGTTTAATTTTCTAATGGCCCAATACGATTTATGCTCTATTTCAACAGGTAGATGACATGCTTTTCCATAGACTAGCCGATACGGGGACATACCAAGAATAGTTTTATAAGCAGTACGGTAAGCCCACAATGCGTCAGAAAGTTTTAAAGACCAGTCTTTGCGTGATGGATTCACCGTTTTCTCTAAAATTCGTTTAATCTCCCGATTGGCTAACTCTACTTGGCCACTAGTCTGCGGGTGATAAGGGGTTGCAATTCTATGGGTGATACCGTACTTTCGTAACAGAATCTCAAAAGGTTTATTACAGAAATGTTTTTCCCCATCACTAATTATAACCTTGGGCATCCCAAACCTAGAAAATATGTTTTCTTTCATAAATTTCAAAACAGGTTTGTGATCATTAGTTCTACAGGCAACAGCTTCTACCCATTTTGACACATACTCAACACCAACTAAAATATACTCATGGCCAAAAGATGGTGGAAACGGACCCATAAAATCAATTCCCCACATGTCAAAAATTTCAATAGCAGTAATGGGCTGAAGAGGCATCATTTGCCTACGAGTTAGACTTCCAACACGTTGACATGGGTCACATGTCCTACAGAACTCGTGGGCATCTTTAAATAGTGTAGGCCAATAAAAACCACATTGTAACACCTTAGCTGCTGTTTTCTTAGATGCAAAGTGTCCTCCGCAAGCACTGGCATGACAAAAAGAGAGTACACTTTGTATCTCATGATCCGGAATGCATCTTCTAAAGATTTGATCATTGCAATACTTGAACAAATAGGGGGCATCATAATAATAACTTCTTACTTCACGCAAGAAATTATTCTTATCATTCGATCCCCAATGCTCCGGCATCCGGTTCGTGACAAGAAAGTTTACAATATCAGCATACCATGGTATAGTAGAAAGTGCAAACAATTGCTCTTCAGGGAACGAGTCCTTGATGGGCAACTGTGGCACCAAATCATGAACAACTAGCCGTGATAGATGGTCAGCAACCACATTCTCTACTCCCTTTTTATCTTTGATAGTGATGTCAAATTCTTGGAGTAGAAGTATCCATCGTATTAAGCGTGGTTTGGCCTCTTTCTTATCCAGTAAATATTTTAGCGCTGCATGATCTGTAAAGATAACAATAGGAGCACCAAGGATATAAGAGCGAAATTTGTCTAATGCAAATACTACTGCAAGCAATTCCTTCTCGGTGGTGGTGTAATTCATTTGAGCATCATTTAAGGTTTTGCTTGCATAGTAGATGACATATGGCTTATTATCCTTGCGTTGTCCTAGGACAGCTCCTATCGCATAGTCACTAGCATCGCACATGATCTCAAAAGGTAATGACCAATCAGGTGGTCGCACGATGGGTGCAGTGCTAAGCATAGCCTTCAATTTTTCGAATGCCTCTTGACAGGTTTCGGTCCAATTGAACGGTGTATCAAGGGATAGGAGGTTACATAATGGTCGAGCTATGACACTAAAGTCCTTGATGAACCTCCTATAAAATCTAGCATGACCCAAAAATGATCTAACATCTCTAACCGTCTTGGGTGCAGGTAGCTTGGCGATTAGGTCAATCTTAGCTCTATCAACTTCCATGCCCTTCGATGAAACAATATGTCCTAGGACAATTCCCTTTGGCACCATGAAGTGGCATTTCTCCCAATTCAGTATCAAATTCTTTTCCATGCTGTTGGCAGCGACCAGCACCGGAACCCACTCACACCGGTACAACCACCAACGTCGGACAAGCAAAGAGAGAAGCAAACGGATAATCACTCTCTCGCTCCCTCGACACCGGACTCAAGGATCACCGCTTCGCTTCCGCTACGAAGGGCAAAAGATTACCCCGTGGTATTAATAGGGTAAAACACTTGAGCACCGCAGCGGATTATCAAACCAAAAGAAGAAGAAATAGGAAGAAAATAGCAAAGCAAACACAAAGATGTAACGAGGTTCGGCTACAAGTAGCCTACGTCCTCCACCGCTCCAAATCTCAATTAGGATGAACAGATTACAGAGATAGCACACACCCGAACGATCACACGTGATCGCTCTACAAGAGATTCACACAGAATTCCCTTTGCACAAGAAGTAGGATCCCAATCCTCTTCTTCTCTAGAACCCTAGCCGCACAAAACAAGAGTCTCTCTCAAAATATCCTTGAATATCTCGCCTCCTAGGGCTCTCATGAGTCCTATATATAGTCTCAAGACCTTCAGATGATCATAGCCGTCGAAACGCCACCAAAAACACCAAAAGAAAATCGTCCGTACGATTTTTCGCGAGCCCGAGTCGACTCGGCTGTGGTTCGAGTCGACTCTGGCACGTCTGGACAAAACTGGCACGATCTAGGGTCGACTCAACTGTAGCTCGAGTCGACTCGACGATGCTTCGAGTCGACTCGACTGTAGCTCAAGTCGACTCTGACAGTCGAGACAGAAACATGGTTTTCTCGGTCTTCTGGCCTTTCTCCTCCCGGGTCGACTCGACTGTTCCCGAGTCGACTCGACTGTTCCCGAGTCGACTCGACTGTTCCCGAGTCGACTCGACTGTAGCTCGAGTCGACTCCGACAGTCCGCCAGACAGAATTATGCAGAATTGATTCTCCTTCAATTCTCTTCATCACCAATGGTCTCCACATACCCCAACACATGCATCGAGCTAAGACTGCTTGTAAATGTGACAAGCAATCATCAAATGAATCGCCAAAAACAGAGAAATCATCCATAAACACTTCTAAAAATTTCTCGTTCATTTCTTCAAAAATACTGAGCATGCATCTTTGGAATGTTGCAGGTGCATTACACAACCCGAATGGCATCCGACGGAAAGCGAATGTGCCGAAAGGACAAGTGAAGGTAGTCTTCTCTTGGTCTTCTGGTGAAATCTCGATTTGGTAGTACCCGGAATAGCCATCGAGAAAATAATAGAATTTGTGTCCTGCAACTCTTTCCAAAACTTGGTCTAGGAAGGGTAGGGGAAAGTGATCTTTCCTAGTGACTAAATTCAATTTTCAGTAGTCAACACACATGCGCCAACTCGTCGGAACACGAGTTGGGACTAGTTCACCCTGATCATTTTTCACTACCGTCAGACCTGCTTTCTTGGGCACGACTTGAGTAGGACTCACCCACTTGCTATCGGAAATTGGGTAAATAATACCCACGTCAAGCAACTGGAGGACTTCTGCTTTAACCACATCTCTCATCGTAGGATTCAACCTGCGTTGCATTTGCCTTGTGGTTTTGGCATTGTCCTCCAAATATATCCGGTGCGTACAAATTAAAGGGCTAATCCCCTTCAAGTCGGCAATAGACCACCCTAAAGCTCCTTTATGATTCTTTAGAACACAAAGTAATTTTCTTTCTTGGGCATGATCCAGATCAGATGAGATGATTATAGGAAATGTGTCCTCGGGTCCAAGAAAGGCATACTTGAGTTCCTTCGGTAAAGATTTCAACTCGAGCTTAGGTGTTTGTTCATGGGATGGTACTATCTTTGCTTTTCGAGGTGGCAACTGTTCAAATTCCTCTATTCGCGGTCTCCACCCATTGACCATCATAACATCCGAATTATCTAAACCAGGTAGGACCACATCATTAGCAGTACCTTCAGAACACCAATCTATTAAACCATTGTCGGCCGATTCAGTAAATATTTCTTTTAACAAATATTCTTCCGCAATGGTTTCAACCCATTCAACTTCTTTACTTTCTTCATGATCACTGGGTTGTTTACCTATACTAAAGACGTTCAGTTCCAAGGTCATATTGCCAAAAGAAAGCTTCATGACACCATTCCTACAATTGATCAATGCATTAGAAGTTGTAAGGAATGGACGTCCTAAGATGACCGGAATCTGAGATGGTGAATTGGAAGCAGGATGTGTGTCCAGTACGATAAAGTCAACAGGAAAATAGAACTTGTCTACTTGGACCAACACATCTTCAATAATCCCTCTAGGGACCTTCACTGACCTGTCAGCTAATTGTAAGGTCACAGTTGTTGGCTTCAACTCACCCAAACCGAGTTGCTCATATACCGTATATGGCAACAAGTTCACACTCGCTCCTAAATCTAGCAATGCTCGCTCAATCCTAAAATTGCCAATGATGCACGAGATAGTTGGGCAACCTGGATCCTTATATTTAGGGAGAATGTTATGCTGTAAAATCGCACTCACATTTTCAGCCAAAAATGCCTTCTTCTTGACATTTAAACGACGCTTGACAGTGCACAAATCTTTTAAAAATTTTGCATAGGAAGGCACTTGTTTGATTGCATCAAGAAGAGGTACATTGATTTTTACTTGCTTAAAAAGCTCAAGAATTTCAGAATTTGGTTCAAGCTTTTGCAAGGGCTTTAATCTCAACGGCGCCAAAAACTTAACGCGTTCGCAAAAATGTTTTCGCGAAACTAATCTCCCAAGTATAGGAGAATCGCACAAGTAGTAAATTCTCGGGAGTCCGAGGTCGAATCCTCAGGGAACGATCTATAGATTATTAGCGTAATTTTTAGATGTAATTTTCAGTTGAATAAATATGTGGATTAAGATGATGTTTTGATTTTCATAAATTAAAATTGGAGAACAATATAGCAATAAACAAAGTTCAATGAAATAAAGATGGTAGGGATCTGGAATCCCCCTTGATGATATTGCATCCAAGAAATAAACTCTATGGTTCTTGATTAAAAATGAATGGTAGGATAGATCTAATCATGGTATATGTTTCATGAACATATGAACTCAATTTCTAAGCATTCGTCGTGCTTTCTACGTCTACGGCGAATCAAATACTAAAGCAATCCATATATCAATAATCATAATCCCTTAAAGAGCTATCTACGAAATAACTATGCATGGATCAAAAACATATCAGTAAATATAATTCATTCAAGGCAAAAGTTTAGAGTTTACTTTAAAGAGCAATACATCAAAGGTTCCTCCATCTCCCTCCCTAAGAAATTAGCCGTCCATCAACATAAAAGAAATCTCCCCTGTTCCTCTTCCTTCTCTCTTTTTTTTTTTCTTTTTATTTTCGGAAACAGGGCATGCCCTGTTTCCTCTCTTTTTTTTCTTCTTTTTCGAATGGGGCTGAGACTCTGTTTTTTTCGAAATGAACTCCCCCCCCAACCCATCCCAGCCGAGAGGTATATCAATCCCCCCTTTCCCCGCACGCGGTGGAAACAAATGGATAGGATGAATCTCGGGAGGTTGCAGTGGCCTGGAGGATCCGATCGTGGATGGATCGCGATCTCTTCCCCGCTGGAATCGCGGACTCGGATGATGCGCTGGTGGGGAGAAAGATCCGGGAGCGTGTGATCTCGGGAGAGCTGGGCGGAAGAAAAGAATCTTGGCTCGCGGAAGAAGCGGACGACGTGGGTCACTCGCAGGATGCTGGAAAAGGCTGGATGAACACGTAGATGGCTGGACTTTGCTGGGAGGGTGCATGCGGACGGCTGGGAGGAGGCTGGAAACGTGGACGAGATTGGGGCTTGGACGCGGACCCTGCGGCAGAAGCAGACGTTGATCGCGTGGGAGCTGAAATCTGGGACTCCATCGGGTTGAGATGCACGGGCTGCTGGGTGAAAGAAGTGTGGACGCAGGGACCTAGATCTGGGAGAAGCTGGATGCAGGATCTTCGGACGCGGTAGATGATGCGGTGGTGACGGCTGGGATGTATGCTCTGGCTTGCGGGAGAAGCGGAAGGAAGCTGAGATTTGGAACTCGGAAGCGAGCTGATCACGGAAGATTCACATGCGGACGGCTGAAGGAGCTGATAGCATGGCCTTGGGCGCTTTGGATAGCTCACGGGAGAAGAGGATGGGCTGCACGTGGGCTCCATCGGGCTGAGCTGCACGGGCTGCTGGGAATTTGTTGCAGTGAACTGGATGGCTGAACTTAGACTTCTTCTAGTGTGCAACTGGGGCTGAAACATGCAGTTGGCTGGTCACCTGCGGTGATGTTTGGACCCAATGCGCATCTTAGCTTTGATTTATAATCACCTGCACCCCACAAAAATATAATATTAATGCAGAACTTTTATCATTATTTGTTAGCAATAATACTAATTTAAGTGATATGTAGATCGCACTTTTGTGCTCTCATCACTCCCTTTCTTCAAGATCCTTAAGCGGCCAAAGAACTTCCTGTGGTCGGAGGAATGCCAGCAAGCCTTTGAAGGACTCAGGCGCCTTCTGGCCTCTCCCCCGCTACTCACCAAGCCTCGGCGGGGCGAGGTTCTTTACTTGTATCTGGCCGTCTCCCCGGTCGCAGTGAGCTCAGTCCTGATCCGGAAAGAAGACAAGCTCCAGAAGCCAGTCTATTATACCAGCCGGGTCCTCAGGGATGCTGAGACCCGATATTCTAAGCTTGAGAAGACAATTTTTGCCCTGATCATTTCAGCTCGGAGACTCCGGCCTTATTTTCAAGCACATACCATAGCCATACTGACCGACCAGCCTATGAAGCAAATACTGCAAAAGTCGGATCGTGCCGGAAGGGTTGCCAAATGAGCAGTTGAGCTCGGAGAGTTCGACCTTGAATACCGCCCCAGACCAGCCATTAAAGCTCAGGTACTTGCCGACTTCATCGTGGAGTGCACCTTGCCGGACGACCCCGAGCTGCCACTCACACCCACAGAGGAGACCCCGAGGCTGCCATGGGTCCTATATGCGGACGGCTCTTCGACCTCGGGGGGTAGCGGAGCGGGACTCATCCTCACCAACCCGGATGGGGTGGTGGCTGAGCAAGCCCAACGCCTCGAGTTCCCAGCCTCAAACAACGAGGCAGAATACGAGGCGCTCATTGCCGGACTCAAGTTGGCGAAGGAACTGAAGGTGGAAGACCTAAAGGCCTTCAGTGACTCCCAGCTATAGTAAGCCAGGTCCAGGGAGACTTCGAAGCAAAGGAGCCATCGATGCGGAAATATCTCCAAAAGGTGCGGGAACTTACGTCCGCCCTAGGTTCCTTCAGCATCCAGCACATTCCCAGAGCGGAGAATCTCAGGGCGGACCAATTGTCTAAGCTGGCGACCTCCCGCATGAGTGAGCTTTCCAAGGCAACGGTGCTCGAATATCTCCGAACACCCAGCACAGAGGAACCTGAACCAACCATGGGCATCGACTTCGAGCCAAGCTGGATCGACGGGTTCGTCCGCTATCTCCAGGATGGGACCCTCCCTCACGACGAGCTGGAGGCCCGCCGGATCAGGCGTCAAGCTTCCCGGTACATCCTATATGAGAACAAGCTCTATCGTCGGTCATTTACTTCTCCTCTCCTTAGATGTCTTCGCCCCTCGGAGGCAGACTATGCCCTCCGAGAGGTCCATGAAGGGATTTGTGGAAACCACTTGGGAGGTCGGGCACTAGCCCATAAGATCCTGCGACAAGGATATTTTTGGCCCATGCTTCAGAAAGACGCGACGGACTTCGTCCGGAAGTATGACCGGTGTCAACGGAACGCCAATATCCAGCGCCGACCTTCGGCCCCATTGACCTCAATTATCGCCCCCTGGCCGTTTGCCCAGTGGGGGATCGATATCCTAGGGCCCTTCCCCCTAGCTACCAGGCAAAGAAAATTTCTGGTCGTCTCCATCGACTACTTCACCAAATGGGTCGAAGCTGAACCTGTGGTCCGGATCACCGAACGAAAAATGCGGGACTTTGTTTGGAAGTCCATAATCTGCAGATTCGGACTCCCCCGTATCCTTATATCCGACAACGGCCGCCAGTTCGACAACGTCCACTTCAGAGAATTTTGCTCCGACCTCGGCATCGATCACCGCTTCACCTCGATCGCCCATCCGCAGACAAACGGAGAAACTGAGGTAACTAATCATACCATTTTGCAGGGGCTCAAGGCTAGGCTTGACCGGTCCAAAGGACAGTGGGTCGAGGACCTGTACAACGTCCTCTAGGCTTACCGGACTACGTTCCGATTACCCACTGGTGAGACCCCCTTCAACCTGGCATACGGCACGGAGGATGTTATCCCGCTGGAAATCGGCCTCCCCTCCTCAAGGGTGGAACACTACGACACCGACTCCAACTCTTCCCGGCTCAGGAATAACTTGGACCTCGTCGAAGAGACACGAGAGGTCGCCCGAGTCCGCATGGCAAGGTACCAGCAGAAAACGGCCTAGTACTACAACTCCAGAGTCAAGCCCAAGCTCTTCAAGGTGGGGGACCTCGTCCTCAGGAGAGCCGAAGCTTCTCAGCCCGCCAAGCAAGGAAAGCTCACCCCGAACTGGGAAGGACCGTATCAAATCGCTCGAGTGCAACGACCCGGAGCGTACAAGTTGAAATCTCTTGAAGGAACCCCCATCCCGCGAAGCTGGAATTCTGAGAACCTACGGATGTATTATCAATAAAATCCCAAGGGTTTCCGGGCGATCAGGAACATGGATCTTGTCTCCTCTTTACAATGATTATGTCTCCTCTAATATTGGGTCGTTTGTGATCCTCAGATACCCCGACTAAGGTCAGAATGCCCCGTGCGTCGACCGTAGAGTCCCAAACTCCCTCGACCTCGGGAAGCGTCGCAGGTCGACAGAGCGTTCCCAGACCCCTCGACCTGGCGCACGATTCCTCGACTAAGTTCGGGATGCCCCGAGTGTCGACCGTAGAGTCCCAAACTTTCTCGACCTCGGGAAGCGTCGCAGGTCGACAGAGCGTTTCCAGACCCCTCGACCTGGCGCACGATTCCTCGACTAAGTTCGGGATGCCCCGAGTGTCGACCGTAGAGTCCCAAACTCCCTCGACCTCGGGAAGCGTCGCAGGTCAATAGAGCGTTCCTAGACCCCTCGACCTGGTGCACGATTCCTCGACTAAGTTCGGGATGCCCCGAGTGTCGACCGTAGAGTCCCAAACTTCCTCGACCTCGGAAAGCGTCGCAGGTCGACAGAGCATTCCCAGACCCCTCGACCTGGCGCACGATTCCTCGACTAAGGTCGGGATGCCCCGAGTGTCGACCGTAGAGTCCCAAACTTCCTCGACCTCGGAAAGCATCACGGATCGAGAGTGCGGTCCCAGACCCCTCGATCTCGTGTATGATCCCTCAACTAAGTTTGAGATGCCCCGAGTGCCGACCGTAGAGATCCAAACTCCCTCGACCTCGGGAAGCGACGCCAGGTTGATAGCAAACCCAAGCTCCCTCGACCTCGCGCTCGATACCCCGACCAAGGTCGGGATGCCCCATGAGTCGACCGTAGAGTTCCGAACTCCCTCGACCTCGGGAAGTACTGCCGAGCTGACGACGAGCTCACCCCCCCTCAATCCGAGGAAACCGGGGACAATGCCTTGACGGTCCTCCGGGACATTCAACAGCAACAACGGAGCAACGCTCGCGAAGGCTTTCGACAACGGCAATACCCCCTGGCTCGATTGGTATTTCCGAAATAGACCCCAAGCTAAAGGGTGACTCCGAAGGCCAGCCAGGAAACAAGGCGATCTACTCCACTACGAAGCGCGCAATCTCGGAGGTGCAAGAGGTACATCCTACTTGACATCCGCCTTATTATATTCATCTATCTATGTGTTGCCAACAAAATCCCGATTGAGATTGGGACCTCATCCCGGCCAAGGCCGGGTCGCCCCTACGAGTTGATCCAAGACCGAGGTTCCACCGACCTCGTGCACGCTTTCTCTACCGATGGCCCCCATGACAACTCATGCAAACCTTTTTGAGTAAGGGCCTGATTCGGCCCCCATACGTTGAGACATCGATGTCGACCTGTGAAGATGACCTCGGTCACGGGCGTGCTGATCGAGATCAAGAGGGCCGAGGTACTCTTTACAAGTTTCGACTCCGCTTGCCAGAACCTCAGCAGAGCCCAAGGGCAATAACCATAAAAACCCCGATGACAGTTTGACTATTGGCTCATGCTCCCCTTCAGGGAACGGCCTTAACATTTTTTTGGACCTACGCTCCAAAAAGCCAAACTCAAAAGCTTGGCTAAATACCCCGATAGCGACCTATGCAAATCTAACAAGGCCCCCTCTCGGGGGTCCGAGGCCCAAGCCTGGTGCCTCAGAAATCCAAAAACCAAACCCGACGACCTCTGCGAGCTTCAAATCCGAGCTCCAAGACTTGGTGAAGCTTCCTAGAATCCAAGCTCAGAGCCTCCCCTAATCAGCGTAATCGGAACTTAGACACTTAAACAAGTTAGGGGAAAGAAAAGCAAAACATAGCCAAGAAGCATGTCTTCATTGACAAGCAGCCCAAAGGCTAGGATACAAAGTCGAGGGTTGGTATAACAATAAGTTGAAGTACCGGCCTCGCTTACAACTGAAGAAAATAAAAGGGAAAAATAAGCGCAGAAGGGCGAAAGAAAACCTTTTCATTAGTAAAGTGCCGGAAGGCTAAGTACAAAATTGGAGGTCGGCCGCTCGACAAATTTGAAGGCCGACCTCATTTACAACAAAAGGAAGATAAAAGTCTAAGTCCTAAGGGACGACAGTTGCGTTGGCGTCACCCTCGGGGTCATCTATGGCGATGACCTGGGGACCTTCGGCGGACACGGGCTCGGGGTCTGCGGCGGGGACCTCGGCGGGCGCCTCGGGAGCGTCCTCGGTGATTTCGCGAGGGAGAGCCTCCGTCACCACCGGCGCGGCTACGTCCGCCTCAGCCTCGGCAGACCCCTCGGACGCGAGGGCAGTAGGAACATCGTCGTCAGAGTCGGCGCCCAACCTCATCCTTGGACGAATCATTGAGAGATCGAGCTGGGGGCAGTACCGAGCCATCTGCCTCCGAAAGTTGTCGAAGCCACGGAGGAACCCATCCACAGTCTCCTCCTCTAGCATGTCGCGAAATTCGTCCGAGTCCTTGAAGAAGTCCACAGCATGCTCAGCTCGCTCGAGTGCCCTCCTTTCCCGGGCCTCAAGTTGCTCGACCTTCAGGCGCAAGACCCCGCCCTCGTATTTGAGGCCCGCAACCTCGGACTAAGCCTCCGCCAGACGCGCCTCCGATGCGCGCAGGGCCGACTTGGCCAGGGAATGGGCAGCCCTTTCCTCCTCGAGCTCCTCAACAATGGCCAGTCGCCCAGCCTCCGTCGCCTCCCTCCGCGCTTCGGCCTCAGCCAGCGCGGCCTCCAACTCGGCGACCCTCTTCTTGGCCGGCTCCAACTGCCGGCTGAGTCGCCGAGTCTCCTCCTGACATCCTTGGGCGATGAATACCAAGGTGTCGACTTCGTGAATGTGCTGCAAGAGAAAAGAGAGAAAACGATTATAAGTAAAAAACATACAATACGTACACTAATAGCCGAAGGAAGATTAAGAGAATGGCTTACCCGAACAGTATTGCGATAGGTACCGTCGACGATCTCTTCCAGCGATAAGTTCCGAAACTCGGCCCGGTCCGCTGGAAGCATAGCGCGCCGAAACACTGCACGCGTGACGTCGGCATCGTGGAAGGCCGAGCTCCCCTCAAGGAGTGGGGACCCTGGCTCGGCTGATTCCCCCCGCTGGCCCCTTGAAGAGCTCGGCTCGTCCGAGCTGGGGACCTCGGGGCCGCCGAGCCCGCATCACCGGCGGCCGACACCCGCCCTCGAGCGGCTGCGGAGACCCCCGCCTCCGGGCCTCCCATCCCGGCCGAGGTAGAAGCGGCGACCGACTTCGACTTCTTCCGAGGCTGGGGAATAGCCCCGCCGGCCTCGGCCTCCCGCCTTTTCAACCGGAAGAAGAGAGATGTGTTGCTGGTCGGCATGTGAGGAATGTCTGAAACAAAAAAAATTTTTCCTAAGTATCAGACCAACGTTAGAGGAGCAAGAGGAAGGAACAGATAAAACAAAGACGAAGCAATGCGACTACTCTTACCCTCGGGACGCGCCGAACTCAAGCCAACGCTCGCCAAGGCACTCTCACTTAGGAGCTCGGTCAGGTTGAACCCCTTTCCGAGGCCCCGCAAAGCGTCAAGGACCCTCTGGTCCCTCCCCGAGGGCTCGGAGAGCCTGTTAAGGGCCTTCAGCCGGAGGTGCCCCCACCTCGGGTCAAATCCCCACGGCGCCTCGGACGCAAGAAAGAAAAACTTCCCCTTCCACTCATGAATAGAGGAAGGGGCACCCTGGAAAAGCGACATACCACCCCGAAGGCGAAGTATAGCCACCCCCCATCCGCCGGGTTTGTTTTTAGTAAGAAACACCGGTGAAAAACGCTCACCGAAGTCAGGATCCCATGTACAAGACAAAGGAACAAAATCCCAACTATGGTCCTCCACGAGTTCGGAGCGAGCTGTGCTGGGACGAGTTGATACTCCACCAGCAAGCTGTTCACGAACTCGTGTAAGGGGAACCGCAAGCCGGCCCAGAGCATTTCACGATGAATCGCGATCCGACCTGGGGGCGGCCGCGTCACCCTATCCTCCGGCCCTGCAGTTTCGAGACGAAACCCGGGCTGGAAAAAGAACCGGGAGCGGATTAACTCCAGCTCCTCCCCCGACAGACTAGATCCGACTTCCTCCGGACCAAAACCCATTTTGGAGAAAATCGAAGTAACCTAAAGACGAAAGAGACGGGAAAAAGGAGAAAGAAGGAGAACCCCTAGCTAACACAAGGAAGAAACCTACGGGGGGAGTCGCCGGAAATCGCTCCGAGCACCACCGGCGAGATTCTGTTGAGAAAGAGGACGAAGGTGGAGACAGCGAAAAAGAGAAGGCAACCGAACAAGACTCCTCTTAGGGCTGGTTTGGGGGGGGGGGGTTTATATAGACCCCTCTAACGGCCCAGATCGGCGGGTTCGGTATCCACCCCCCGTCTGGATTACGCCACGTGTCGGCCTCGGAAGCCGAAACACCGCATTCATTCCGGACCGATGCCTCGAGCGCAGAACCGAGGCGTCGTCCCATCGGATCTCGCAGCATCATCATGGATCCGCTGCGCCGGATCGCTTCGAAAGGCGAGCAGATGCCGCCCCCGCTCCCTTCATTTAAGAAGCCCCAGGACGCGTGGAGCGCCGATGTAATCTTAGCCTCTCGAATCCCCATTCGGCCGATATGAGATTAAATGCGTCCGACCTCGAGTAATTAGCCTAATCCTCGATCCCGGACCACCGGCTCGGCTTTAAATCCCGGGCGGCTGATCCAACACCCGACCTCAAGGCAATCGACCCAATAGATCTCCAGATCGCACCACGTGTCCGCCTCAAGGATCGACACAGCATACTTATCTAGGAAAGACGCCTTGACTATAAGATCGAGGAGCCACCCCATCGGGTCCTGGAACCCCATCATGAGTTCGGCATACGGAACGACCACGAAGAGCCAAAAGGCGCAACCCCCCGTTATAAATGCTTCGGGATGCGTGAGGACACCGACATAATTCAACTCTCCTCGATCTCAGTTACCGTAATAAAGACTTCTACTTCCCGCGCCCGAGCTCGCAAACGGCTCGAACTCGGAAGTCGGGGGGTAGTGTTGGGGGAGCGCAGCTTCCCCCCCGAGTGCATGAGAACCTTGCCATCAGAGGACCGGATGGCGGCCGACCTCGGTGCCCGACCCCGGAACATCCGACCCGAAGAGCTCTCGGCCTCGGAAGTCCGCCCTCGCTGCCCACCTGCCGCGGTTGCATCCTGTCAAAGTCTGGTCAGGGGCCATACCCTGCCACCGCCTCCGGCATTTAATGCGCATGACCTCTGCAAACCCCCGACTCACTCAACAATTAATGTGTATCCCCGACTCACTCAACAATTAATATGTATCTCCGACTTACTCAACAATTAATGTGTATCGCCGGCTCACTCAACAATCAATGCGCGTGGCTCCTGTTATCTACGGATCCTCAGTCCTCCACGGTAAATCGGCTCGGCAGCGTTCAGTCAGCCATGACAACTCTCTGATCCCGGCCTCACCTCCGACATCGAAGCATTAATTCACCTGATCGCGCACCAACTCGAGCGACGTGCTAAGCCGTACGGCGACCTCGCCCCATCACATCACAGGTAATCCGACCCCCCTATAAAAAGGAACCCCTCCTTCTCAATGGGGGTTGGACACAGAAGAAAGAAAGCAGAACGCTTCTTCCCTCTACCTCTCTCCTAAATTTAAACCCCCTCTAACTTAAGCATCAGAGGGCCGGCGCCGGAAACTCCGGCCACCAGCTTTTTGCAGGTCCCCCCCTCCACGGAGGACGCCGCTCGCCGATAGATCGCCGCCCGCCGGAGTTCGCCGAAGCTCCTCCTCCTCAGCAGACGGCCGCCCCCGGGTCCAATTTCCAGCAACAATCCTAGAGCAGTGATCTTGGGTTGAAAGTTAAAAATAAAAATACCCCTCAATTTAGCAGAAAAATTGATATATTACCATCAATATATTATGTCAATATTATATATATATATAATATTATATTGGTATTATATTGTATTAATGATATATATAATATATTATTAATTATATTATTATCCTATTATTATTGAAGGATAATTTTAAATTATAGTATAAATATATTTTATATTTTATATTTATATAATGAAAATATTTAATATATTACTCCTATTTACCTTATTTTCTTAATCAAAATAATTATTAGTATTAAAAAATCTATTATAAGTATAAATAAAAATAGTAATTATATAATAAAAAAATAACATATTTTTATAAGATTAATAATTTATAGGAGTAATAAATATATTTTTATAAAATATATTAATAATTAATATATTGATAATATATTAATATTTTATTATAATATATTTTATATGATTAATAAATATATGATAAGGGCTACTAAAAGTAGAATATGTGACAAAATTATGGATATATTATAGTAATTAGTATATTGACTTACATTTTTGATTCATGAGAATTAAAAATACATAAAAAATTCATCTAAGATATATCAGGATATTTGTGGTATTATGTGGTCAGTGATCTTGGATTCTCGTACCATACCAAATAAGTTACTCATGGATATTTGAAAATTTTTAATTACTGGATCATGGCCTACCAAATACATTGATCTTAAATCACTGGGAATCAAATTACCCCAATATTCGGATCACCGAGGATCTTAAATCACCGTGGTGATTCTATTGGGATTACCAAACGCCCCCTTAGGTAAATTATCTCGAATTGATATCCAATCACCGCCTCGTTAACATATTCCAACCCATCCGCTCGCTATCCGCTGATCTGCTAACCCAAGCTCATGACGGCATAACACGCCACCACAGAATCATGAGTGGCTTGGATCCAACTCAATTTTATATTTGAGTCTTAATACTAAATTCATACCCAATCCAATAGAAGATCAGATCGGATTGGGTCTATTGCGAAAATTATTAACCTAATGGGTCATTTGGATCGCGTCAGATCCATGTATAACTCAATTTCAACCTAAAAAATTCAGATCCAGGTCGGGTTCAGTTCAAATCCTGGTCAAGTCCAAATGAATCTGAAAGAGTATGATTGTGTCTGTAAAGCAGAAAGCAGCCTCAATGACTTTCTTTTTGAATATTGAAGGACAAAAAACCACAAACCAGATAATGACTCACTGCAAAAACAACATGCAGTGCTCAGCAAATCAAATTATCTAGAGAACAACCCATGTCTTTATACTCAAGCCTTTTTCGAGACCCAATTATTGCTTTGTTGCAACAAATGCTCATTATTTTTTAATAAGCCTTCAAAACCAAGCAGTGAAATTGCATGAATCATTCTGTGTTTTGAATTGGAGCTATAAACTCAAGATACAAAATACTGCTCATATATAGAACATGCTTATTAGTCATAAGGCATAATTTAGAGAACAATATGGGTTCAAACTTTTTTCAGGCCCAAATGATTTTGTTGGATTTGGTTTAGGTTAGGTCGGGTTAGAGTTGGGCACTGGGCCGGGCCGCCCACGGCCCGGCACGGCCCGGCACGAAGCGGGCCGTGCTTGGCACGGCCCGCAAGCTACAGTGCCGGGCCGTGCCTGGCACGGCCCATTTGAGAGGGCCGTGCTGGGTCACAGGGTACTGGCCCGCGGGCCGAGCCCGGCACGGCCCGCTTCGGGCCTGGGCCGGCACGGCCCGCTCTAGGCCCGCGGGCCAAGCACGGCACGGCCCGCGGGCCAAGCACGGCACGGCCCGCGGGCCAGCCCGGCACGGCCCATAAGGGCCTAGGCCGGGCGGGCCCGCGGGCCTGGCACGGTCCGGGCCTGGGCCCGGCCCGGCCCGATAAAAATTAATGCTTCATAAATTTTTTTAATAAATTAATAAATATTGAAAACTAAGGATTTATGAATATAAAGCCACCTTAATGGTGGGGGGTTTGGCATAGACCCCTACCAGTTTATTAATTTAAATCAAAATGGTACATGAAGGGAGGTTTGGACCTTGGTCTGACCTCCAGAATACAATAAGAAAGGGCCGAGGTTTGGACCTTGGTCTGACCTCCAGAATACAATAAAAATGTATAATTATAAAAAATTAAGAAATCTTACTAATCATCAGTGATTCAGTGAATCAGTATTCACTCTTCAGTCTTCAGTCTTCAGTCTTCAGTAGTGTTTGTATCATCATCATCAGAGGATGTTGTATTATGTCCACCTTTATCTTGAAGTCTTGCCTCAGCATCCAACCAATCTTTGAAGGAGAGAAGCATCTCCACCGTTTCGCCCGTCATCCTACTTCTCTTTTCGTCAAGAACACGCCGACCTGCACTAAAAGCGGATTCCGATGCTACCGTGGACATCGGCACAGCTAAAATATCGCGTGCAATTGCAGACATAACAGGATATTGATTTCTAACACTCTTCCACCAAGATAATACATCTAGATTCTCTATTTGATTTTCATCATATGCAGAATGAAGATCATTTCGTAAATAAAATTCTAGTTCACTACTTAAAGATGAAGAAGATGAAGAGGAACTTGAAGCATGTGTGTGTCTTCTCTGTGCAATGAATGAAAAAATAGATGACGAACGAGAACTACTAGAAGAAGAAATAGAGGTTTGTATTTGTGTTCTAGATCCACGAATTTTTTCATCATATATAGCATAAATATCATAAAGAAGTTGTTTTACCTCATCTTTAGCAGATTCAGAATCTTGATTCATATTTTCAGAGTATGCATCAAGTAAAATTAGCACGCCATTTAATTTAACTCTAGGATCAAATACAGCAGCTAAGTTATGCATAGGACATATCTTGTCCCAATACTCATTCCATTTAGATTTCATTAGGTCAATAATAGGCATTAAAACATCATCATATCTATGTTCTGCAAATTTTTGACTAATTATATATGCTTGTTGTAAAAATGAACATGAAGTTGGATAATAAATACCAGAAAGAACATTGGTAGCATTATAAAAACTAAGCAAAAAATCTTCCAAAATTTTTCCTTTATTCCAATCAGTTTCAGACAATGTAAAGCCTAATCCACGATCATTAATATATGCACTTAATAAGTTTTTATATGGGTATGCATCATGTATCATGCTATATGTTGAGTTCCAACGAGTAATTACATCAAGTTTAAATTTTTTAAAACGTTTACCATGATTTATGCATAGTTCCTTAAATTCTTGAAGTCTTGATCTTGAAGCATGAATAAAAGAAACTGCATTTCTAATTTTTGAAATCACATCTTGAATCATGCCCATGCCAGCATGAACAGAAAGATTTAAGATATGACATGCACATCTAATATGCAATAAATTTCCATCTAACATGGGATGCAATGAGTCTTTTAATAATGCAACAGCAGAATTATTATTAGATGCATTATCAAAAGTAATAGACATAATTTTATCATTAATATTATATGAACATGCAGTTTGATAAATGATATTTGAAATTTGTTGCCCAGAATGTGGAAAATCAAAAGCACGAAAAGCAAGAATACGTTTATTTAATTGCCAATCATTATCAATATAATGAGCAGTAATGGCAATAAAATAATTACTACCTACAGATGCTGACCAAATATCAGAAGTTAATGAAATTTTTACATTTAAAGTAGAAAGTGTTTCAATTAAATTTTGTTTCATTGCTAAAAAGTTAGTCATAGCTACTCTTCTAAATGTACGCCTACTAGTTCTTTTGTAAGCAGGTTGTAGGTTTAATTGAACATATTCTTCAAAATTAAAAGATTCACATAAACTAAAAGGTAATTCATCCTTAACTATCCATTTTACAAGTGCTTTTCTTTGATTTTCATGATTATATGCAAAATTACCTACAAGTAATCCCCCTTGTATATTAAGGGTACTTTGAGTTTGAGCATGAGAATCATGCATCCTATGACTCTCTTGATGTCTTTTTAAATGTCCTGTTCCCCCACTACTACTACAACTATAAAGTTTGGCACATTTTTTACATCTAGCTTTCCAGACTCCATCAACCATAACTCTATCAAATTCATTCCATACAGCACTAGTCCTCTTACGAGAAGAGGTTTGATCTTCACTCGGTTCACCAGTTCTAGAGGAACTAGGAACATGGGGTTGGGGATTAGTTTCTTCTTCCTCAGAAACAGGAGGAATGCCAAACTGACTTTCCTCAAAAGATGACATATCTAAATTGATTAATTCAAAAAATAAAAACTAACCGCAAGGAGGAATTGAGTAGAGGGTCGGAGGGCAGAGGCAGAGCCGAGATTCTGAGCTTCCTCTTGTGCTCTCAACAGAAGCGACCTTCTCTTCTCAACAGGAACCTCCTCTTGTGTAGCACTTGAACACTTGCTAAATGCAAACTAAAAATTAAATTGCTAGAAGAGCACTTTAGAAGAGAGAAATAATAGCAGTAGAGAAGGAGAGAATAGTTGGTTTGGTGTGGTGAGAATGAGGGAGGAATGAGCTATTTATAGAAGCCCAAAAATTTTTTTTCCCCAAAATACCCCTCAATTCAGCCGTTATTGGACTGTTGGGAGGGGTAAAAGGGTCTTTTTTCCGAAAATAGCCGTTGGAAACGGCTATTTTCCTCCCCCCTCTCCAGACGGGCCGTGCCAGGCACGGCCCGTTTGGAGCCGTTGCGGGCCGTGCCTGGCACGGCCCGTTTGCGCCCGTTACGGGCCGTGCCTGGCACGGTCCGTGGCGTGCCGTGCCCGGCCCGGCCCGCCAATAGACGGGCCTGGGGCCGGGCCGGGCTGGCGTTCCGTGCTGGACGGGCCGTGCCCGGCACGGCCCGCTTCATAAGCGGGCCGGGCCGGGCCAGGCACAGCCCGTTTAGTCCTTGGGCCCGGTGGGCCTGGGCCGGGCCGGCCCGGCACGGCCCGTTGCCCAACTCTAGGTCGGGTTGTACGGTTGGAACCCAAAATTGCTTAAAATTCAAATAGGTCGGGTCGGGTTTGAGTTCGATAAATTCAGACCCAATCCAGAAAATAGAACAAGTCCAATTTTAGAACCCGACTCGGCTCCACATGTCCTCCAAAATAGGTCAGATTGGATCTAAGCGGGTCTGGTTGGGTCGGGTCACAGTTGAACCCTACCTATTTTATAGCCTTATGTGCAAGATTATTAGGTCTTCCATGTGCCTGTAAAAACATATGCTAATGCTACATGTTCATGATCTCGAATCGGTTTCTTTCAGTAAAACAAACTACCTATATCCACACACCACTCTAATGCATTTTAACAGATAGTTATGACACAGGAAAGCTTGAAAGGGTCCATCAGGCAAGCTATTGACATGTTTCTCAAGGCAGAGCATGATTAGCTATTTATGTACACACAAAGGGGGAGAAAAAGAAATAAGAGTAAATTACAAAAACCTTCTGAGATGAAGGTGAACTATACTTACCTTTCTGAGATTTATTTTTATATAGTACTATAATCCATAACTTAAATGTTAGTCAATTCATTAACCTTAAATGGAACCCAAATACTATGCTAGAAAAACTTTGAAAATGACCAAAAATATCTTAAATGATATATCATCTATTCAAGAATATGAGAAAGCGTGTGTATCCTCGTTTTACTCAAAGATAATTTTGACTTTTGATATGAGATAAAGAGTTTTACTAACGTTGTTAATTTAATTGGATGAAAGTGCAAATTTTATAAACTATTGGATATAAGTGTAATAAAAGGAAATCTATGAAAGTTTTGCAATTTACTCAAAAAAAAGGGATAGAAGTGCCAACGAGATGATTGCTTATCTTAAGAGGCATTACTCTTGGAGAAGTTTAATTTTCTTATTCTAGGAGTTCACCTTATCATCCGTGATCTTTTCATCCCCATGATTGGATATTAGATGTTCTTTGTTAGTTCTCAGGTCCTCATCTACTATCTTTGCTTGCTTCTCTTTTTTTGTTTAAGATTTTTCTCTTTCTCCTTCTTTTCCTACATGAAATAGTTTGAACATAATAGGCATGTTATACTTCATAAATCAATCCTCATTTCAAACTAATAGTCCAGGTCAAAAAAAAAAAAAAAAATTGTTTAGTGTCTTAAAGAAATGAAGAAATTAGAAGGTTTTATCTCCATTATATAGAACACAAGGAGAAAAATTGTATAAGATATAGCCACCATAAAGCTTATATAGGACATTTTAGAATTTTTTAAAGTAGAATCTAAAGACCATAAAAGCAAGTGATCACAATTTAGGAGCTAAAGAGAACAATCGGAAGATAGATAAATAAATGCAAGAGTGTTTACCGAATATAAATGATATGCTTATTTATGTTTTTTGGTAAGTTATTGACACTATAAATAAGCTATGGCTAAAGATTCTAATATTCAAAAAGCATGGAAATGAATCAAAATTATTCAAAATTGAATTACATGAAATTATAGATGTATCTTTATGAATTGTTCATCCAAATGCAAATTTTTGTTTTTTTTTTTGGTAGAATCCAATTGCAAATTTTGTTGACATCAAACTTAACCAATAATACTGAACATACCATGATATGCTTCTTAATTTATTTTGGCAAGTAACCAATAGCTAAGTTAAAGATTTGAAAGTCAGGAAAAAATATATATATAATGAATTCATGAAAAATATACAACTCCAATTGCATGGAAATATCTCAAATAATTTATAGCCAGAATTTGAATTATTTAGAATCTGCCAATGGACTTGGGCCTTTTTAACATTGCTCTCTTTAGCATCTGCATTGGGGGGAGGTGCTAGATTTAGCCTGTAGGATGTCAAATTGTTAACTAGCAGCAATATTAGAAACCATTGTAGAAAAATAACTTTTTTTCCTTGTTTTTTCCATTGATGATTGTTTCTTTGAGATATTGCCCCAGGGATGCATAGTGTCACACTCGAGAAAAATCTACACAGGCACATGCAAAAGGCCTTCAAAATGACATTACAAGAGAATAAATGTAGGTTGATGACATGTTTACCAATATGGCTTCTGGTGCTATTGTTTGTAGTCTTCTGTTTTGGTCATCCATTTTTCATTTCAACTGTTTTATCCCATTAACATGTATGCCTCCACTTTTGCTAGTTTGTGGTTACCCTGAACAAACCGATCCTCTCTCTAGTCTCCACGTCAGGCGTTGGAACAAATCCTTGGTTTCCCTATCAACCATTATAAACATTATACCTGTACTAGTTTCAAAAAGAATCTATTGTTGCCTTCCGGATCAGTCATATATACCGAAAGGCGAATAAGACAGCTGATTGAGTCACCTTTTATATTGCTTAGCATTTTGATGGTATTTTTTGGAATAACTATGAGATTATTTTTCCACCTTTACGTCATTTTTTTTTCCAGATGTACTCGTACTGGAGTTGGATGATCTATTCAGTCTATCAAAAAAAAAAAAAAATCGTTGCACAATAATAGTAAGAATTTAAATAATAGCAGATATCATGCTATTATAACATAATTATTTATTTGATAAATAGTGATTATAACAAAATTATAGCATTATAATCTGGTTCTGATTCACAGATACTCTAGATCAATCGTGTTGCAGAATTTTCTATGCATCATTCTCGATCATATTTGTTATCAAATCATAATCACTAACCTTACGAGTTAGCAACAATCAGATTTTTTTTTTTTTAGATGAAAATAGAAATTTATGTAGCTCTAATGTAAGTATATATTGTCTGGTCACAAGAAAGGAAAAAAATTAGCAGCCTGAGGACCCGACGACACGCCTATTACGCCAACCTCAAGGCCAACAGTAAAGTACATGACAGCTGTGATTTTTATGGACGGATTTACAGTTGTCAGGAAAGGGGACGCAAATTAATCGGCGTCCCTTTCAGGGAGTCACATGCACTACCTGAGGCCCCGAAATCTGCCACGTGGTGGAGGTCACCGGCTTTGGTCCACTGCTGGGCGCAACAAAATCCAGCAGCGCCGTATCTAGGAAGTGGTATTGTCGTTGGTAAGTAAATCCCAGCGGATCGACTCGGGGGCTCGCCTCACCCTCTTCTCTACGGCGATTTTGCCGGTACTCCTTGTCCGAGTACTGGCCCAAAGAGAAGCCCTAATCCGAGGTACTTGGGATTCTTCTACTCTTTCTGTATCTATTCTGTATGAATTCGTTGCAATTTTCATGTACATGATCTCCTCTGCCTCTCGATTTTGATCGTGCCCTTCTCTGTTTTCCGGGTGGAGATTGTGAGGTGATTGTGGTTTTTGATGGGAGGACGGATGGAGGAGGGTTGGCGTTATTTTGATATTGGTTTTAATTTTTCTGTGTGTTCTTGGGGTACTGGGGCTGTTGATTTGTTGAGAGATGTTTTGTGATTGATTGGAACCGGGACAAAGGGGAATTTGGAACTGGGATTTTATTGGTCAGTTAAGGTTTTTTAATTGCAAGCGCTCGTGCTTTATTCTTCTTGTTCTTCTTCTTGCTCTTCACGAGTTACAGTTTTTGAATGAAAAAAGAGTTTGTTTTTTCAGTAACAGGTGATTTGACATCCAGTGCTATAGTTTTAATTCTTCATCTGAAAACAGGTGATTTGATATCTGGTGTTATTGTTTTGATTCTCTATGTGGACAATTAGTACGATTGTTACAAATTATGGTAGTGATTCTTTTTGTTCGCAGAGTCTTTTTTTTTTTGTTTTTGTTTTTTATTTTTAACCATACTGCTGTGCTTGCACCAAAAAGAAACAAGCAAGTAAAATTATTTGATACTGCAAATTAAGAAAGGGAGAAGCAAAGAGGGACATCAATTTATTATTTGCTGTGGGGCATTTATCCTCACATGATTCGAACTCTGTGGTACTTCTCTAACTGGCCAATGCAAGTAGGGGCTGAGTTTTTAAGAGGTGGTTGGAAATATGTATTGAGCTAAAATTTTGATGCATGTAATGAAGATCAACATCTTAAGGGAAAGGAATGAGAAGAAGTTCCCCTGGCAATGTGGATTATTGAAATTAATTAGTGGGCATATAATTTTGTCCATCAACATTCTTATCGTACTTGGTGGCAGTTCAAGAGACCATATTCGAGCACATGGCTATAATTTTGACCCCTCATTTAGTGCGACAACAATGCTTGTACTCTCAATCAGGGCTTTGATATGAGGAAGCTGTTCATGAGAAGCTTGTGTTTGGTTAGATATGCGGTCACTTGATGAATAGATGAGCTGAGCTTGAACTTTGTCTAGCTTGTTCAACATTGGCTTAGTTAAACTTAAAATCTACTTAAATAATATATATGTCTATATGGATATATAATATTATCATATATTGGTTACTATTTTGTAAATAAAATCTTCTATCTGTAATAATTTGTTCTAGTAATATAATTTTGGGAAAAAGGAGAAGAACATACTTCAATTATTATGTTGAGATCTGGTCTTGGAAACTAGTTAAAAGAGAGAGAGAGAGAGAGAGAGAGATGGAGAGAGAGAGAATGTATGGGGAAGTGTGGGGGACCTCAAGCTCTTAGCAAATCCCATAAGTGAGCTGTTTGCGAACAACTTGAGTGTGGTTTGAAGTTAAATGAGGTGTCGAGCTTAGCTCAAGCCTAGCTAGCTTGAGCTCATCTCAATTATACATCTTCTCTTAATATGTTCTCATTAGTGGGCTATTTTTTTATGATGATTTTGGCTATTTCTATATCATAGCATATTGTCCATCAATTGAAGGGAAGGAAGGAGGACCTTTTTGCTTGATGGTCGAATCTCTTAGCTAGTCAGGACCAAGGCGTACAAATGCCTTAACAAACTGAAGAGTCTCGTGAAACATGTTGTTGCTTAAATATGGACTGATTCAATGTTTTAAATCCCAGCAAGATGGTGTCTCGTCCTGTTACTATGAGAAAATGTGACCAAGATGACCGCTGGGATGTGGCAGAACAGTGTGGTGTCTCGTTTTGTGGAGAAACTGAGACACCCCTGCCACACGGAATTTAAAACCTTTGTCTCATTTACTAGGTAGAATAAAATGATTTACACCATATTGATCGTCCAGAGTGAAAAAATTTAGGCAAATAATGGTATTCTTGCCTCAAAAATATCGAACATAAATTGTGGGGTTGAAGCTGAACTTAGAATCATGCTATGCTACTACTTAGAAGATAGATTTGAGAAAAGCCAACTGCTGAATAGGATGTGCATATACTACCCACAGATCATCACTTGCAATGATGTGAGATAGTCATACTATTGCTTAGGCCTTGTTTGTTGAAATTTCCCTTGTGCTATATTCTTTATAAGTCAATAATATATTTTTCTTGCCATAAAATCTTCCAAATGGGTAAACATAATTTGAAGATTTCCTCCCTTTTACCCTACCAATGAGATTATACAGCTATAACCGTAGTTCACATCGCGAGCAACCCCATCTTGCTAGTCTTTATGTGGAATTTATTGTTGCATCTTTTCAGACATTCTTTGGCCACTTCCTCTCTTTTATTGTTTTTAGTAGTTCCCCTGACAATCTATTGACCTTCGTCGCCCCCTTCCCGACTTCTCATTATAATTTTCATTTTATGATATCACATTGATGCATTCTTTATTGCATTCCCATTATGAAAACCAAGAGGACAAAACTAGAAAGAGAAATCTGCCTATAACTATTATTAACAGCCTGATTTTGTAGTTGCTGGGGTCAACTTTCATTTCCCTGATTGACATGCACAGGAAACCACTGCCTCTGTTTTTTTACTTCAACCATTGTCCTAGGATAATTGTTATAACAATCTGTGATTCTGTCTTTATTGCATTCTGCAGGCACTTGTTGTGGGGAAACCTAATCAAAATTAATATACTAACTACCATGAAGATACTTTGTGCCATCGTAGTTCATATTATGAGATAATCTCTTTCTTTAACCGTTTTCATATCAAATGAGACACGGCATTAAAGTTTTGAACTTTTTATACCAAGTCAACTTGAAATCCTTGATTGATGTACCATTTTACTATTTAAGATATACATTTGTGGTGAAAGCTATCTAACTTCCTGTTTCAGTCTGGTTGAATCTACTGGTTACTTCATCCTGTCCTGCAGTATGCCTGCAATCCAAAGGCTGTATGATGCATGTAAAGTATCGTTCTCTCCTAATGGACCAATATCTCCAGAAGCTCTTGAACAAGTTCGCTTTATTTTAGGTGAGGCAAGAGTTTGTTATAATATCTACACATTCCCTCCATGTCTTGGAATCCAGGATTATGTGACTGTTACAAGGGCTAAATTTCATATTTATATATATTATATATAAATATGTATATCGATGGATGGATGCATGCATGCATATGCATATGTGTATGTGTATGTATTTGTATATGTGTGCATATGACCTTTTAACGACTCTTTAACTTTAAAATACAAATGCGTAAACAAGGACATGACTCGTTGATCATGCTGATGACATATATAAGAGCCTTGTTTTTATGATATCATTACCATCTTCATGTTTTATTTATAATTTTAAGCAGCTTGTAAGCTAATGACATAATACTCTCTACATTTCGTGCTAGCTTCATACTTTATATAAATATGTAGCTCAAATTGTTTCAAAGTCTTGCTGTTTGTTTTATAAGTTATTGACATCTTTTTCTGTTGAACTGAGTATGATGGCACGGTCATGTGATATGTGTAATGAAGATTCAAAAATTCTGATAAGAAATAATGAGGATTCAAAACTGTTATATATAAGAAAATGAAGCTTCTAATAGTAGAAGGGATGATTCTATTAGCTTCTGCCTTTTGCCTAGGGGACCATGCTAATTGTGAACTCTGGCTTCTGCATTTTGATCTGGCACCTTATTCTTGAAAACTCTTTATTGCAGCTTGATTAAGGATAACCTTATCATATCAATCTTACATTGTTTACATGGTATTCACTTAGTTCTTTTTTTTTTTTAATTCTGTATTATAATCTTTTTCAGTAATTCCGCTAACCTGCAATCATTATGTCATCTATATGAGTAATAATACAACAGCAAAATTAGAGGGTTTGACTATTTAGTAGTCTACACATACATTTCCTAGGAGTTTTCTCTTTTGGAGTTAATAATTAGCTGCTCCACCCATATGTGCTCCTGCACCCGCTGCCAATACAAGCAGCTATTTTTTAACTGATAGAATGACAAAGAGGGACCAATAAACTTTGACATATATTTTTGAAATAAAATGTTAAAAATATTAAAGTACATGTTATATCTATAACTGACTCTAGTATCAAACATGATATATCTATAGTTGACTCATGTCATCTGTTGGAGTGAACTTTCTTTTAATTCTTTTTGCTCTTTCTTTGTATCTAGGACGATTTAGAAGGTTACAGTATGCTTGAGGAAAAGGCTGGTGTCTGATTCTTAATAAGACTATCGCCGCTTATTGAATTATTTAGGTCTTCATTAGCTGCTTCATGTAAATATTCAATATTATCAAAATTTATTGGTTGATTGTGTTGAGGTATATGAATAATCTTTTGATTATCTTGACAACTCCTGAGGTTAGAGTAGTGAAAGCAATCTTTAAGGAATGTGAACACAAATATTTGATTATTCTGTTAATCCTGTTGTTAGGTGAGGAGAAAATCTTTCACAGTGATCGGAGTCTAAGAAGGAGATTCTTTTTTGACCCTAAAAGTTGATAAAGAGATTTAGTTTGTTTGGAGATCCTCTAAACTATATAACCAGCCACTTTGACGATCAAGGAAGCTATTCAGCTCAACTATAGTCATTCAATGCACTTTTCAGGTGCTTACAAATTAAGTTGATGAACCTGACTTTATCTGGTGTGCTGTACTGGTAGTCATCCCAGGATGGCTATAGATCAAATGAAAACATCAAGTTTGTGCTCATCTCACAGTATCTTGATATGGGTTCCTTGTCCTTCTAGATGTATGTGTTGAAGATGCAAAGCAACCTTGAGATGCTCATGTGATGTTAAAATGGCCATTATTTTGTTATGTAGGCATGCATGGTTTTGGATTGTTGGGTGGTCTGGTATATTTCTGCCTTTTCAGACTTAATCACCTTATGTGGGCCATGAGAAATATATATTGTGCTTATAATGTTGAATTGAATGTATGTCTTAGTCTAATATCATATACAAGATCTTATGGCTAAAATTTATGCTTGTTTCGTTTGTATTATATTTGCAAATATTATATCAATTATCTGTCTCTAGCAGCATGGCAGGACATTAAGTTTTTGAATATGATGTAAGCATATCGATTTTTGCATTTAACATATCATGCATGCTCATGCGCTCGTATAATTTGCTGTTATAGGATAATTTTTGCTTGGACATCTTACATTTTTCTGACACGATTTTCAGATGAGATCAGGCCATCCGATGTGGGTCTTGAACAAGAGGCTCAGGCAGTACGAACATGGAAAGGCTCTGCACATGGTTTAAATGGGAGAAAAGGGCGTAATGGGAGCAACCAATTTTTGCCTCCAATCAAATATTTGCATATACATGAATGTGAAAGCTTCTCTGTAAGCCTCATAATAGCTTTGCATGACTAAATTTTTTTTCCAGTTGCTTTGGATGCCTTAATTTTTGGACTTATTACTAACCTATATCTTTTATGCGGTATTTAATGGTTTGAAATGATGTTCGTTTTGGAATATGAGTTATGTCCTATTGAGCGTAATTGATGTATTCTAGGATTCTCTAAATATGTATGCAGATTGGTATATTTTGCATGCCACCTTCGTCCATTATTCCACTGCATAATCATCCCGGAATGACCGTTTTGAGCAAGCTTCTGTATGGTTCGTTGCACGTTAGATCGTATGATTGGATAGATATAGGCGATCCCATTTGTCCAACAACAGGTGTGTTTGGTCTTTTTCATTAATCAGGCTTTTTTATGTGATATATATATATATATCCTAATATTTGGTAATATTTTGTAATCTATAAATGGTATGATGAGTTATGCACGAATATGAGAACTATTTTGAATTTTCTCTCACATAATTTAAGGTGCAGCAGTTATCTACCTGGAAAGCCTATCCATTTCTAGAGTAAGCTAATCTGGTTTAGGTGTTGCTTTTTTCACTTGACAGAACTTAGGAAATTGCTGTGGATGTCTTAAAATACAAGAAACATTTGATTTGGCATGTAGAAACATACTTTGTTTGCAATTGTCGACAATATGAGAATAAATATGTAACTCGGACAAAAAGGAAGAGTTATTGGCTTTAAATATTAGCATAACAAGTGCTCATACATATACCTCAAGTAGTTAGTTATCTGGGGGAATGGATGTGTGGAGCATCTGCATTTGACAGGTGAAACAGGATACAGGGTGGAGATGGTAGAGCACTACAAGAAGGATCAAATGGTGTCTAGTTGCTCTTTTGTAGTGGAGAAACTTGCTAGAGCTGATTGCATATGCCAAATATGAAGGCTTGCTGGTGAAGAGAAGATGCTTTCATGAGCTTGAACAAAGTACTTTCAAGGAAAGTGAAGACCACCATGGGAACTTTTTTAAGAATAATCTTCTCTAAATTATTGATAAAGATGGAGAAAGGGGGTAATAATCTGTTGAAATGAAGATTGATTAGAGCTTTAAAATCTGTTCCATAATAAACCCCGAGAACTTGAATATGATTGGACATTTTTAGCATAAAAGATTTCATGCTACCAACAGAAAGTATTTACCATTTTTTGGCCTATTTTAGGCATAAAAAGATAAAAAAAGAGAAGAATGAAGTGGAGCGAGGGGATCATACCTGATTTTGTCTTGGATTGGGGCTCAAAATTATAAAAATTCCCTTCTCCCCAGACTTTCCTCACCTTCCTACTTTTCCCTTCATACTTGCAGCAGAAACAGGAGGGCTCAGAACTGACTCTAACCAAGTTGTAACGGGCAGAAGCGGGCAATTCTGCTTGGTTTGGACCTGTTCCCACCAAGTCCGAAACTAAATCTGCAAATCAACCTGGTTCTGCCCCAATTTGTTATGGTAATACCTGAACCCAGCAGCTTAGGTTGGTTTTGCAAACCTTGGAATAAACTCTTAGAGATGTTAACATGATGGCAGTTCTGTGGTTCATATGCATAAGTAACTCGTCTTACCATGAGAAAATGAAAAAGAAAGATTATCATCATGATTGCTGCAATGCAAGTATCTTCCATACTATGGTGAATTATTGTGGCGGTATGTGTGATCTTTGACATTGATAGCATCATAGAGATTGCGTCACAATATATGTTCACTAAATGTAGATTTAAAGGTGGAGTAACATGTAAACTGATAGCATGCGAGGCAATGGTACTTAAACACCCATAAATTCTTGATGCCCAATAATTTGTTCCTTCAAAAGATTGAAACAAATTAATTTGCTGCAGTATTCTTCTGTTTCTGTTAAACATATTTGTATCTTTCTTCTTTTTTTTTGGTAGTGAGACATTTACTTTTTCTTTTGAGGAAAGGCAATTTCACGCTGATATGACTTAAAGGTGCTTCATTGCAAGTTTATTGTAAGTGTTTGAAATTATAAACTTGTCATAAATTGACACTTGGAGAAAATGAAGCGTCAAGGTGAGGATGCACATAGAGAAACTTGAAGATATTAAAAAGGGAAAATCAGAAGGCCAAACCTAAAAGAAATCTGAAAAAGGGAAAACTTGTCACAACATCGCTTTCTTGTGCCTACCTCTTTTTTTATATATATATAATTTTGGCAGGGACAAGTACATTGTGTGGGCTTGGTTTGAAAAATATGCACATGAAGCAGAGATTATGTGCGCCTTGTATTTGTGTTTAAATAGCTTTGTTGAACTGGTTTGTCCTTGGCATCTCGATGAGTTTTTTGTTCTATTTTGGTTTAAAAAAGCTCAAGTTATGCAAATGATGACATTTTCATCTTTTAGTTTCTGTGTTGCTTCATTGGTTCTTGATGGTGGAATGCTTTATGAAGATTATTTAGCAATATGACGCAGTGAAAGGAAAATAAAACAACTTTTATATATTGTTTTGTCTGAATTTTCAGCTAGACCAGCAAGGCTTGCTCGAGATGGTGAAATGTCTGCACCCTGGGGGACAACAATTCTATATCCTACAAGTGGTGGTAATATCCACTGTTTCAAAGCGATAACTCCTTGTGCTCTCTTCGACATACTCTCTCCCCCCTATTCATCAGAAGATGGACGGCATTGCTCTTATTTCCGGAAGTCTTCGAGAAGGGATCTGTCAGGTGAAATAGTGCTATTTAAGCTGATATCTTCGCCTTTAAGTTGCTAGTTGCCTTGAGGCACAAAAATTTTATTACCCTCGTTTCATTTGATCTTGTTGTAGGTTGTTTGCCAAGTGGAATAAAGGCCTCTGAAGTGGCTTGGTTGGAAGAGTATCAGCCTCCCGACAGCTTTGTTATCAGAAGAGGACTGTATAAGGGCCCCGAGGTTACTACTTGAGGGTTTTAGTTTGGTGTAGCATACCTGTCGATCAGATTGGCCTTTGTCAACAGGAATATGGGCCGAGGATCTTGCTGTTAGCTGTCATATGATTTTTTAAAAGTAATGGGAATAATTAAGGTTACTGATATATGGTTTAGAGTTGGTCTGTACATGTTAATATGTATTTCTGTTATTATGGTCCTCACCTTAGACTAATGGATGAATGAAATTCCCATTGAGAGAACTGTAAAGAAGTGCAGCTTCTGCAGCTGTTTCTATCATTTTATTTTGCAGGATGCCATCGTGGTCTGCTGTTTTTGATCATCCTAAGTTTTAAGTGACATAGTCTTTTTCCCATAAAGACTTCAGTGCTTTATCTAGATTCCTAATGGCTATTCCATGCAAGTAAGTGCTGTTCCAGGCTTTATGACAGCCTGCAGACTGGAGTTGTAGGTAAATTTGTTTTGGTGGTATGGGTGTCATTTACTGGATCGTATCCTTTAAACTATTTTCTTGTTTTTTTAAAGAAAGATAAACCTTTTTATTAAATAAATGGCTTTCCCCTTATATTTATCATGTGGGTATCTGGAAACAATAAAATTGTACTTTGGTCGAAAATAAGCTAGTATTTAGCTTGCATGTCATTTGAACCATTTCAGGCTTGCTTTG